>NC_085073.1:0-1200000 GCF_963662255.1 Cinclus cinclus | reverse complement strand
ATCTGTACAGAGTTTTCAAGCCAGCACAGTTAGGGGGGTAAAGAGGGGAAGGCTGCCTTTATTTTGTTGTGTAATCCATGGCTACAAGTTTAAGAAGTTATTGCAGGTACAAATCTGCCCAGTACTTTGTTACTAGAGAGAGAGCGAGCTCAGGGCTGTGTCTCCAAGGTGGAAGTGATGTTAGAGCCTTTGTTATCCATGATAATACAAGCACTGGGGAGCTCAGCTTGTCTGTCATGCCCCAGCTGAGACTGCTGAGCTGGCAGGAAGGGAGAGGATCTTCTTACTTGTAAATTGAGAGACATTTGTAGACCAAGAGGACAATAAACAAGGCCGGCACAGTGTCATTTGGCTTGCTGGGAGCAGAACTGCAGCTGAACCAGATGCATCTCCACGATGAGCTCTGCAGGTGAGCAGGTACTCAGGATCCTTACTGGTCTGAGTGGCAGGGGCTTTCAGATTTGCTCATTTGCAGACTGTGAACGGTCTGGGAGCTTGCAGTGTCTGGGCTTTTCACTCACCTTAATAACAAAAGGTATCTTCAGCTCAATATGCATTCTCTTAGGTGAAAAGAGTTTCTGCTTGAAAGTAGGGTTTAGCCTTTTAAATGCAGCACAGCTGTTTCTAAATGTTAACCTACAGAGAGATGGGACATACTCTATAAATCTATTACAGAAGCTGGAGATGGGTTAAAGCAAAAGGATTAGCAAAATGTAGTGTTGGCTGGTCCAGGGGACCAGTGTCATGGTGGATGAAGTTCATGTCACACAAAACAAAAGACCATGTAGCCAAACCTTTGTCTGCTGGTCATGGGAAGGTTTATCTTTGATCCTTAGAGCTCTGTCTGTTCTATCTGTTCGACCAGCTGCTGCTGTCTCTGCATAGGTTTCTTTTTCATGACATATGATCATCTCATCAGAAGGTTTAAGGGGAAATATTTGGGCTCACCAGGAAGCAACAGCATGGGATAAATTCCCACACTCCCTTCTCTGGAGCCCCACTCAGAGAGAGTGAGCCATAAGGAGGAGCTGGCAAACAGTTCTTGGCCTTTCCAGGCTGACGTGTCCTTGCACTGCACCACCCCCCAGTAGACACCACTGGTTATAAATCCACTTCCCTGCAAAAGTATTCTACCCTTCTCAGTAGCTGTTGCCAAAAGTTCTGAGCTTCATTTCAATACAACTGAACTCCCAACTCTAACGAAAAAAATCACTAGGCTTGACCCCATTTTAACAGAAATATTTGAGGTTGGCTGTTCCTACCACCTTGCTCTGCCAGCAGATCTGTTTGCACACCCACATCTCTTATCTCCTGTGGTCATGCTTCTCATTTCACTTACAGCAAATGAGTATCTTCTCTCTCCTGCTCAGGCTCATGGTTTGGTGACATGACAAAGATATCTCACCAAAGGTTTGTTGCTTTGGCGGTTGTGATTTTGGATGGTGAACCTACCAAGTGAGGCATATTAGAGTCTGCTTTCCGATTTTGGACTACCTTATTCTGGAGAAATATTCTGCTTCTGCTGTATTCCCCCTCTGAAGTGCCACAAGTCTTACGTTGGTGATAAAATCAATAGTCCTTCAGTTGCCTTTGGCCACAGGTGCATTACTTGCTGAGGCTGCAGGCAGATCTGCTGCTGAGCTTGTCGTCTGCCTTGAGCAAGTGGCATGTTTTTCATACCTGTGCCATCATTTTGCAAAGGCTCTGTCTGGGTGAGGATTTACAGGTCACAATGAGACAGTTTTACAGCCTCTATGTCTGAAGGCTCAATAGACACGGTATGGTTTTGCTAAGAGCCACACTACCCCATTATGGGATGAAGCAAGTATTCTATTAACACTTGGTTATTCGAATGGTTGCAGCATGTTGGCTGCCCTTTATCATCACAGTGTGGGAGAAACCAAGAAGACAGAAATTCAGCACAAAGACCCCAAAGCAGTCCAGACTCACCATCAGTGGGGTTGTGTTGGGATGGGGAATGGCTTTCTTGCATTGTCCCTTGGGGGACATCAGAGATTCCTTGCATTTGTTTTCCATAAATGAAGCTGACTTTTGAAAACATGGGTACCACTGTTTCTTTCCTGTCTTTCTTTCCTGACACCTCAGCTTGTGTCCCTGGGGTCAAGGGCTGCTGGTAGGGGCTGGCAGACTGGGAATGGGAGAAGCTGGAGAAGAGCAGGAGGAAGCCTGGGGCAGTGCAGTGCAGTGCAAGACAGGAGTATAAACTACTCCTGTTCTGAAGGGAGAGAGACTGAAGAAGGCTAGGATGGCAGAAGAAAAGGCCTCAGGAGGTGAAAACATGAAGGGGAAGACACGGTGAGGTGAAGGAAGAGAAGTACCAAGCAGTGGAAGAAAGAAGGCCAGGCTATGTGGAGGTGAATGAAGAAGACCAGCCCTTTTGCTGAGCAGCCACCAGCACAGTACTGGGAGGTCACTACAGTGCTTTAGACTCAGGAGCTAGGGCATTTTGCAAGAAGACAGTTTCTACCTAAAATCAGGAACCAGCACAATTTATGCTGGAGACTGGACCAGTCCTGCAAGTGTGTATGGCATGGGATCACCTGAGCTGGAGAGACACCTGCCACGGTGAGGTTGGGTCTGTGGCCAATGCATGGACAAACAACCAGGGTGCCTCTCCTGTGGCCCTGCCTTATCCCTCTGCTGCTCCTGCAGGTGATATCCCCCCAGCATGCTACACATGCATGTTCTCACACACACCTGTGAGATCACCCACACACCTGTGAGATCACCCACACACCTGTGATCACCCACACCTGCGAGATCACACATGATCACACACACACACACATGGTCACACACACACCTGAGATCTCACACCTGTGAGATCTCACACAAGATCACACACACACTTGCTACTTGTCCTTTTTGATGAGAAGAGTGCATGTTATTGACAGTTTGCCTAACAAGGTTAAGGAATATTTTTACCATATCACTTTATATTTTACAATTTCCTGTTTGAACCAACTGAGAAATAAAATCCATCTTTCAAGAAAATCCTGTGGAATGACTCAAGGCTGCCGTAGAGCAAAATTCAGACTTTTGTGGAAGCAACAAATCCTGGTGTGCCAAACAGCAGCAGAGCAGGGGTGGCGGCCACCTCCCAGCACCTTGGCAGATCCTCGGGGACAACCAGAGATGGTGACAGTCTGCAGGACAGCTCTTGCTGCCTCTGTGCTGCACAGGAGACATGCCTTCTCTGCTAAAATGTAACAGTGAAAAGACACTCCACTGGTGTGGGGACTTTTAGGTCAGAGTTCCCCATGCCCTGCTCTCAGGGGCATTATATTTTATAACCAGTTACAATTTACATGCTGACAAAAAACTATAAATGTGCTTTTACTTCTCAGTATTCCTATTGGAATCTCATTACTGTTAATACCATTGTAATTTCTGCCCCACTAACAAAATTTACTTTTTGCTCATCTGATTTTATGCCACAATATTTTCCACTGTTTACAGCTTCTTGCCACAGATCTCCACTATGCATTTATAGATGATCCTTATTATCTTTCAGGAAAAAAAAAAAAAGGCAATTTCTATTTTGCTCTTGCAAAATGGGCTTACCATTTACATGTTCTTTTAATTCTTTTTAACTCAAACCACTGACACTAAAAGAAAGTAATCCTTCCAGATGCTAAAAGGGAGAGCAAAGACAGGTTTTGATTGTTTTGGGAAGTTGAAAGGTTCCTTCCCTCTAAATAGTCTATTCTTTCCAGTTAAAATGCCTCTGCAATCACTAATACACACTTCTTTCTAGGGTTCCAAGTACCTTTTATTGTATGTAGTATGACTTTTACACGAAAACAAGATTGTATTGTCAAAAAAAACAAAACAAAACAAAAAAAAAAAAAAAAAAAACAATAAGCCAGAGCCAATTTTGTCTACAACGTTTATTTTTTTCTCAGATGCATTTGTCCTACCTTTGAGGTCCATTGAAGTCCATTGTTGCACTGGTCAGCACACCTGAACTAGATTTCTGAGTGCCCACATTCAGCACACTGCAAGAGGGACAGTGACTCCAAAACCTCCCAAAAAGGGGAAGGAGAGATTCCTCATCTGTATGTATTCAGGCCACAAGGACCACTGGAAAAAAGGTCCCCTACTTGTCTCCCCTTAGCCAGAGCTGAATTGTCAAACAGATACTGTTAGCAGAACCCAGGGGCCACAGTGCCGATCTGTGCCAGGCTCAGTTACAGCTGAAAAAGAATATCTGGATGTCTGCTAGAAAAAAAGAGGCATCTTGGACAGACTCTCCCTCTCCCTTTTCTCTTTGTCTGTTGCCTCACAAAGAAGTGACCTTCTAAAATCTCTTATCTGGAACCGTGGGTTTAAAGAGCTGCTGACGCCTCTTGGAAAACACTGAAAAGCTCTTCTGAAACTGGGAGCTGCTTCTCCCTGTGTCCCTTTCCTCCCCTCTTCCTTTCATTGCTGGATGCATTTACATTAGAAAAGGCTGTTGTTCTGCAGCTTCTCTGAAGTCCCAGACTGGTTTACAGCAGTAGGGGAATCGCTGCTGTGGCAGCCCAACCTCTCCCAGCACCGCCTGAGAGGATACGAGGTGACCTGGTGAGATGTCCCTCGGCAGGACAGACTTTGGAACTGAGGAAGGAAGAGCTGTGTGGGTTTTATACTCTTGAAGCTGTTGTTATCGAGACAGAGTAAGTTTGAGAGGTGATGGTGCCTTGACAAGGCTTTTCTGGTGTCTCCTGCAAATCTGAGTCTCCCAACAGTTAGAGGCTGAGTACTCAAAAAACTCACTCTGAAGCTGAGGAGCTCTGGACCCTTGGCCAAGCAGGTTGGACTTCTATGGATTTCCAATCTGACCACACAAATTTTCTGAGACAACTTCAGCCTGCCAGTTTGAACAGAAGGATTGTGTGTCTTCTTTCTGCCTAAGAGGGAGAAATATTAATACAGTAATTTAATGCATTTTAGGACCACAGGAAATCAGTGTCCCTTCTTGTCTCATCAGGCTTACTGCAGATCCTAAGCTGTCTAAATGATGTAATAACTATGGATATTACAGTGTAGTTTAATTCCTAGTGATACCTAATTGTTGATGATGTGCAAATAGAGACCAAATATAGTCTGGCTTGTACTAACAAGACTGAAGAGGGGAAAAAAAACCAAAAAAACAAAACAATGAAACAACCCAAGACAGATATTCTTTCTATTTTTGGCATTTTTGAATTCAGACTTGGAGCACCATATCCCATCTGAGCATCTTCAGTGAATGAAAAGTATTGACATACTGAAACCAGTCTAGCAAAGACCAGGAAAAGGTGGAGGCAGGAAAAGTGACATGAAGGGGTTTTGCTTCTGGTGCAGGACCACTTGAGGTAAAATACTGGAAGCACCAGTGCCAATGCTGGCCACAGGGAAGGAGAATCTCCTTCCATCAGGGCAGCAGCAAAGCTGCAATCAAAGGACACATTAATTGCTCTGCATTTAATTACTAGGCATTGGGAGCTCTCAGCTAAATGCTGTAGTAGGCTTTGCCACCCACTGTGATTTTATAATACCTGTAAAAAATGTGGAATAGCATTGGGCTAGATGAAACCTCACCCTGGAATCTGCCTCATAAACAACTACGGGGTGAAGTTTATTACTAAGTTTTAATCCATATAACATGCACCTTGGGGATGGATATAAGAAGCCTAATGCCAAGACTTCCATAGCCAGGTCAGAATGGTCCAGCAGGACTAGACGATTTCTGAAGTATTCAGTGTCAATTAGGTCTGGTCCTTTCACAGTCCAGAGTCCCAGGCAGGTCTCTCCACAGCCATCTTTTCAGACTGCAGTTTCATGTGTAAGAATGTTATTGCAGTATAGTCATGTTTAGTCATGTTTTAGTCATGTTTAGTCATGTTTAGACCTATAAGATTACTCTGAGATAAACGCTGAACTTTACAGCTCAACTGTTCTACCTGTTAGTCAGCTCCATGACTCCTGAGCAGCACCAAAGCATCCTCTAGTGACACTTGCTGGGTTTAGGATCATTATGAGGGGTGATGTCTAAGGCAGAAGGAGCAAGCCAAGATGTCAAGCCCCTTGCTATTTGGCCCTTGCTAAGAGCTGAGGTACCTGTTCACCCTGGCACTGTGGGAAGTAGGACCAGGAAACCCTGCTGCTAAGCAGACCTGGGTTACTGCCTGTTGAAGAGAAGATACAGGGTGCTGCCCTGTGCTGCTGGGACACTGAATCAGGATTCATCCAGAGCCTGTGCAGAACATGGAGACGGAGGCATCAGGCTGGTTCGTGCTCACACTGGCTATGGCCATTGTGAGCACAAACACAATGAGCACCACTAGTCAGTGATGGCCTCGTAGGAAGACAGAGAAGAGGAACCAGGCAGGGAGGAGCCACTGTGGTTTACGAGTTCAGGTCCAACAACTTGAATCTCCTGACTGCAGCACATTGAGGGGACACTGCGTATCTACCCTCTCCCTTCCTGTGGCAGTGCAATGTTTGGAGCTCCTGGGGTAACCTTAGCTGGCATGACAGATTTTATCTCAGTCTTGTAATTTTCCTCCTCTTCTTTTTCATTACAGAGCCCATCTGTTGAGCTGCTCAGAAAGCATGGATCAGATAAAGCCAGAGCAAGGCACCCAGGGAAGCAGACTGGGGGCCTGCTGCTGGAAGGTGACCGCTGCTGCTGCCGTGGTGGGCAGCACAACAGCCCTCTGCCTGGGGATCCTGCTGGGTGAGTCTGCGGCCAGGTACATTCTTTCAGTTTATCAGCTCCAAAAGAGAAGTGGTCTGCACTGCGCAGACCAAAAATCCTCCAAATCCTCCTACTGAGAGCAAAATGCAGACATCTTTCTGCACAATGAACAAACATTACAAGAACTGTGGTTAGCTCATGTTCTCAATATGCGACTTTGAGCATTTTATCTTCAGTGTCTTGTGATACATATGCTCTATTCCTTTCCTGCTTGACCAATCTGATGTCCTTCTATGACAAGAAGACCTGCCTAGTGGATGAGGGAAAGGGTCTGAATCTGGTCTACCTCAACTTCAGTAAAGCCTTTGACACCATTTCCCATAAACATTTTCTTAGAGAAACCGGCTGCCTATGGCTTGGATGGGTGTGCTCTTCAATGGGTAAAAACTAGTTTAGATGACCAGGCCCAGAGAGTGGTGGTGAATGGAGTCACATCCAGCTGGAGACTGATGACTAGTGGTGTTCCTCAGGGCCACTTTGGGACCAGCTGTGTTTAATATCTTTACCAATGGTCTGGATGAGGGGATTGATGGGACCCTCAGTCAGTTCACAGAAAACTCAAGCTGGGTGGGATGTTGGTCTGCTGAAGCAATAGTGTGGCCATCAGGACCAGGGCAGTGACTGTGCACCTGTGCTGGGCCACCTCAAATTTAGGCCCCTTTATGACAAGAAAAATATTGAGGGGCTGGAGCATGTCCAGAGAAGGGAACAGAGCTGGGGAAGGGGCTGAAGCACCACAAGCAACTGAGGGAGTTGGGGGGAGCTCATCCTGAAGAAAAGGAGGCTCGGGGGGACCTTCTGGCTCTGCACAACTCCCTGACAGGAGGGAGAAGCTGGGCGGTGTAGGGAGGGGTGGGCTCTGCTCCCAGGGAACAGAGACAGGAAAGAGGAAAAGGCCACAAGGGGGCCACGGGGAGTTTAAGATTGGATATTGGGAAAATTTCTTCACTGAAAGGGCTGTCCAGCCCTGGCCCAGGTTGCCCAGAGCAGTAGTAGAAACCCCACCCCTGCAGTGATTTAAGAAATGTAAATGTGGTGTTAGGGGACATGGGTTAGTGGTGGCCTTGGCAGTGCCGGTGGAATGATTGGACTCAATGACCTCGAGGTCTTTTCCAACCTAAACAACTCTATGATTCTATGATTCTGTCCTGTAATCTCTCCCTGTGACTTTAAAATTTCTTGTCACTGTACCTTGTTGCCTCTGCCATTTCCTATCTCGACCACTTGCAGCCACTGAGCACTGCCTGTTTTACTGTCCCACTCCAGAGCATGACCACCATCTCATTCCCTCTTCTACCTCCCTCCTGTTGCTTCTGCTGCCCCATGGCTAGATGTCACCTCAGGCCAGCACCCCGGTGAGGACCCCAGTGTAACATAACTGACAGACCCTACCTTTACACTCACAGGTTCTGAACTGTCTTCAGGACCCAGCAGTGCTTTCCTGAGGCTGTTCCTGCCTCAGGAACAGGGCCAATCTCAGGTTGCCCGGCTGTACCCAACTGTTCATGAATTTCTCTCCCAGGCTTGACAAAAATCCACTATTTTCAAGTTCAAACAAGTTCGTGCAAAATCCTATAACTGCACATGTGCTGGGTATCCCAGTTCGTTTATGGGGCACCCCTGAGGCAGCTGGGATGGTCAGGGACAGTCAAGCTGCTAAAAACTATGGGGTTGAAGGATATGATATCCATGTTGCAAAGCTGTGAGGAAAGCTGCCTCTGACAGACACCTTCCCTTTCTGGCAGCCTTTCATTCCGTGGGAGAGGCCAGCTTTGAGCACACAGTGGAGCTGCAAGGAATCACATTCAACAGCAGCTTAGAGATGGAGAACTCGGACTACTATAGGGTGCTGACACCTGCTCTTGAGAGGCTGGTGAGTTGATCCGGGTCTTCTGGAAAAACACTTGTGAAATACTGTGGTGGTAACACCAGCAGAATCTGTATTCCAAGGGCAGGAGGAGAACTAGGACTTCTTAAACATCAGCAGGGTACACTATGGGCTGAACTGCACTTCCAGAGGCCCTGTCAGGGCCCTGAGAGACATTTATAGAATGGGAAATATGTGTTCAGCCCTATTCCTTGCAAATGAGATAAGGCATATAAAAAGGATGTACTACCTCATGCCCTAAAAGCCAGAGTGGGAAAAAGGTTACATATGAATTGGACATTGGTGCTTCTGTTTACAGAGACAAGAGACCATGCATCAACAGCTCCACACTCCAGCAAAATCCCAGGCATCCTCTATTCCCTTCTCCTTGGGGTCCAGTAAGTGTGTGACCATCACTCTTTGTTTTGCAGTTTCTGTCCAGTCTCCAAGATTCCCAGCTGAACTGGAGTTGCACTGGTTGCAACATCCTGGGCTACAGGTGAGTGTAGGCAGCTATCTCTGCTGACCCTGCAGTTCATGCTTCAGGGCATTCTGACAAGCCTCACCAAGAAGGTGAACTCACTCCTGTGCTCTTGTTCAAAGCTAGTACAAAGAGAAACTGGTTTTTGGCCAAGGCTGGATTTTCATTTGGATTGCAACAATATTCTGGATTCTTTCATTTGGAAATGCAGTCAGAAAGGCAGAGGAAAACAATTTTGTTCAACCACAGCTTTGGGTCAAAGGAAAAAAAAAATAAAATGACCACTTCAACCCAGAGCACATCTCCAGTGAAACCTTAAATTATTAAGAATCAAAATATTAAGAATAAGATTTGTTTCCTTTGAGTTCCCTGCAGACAGCTAGCACAGGAACCTGTCCCTCGTACTGATCATGAAGCCAAAGTCCCCCTTAATTCTCTTTCTCCCAATAGGAATGGAAACTCCAGTGTGATCGTCCATTTCCGCCTTCTCTTCACCCCCCAGCATTCCCAACCCCTGAGCTCTACCTTGGAGGAGGAAGCTCTCAGGCAAGGGCTGGCAGCTGCCCTGCACAAGCAGGGTTTCTCCCTGGCTGCCTATGGGACCATCTCCTCAGCTTCTCTCACAGGTACGGCCCTGCTGCCTCTGCCCTGTGCTGGGGCTGCTAGCACCCAAGGTCACACAGCTACGCCACTATTGGTCTCAGCCAAACTGCTGCAGGGCTTGAGCTTTGGATATATAGTTAAGGCTTCGTGCTCAGCAGCAGTGTTAGAAATGGGGGTGCTGCCAGGCACCCAGCAAACTGGTAAAATGATCTGCCTGGCTCCCAGCTGCTCCAGCTTCACCAGACAACAGCAGAAACAAGCTTAGATGTTGGCTGCTGCTTAACAGACATTTGTGGGGTCCACAAATACCCCTCCAACAATAATGCTGTCCTGCTGCTCTACACTGCAAGAGCACCTTGAGGGGACCACAGCAACGACAGAAGCTAAAGTATAAATTGCAACTGCTTTGGCTTTTCTTGCAGCACCTGGAATCAGTCTGAGGGACAGCAAATGAAGCTCCAGGAGGTTAATGGCTGGGTTGTCTGTACCTACCTGTGCACAGCAGCCTCTATGCAGACCTCAGAGTTGTACTAATAACTACAGCTCAGGTTGCTATTTCTCATATTTGAATTACTCTCTGAAACCATCTGACAAGATATTCCCCTTTCCTTCTGTGACTGTGGTGTTATGTGTGACCATAGGATTCCAATTTTAAAAAACTCATGAGCCTGGGATTCAAGAAGGTGTGGAGTCCTCTGCAGCTCCCTCTGCACCCTCTGCCACAATGGGCAGAATCCCTGGATCTTTGGGAGCCTTGTGCTGCCAAAAAGAAGGTGCCGAGAGTCCTCTTGGCTTTAGGCAAACACCCTTGCATAGCTTCAGACCCAGTCTGCTCCTGAGAGGTAGCTCACTGCCACAGCTTTTTAGAATTTCTCTCTGCACATGGAGTCACCCCAAAGCCTTCAGGGCAGTAGGGAGCTGCTCCTCCCCTGCCCCATGGTAGAGCAGGGGTCTCCAGCAGGGACCTGGGCCTTGCCTCACACTGGCCACAGGTAGGCAAAGAGATCGCCAGGCAGGAGAGGAAGATGCAGCAAAGCCTGTGGCAGCCCCAGCCCAGGAACACAGCTCCAGGATCCGAGGCTGGGCTGCCTTGACCCTGCTGACCCTCATTCCTTGCTCTTTCTCCCAGGTCCCAACAAGGTTTCTTCCCACAGACCTGGACTGAAAACAGGTAAGAGCCAGACAGCAGGAAGAACCACTGGCACTCAGCAGCCTCCTCCTCCTCCTCCTCCTCACCAGCAGCCTGGATACAAAAGGTGCTTGGGCCCCATCTTTTTCATAGCCTGATGGCCTAGGGACCTGCAAGCTCAAAACAAGCTGCAGCTCTGTTCCCAGTGCCATCCTGAAGGGACTCTGGGGCAGCCAGGGAGCAGAGGAACAAGGATACAGTGGTGGTTGCCCCTGAGGAAGCCAGGGGAAAGTTAATATGTGGACTGAAGAAGACATGAGTGATTCAATCCTTGCTGTCCCCAGGGAGCTGCCCTTGAGACAGGCAATCACCTGCTCCAACATCCAGTACGTGTAAAGAAATCCCTGAATGTGACAGCCAAACAGGCTGCACTGATGCCTCTGACAGAAGGGGCTGTGCTGAGTCTCCCACAGCAGGTCCCATGGACATAGAGGCCATTGGCTCTCAGGGACACCACTGGCTCTCAGGCACTGAAGAGAGCCAAGGATACGACATGATTTTTCAAGCCAATAGTAAATGGCTGCATCAGGATGAGGGAAACTGTACCTTGGAAACACCTTGGTCCCATCAACTGTGATGGATTGTGCCAAGGTCCACCTACCTAGTGGGCTGGCACAATGGACAAGAACCTCAATGAGCCACATGCCCATGAGCTGCTGGAAGCAGTAGATGAGCTTGTCAAACTAGTCAGGATGTTGCTCTACAGTTTCTTGCTCTTGAAGAGTTTCAGGGAGGATGCTGTGATGCCCCAGTGCTTTGCAGTGTTCTTCCCAAGCCTGCAGGTTAAAGGCTACCCTGTGGCATCCCAAGTACCATCCTGCTGCTTGAGCATATGCCAGTAGCACACACAGAGCTGAAGCAGCTTTTCCCACTTGCCCCTAAGAGCGTGTTGCTGAGGTGCAGTGGCAGGATCCTGATGCACTGGCTTTCTCCTCCCTTTCAGACTGTGGCAGTCGCCCCGCCATGCAAACTGCCAGCAGGATAGTTGGAGGCTCAGAGGCATCCAGAGGGGAGTTCCCGTGGCAAGTCAGCCTTCGAGAGAACAATGAGCACTTTTGCGGTGCTGCAATCCTCACCGAGAAGTGGCTGGTGTCTGCTGCTCACTGTTTTACTGAGTAAGTTTTAGTCATGCCACCTTCCACCCTCCATCCCTGTTCCAAACGCTGCCATATCTGCTGAAGTTCCCACTGCACCACTCAGCCCCAGCATGGGAAGGATGAGGAGTTTCCACCACTCCTGGAGTGGATGGCAGGATGGGCAGGAGGCAGCTTGGGTTTGTAGGACAATGTCATGGCTGCAGGCTCACGTGGCCCCCACTGTCTCTCCTCTAGGTTTCAGGACCCAGCCATGTGGGCAGCTTACACAGGGACCACCTCCCTCAGAGGCTCTGACAGCAGTGCAGTGAAAATGGACATTTCACAGATCATCCCACACCCCTCTTACAACGCTGACACAGCTGACTATGATGTGGCTGTGCTGGAGCTGAAGAGACCTGTGACCTTCACTAAGTACATCCAGCCCGTGTGCCTGCCAGATGCTGGCCATCACTTCCCCACCAGCAAGAAGTGCCTTATCTCTGGCTGGGGCTATCTCAAGGAGGATTTCTGTAAGCAAAGCATGGCAGGCAGCAAAGGAGACATGGTGGGGTGTGAGCAGGGCAGAAGGCATGGGGGAAGGGAACTCAGACCTTGCTCTGGCAAGCTGGATTGGGCTGTACCCTGAGCTGCTGGTCCTGTGCAGGGCTTCCTGCACTGAGCTCACAATTATGTCTTTTTCATTCAGTGGTGAAACCTGAGTTCCTGCAGAAAGCAACAGTGGAGCTCCTAGATCAGAACCTATGTTCCAGTCTCTACAGCCACGTCCTCACGGACAGGATGATGTGTGCTGGCTACCTGGAGGGAAAAGTCGACTCTTGCCAGGTAAGCTTTGCCCAGAGAAGACAGCACACCTGCCTGCATAAGGTTTTTCCCACCAAGTGACAATTCAAGAAGCAGAACTGCTACTGTGGTCAGTGTTTCCCATTGAGGTTTGAGGCCCTGTCTTGGAACCAAGCACAGATCAGTGACTGCAGAAGACACAAATGAGGATATGTTCTCTACTGCTTAGAGGAGGGCACTGTTGTTTAAGGGGCTCTTTCAGCTAATTAACTACTTCTCTCTTCTTCCTCAGCTGTCATCAGGGCTAGTCCTACCAATATTCCACACAGGTCATCAGATCAAAATCCAGATGGGCAAAGGGCAGCAGTGGAAACTAAAACATACATAACAGCTTTTGGTGAACAACAGAGTGGGGTTTTTTTGTTAGCTTTTAGCCATCCTGGAACTGCAAGTGGTCAGCTGGAGACAGGCCTGCCTTTCATAATATGGAGAGAGGAGAACTGTGATTTTCAGGCCTGTCTCTGTGTTTGGTAGGACTGTTCAAACCAACAGAAACCAACTAAGCAAATCTGCACTTTTCTGGTGGTAGCGCTTCATACTTCTGCACCAAATACAGCACAAACACCAGAGAAGAGGCCAAGAATTGAAGATTCAAGGTTGAGTGATGAACACGACCCATCTGGGTATTCATTACTGATCTAGAGCAATCTTATCTTCCCAGAAGGCATTAGCAGCTTCACAGACCACATGTCCATCCCAGGGCCCCACAATAACCAAGAACTGACCAAGGAACCATAGACCAAGAAAACCTGATGCAAACATTAATGTGGTCTCCCTGGGTTGTGTATCAGTCAATGAACACCCATTATCTGTCTGTGTACAGACTGCTAGGATTAATCTTTATGAGGTTTAACAAATTGTTAAAGAAGTAGAAATGCTTAGAAATGCTAAATCCTAGATTTTACAGATGGTGTCCTTTGTTCTTCTAGCATATAAAAGGCACAAGGCTTCTGTGTAATAGCAGGACAGTGTGCCCACATGGAGGAACACCCAAAGGCCAGCACAGAGATGCTCTGCTCATCACTAGGTTGGAGCAAATATGAAGTGAGTTAGGATACAGAGGGACAGAAAGACCCCAGCTGATAGAGGGATGCTGAGGGTGGCCAGGGCAAGCTCAGTGCATCCCCAAGGAAAGCTCACCATGTGGCTTCTCTTGCAGGGTGACTCTGGTGGACCCCTGGTTTGCCAAGAACCATCTGGCAGGTTTTTCCTGGCAGGAATTGTGAGTTGGGGTATTGGATGTGCTGAAGCCAGGCGGCCTGGGGTTTACACACGTGTTACCAAACTCAGAGACTGGATCTTGGATGCTATTTCTGCCTTCCCTACCTTAATAGCACATACTGTTCCTCCAGTACACTTTAGTACTAACGGTAACATGGTCAACACTGAAGACGTCAACACCACCACTGGAGCAGCCCCTACCACCTCACCAGCCCCAGCTGCCAGCAGGCCAGCGACTGCAGCAAGACCACGAGGTATGAGCACCCACAGCAGATTCACCTTGGCAGGCAGAATGGCAGGCACAGGTCCAAACATCAGGTTTGTTCCTCTGCTGACCTAAGCTGACCTTTTGTAGGATGAGCCACACAACTTTACCTAAGTGCTAAGGCACAAGTGACATTATATGGCTGCCCTGGCTCAGTCCAGAGAAGCCTGTCAAAGTCACTCAGTACCTCTGCAGTTCCATGCACTGCTTTGCTTTTGTGACTGCCTGTGTAATCTTTCTGTGTAACTGGTCTGCTCTGGTAGGCTCAGAACAGGTCACTAAGGCACAGCAGCATCTGACAGTCTTTAACCTGTTGATCATTTTTGCTTGCCACCTAAGGAGCACCCAGCAGTTCAAAACTGATAGCTGCCTCTTCACAGCAGCCATACATCTCTCCCTGAAGGAAAGGAGGGCAGGTGTCTGCAGGATGGCCTCTCCATTCCAAGGAGCTCTCCCAGCAACTTTGCAAGGAGATGCAGATGAAGGGTATTTTTCTAAATCTAGAATAAACTTTGTAAATGGAATGGCAAGGCTAAAAGGCATGGAGCTACTGATTACTCTGCCTTCAAGAAAGGCCCAGGATTCACAACGTGCCAAGAGCAAGATGCAGAACAGCAGTTTGTGTGAAAGTCTAGCTGTACATGGCCACCATCAGGCACTGCCACAGTCAGCCAACAGGGCTTGGGTAGATGTCTTACACTTCAGCCCTAACCTGTTCCTGCTAAGGCTTACTGGTTAGAGAGAGCAAAGTCTCTTGTCTTCTGCTAGGAATACTCACAAGTCATTCTTTGACTTTTGTTCAGAGTGTGGAGGACGACCTGGGTTCTCTAAACCCAGCAAGATTGTAGGAGGAACAGATGCTTCCAGAGGAGAGATCCCTTGGCAAGTCAGTCTGAAAGAAGACTCAAGACATTTCTGTGGAGCCACTGTCATTGGAGACCGCTGGCTGCTGTCAGCAGCTCACTGCTTCAATGAGTAAGAGCCCATCCCTGCCCCTGCTCCAGCTCACCCGCCCACTGGCACAGAGCTGCACAGCCAAATCCACAGTGTGGCACTGAAGTCAAGAAATGGAAATCCAAAACACATGTTGGACATCAATTTTTGCTATAACTGGACATTTTGTTGCTAAAACAAAAACACAACTTTAGAAAAATCCAAAAAATACCAAAAAGTCCAGCAAGACCTACTGAATACAGGGACACTACCTGTGTGCCAGAACACTCCTGAAATCACAAATTTCTGGATGTGAAGAGAGGATTATTATTACATGTTTACTTGATCTTCAGGGAATATCCAAAAGGTGCCACTACTGGAAACAGTTCTTTGGGCCTGACTTAGCAGGGCTGCTCTGCTGCATACTGATCATGTAAAGCTGCAATTTTAATGTCAGAATTCATGCCAGACATAAGTGTGTGAGTATGCACATTTAGGTTTATGTATTTGCAGGACAGTGCCGGAAGAGATCGAAGCCTATGTGGGAACAACATCACTAAATGGAACAGACGAGAATGCAGTGAAAGTCAATGTAACAAGAGTGATCCCACATCCCCTCTTCAATCCCATGATTCTGGACTTTGATGTGGCTGTACTTGAACTGGCAAGACCTCTTATCTTCAACAAATATATACAGCCTGTGTGCCTCCCACTTGCCATGCAGAAGTTTCCTGTTGGCAAGAAATGCCTCATTTCTGGATGGGGTGACCTCCAGGAAGGGAATGGTAAGCAGTAATGCACTACCTGCTGATTTGCCTTGGAGCACTGATACCTTGAGCAGCAAAGCCCATGCCACTGTGACCCACAGTCCTGGGCATGTATAGGACAGGGATCAGTAACAGGAACAGTCAGGAACTGACAGAAACATAAGAATGAGCAGGAATAAAGGCACACAGAGCACTACCTTAAACCACAGTTACCTAGGAGTCACCAGCAAAGAAGAAAATGGAGAAAGCAGCTTGGTGGGAACCAAGAGAAACCTGCTGGACTGCCCTCAGTAGCTCTACCATGCTAATAAAGTGTCAGGTGCTTGCCTCAGAGCCTGCTGCAGCTCTGGCAGGATGGTATGTCAGGCACAGCAGCCCCTCTCAGTCACAGATGTTCCAAGCAGTGAGCATAACCAAAGATCCAACTATAGGGAGAAGGCCTGAGACTGGCATGTGCTACCAAAGAAGCCCAGCTGACAAGAAGCCCACAAACTCTTCAGGAGCATGGGACACAAACTGTGTGCAGAACACTTAGCATAGACAAAGCTGCATCCTGGGGTGAGCCACAAGCTTCAGGGTTGCAGAGAAAACAGGTTATATAGAACTCAATTCCCATGTGGGATTCCCTCCCAAAATATGTGTTGAGTCAGTTTAAAAGCCACTAGCTCCTTTCCCCTGCTACAGTCACTAATTCTGTGGTTTTCATGCAGACACCAAGCCTGAGATCCTGCAGAAAGCATCTGTGGGCATCATAGAACAGAACACCTGCAACTTCCTCTACAACTTCTCCCTCACTGATCGAATGATCTGTGCTGGCTTCATGGAAGGGATGGTAGACTCATGCCAGGTAGAAGTGTGGGATTTCTCTACTCTGTAGATTGTTCTAGAAAGCTGGGCTAACTCTGCCTTCAGCAGACCCTTGTGAAATATTTACTGAGCTGCTGTAATCCAGCTGTGTAATTTGCATGTACTTGAGCACAAAAAGCCCCAGCCCACTACTTTGGAGATTTAGAAAAGTAAACAAAGCTCCACCAAGTTGAGAATTACTTAAACCAACCTCCCACCACTCTGGCCAGACAAATCCTGGATGAAGCAGGTGTCCTCCTGTGGCAGTGAGTCAGTGGCAGTTGGTGGCAGCTGTGGAAATGTGCTGACAGGAGCCAGGTTGAGCCACTGACCCTAGCTTCAACTTCTGTACACTCATGCCCTGCATACACACTGCATGACAGCAGACAGACCCACAAGGCTGGAGAAAGAAGAGTTGGGGGTAGTTAAGTACTTTCTGGTGTGTCTGGTGATTGGACTGAGCAGCCATTGCCTTGTTTCTTCTGCAGGGAGATTCAGGTGGACCCTTGGCCTGTGAGGTTACTCCGGGAGTGTTTTACCTTGCTGGCATAGTGAGTTGGGGATTTGGTTGTGCCCAGGCTATGAGACCTGGTGTGTACTCCAGAATTACCAAATTCATAAACTGGATCCTGGACACCATCTCCCAGTTGCCCAGTGGTGGCACAAGCGTCCCTTCCAGTTCAGCCATCCCTAGAACTTCTATCACAGCCATTTCTATCCAGCCCAGCACAATGGCTGCAAGTCCAGCCAGCAGAACCACGCTGGGGACAAAGATGAGCACAACCATGAGTGAAACCTCCACAGCTCTTAGAACAACTGAGACTGCCAAGCCTACCCAAACCCCAGGTAAAACTGCTAACTGATGCACTGACATGTGGGCAAGAGGCCTCCAGCACAGAGGGTACTGAGCAGGCCATGGGTTATTGCCTTCCAGTGGTGCCTTGCACTAGCCTCACTTTCAAGTGTTCCAGCAAGGTGTGTATTGGAAAAGAAAATCCTGAATGTGATGGTGTTGTGGACTGCAGCAACGGCTTCGATGAGCGCAACTGTGGTGAGTTCTCCTCTGTAGCCCGTAGCTGCTGCCAGCTGTGCTCCACATGACCCGGACTCCACAGTGGCACCCATCATATTCACACTGGCTGTCATGGGCACAGACACTGGGGGCCTAAGCCAGCTCTGACAGATCCTAAAACAAGATAAAGCTGTATATCCAGCTCAATATCCAGCACAAACAGAATAGATGACTGGGGATACAAGCATAATAAAGTCACCCCAGGGCAGAGTTGGATCCGAATTTACTGTTGGAAGGTATGGTCTCTTCTACTCTGCTACAGACATTAGAACCCATTTCCCAGCACACAGGCCTTTTGGCCAGTCAGTGTTGTAGCACAAAGTGGCAAGACAGCTCTGCACAACAGGGCAGCCCAGAAAGTGTCTTGTCATCCCTGGGACTGCACTTTGGGCTGCACATTCCTTGCCATGTGATACCTCAGTCCATCCAAATATCCACTCCAGATATACCACATCCCTGGAAGGTGTGATCTGTGATAGCAAGTCTGTAAAATATACCCTGTCTGTCAAGCCTTGCCTCAGCTGGGTGAATCCATCACATCCTACTGCCCTGTACATGCTCCCCCACAAGGCTGTCCCACAGCACAGGTTATGGAAGGCAGGCATTTATTCTTCTAATTTATGGTTACTTAAAACCACAATGCTTCTTCCTCTGTTCCAGACTGTGGTTTAACAACTGCTCTGGCCTTCAGCAAGATCGTGGGCGGCAGCAGTGCAGCTCGAGGAGAATGGCCCTGGCAAGTCAGTCTCTGGCTTCGACAGAAGGAGCACAAGTGTGGGGCTGTCCTCATTGCTGACCAGTGGCTGCTGTCTGCAGCTCACTGCTTTGACATGTAAGTCTGAGGTGAGCTAGTTAAGTCAGCTGACTCTTGTCTCAATCCAATCTGCCAATCAGCCAACCTGCCCTTCCCCTCCCTCATGGTCCAGCACCCTGGCTGGGATGCTGTGCCCCACAGGAAGAACACACCCCCTATCAGAGAAACGCCCCTACAGGTAAGTATGAAGAAGAACGGGTGGAACAAAGTCTGAGTACACCCACTGTTGTGCAGACAGGGGTCCTGACCTCCCAAGGTGTGGCCAGCCCCACAAGTGGAGGGATGGCCCTCCTTGTGAGGCTGTGCTCCTAACAGCCAGGTTTGCTGTCTTTCTGCAGTTACAATGACCCCAAAATGTGGGTGGCCTTTCTAGGAACACCCTTCCTGAGTGGCATCGATGGCAAAGTGGAGAAAATATTCCGTATCTACAAACACCCTTTTTACAACGTCTACAGCCTAGACTATGATGTGGCACTACTGGAACTAAGCACACCTGTCACGTTCAACAGCACCATCAGACCTATATGTCTCCCAGATAATTCTCATGTCTTCTATGAAGGGGCCAGATGCTTCATCACAGGATGGGGCTCCACAAAGGAAGGAGGTACTTGTTGAGAGGGCTCTCCCATAAGCATGATGGCCAAGCCCAATGCTTGGCCACCTACACTGCAACATTGCATGCCCAAACATCTACAGTTCCCATACCACTACCCCAAGCACTCCCATCCAGGCCACATGCTGCAGAGGATACCAAGCTGGGCAAGGCCTGGTGTCACCATCAACTCCTCCCCAGCTACCAGGCACACTACTCCTCCATTTCATCACACCTCTGCCCTCTTGGAGCCATCCTAAGCTTTCTACATGCCAGCCACTGTGCTCTCCACCCCCACAGCAGCTGCTTCAGCTGTGCTCCTGCAGTACAAGGACCACCCCAATACCATTTGTGTCTGGTCAGCCAAGCTGCCTGACAAACCATACACCCAAGGGACCTTCCTGTATTTGCTCTGCTGAACCAGGTGTGACTCACTTTCCCAGAGCAGGTCTCTCCCTCTGACAAGCAAGGCTGCAGAAACCCCACTTCTTCACATGCTGCTGTTTCTCATGTGCTCTTCACCCAGCTAACAGCAATACTTGTCTCCTCAGGTCTTATGTCAAAGCATCTGCAAAAAGCAGCAGTGAACATCATTGGAGACCAGGCCTGCAAAAAGTACTACCCTGTCCAGATCAGCAGCAGGATGCTGTGTGCTGGTTTCCCACAGGGCACCGTTGACAGCTGTTCAGTGAGTGCAAGAGCAGCAAATGCTGTGGCTGGGACAGAGAAAGTTCGCACCAAGTCCCTAGGCAATATTCTCTCGGGAGTGCCCTGCCCTGCCTCCCCTAGCTCAGCTGTCTGTCCATCCATCAACTAGCTGCTGCTTTTATCCACATCCATCCTGCATACACCTCATGCTGCTTGCCCCATCGACCTGTGACAGGTCAGGGAAATACAAAGAGAGGTAATGCTAAGTAAGAGACCACATGGAGCCTGTTCCACAACCCTACTGTACCTCCAAACACACTCTTCTGTGTTCCAGGACCCCAGCCTCAGATTTTTCATGCATGTACATCACTGAACAGTCCTCCAGCTTGCAATGGGGCTCCTGGGGAAGTGGGGAACAGGACAGCAAATGCCCATGCCCCAGGGAGAACATTTCACAGCTGGGGGAGCTGCACTGCCTGTGGCTTGATACTGGATCCTTTTCCTCTCTCTGCAGGGTGATGCAGGTGGGCCCCTGGCATGTAAAGAACCTTCAGGGAAGTGGTTTCTAGCAGGAATCACAAGCTGGGGCTATGGCTGTGCCAGGCCATACTTCCCTGGTGTCTACACCAAAGTCACAGCTGTCCAAGGCTGGATTGTGCAGAACATCAAGCTCTGAAACTGCATTTCACTACTCAGGGAAGGTGATGAATGAGAAGAATTAACTGCCAGAGGATGCACTAACCCCTAAGCTACTGTACATTTTCCTGATGTTGCAAAGGGGTGAAGAGGGCCTTGCAGGTATTAAGCAAATGCCAGTGTTATATGATCTGCTGGTTGTTACACCAAGGCATTTGATAACTGCTTTGCATAGAGAGGTACAAATTCTAGACCTTTTCTATAAATAAATGAAACTTGTCCCATCTTAAGACCTGGCCAAACATACTGCGCATTAAAACATGACCTTTCTTGTTGGATGGGTGCTAGAAACATCTGCCAAAGACTCATGGAGTTTGCCTGACCTCTGCCTATGAACTGTCATCCCAAAGCCAAGCCAACAGACTTGTGACCTTTGCCCCACCCCGAAGTCATGCCTTTGTAGAAGCTTCAGACCTCACTGACTTGATAGAGCTGTTGTGCTGTGCAGCAGCTTTTGGGAAGGGTGTGATGCCGTTTCCAATTAGTGCATGGTACTAGAGAGCTCAGTGATGACCTCCTGGCTCACCACTTGATCCCAAGAGAATGCAAGACTAGAACACTTGGGAGGTCAGACTGCACAGGCCCTCACCTGTACTAGAGTATTAGGAGGGGCTTCTCACTCACCCCCCTGCAGCTCCTTTTGTATTAGGTTACAGGGGATTAAACTGGCAAAGGCTTGTCCACACAGACCACTGTCTGGCTAAGCTAGGTGGGAAAAATCTGAAGTACTGAGAGAGTGGTGCAAAGTATACTTGTCAGGTCCCACCAGCTTAAATTACATAAAACACATATGTAACTTTGTTCACAAGCAAAGAACTGCAGCAGAGCTCATGTGCCAAGTCTCGGGCAGAGCAGACTTAGACACGTCCCCATCGATTTTAGCCACCAAAACTGAACAGCTACTCGTACCCCACACCCCTTCCTCATTTTTGGTGCTTTGAGATCTGAGTCTGGGCATAGCAAGAGGTTTCTTCCATCCCAACCCAGTTGACAGCAAGAGCCTCAACTTTCTGAGACACAGCATGATCTAGGTGGGAGACCTGGCTTCCAGATATGGCTCAGCTCCAGATGGGTCCAGATTCATGGCTGGAACACCTGTGGGATGCTCCCATGAACAAAATGGGACTGCTGCACAGCCAGTGCCACAAAATTTACACAGCTATAAAGAAAAGTAAAAAGCCCCCTAAGCAAACATGTCTGAAACCACTTTATTTTCAAGTAGTCATTCTGACAGTCTGGAAAGGAAACTCCAGTTTCAGTAAGTCCAAATACCCAAATATCTCCTTATGGTTTACCTTGTGTGAGAACACTTTAGGTTCTATCACATCCCTCTGAATGTCCTAGCAGGTATGAAGATGTTATTCTTCCAGTCTGTCTTTGTGTCAAGCAAACCACGAAATCTTTCATAAAGTACAGAAGAGCTTCAAAAGAAAGGATTTTTAAAAATTCACTATATGGGCACTGTTAATCTCCAACATTTTCCTCTTGCAGCTGTTATATCCACTGCTGACTACGCAGCATGAACCCAACCTATTCAGGAGCCATGTGTAAGCAGAAAACAACAGAGCTGTGCCCCAAAGCAGACCCACATCCCCTGCTGCAGACATTCTCCTCCATCAAAAAAGTTATGTTTAGGATGTAGGCTCCAAGATGGAACACCTGTGCCAGAACCAAACCAAAAACTACAGAGTATCACAGCCACACAACACACTTTATTCTATAAAGACGCTAAGTACTTCCCAACCCTGTTCATCGCTAGCTGTGCTCATACAACTATTTGTGAGGCTGTATTGCTCCCCAACACTGGGCCTGAACTGAGCCAAAGCCTACGAGCCCTACAATAGCCCCGCATAGCACTACACAGACATAAGGGATGAAAGAGCCTAGGTGGCTTGTGGAGAATCTTCCAGTAGCTTTTCCACTTATGGAAAGGGACTGGGTAACTACCTTATGGATGGGTCCATGCTGGAATCCTGAGCAAGGGTACTGTGTTGCTGGCTTGGCTTGGCCCCTGTTTTCCACAGAAGGTTCCTTGCCTGTTGCAGCCCTTTCAGCAGGGATTTATCAATTGATATAGTGCCTTGGGCCAGTCTGGACACCCAGGAAGGGCAAGAAGTAAACCAAGCTGCTCATGGAAAAAAAAAAAAAAATCACTCTCCTGGAGCTGGTGCTAATAAAAGCCAATGGATGCAAAAGGTTCAGCGAGGTTTTATTGCTCTGCCATGGCAAGGGCTGGGGAGGGGCAGCAGGATTCACCCCTAACCACCTGGACTGGCCGCTGTCCCTTCCCCACATGGTCCCTCTCGGCCCGGAGTCCGGTAGGCGTCACATGTTGGCTCTCTCTCGCTGCAGCCGAGAATTGTAGGCTCGCGAAACTGTGTTCCAGGAGTCCATGTACCGGTCCATGCACATGGCGATGCACTTCTAGGGGACACAGAGCCTCAGCGGCAGCCCCGCACTAGGGGCCCGCGGGTCTCCAGTTCTCCCGCCCGTCCTCACCTGCTCGGAGTTGTCCAGGGCGCCGCCGGGCTTCCCGATGCACTTCCGAAAGCACTTGTCCGTCATCCGCTGCGGAGAGAGCCTGTGAAAGGCACCGCGGCCCGCGGCTCCGGCCGCAGCCGCCGCCCCTCCTGCGAGGGGAGCGGGGCGGCCTGGCCGTCACCGGGACCGAGCCACCCCGCCCGGCCCCGCCGTCGCTTCTGACCTGCAAGAGCTCCTGTGCGTTAGCCACGGCGATCTGCACCTTCACCTGCTCCATGATGAGCCCCGGGTCCAGCTTCCCCCCGCCGCCTCCTCCGGAGCCGAAGTCAGAACCGAAGCCGCCCTCCATGCCCAGAGTTACCGCGCCCGAGTGCCCGGCGCTACCGGAGGGAGAAATGGCGGCGCCCGGGACTGCGGTTCCCGGCGGGCCCCGCGCCGCCTCCGCCCCCGCGCCGGGCGGGACTGAGCGCTCAGCTCAGCGGGACCGGTCCACGCTGTCCCCAGCCCGGGGACGCCCGGCCCGCCCTCGCTTGTGGCCCGTGACCCGAGCGCGGGTGTCATCCCCGGCCGCGGAGGAGGCGGTCCCGAGCGAACTCCCAAGGGACTCCCCGGGGCCCAACCGGGCCCGCATCGGACAACAGCGTTCGAGTAGCGGGGTTCAACGCAGCACCACGAACTGAGGCAACGGGAAGGGGCTTTACACCGGCATCACCAGAGACACAAACGCTGTCCAGCTGCACCCCGTGGTGAAACACCGCCTCTGCTGGGATCCCCGCAGAGAGAAGCTCCCCTTTGGGCTCTCTCTGGAATTCATCCATCTGTTCTTCCAGGCTTCCCTTTGCCTTACGTGCCTCGGGTGAGAGGCCCATGCCCTTAAAATCTGCCTCGACTCCCTCCATTAAAGTGCTGGGCGACGAGGTAGAAGCAAATGGGAGAGGACAACGCTGCGGAGCTCCTCTACATGGGTGAGGTGTGATGAGCAGGTAGGAAATGGCTTGAGAGAAGGGGACAGCACGACAGCAGAGCTAAAGCCAAAACTGTGCTCATCTTCACTAGCCCGAACCCCCAGAGTACTGCAAACCGTATCATCAGTCTTTGGATTTACCCACTTCAAACATTCCTACCACCCCGCAGAAGCATCAGCAGCCAGTGCTAACGATTGGGAGAGCTGCCTACAATCTTAAAATGAGTACAGACTCAAAAGTGAGCTGGGAGCTGAGCCAGGCTGGCAAAGGCATCAACTCGTGGCAAGGCTTTGGTCCATTCCTAAGAACCCGTCTTTGCCAGTGATTGGTATCTGCTCTCATTCTTATTTAGCGTCAGGTAGGTTAAATGGAAAAACCCCTTCAGTACAGCGGTGATGAGAAAGCAAGGGAACGTTTATCTGCTCCAGCTCCTGATATTCTTCCCCCTGCTTTTGTTAGTACAGATCACAGAGGACAGCAGGTTCCAGCAGAACTCTGTCACGTTTAATAAGGAAAGTGTTCATTTGCTTCTGGAGCGCCGCCCATGATCCCTGTTGGGACATATCCCACTATCCCTGCTGGAACACATCCCACCATCCGTTCTAGAACACGCCCTGCAATCCCCCCTGAGGGACACACTGTGATTCATCTGGTTACTCTTGGGAGCACGGACAGCAGCTCTGTGTCCTCTCTCCACACTTGGAGGCCTCCTCAGATGGATCATCTCAAACAGCCCACATGACCGGTGTGTTGGGTAATAGACAGAAGGAAACCAATAAAATGCAAAACATTTATTCGAGTGTGTTGTACAAAAAGTTTCCAGTCATAAAATGTATATTACAAATCATTGAAAAAGACAAGACATTTGGCATGCATATTCTAAAAAGAAAATAACCAACCACTTTGAAATGATAAAGTCTAGGTCATGATGTAGTTTTCCTAAGTTTCAAGTGAACATTTTCATTGTTTCATTGTCTTTGTGTTTCTGTTACAACCTTTTTTGTAATTCCCTATTTAAAACACTTGAATCTCTCAAAAAGTCATTGGCAGCAGCTGACTGGAGGCAGTTACTACTTCAGTGCCCTCAAGCCAGACCTATCTCAGTCAAAATTTTGTTTAAAAATTTTAAAGAATAAAAATCACAATTCAAGTCACAAGGCATCACTGCTATGAAAATAAGAGATCAACTGTATTTTATGCCCAAATGGAAAGCATTTTGCCTTAGACTTGCTCAAAATAGATTATTGCTTGTAATTTTAGTGTAATGATCTGGGTATCTGAATATACAATAACATCTGCATTACCAAGATGGACTTGTCACTTCAGTAATAGCTAACTAGAAAATCTGGAAGTTCAAGAAACGACATCTTATTTTCTGGAACTCCAAGTCAATTCACTGCTTGTACTATTCTGAATGGAGGCTTTCACATTTTTTTCATTCTAGACCTTAGCATTTCAAGAAAGGCATGTTTACAAATGATAATTGCATGTAAATATGGTCTTGTATTAAAAAAAAACAAAAAACAAATACCTTTCAATAATTTTAAACTGGTTTAAAGCTAAGCATATTAAAGGGCAAATAAAAATTCTGTTTCCCAGGCCATTTAAAATGAGAAAATAATCTCTTCAATATAATTTGTCCTGACGTTCAGCTAAAACAGTGCTTTGAAAAATGCAATCACTATCTCACCTTCCGCTCACTGGTTCACAAGGCTTTGCTCACACAGAGTTTGGACCCAACAGTGACAATAAAATGCAGGATCAAATATGGATATGCCTTTGTTTAGAGATAAGACTTTCAAAAGAAGATACATAAATAAGAGATAGAATGGTTTAATAGTTAAGACATAAGAAGTAGCTACAAGAGATCTAGAACAAACATCATGCATGTTTTCCTGCAGCATCAAAACCTTTTTGATGCACACAGAAGTAACAGATTCTCTAAGGTCCTCAGGAGTAGAGAGAGTTTTTACAGGTCTCTTCTAACCTGCAACCTCTGTTCAGGTTGTAATTCAAGGGCTTTTATACACTATACACGATGAGCATTAAAAAAGAAAAAAAAAAGGAGCATAAAACCCAGTAAGATCCCTGAACTGAACATGAAGTGTCCCATTGCTTGAGGACAAACACCACACATTGTGATCTCTTTTCACACTGCAGCCTGCTTCACACTGCAGTACAATTCCCACACTACTGCCAGCTTGCACACATGCTCAGCTGACTTTTACATCACAAGGAAGAAGATTATTTATGTTCTTCCTGAGACTTTTGGTTCCTGCTACAAATGCAGACTATGCAGCCAACTGTCCATCCAATGGCAACACAGAGCTAAAGATAAATGAGCAACATGTCAGTGCAAGTGATGGGTTCTGTCAGAGCCACGCTGGAGCCCCATGTAGGCATAAAGACACCTGCTGGGTAATAGAGCTGTGAAGCAACAAGGGGAACAGGAAATACAGATGTGCAGGAACAAGGGAATCCCAGCCACTCCACTCCTTGGAGTATATCACTGCAATGCAACAGTTAAAGGAACAGATGCAGAAGCAAGGGAGAAAAAAGCAGCATGAAATGCCAGGGACTCTGAGGCCACACCTCACTCCAGAAGGCACCACAGGTCTGCAGACGGATGGACTTGTTCTGAGACAAACATTTTCATGTGGCATGAGCTTAGGAGTAGGCAGGATGTGTTTATTGTATTTTATATGATATTCTGTTATGAGCTACACATAGGAAAAACTATTTACTATTTCATCCAGAATAAGGTTATATTTCTGGAATAAGAACATCCATATGGATAGTTACGCTCAAGTAACTACTCTGATAAAAGCTTCTTTTCCCTCATCAGAGACACCTTAAAATAATTTTTCTCCAGATGAGTCAAATCTATTTGTCCCTCAAGCTTTATGCCAGGTTTCAGCACTGGAGTAGAACTACTGTCTACGCTGTAATTTTGCCAAGACTGTATTCATCTTATACAGGATCAAAAAGAAAAAGGGGGCAAGGAGACATTGGATTTTATTTGAACAAAAAAGCTTTAAATATCCTGAGAATGGAAAGAAATCTTGGAAAAGAAAAAGAAAAAAAAAAGAAAGAAACAATGCATTTTGGACTGGTAAAGCCACAAAACTGCCTCCCAGTCTAGCTGGAACAGCGCCGTTAGACTGAATCTCAGCATCAAAAACAAGAGGCCAAGGTAATGGCTGGAGAAGGTGACACAAAAAAAAAAGTACATGGAATACAGTAGTTCTTCTGTGTCTTGTAATTTACAGCCAGGAGTTATTTGTAGTAGCCTATTAAAAAGCACTGTGGTATCAGTATCATCCACATTCAGACTTGACTTTTCCCACAGTGTCAATCACAGGTTTATTTGACCTGCATATATCTAAACATGGTCCTGAAGAATCAAATAAACTGCTTCCAAAGTTAAAGGACACAGTTCCAATTCTAAGGACAAATTCTGCAGACTGTTACTCAAGGGCACAATGCTCATCACAAGAGATCTGCAAGCACCAGTTCTTAAGGCTACAAGAAGACACATTCCCCATACAGTAGCTGCTAAGAATATGGCTCAGGTAGCAAGAGGTTTTTCTTCATTTGAGCTGCCTTTCTGAGGCCATTCTTTACAGGAAAAGAATAAACCAAAAACCAAAGAAAAAATGTAAATTAACTACACATTCATTGCTTTAGTATTTAAGATTAAAATAATCTTAAATTTACAGGAAATCTTAAAGGAATAAGCAGTCTGAAAACTGGCCCATGTAAAAAAAAATATAAATATAGATCTTTAGGGAAAAATTAAAAAGCCCTCAAATACTATGTGAGTATATTATAGAAGCTGTGGGTCAGAAAGGGAAATGGTGTCCAGTGGTTGGAAGGTGTGTTGCAAAAATAACTTTATGCTGATTGCACTCATTTGCATAACAACAAATTTAGGAAAGTTAATTGTAACAGTATGTCTGAGAAACATAATTTCACTAGATACACCTTACAGAGAGAGACATGATTTACTACATATTTAACCTTCTACTCAAGCAGAGTGGGAAAATTACATTAGGAAGATGGCCAAGTACATCAATGCAGTTATCTCATCAGCCCAAACAGCCAAATCTCCATCCTGTTTTTCTGTAATGGGTCTTATGATAAGAGATTAAAACATAATTCTAAATGTCTATTAGCTTAACTTCAGCAATTCAGTTATCCCACTCAAAGAGAGAAAAGTAGCATCTTTCATTTATTTTTAAATGGCAAAATAAATCCTGAAGCTTTAAGCCCCTTTTGTTCCCACCCTGCTTGCATAACAAAGCCATCAGTCAGAGCCACTGAACTGACTTTCTAGGTTATATCTGTCAGTCACAGTACTGTTCAGAGAACATAATGTCCAAAAGCCACCGAAAACATCCAAGCCTTGTCACTTGTCTGATGAGTCTTAACTATTTGAATGACAAGATCAGAGTTCAAGAGTGCAGGTAAAAATAGGATTCTGTATTGGAATCAAATGGTATCCAAATTTTGTACCCAAACTACTAAGTTTATTTTTCAACGAGGAGTTGAAAAAACATTTGCATTCTTTGGAGCAGTCAAGTATTTTTCCTTATGCTTAAAGATGAACACTCACCCTTATAGGACTCAGAGTTATTGCCAGAGAAATGCAGCGGCAGAAACCTTAAGCTAAATGGGCACTGTCAGATAAAAAATGCATCCTATTAAAATAAAAACCATCTGCAACCCATACAATGCATTTTTTATAAAAAACATTGTTCTCCCTTCACTCCTAGTTAAGACTTTGCCTTGAGCACTTGAACTCTGTGTCACTTATGTCTTTAGCTGTGTCACTTATGTCCTTAACAGAGGAAGTTCCTTTCAACTGTTTAAAAGTCACTCAACTATTTCTGCTATATTATGCAAATAGTGCTCCTTCATACCTGACAATGCCCCTTTGAACCAAAGTATGAACAAGCTATATCTAGCTCTGATTAAAAAGGTCAACATTTACATGGGATAACCTTTAAAATCCCCAATATTTATCACTGTCAAAAGTATAAATACGTTTTACTTCTAAAATCCTAACAAAATATTTTTAAAACTTAGTATGTCAAAATAATTAAATCATAAATACTGAATATCACAAATTGTGTCCTTGATTTAACTTGTGACCATGGCAAAATCCCCTAAAAATCAGACAGTTTGAACTCTGAGTTTGACACTTCTAACTTAGGATGGTGTGTATATTCAGGAAAAGAAACTACCACTCTCGATCTTTTGAAAGAATGACATGGAGCTCAGGTGTGACAGACCCAGGTGTTTTACCATTAGGCTGTCAAACCTCGGAGAAAGACCCAATGGCAAGGTCCTGAGTCAAAAATGACTAAAATAAAGCTTTCCTGTGTTGTTGCAATTGTGGAGCAGAACTTTGAATGAATCTGTCTAATTTTCCTAAGCTGGAAATTGCTGAGGATACCCAGCAAAATACTAGCATTTCTACAACTATAGAGGAGACACTCTGTGAATCTCCCCCAAGGCCCTGTAGATGAACACGCTTCATTAAACCTTTTTTCTGGGGGTGTTATACTGGTTATATATGTAATTATAGATTTACCGTACACTCAAGGAGTCTCATCTCATTTTAGCTAAAAATCTCTTTTCTGCTTTAGGTTTCTACATAAGACTTTATATTATGCATGGGGAAAAATATTGTATTCCAATATAGTGTTTCAATGAAGAGGGAAAAATAAAGAAATCTATTAGAAATCCTGGCAGTTTTGTTCATAAAGTTTTTTTTTGTTTTTTTTTATAAAAATGTACCAAGGAGTAAACTTCAAAGAAATCAGGTGATGCATATAAAAATAGTTTTCAGTGGCTCTGGAAGGAAAAAACAGCAAAAATAAAAGGAAATAAATGAAGGGGGAAAAGCGCAAATAATAGTTTTTCTTCTTTTTTCACATCACTGAGCATCCTCGAGAGGTTGTTCTGGGATCACCCTAAAATAAGACACACAAGTTGAATTCAGTTCTTACCAGCTATTCAGACTGCAAGCCTAGACTCTGGTTATCATCTCAATTGCCAAACCACTTTTTTAGTAGTTTAGTTACTTTAAGGGAACATCACTACATAAAAAGAAGTAGACCATATGTCTCCGTCTGCTGCCAGGACTGACACACTGCTCTTCTGGCTGTGCTTTCCTGCTGTCCTGGTTTACAATACAAGATACATATTCTATTACCATCTGAGAAGGGTGATCATCCTTATCTCTGTGGGAAGTATCTTCTGTTAATGGGCCACTGAGTCCTACTGTGTAACTGATTAAGATTACATCATCCCATTGGGAGATGCTCCAGCCAGGAGGAGGAGCCAAGCCTTTCCTACATAGATAAAAACTGAGGTTTAGAACGCCAAAAGCAGCCTTTTTCCACTGGATTCCAGAGGAAGAACCAGGCTTTTTCCACATCATCGCTGGACCCTTTGGAGGAAAAACTGCACCTTCTACAATACCACTGCTTCAACTGAACCACATCTGTAATCCAGGAGGACTGTAGCCACCATCTAATCGGACTGCACCAACACCCTGACTGACAGGTATCAGACTGTATTCTGACTCTGTCAGTGGCTTTGTTTTTTATTATTGCACGTATTTTGTTTTTCCTTTTTCTTTTCCTTATTAAAAACTGTATTACTGACTTGAAGTCTCACTGGTTTTGCTTTTCGAACCAGTACACTGCGACAGGTTTACTGGTTAGTGTCGGTATTTCCAAAAGCAATACAGATTACAGATGAAAATTGCGAGGCCAGTAGCTCACGACCAGCAAGTTCCTTTATTTCAAATGCTGATTCCATTTGAGAGAGATCTCTGCTGTATAGCTGCTTTTTTGGGTAACAAAAATCAGTTGTTTTATACTACAAATGCACTGTTCAATCTTTGGGACTAAAACGCTTTGAGAACTCACCTGCAAACCTGCACAGAATGCATTATTTGTGAAAAAGAGCTAATAGTCATTGATCAGAAGAACAAATCTAGTTTAAAATTTAAATTATTTTCTGGTATCACCTATGTATCTTTCTGCTTTTTTTGCTCTGTCCATTGCTGGTCACTTATTTAACATAATTAAACTAAAGGTTATCAAAACATACAGGTGGTATTATTAAGGAAAAACAAGTTTGTTTCAGGTGTATAAGGTATACTGTATCAGAAAATAAACCAATAATCTGATGCTTTCATCAAGAGAAGCATGCCCATTCCTGGTTTTCAGTGGTTATCTGGTAATATTCTGCTTCCAGCAAGAATGCTCCAGCTCAGTTGCACAGAGCAGCAGATACTGGGAGGAACACTGCCTGCTAATGCTGCAAAAGCATGATTTGAAGCATAGAAACCTTGAGCTGGCATCAGCCACTTCCTGAGCTGTATCAGGATGGATCCCAGCAGTAATTTCTAGCAGCACTGCTCACATTGTCTCTTTCGGTGCACTGCAATGCTGCAAGCAATCACTGAAGGATAGGAAGAAAGCACCAGGAAACTCAGAGCTGACAAAAGTTGGAGTATCCCCCCCCTAAATCTTATGCCTGATTGATGGAACTAATGAGACACAAGTTAAACATCTGGTCTGCATCTGATTACCTGTTGGTTGAAAAGGTCTTCCTCTCCATATTCTGTTTCGTCTTCTTCCTCTTCATTCTCTCGCATGACTACTGATTTAGTAATGCTTCTCACTGCAACTTCCTACACAAAATGACAGATAAGGAGATGGCCAGAAGTCTGTTTAGTTTTTGCTATACCATCAATATAATATCCCTATTAAATTTTGGAGACTTTAAAGCAACTTGGCCTAGATTTAACACTAGCTATGCAAGCAAATACTGGCAATACCCTGCAAACCACATCATCATTCCTATTTCTGTAGACTAAAAGGCATGGTAATGTAATTCAGTCGCTTGAATTTTCTTTCATTACCCTGGGATTTAAGAGAAGGAAGCAGACATGTTTCAGGTAATCGGCAGTCAATTTTACGAAAGGTCACAGCAGACACAGGTAGGAACTGTCTTGAGATACAGTGTAATGTGAGAAACTACACTTTCTCAGTGTGATTACACAACATAAAGAATTTCCAATTTCTAATAAATATTCAGTGTCAGTTCATATGTTGATTTTCAGCATAGTCTTACAAGCCAGGCACTAAACACAATTTCTAAAACCCCAGGAAGCTTCCTTTATGGCAAAATTATTTTTAACACTTCTAAATAGTGAGAAATTCTTCTGCCTACTTGCACCATGGAAGTCAGGTGCATAACATACACTCCTAAGCAGGGATACTAAAGGAAACCATAGTGGAAACAAACATGGATTTGAAATTTTTTCAGGTACTAGTATGACCACATGGTTAGAATATTGAGTGTGTTAGCTTTCTATTTGTACAAGTTACAACCTCCCCCACCTCCTACCTCATCCTGCCCACAAAGTTCTTCCAGAAAACTGCCAGCAAGAAAGGCAACACAAAAATGATACAACTGTAGTCTGTTTCCTTTTCTTACTTCTATCAGACTGGGGATAATGGCATGGTTATGTGGAACAGCCAAGGCACGATTCTCCCTTGCAAGTCATCTACAGGGATGGTTTTAAAAACATTAACTGCAGGCAGATGTAGGATAATACAGAATGCTCAGGAACCTCTGCCAAATGAGAACTTATGATATGCTTCTAACATGGAAAGGACAACTATCTTCCTATATTAATATTTACACTGCACCTCAGAACATCATAGGAAATATAAAAGAACTGTGAATTGCCAGAAATGCTTCTTTTCTTTGTCTCTTCTGAAAGTACATAATCAAATTCCAAACAAATTCTCTACTAGAAGGGTATTCTTCTAAAACAAGAAAGAAGTGCCTACAGGCATAATCATGACTATCAGAGTTTTCAAAAATATCCCAAAAATGTCAGAGATATGCACACAAACCTAATTATTTCAGTGTTATAAACTGTCATATTAGAAGACAACAGCAGACATCTTACAATCAGGATTTTGTCACTGTGTCATGTCACCCCCATCCTCAAATGAAGAGTCTGGGAGATGGGCCCCAGCCCATGGACACAGCCTACCTCTCCTTCAGAGTTGACGAGGTATGTGCGGATATTTCCACCAGTGCCCCAGCTGCCTTGGTTCTTCCACACGAGAACAGAAGGGGGGCTGTGAGATATGCCTGCATCTGCACCCCAGATCTAGAGAGAACAGCAAGCTGTAATTAGCTGTTTATCCAATTTTTTCTTTTAAATATACATATCCCCCTAATTCTCCTACTTCTCTCTACAGACTAGGTTTCTTTTGTGAATTCAAATGACAGTTTTACCCTACTTTTAACTACACTATTACTTGTAGTAAGGTATTAAAAAAATCTAATATTGCAGACATGAATTATTTTCTGAACAAATTTCTCCTACCACTGTCTCAATAACCATACTGTATGGAGCCAAGGCAAAAAGCAGCAGGTAGTGTATCAACTTAATCTTTTATACGTATCTGAACAGTTTATACTTAAGTAGAAACAGCTGCAAGTGATTAAAAGATACATTTATTTCTTCCTAAAAGAACATCTATTGAAGACTGAAAATAAAATGCAAAATTACTGAAAATCAGCTGTTCTACTACAGTTAATGCTGAGAATGTCCAGTCTTAACTACAGTCTACTACTCTGGATGAATGCTCTGAACTGTTCCCAATTCTTTAAGAGGTTGAAGCAGGATTAGGATTCTAAACCTGGCCAAAGGTGTTTGGAAACAACAGTCCTTGACTAATTCCCCAAAACACCTTTTTCTTCAACTTTCTCTGTGCCCAAAAAATGGTCTAAATACTTAAGTACAAATATAGAAATTAATTTATTGTTTTGTATTTTTGTAACTGAAATCCTGCTTCTCTAGGGAGATCCATGAACCCAAAAGTTATACTCCAAACCAGGCTGTACCAGACTTCACGATCTCCAATTGCCACGGCATCAACAGAAGAATATGTTGTTGACATACTGTAAATACAACTTACTGTAACAGTCTGCCCAGCTCTGAGGACATACTTAGGAGTAAACTTGTAAGCAATTTCATCTCCATCTCCAATTTGTCTTTTCAGTCTCCAGTTACCCAAAGACTGATCCTAATGGAGAGAGTCAGAAAGTTATCCAGAGTCAACAAAACAGAACTAACAGTCATCACAGTCTAGGTATTTGTTATTAAAATAATGGGAATATAAATTTATTTATATGGTTGTTAAGACATTTGCATTCTACTTTGAAAGTGTTTGCCTATATGTAGTCAGAGTCTAAAGTGTAAATCCCGTGAGGTCATTCAGCAAAATTTTAAAAGATGCATATTTCACACAACAAAATTCTGCTAGACAGCAGGCTGTTTTTGTGAGAGTGTCCCAGCACACATTTACACATTTGGGACACAAATTGTATTTTCTTCCTGCAGCATCTTAGCCCACCATTATGTTCAACTTTTCAAAGCCCCCATTAATTCCTCCAGGATGCTGAACCTTGAGATGCTGCTCCTGTTCTCCACATGGCCATACCTATTCATGCTGTACAGGGCTGCGTATCACCTCAATTAGCTCCCTGTTTTCTATGAGTTCTGCTGATGCTCACCTTCTCTGAGTTGTTCTTAAGCTGGACATATTTGCCCTCCAGGTCTATCTCTTCTATGCTGATACTTCCTGTAGCTGAAGCTTGCTGGGACATTTGAAAGCTGCTGCTGCTGCTGCTGCCACTGATACTTCCTGTGCCGATCCCACTCGTTCCACTGCCGGAAAGCTCCTCTGCTTCGATACGTTTTCTCTTGCCTCGGGAAGAGCGAATGAGTGAAGTGCTGCTGCTGCTGCTGGAGGTAGCTCGAGAGACCGTGACACGGGAGGAGGGACTTGGAGAGAGCTTCAACCTTAACACAACCAAGAAAGCATTTTAATTAACTCGCCCAGAGAACCATTGACAAAGCTACAATATCCTCAAGTAACCAGACTATAATGTGCTCCGAGGCTGACAGCATCCTCACTCTGTATGTCAAGAGGACTGCATACATGAGGAGAAGGGGGCTACCCATCCCTGAGGAATGTTCTGGCAGTATGACCATGTGACATGGAAAGCAGTGCTACTGAGAGCAACACAGATCCCTTAACCCCCTCCCTGAAGCACAGCTGCTAGTAAACAGACTATTCTTGGACCCCATGATCTAAAACCACAGAAGTACAAGCACTAAGTAAAAAGATGATATGAAGACCAAGCACAGAATAATGTATTTCACTGTACTCCAAGACCATTACAAAAACTCAAAGTAAGGACAGTGTTCAGTTGAGAACAAGTGTTCCATTCAAGTGTTCCATGCAACAACGTTGTGGTATGAAGCCAATATAACTTCACTGAAAGGAAATCTGGGCATTCCTGCTAAAGTGGGAAAAAAATAAGCACAAGAAATGAAAATAACATTTGTGAGTCCTTAGAAAAGAAAGTGGAATCTTAACATACCTTTCCTCTTCTCCTTCCAGGAGTTTTCGGTAAGCACTGATCTCCATGTCCAGTGCTAATTTAACATCAAGCAGTTCTTGGTACTCTGTAAGCTGAAGCTGCATCTGGTCCCTCATGTCTGTCATTTCCCTCTCCTTTGCATCCAGCATCTTCCTAAACTTCTCCCGCTCACCAGCCATCATTTCCTCTAGTTCCCGAATACGATCTTCTGCTGCACTGGCCTAAGCACATAGCACAAGAAAAAGCCCACCTGGCATCCATGCAGGTCCACTCAAAAAGTTAAACCACTTCTCCCTCCCAAATTAACATAACTAAGATTTGTCTGTGTAAAATTCAGAAAATACGAAGGGTCAGAACTGCTAATATATTCACACAAAACAGCTGTGTGTTTGAGATGACAGCCAATTTAGTTCCTTTACCTGTTTCTGAAGACCAGAAAGCTGGTAGCTGAGAGCTTCTATCCTCATGCGAGCCTCCTTCAGCTCCTCTCGAGCTGCACCAGCAGCTTTGTCATTTTGGTCAGAGGACAATTTGGCATTCTCCAGCTGGAAAGAAAGTTTTATACAACTCACTTGTACTGAGTTAGAAATCCTGCAATATCCTTTTGGCAAAAAAATAACTAATTCTAAAAAAATTTAAATGGTCTGGTAAGTTTAGGATTAGAACTGCATAACATTAAGGACCAAAGGAAAATCTATTTTAGATCTGTTCTTATAGGATTTGCTTAAGCTACTAAAAATACTCTATTAGCTCTTCCATTATACAAGCAACCTTCGTTTCCAAAAAACTGACCACATGCTCTGCTTGTTTGTCCTAAGGCAAATCACACTGGGTGACAGCAAAGGCTGCCTACCTAATTCATGTCCTGGTCCAAAAGCTCCCTGCATGCCCAGAGACTAACTCAATAAAATACTCCATGGGTATTATGTCTCTGCTGGCTATTTGTAACTCAGGCACTTCTTCAGTCAGAGACAATATTTTGCTGCTTACTATCTCTCAGTGGATTTCTCAGTCAGGAATTTGTCTCTGCTTCTTTAATTTTTAGGGCAATGAGCATAGCTCTACATTAAAGAACAATACTTTTTGTTTCTTCTCAATCTGGACATCCTCACTGGACATTCACTGTCCCTGCTCTTACTGAAAAAGTAATAAACAATCACTCCTCATTCACCTTCCCCCATGCTATTTATCCTTTTACAGATATCCACTGTATCTTTCACTTCTCTCAATACACCTCTTTTCCATGTGAAGTTTTATTTAAAATCTTCTCACGCGTGACTTATTTCCCACTCTAAATTCTCTGTCAGTCTGCTCCATATTACTCTGTAGTACCTTTGCAAGGAGCAATAAAACTACCCATGGCACTCCAGTTGACATCCTGTCCCACAGGCAAAACAATGGGTTTTCTTATCTTTCCCTAATAGTTCCCAATATACAATTAGTTTTTATTTTTTTGAATTTTTAAAAAATTTTTTTGCTAAAGATAGTGAACAAGTTTAATTTCTAGTGGTTAATTTTAACCAAAACAGAGAGAGCAAAACCAGAACTCTTACATGGTAAATTTCATGAAAGCAGAGAACTAGAAAAAGCATCCTTTGCATGTCTTAGAGCTGGACCTCAACAATTTTACCATACCATGGAAATCACTCAAAAACTAAACTAATCAAATTCTAAGAACAATATACAACATACAGGCAAATGTTCTTTAGCCACACAGCACAAAGGTTTATAAAATAAATCTTCATTACCTCTGCTGTTCACTAGGTTCTGAGCAGCACACACACAGCCTTCTTTAGGCCACAGATTTTGAAGGAACTTCAACTACACACTCCATTACTTCTTGTAAAATTTAAAATTAAAAAATATTTGAAGTTTAACAACCATCCACTAATTCACAGTCATGCTGGCATAGTGCCAAATACTCATACTTAGAAATTTTATTGCTTATTATCACAGATCATGATGATCTTTGTTAGAAGCCCTTTTTAAGTATTCAAAACTCCCAGTAAGGTCTCCCTGGAGAGGTCTCTTGTCCTGTCTGTACACCCTAGCTCTCTCAGCTCTCTCCATATGAGGTGCTCCAGTCCTCGGATCACTTTTGTGGTCTCCTCTGGACTTTCTCCAGCTGCTTCACATTTGTCCTGTGCAAGAAGTGAGCTTTTACCCAAGACCATCTCATCCTGCTCAGTAGCTAAACCTAATGATTTGCTTTGATACCATATTGCTCTCCTGCTTTTGCTCTCTAATAGGGACACATCTTTGTTCAGAAATCACAGAATGAAATTCACAGCTAAACCCCTTTCCTTCCATATTCCAACTTCATCCATAATACCCACATTTACGCAGGGAAAAAATAGATTTATTTGTTCATTCCCCTGTTCAAAGCTTGCCACTTTTTCATTTTCTAAGTCTGTATATTGCAGCCTATTTTACAATTTTTTCTTCCTACTAAGCATCTTCTATCCTGGATCTCCTTCAGACTGTGACAAGTAGCTCCCTGTAAAAAGGTATTACATGTTCCAGAGTTCTGTGAATAATTCTAACACTGCCAACTGTGTTGAGGAATTACATTTTAATTTTGGGGTTTTGTATCTATTATCTATAGTGTTGCTGCCGTAAGTAATAGTTAAATATTTGCAGATCAATGTTTCTCAAACCAAATCATCAACCCAGAGTTCAAAGGGAATCTCAGTGAAGGATTGGGGAGAGCAATGTTAGCAGGACCATCACTCTTCCAGCGCAAGAGAATAAGTGGTGTAGCTATTGACAAGTATTTTCAACAACCAGAATTGCCAGGGTGGGACTCTTGAGCAACCTGGTCTAGTTTAAAGATGTTCCTGCTCAAGGCAGGGGACTGGACTAGATGGCTTTCTAAGGTCCCTTCCATCCCAAACCACTCTACAATTCTATGATTCCCAAATTATATACCATGGTTTTCATCACCAAAGTTGGTCAAGAAAGGTCTGATACCTTGCCTGAAGTTTCCCTGTCACCAAAGAAATCACAGCTGCATCTAGTAATTTTCTAGTCCAGAACCAATGTAGATATCTGAAATGTGGCCAGGCTTAAACATATTTAAAAGTGCATTGGTGTGATTAGGAATACTGCAAAGACCACAGTAAGAGCAAAGTGACAAGGTACCCTTAGATAAGAAGCCCCTTCCAGTCTGTCTATATATTCATTTCCAAGCTCACTGCATCCAAGCAAAAGCCCATACTGAAACACACACACTTTGAAGTTCTCCAGTCTCCCTATCCAGCTTCTTATGCACAACATATTGCACATTTTGCAAGTCTTCCCTACCCCCTCCATTTGTGAAGAAAAACTAGATCTACAGAAGTAAAAAAAGAACCCTTATAGCAGAAGACATTGCCTTATAATCTACTGCATGACATTCACTGTTCCCACTCTGTCTTCTGCAGAGACAAACAACAGCTCCACATGTTTTCTCATTGACTACTCTTGGCTAAAGCTATTGCTTGCTATTACCACTGGATATAACCTCCCTGGAACTGCATCTGCACTCAAATCCTAGGGAAGCCATTTGCACATTGGGACAAAACTTCCTCAAATTACAGTTACTTGTCTCATAAGAGTAGTAGAGCTGATAGAAGTGGGTTTTATCTCACAAACTGGGCTTGCAGTCTGACAGTGCTGTGGACAGCAGTTGTTACCTTAGCCTGATAGGTCTGCTCCAGCTCCATTTTATACAATTTGACTTGTTCATCATGTTGATTTCGCAGATCCTCCAGAGCCTGAGTCATTTTGGATTCATACTCCTGTTGGCGGCTTGTGTCCACCTCAATCAAACGATGTTCATGTCGTTTTCTTGTTTCCCTTATTTCCTACACACACACAAAAGAAGAGGGACAAATTCCCACACTAAGGTAAACAGTACAAGCAGTTACATTCAGACAACAATGAACTTCAGCAGTACTAAATATTTAGTACAACGGAGCTACAGTACTACAGGCATTAAAGCCTGAGAACTGCTGCATGAACTAACAGATTCAAATTATTGTTTTTGTCAGGATGTAATTCTTAAAATTGATCCAACTTAAAACCAGCTTCAAAAATAGCTATATACTGTCTAAGTAAGGAGCTGTTTTATGCTACAAACGTCAAAATGGGGGGAAGTGAGAAAAAAAACATGCATTTTTTCATAGCATAGAGATACCATATGCTGCAGTACAAACCCTGTCCTTCTTAATATACATCCTAACATTGCAATAGCGGCCTACAAGGAATCAGATTTAAATGAATACCTTTTGTGAACATTATATATATTTAAAAAATAACTATAGAGAAAAACTGCATCTTCAAATTTCACTCTTAAGCACATGGATCTCATCTATATTCTAGATACTTGATCACCCCTTCTTATCAGATTTTGATTAGAGTATTAATAAAGCAGCAACTCAAGCAACCCTGAAGATACGATTTTTTATGATCAGAATTTGTACTAAAAAATTTTCATTTTTAGAAATGTAGGAGTTTTCTGTGCTCAAGAACACTGGTTGCAAACTAGTAAGGTAAGGCTTACTCAGGCACTTATTCATGCAGAGACCTTGCCAGGCCTGAATGTGTGGTATGAGAAAAACAATTTCTTCCTTCGGGGCAGGACAAACAACCAAGGAGTGGTTCTGAGTACTGGGAGGAGGCCTGAAGTTGGCAGCAGGGCCATGAGGAACAATAACAAGGGAAGGCAAGGCTCAGTTTTGCTAGACTGGAGTCATAGCAGGGTAACACATGTTCAAAGCAACTTTGCTAGCTGTTTTGCACAAATGCTCCACATTTAAAAGCAGATCCCAAGAAACACGTCCTTTTACTAGCAGCAATGTGCTCTGAAGTGATATGGAAGAAGTTTTTCTTTCTGTGGTTAATTTTTACACCAAGAAAACTAGCAAGCAGCAGTCTCTCAGTAACTGTAGGTAATGGCAGCTCAGAAGCTGAAGGAATGTTGTGGGGGACTACAAAAGATCAGGTGAAGGGCTGAGCTGATCCAGCAGCTCAACACCACTAGAATAAGCAGGCCTCACTTGCCACACTCCCAGTCACTATGTCTCAATTCTAATGGAGATTTGGACCCTTCAGTGAACCAAATCAATTCACTAAAATAAAGGAAATCGATTTTTTTATTGCTTCGTGTGTTGACTTGGTGCACAGAAGAATCAAAGAGCTTCAGGAATGGCTACACAACACCCATCCTTGAGCACAGCAAGCTTCAGGATTAGCTTCTGCTGTCTCATTTAGCTTCACCTTCAGTCAGTAGCAACACATTCTCTCCAAGAAGAAAAGTAATTTTAAAGTCCTACAACCAAACAAGGATCTGTCACTGCAGTCAGTGTACCAATCCAACTGCTCTAGGGCATGGAAGTGAGACAATGGTCAGTACATCTCAGGGTGATCTCCCTGGTTGGTTTCTTTGCCCTGCTCTAGTCCCCGTCCCCTGTCCTTAGCCACACAACCCTGTCCCATCCCTTAAACCAGTATGAGCACTCATTTGGATTCTGTAGTAAAACAATTCAGCCACTAAGCAGTCAAAAATTAAACTCAACCAAAAAAACTTTAGTACCTTTCTCGCTAATCTGGTTGAACTGTTTAGGTGAACGGTGAGCTAAGCATCACACCTAGAGTAGGTGAGATGAACAGCAGAAACATGTGGTGACTGCTCAGTGGCCACTCATTGAATAAACTTGCAGAACCACCAGAGACGGAATAAACAGACATAAATACAGAGAGAAAGTCATGCTTCCCTTTTGCAATTCCCACTATTACAAAAAATTTGGCCTTCACTAGAACCATTCACTTCACAGGCAGAAAACTACCTCTGCAATAAGCAAGGCAGCTGTGTACTGTTCTAGTCAATAAAAATAGGTTACAATAAGGTCCACCAGATTTTGTGTAAGTAAAGAGCAGAGCCATGCAACCGGGTCCAGAGAGAGGGAACAAAATTTTCCCTTTCCCACAGCAGTCAGCTAGCTCCATGAGTTTTACCTGCCCATGGAACAATCCTCTTTATCACCTGGCTCTCATACTGACTCCACCATTGATTTATCATGTAAAAAAATGTAAAACCTCCACCTATTTTTTTTACTCAACCCATTTATAGGAAAAATAATACTGATTTTCTCTACATGGACTAGTTAGTAGCTGCTCATAGTCAATTTAATTAAAGGCTACATTTACTTTGGACAGTGGCAAGATTACTAGATTGATAATACCTCCTCAAATACATTCTTCCTGAAGTCCAGATCCTCTTGCAAACTCTGGCACCGATTTTCCAGGTCCACACGCATGAGTGTCTCCTTCTCCAACTGTTTCTTTGCCACAGCATGACCATCTTCAGCCTAGTAAAGAATTTTAAAGATAATTTTGTCTGGATTCCTATCTTCCATCCATAAACCTTTTATGGTCTTCATCTGATGGAGAAGACCACTTTGGACCAGTTACTCACAATAACAAATGTCAAGCCACTGATTTAAAGAAAACCAACCCACACCATCACCAGAAAGAAACACAATAAATAAACAAAAGCCTAACCAAAAAAAAAAAAAACGCACTCGCATGTGTGTGTGTGTGTGTGTGTGTGTGTGTGTGTGTGTGTGTGTGTGTTAATTGATATCTAAACCAAGCTTATATGCCTGCATACCAGCTATTTAAAATGTAGGATTAGTTCAATACATTTTGATGCAAGAGCTGAGGATTATTAATTCCTTGAACACAATACGTTGCACTTTCTTTTTCTTGCTAGCATGGTCCTACTGGGTACTCCAGCACAAGTATAAAATTATGCAGGACTTTACAAAGGACAACACTGAATAACCCAACATCCCATGAATATAGAAACATCAGAAATTTTAAAATAAAAATTTCTGACGAACAAAATGTCTAAAACACTGTGTTGCTTTGGTTGTTTTTCATAGATTTCTTATAATTTAGTTTTGTATCCAAGAGGATCAGCCAAAGGTTCATCAGGAAGCAAGGTGGATCATTGATGTTCAGACTTTAAACTAAATGCAAAGAAAAAAAGGAATTTATGCTACACAGCCTTTCCTGTGCTGAAGCAAGAGAGCATTCCCTTTCATACCTTAGCAAGCTGGGCACGCAAATCAGCCACCTCTGCTTCCAGACTGCGTTTCTCATTCAGGACAGTACTGAGTTCTGCTTCACTTCTATGGAACAGAACTTCCAGATCCTTGATGCGACCCTGAGCCACAGACAAATCTGCATCTTTCTTTTTGTAGCTGGAAAAAAAAACAACACATTATACATGGATGCACACCCATCCTGAGCATATCCTGGTTACAGCTACAGGTATTTTGTTACCAGACACCTTTTATCAAGCCCAGCTCACCACTACACGGCTTCCATAGTAACCTGCAAATGCTCCTGATCATTGACCAGGAACACCCCTAAAATGCGCAGCTGGTACCATGTTCTGTAAGTGCATGGCATGCTAAAACACATGTTATGGACAGACAAGGGAAAAACAAGAAGGTAACTCTGGCAACTAAGAGAAGGTAATATGCACAAGGTGTAAACAGTACTTTTTCATCTGGCAGTTACACAGCTGATATCTTTGACTCTGGAGTACAGCCCATGAAGCAAATCACATGCAATGGCCAAAGAGGCCTGAGCATCCTCAGCGTTTTATATCTGATGTGGTCAGGCCTATTCCTCATGATCTATTCCCACCAAAAAAAAATAGTAAAACAAAATAATCCACTATTGAAATGTGGTCACCTTTCAGGAATAAACCAGTATTTCTTCAGCAGTATTCATTATGGGCAAAGCATGTCTGAGTGCTTAAATATAATTATTTGAGCTGTTATATCCAACTTGCAGATATGATCAAGATAATCTTCCTTCTGCCCACCAAGTAATTTATTAGCCCTTTCATTGCTGACTTTCTGTAGCTTTTCTCAAAATGTATCATTATGTTATTAAAAAACTGTTAAGTGCTGTAATGCTTCCTTGTTGCAGCTTAAGCTCACTGTTCTAGCCTGACACATAGAACAGAGGGAACAATTTTGAAATTCTCTTAAGCCATCGCAGACAATTTTTCTCCTTTCCTTTTCTCAAGCTTCTAATCTATAGATCTATAGTTTGCACCTGTGATCCATGAGCTGTTTTTAAGGGTCCACTGAATTAACTTTGAAAAGAATTCCTACTATATATATAGGCTTTCAAAAGCTTTGTATTCAACCTGCAACTCCAAACATGGAAAACAACTATTATGTTTGCAAGGAGGAAAAAAAAAAGCTGAAAACCACTGTTCTAGATTATACAAACTTTACTGCCCAGCCCAAATCCTGAATCTTGGTTCCCACTCTCCCAATCTTGTACTGTCTTCTTGAATTTCTGATTTGCCTGCATTGGCCAGAATTATTTTACCAAAATCCTCCATTATGGGGTATTGGTGTGCCCTACATACAATATTTCTTCACATGGTTCAGCATGATGTGCATCTTTTTCTAAGTTGACATCTTTATTTTGTGATGTATTCAGCTTGTGTTTTCTCTCTGCATCTTATGGTGCAGATCTTGGAATTTGTTTTCACTTAATTGTAACCAACTTTTCTTATCATTGGTCCAATCTGTCACTGTGAATTCTGTTCTGCAACATATGTGCAGTGTCTTCAAACTCACCAGCTTGCCGGAGGCACAGACAAAACCTGGCTTCTACTTAAAAGACAATTATTTAGCAGTAATCAGAAGGTCACAAGTGTTGTGTTATATATGTGTTGTAAAACATGCCACTGTGCCTGTGTCACAACCAAGCAGACCCAGGGAGCGTTCCGCCAGTGCAGGACTCAAAGGGCAAATATCACTTCACTCTGAGCATGAACAGCAGTATGTACGCACACAGCCTCCTCCTTCTCCCTACCTGCAGAAGTCAGGCAGCAAGCAACTGCTTCCAAGGATGGGAATGAATAGAAGTGTTCGACATACAGCTTGACAAAGAACCACAGAGAATTCTTGACAGTGATAAGTAACATTTTAATTTTTATTTTCACTTATACTTTCAGCCTGGTTTATTGCCTTCATGCAAAAATGTGACAGAGGTTTTACAAAGGGACAATTGCTTTTGCAGGTAATAAGTACCTACAAGCAGTCAATCTACCTGGTGAATTGTGTCAATGCTTCAAGGACCACCAAGTTAGAGTAACTCTCAAGAGCTCTTTTTTCCCCAGAAAGAGCCACATTTGCTCAAGGGATATGTTTCAGCGAACACATGTAGTGGGTCTACCATAAAACCGTAAGTTCTTTTCATCTATCTCTGGGAACAGAAGTCTTCTTCCTCTTCACTGGGGGCAAAGAGTCTTCATCACTCTCATCTCTCTTTGTTCAAACTTCTCATGGAACCACGACTACTTCAACATCTGCTTGCTTCAGCGTGGATGCCTTTGCTCATGTCTACAATTTGAATGCTCCATCCCGCTATGCTGTTCAATGATTTACAAGGATATTTCAGTGTACCACAGTCCATCACCATGGCCTACAGAAGAATTTCAGCCCACGACTAAGGCATCTCCTCATTCTCCTCCCATCCGTGATTTTGACTCCTTCTTTACTGACCTTCATGTCTTCTATTGCTCTCTCTAGGTACATTTACTCTTTCTCTCATTTGAGAGAGGACTGATGTTAGCAGATCTCATCTGTGCACTAAAGAGTTAATATCTCACACAAGCTTACAGATGGTCATGTTATCTTTACAAGGCAGCAGCCAGAGGATTTTTCCTGGCTGTGCTGGTAGGGGGTAAGATCTCAGCAGCCAGGCTAGGACTCCACAGCAGCATGCCATGAGGATGGCTTCCCCTGCCCCTGCCTGGCAGAATTTCAGACCAGCCCTGGGTCCACCTGGCCGTGCTGGGGCCAGGAACCCAGCCCAGACAGTGCTGCAGCAGAGGCAGGGCCTGGCCCGGTCCAGCCCAGCCCCGCCAGGCCTGCGGTCCATGCACCAGAGCAGGGCCGGCCTGACTAATACCCAGTTACTTTTTCAAAGCAAGAGAAAGCTGTTCAGGGTTTGTTTGCTCTGAAATGTGATTCACAGAGATGTGTTTAGCTTTCTTAAGTGGTTTGACAGCATGTCAATATTCAAAACTAGCAGCTGATTGATTCTGTTGGATCTAGAGGAAGCTGTCAGCAGTCCTCACAGAGAATCACTTCTATAACTGATGGATTTTTCTCTTTAACTAAAAACCAAGCTATGCTAAACCACGACGCCCCAGAATCACAGCATTGTTTGTGTTGGAAGGGACCATAAAGCCAATCTTGTTCCAACCCCATCATGTTCCAAGCTGCATCCAACCTGGCCTTGGACACTTTCAGGGATGGGGCAGCCACAACTGCTCTGGGCAACCCATGCCAGGCAATCACCAGCCTCACAGGGAAGAATTTGTTCCTAATATCAAATCTAAACCTACTGTCTTTTAGACTGAAGCCACGTCCTGTTGTCCTGTTCCTACACGTAGGGGTAGGTAGCAGGCAGAGGAAGCCACAGCATGACATTCACCCCTCTCAGAGCTGAGAGCATGCAGCTCCAGCAGAAGACTGCTAAAGCAAGCAGAATGATGGCACCTGACAGATACTGACCTTCAGACCTGGCTTAACCAGGGGAAAAGTGACATTGGTAAAGATATGAACAGCCACTTGATGAACACCAGGACAGGAGACTTTCCTTAACCATGCCATCAGTCACCTCTGCTATCAATGCATAGATCTTATTCACTTCACCAAATCTGCTTCAATAGTCTTGTGGGAAGCGGTGCTCTACCCAAGCAGAAGTGTTGTGCACCTCACCAGTAAATTAACTGTTCCCCTCCATACCTTGTCCACTTATCCCCTCCCTCCAGTAGTCAAAAGTTTTGTCAAACAGCTGAAAATGAAAACATGAACACTGGAAGCCATTACACAGCATATAGGACAGAACCATACATGCTACGGAATGGTATGAGAATGGCTATTTTTAAAACAATATTTTAATTCTAGATTTAAAAATATGTCCCTACTCCTGATACAAACATCTTTAAACTAAAAGTTAAGCTGTTCCTTACATCATATAAATGGCATTCAAATATCCTAAAGATATTTAACTTTTTATAAAGTGAAACTACCCAACTGTTTTATGAATCTGGTTCAAAAGAAAAAAATTTACATTCACGAGTTGCATTCAAGGTACAAATAGTACATACATGTATCACAGAATGGGATGGGTTGGAAGGGACCTTAAATCTCATCTTATTTCACCCCTCCTATGGGCAGGGACACCTTCCATTAGACCAGGTTGGCTCCAAGCCCCATTCAGCCTGGCCTTGAACACTTCCACACAGATGGGGCAGCCACAGCTTCTCCCAGAGCAACCTGTTCCAGTTGGTTGGATATTATGTTCTTCCCCCAGAGGGTGCTGGGGCTTTGAACAAGCTCCCCAGGGAATGATCACAGCCCCAAGGCTGCCAAAGCGCAAGGAGAGTTTGGACAAGACTCTCAGCCATAGGGTGGGATTTTGGGGTTTCTGTGCAAGGAGTTGACTTCATGGTTTTTGTGGGCCTATTCCAGCTCAGATTATTCCATGGTTCTATGATTCAGTGCCTCACCACCCTCACATGGAAGAATTTCAATATACCATCTAATGCTGCCCTATGTCAGTATGAAGCCATTCACCATTGTCCTACCACTACTGCCATGTATTAAGTCCTTCTCTCTCTCCTGGAGCCCCTTTAGGCCCTGCAAGGGGTTCTGAGCTCTCCTTGAAGTCTTCTCTTCTCCAGGTGACCACCCTCAGCTCTCCCAGCCTGGCTCCAGAGCAGAGGGGCTTCAGCCCTCAGAACACCAGAAAATGTGGCCTCCTTTGGACTCACTCCAGCAGCTTCACATTATTCTGATGTTAGGTCACCAAAAAAGAACGCAGTACTTCATTTGGGCTTGAGGGGGCATTCACTGGGGTCTTGGGAGACATCTGAATCTGATGTAAAATACTATCCAGAGCTTAGACTTCTTCACACATCAGCAGTTCAGAAGCGCTCAAAATGCAACTGTGTTTAAGAAATTATTAATAAATAAAATACAAAACAAGACACTGAACACCGTTATGGTACAATAGCATCGTGAACACTGGCTGAAGTTCCAATTCTGCAGCTCTCCTTCCCAAGAGGATACACTAAAGCAGGAAAAATGACAGAGAGGATAAAATGTTGATTGAAAGCACAAAGAAGCCTCAGGAGTAGAAGCAACTAAGCAGCAAGATGCTTCGACTTGGAAAAAGAGATCATTAAAGAGAAAAATCTTAGGGGATATGAAGGAAAATACAAAAATAAAGAGATAAATGAACAAGTGAAACTGGGCAGGCAGATTGAACATGTTTATATAATACATAGGTAAGCTCAGAATCCCCTTGCTATGTCTAAGTACAACTCCACAGACTCAGAACACTGGTCACACTATGAAATGTAAACCCATGATGGCTATTTTACCAAATCCAGCTGGACATTAGGAAGTCCCTTAGCTGAAGGGAATTGCTGAAGACTGGAAGAGTATTCCAGAGAACTGCTGCTTTGCATGTTACATTCTTCCCTTCTCTAGACAAATGGCTTTTAACAGACATTGATTAACTGGCTAAGTAGACCTTTGATCCAATCCAATACAAACTACTCTAGAAAAAGCCTTGGGATGCTTCTTGTTGACTTACTAGGCAAAATCACATATGACTGTCTCAAACACTAAAAATCCCCCAGAAAATGTTACAACATTGGTAACACAGCAAGAGAAAACAAAAATCTAAACTAAACAAAATATGCGCCCCAGAATCCAAACCCTGGGAGCTGAATTTGCACTCACATGGAACCCTGGGGTAGTGTTATCTGCCAGTATTTGAACAAGATACAGAAAGACATAAGCAGAAGCGCTTCCTCTGAAGTCCATTACACTGACAGAAAAACCCTGTTTTTTCCTAGACCACAGGCCCTGTCCCAAATTCTTGTGTCCCATTCAAGGCTCTTGATACAGGTTGGTCAGCTGCTTCATAAACTGAAATTGTGCAAGTAGACAGCCCCAGAAAGGAACTAAAAGCAGGGTAAGCCTCAGACTCCTTTGGACACAAAGTAGGCCTATGTTACCACCTCCAACCATACCCTGTGGCTTCCCTGGAGTATCTTGAGTGCCTTCACGAAAAGCCTTCAGGGCTTTCCATACTCACAAACCCAGGCTTTAGGACAAAAGAAGTAAGGGGGAATCTGCTCTTAAAGCAGTAGACTGTGATCCTATGTCTCTAGGGAAGTCTATTATCTCCTGTCCCAACAAACCAACCTATTCCAAGCAAACAACAGAATGACAGTGTTTGGGATCCCTCCTTGCCAGACTGTGCCAGCATCCTTAAATCTCTCCACTGTCACCAGCCTGAAACAGAGACAGAGGTAATAGTAGTGAATATAAAATTATGCAGTAATCTACTCGTCCACTAAACACAGTTTTCAAAGCAAGTCTGGTCTGAGAGAAGCACCATCTGACTGTCAGCACAGACAGGGAAGCTTCAGTAATGATCTAGATGTCAGTGAACACTGCAAATCGAAAAAAAAAATAAATTGGAAGTTGCATTTGCAAGAGTCTGGCCACATCACTAGCTAGACACCCCACAAACACTCCGAGCACATTACAAGCATTTTGATGGACTGAAAGGAATTTGGTGGAAGAAACTCTTGAAGCTGAAGAACAATTCAGCTCTACTGCTATGAACTGTAAACATAGAGAGAAACCCAGAAAACCAGGTGTTTTTTCCTCATCTATCGCAGAAGACAAACAAAAGATTGAAATTGATTTGGTAGAATTGGTCATTAAAGTGATTGGCAAGGGGCAACTCAATTGTCCATACAACGGATAAGGGAGGCGATCCACAGGAAAACACCATCTCCATCACTTGACACGCACATTTTTCTACAAAATGGTATTTGGAAAATCTCTTAGGGCTATCAAAATTCTAAAGAACAGGAATCAACTGGATTCTCATTACCTGCCAAATGAAGATACTTCTTACAAGAATACCTTAATCAAAACAGAGAAATATCATTTCGCAAAACATGAGAGGTAACACAAATTCCCAGTTACTACTGTTGCTCTCTTCTGGAGTTTGCTTTAAAAGGCAAGCTATCACGAGATGAGAGAGTCGACCTTAAGTCCATGTGATACCAACTGCCACACAAAATATATTATCCAAAATAAATGCCAAGACTTCTGGCCTGAGGCTTTGAAGAGGAAAATACAGCCCCAACAGGAACATCTCAGTAGGGATGGGTGGGATTCATCTCACTGCACTTCAGGTGTTCTATGGCTGACCTAGTTACCAGAGGAATTTTCCATGGTTAACAAAAGCTGAACTACAGAGTCCACAAATACCAGCGCACAGGTTGCCTGACCACATGCAGGCCTATGGGATTGGTTTTAATAGACTTTACACCAACTCACTCAAATGCAGATGCTTTCACTATTGCTATTTCGTATTTGGACAGTTGTTTTAGGGCAAATTCCCTAAAACAGTATTTACAACAATTGACTTTAAAAAGAGAGCCCAGCATAGAAAAGAAGTACCCAGTAATATAGCAAAATTTACAGAGAAAACTTGAAATACTTTATCATAAACCAACTAACTAGTCAGAAAAAAAAAAGACAAGGGAGGGAAACAACTAAATGCTTTTACAACCATTTAGTCGCAAATGAAGAGAGATGAGACTTAGAGTAGGCCTTAGTGACACTGTCAGATTAAAAGCCATTTTATGGCTGACAACTTTGATAAACAGGTGATGTACGTAATGACCTGCTCAGGAAAAATGTGTAATTCCCAAATCTTGTGTAGTAAAATAGGTACTAAATTCAATTAGAAGCAAAAACTGATTTTTCCACCGCATTTATTAATTTTAAAATGAAGTTGCTGTGAAACAGTATTTGATTACAAATAATTCCCATGGGAATTGAAATAATGGATTCTACTTTGGCTTCAGGTACTAGTTTATTATGCCAATTCTCTGTGATGCAAACTGAACAGCAGTTTTAAAAAATTTAGGCAGTAGAAGGTCTTTTCCATGTACATTGCAGCTTCATGTCTTTTCAAGGCAACACTACTTCCATATTCCCAAACTTCTCAGGGCCAACCCTTTCCCTTTTCCTCTATTTCTTCCATCAGTTGTACAGTGAACCAGACAATAAAAATAATAAATTAACCCTCCTTGGACAGATCAGTTCTAATCTAGATCTTCTCAATCCAGTTTACCAAGCTGCTGCATACACGTATGTTCACGTGGAGGTATGACAGGACAAAGCAGGCACAGCCATTTGTTTGAGCTTCAAATAACATGACATTCATGTTATATTTACAAATACACTTATGTATATGTTGCTGGAATTGTGTGCTCTGACCAGCTGTACCAACAAACTGAAGGATTTCCCCTCTGACAAGCCTATATCTTCTCATGGATCTGCTACCAAAAGTCATTTTAAGAAGCACCAATAGTATCATCTCCACAGCAAATGTTCCCCATTCTAACAAGAAGAAAAAAAAAATGAATGGTCTCCTCACCTCTTACTGAACTCCTCAAGTTCTGCTCTCAGTTTTCCTATTTCAATTTGTAATCTAGCCCTCTCTTTGGCAGTTTCATCCAGAACTCTTCGAGCATCAGCCAGTTCAGACTCATAGAGACTCTTGATTCCACTCACCTAAGGAGAAAAAAAACATATTTGGGTATGAGAACATCCCAACAACTATCAAACAACTGAAACACAGGACCAGGTTACACACAACTTTCTTTGAAAAAAGGATGTATGATATGATTTCTGCCATTTAAGGACATTCTATATTGAATATTTTCAATTAACAAGCAACCCAAAGATTTAGTTTTTATTACCACTATGACAAAACACACTATGTTTGAAATGTGCAAACATTCCCAAGAGATAAACTGAACTATAGATCAGTGCACCCTAAAATCTTAGCTTCAATTATTTGCCATATTCCCAAATACTGCTGCTTTGGGAGGCTTTTTTAAGCACTTGAAAACATTCTGTGGAATACAAGCCCAAGGGCCCATTTTGACTCTACTGCTCTTCCACTATAAAGCATCTGAAACCAGATGAACTGTTCAGAAATGTGAACTGTTCAGAAGTGAGCTTCCACTCTTGTTCTCTACCCCAGAGGATAAAGAACTACAGACTTCTCCCTATCCCAAAATAATATATAATCTGTGATACAGACTGCATGAAGCACCTCAAAGTCTTCTATACCTTTATATTTTTTAGAAGGCACGATTATTCGAAAGCTTTTATTTTATTTAAAAGATTATTATATATCAGCAAAAATGTAAAGATCATGTAAGATTGCTGCTTTCACTTCTGGGAATGGATACCTGAATAACTTTCATAAAATTATAGAATATGCTGAGTTAGACCTGTCAGGAGCATTGAGTACAACTCCCGGCCCTGCACCCCAACAATCCTACACTGCCTGAGAGTGTTGTCCAAATGCACCTTGAGCTCTGGCAGCCTTGGTGTTGTGAGCACTTCCCCAGGGAGCTGGTCCAGTGCCCAAACACCTCTTGGGAAAAAACCTTCTGATACCCAACAGCTTCATACTGTTTCCTCAAGCTCTGTCATTGGTCACAGAGTGGAGAGACTGGTACTTGCCCCTTACAAGGAAGCTGAAGACTGCATTGAGGTCTCCCCTCAGTCTCCCTCTCTCCAGGCTGAACAAACCAAATGCCCGCAGCAGCTCCTCATACAACTTCCCCTTAGACCCTTCCTGTTGGGGGTTGGTTCTCTCCCTTTTCCCTCTGTGGAATTTTCCCCATTGTCATGCTAAGATACCTGCTGACTGGGCCCTGGTGACAAGGGGGAGGGGAGGGACAGAGGAGGTAAGCCCCGCGAGATTCAAACAGCCAGAAGAGGAAGAGGAAGGCCGGGCCTCGGCCCATTTTTCCCCGCGGAGTTCGGACAAGAAGGACGATCGCCGCCTCTGTCCCATCCCTGCCATCCCAGTGTCAGGAAACCATTATCGGACCCTGCACTGCTGCCTTCTCGCTGTGAACTAGCACCATCCAGCACTCTGCTGAGCACTGGGACCCACACTGTGAGCGGAGGGCTCTCTCCATCTCTCTCTCCCCCTGGGACAGCTCTGCCATCACCCCCAGCCCTCCTGCAGCTCTGTGGGACCTGCCTGCCCCCAGCACCAGGAACTGCAGCTCAGGGAAAAGGTGCCTGCAGCCAAAAAACACTGGGACTGAGTTACTGTTCTGTTTGTGGGTAATTTCATAGCTGCTGTTGTTCTTGTTTGTCGTGTTAGGTATACTAGTAAAGAACTGTTATTCCCCCCCCCCCCCATATCTCTGCCTGAGAGCTCTCTTAATTCCAAAATTATAATAATCGGAAGAATCACATTTTTTTTCAGTCCAAAGGGAAGCTTCTGCTTTCCTTAGCAAACACCTGTCTTTCAAACCAGGACACTTCCCCATCCTTGTGGCCCTTCTTTGGACATTCTCTATTACCTTAATTCCTTTGTTATGCTGTGGTGCCCAAAACTCCTCAGAACTCAAGGTGAGGCTTCTGCAGTGCAGAGCAGAGGCACAATCCCCTCCCTCGCCCAGTTAGCCTGATGCCCCCCAAGACAGACGTGGTTGGCCCTCCTGGTTCCAGGGCACTGCTGACTCAGATTCAACTTGCCATCGACCCCCAGATTCCTTTCTGTAGTCCCTCTTCATCTTCTCACTCCCCAGATGAGATGGTTCCACATAGATATGGCTGCCCTGTCCCAGAGGCAGCATCTGACACTTGTGCTTGTTAAACTTTACATGGTTGGTGATTTTGCATCTCTCTGATTTGTCACTATTTCTCTGTAGGGCATCTCTGCCCTTGTGGGTGTTGACAGCTCCTCACAAATTAGTGTCATTGGCAAACTTTTTTAGTACTCCTTTTAATCCTGTATTCAACGGTCATTGATGAAGATATTGATGGGTTGAGGCTAGAGACCCATGGAACTCCATGGAACTTGTAACCAATGTCAGCCTGATGTCACTCCCATTACTATAACCCATTGTGCCCATTGTGCCGAACTCATGAGCCAGTTGCTCACCCATTATGTAACAGGATTATCCAGATGTATGCTGGATCCTGTCTCTCTGAAACAGTTGAGAATCCTGAAACACAGTTCCATGATCATAGAATCACAGAAAGGGCTGGGCTGGCAAGGACCTTAAAGTCTATCTCATTCCATCCCCTGCTATGTGCAGGGTCACCTTCCACTATCCCAAGTTGTTCCAAGCCCCAATCTGGCCTGAACACTTCCACGGATGGGGCAGCCACAGCTTCTCTGAACAGAGCAGAGGTGCAGAATCCCCCCTCCCCTGCTGTCCACACTGGGGGCTCAGCCCAGCACAGAGTGGGTTTCTGGGGGCCAGTGCCCATGGCCAGTACAGGTTGAGCCTCTCACCCACTAACACCTCCAACTCCATCTCCCTAGAGCTACTCTCAACCCATTCTTCATCCAGCTTAAATCTGTGCTTGGGCTTTTCTGTAGAATCCAAAACACTGTTGCTAACAGCAGCTGTGCAATCCAGAGTTGCTCTGCAGGATCTGCTTGGCTATCCTCAAGCCTGTCACGCTCCCCATAACACCTCGGCTCTGAGGCCACTGAATATCACTGTCTTGTTTGAAAGACTGATGCCTGCCAAGGAAGGTGGAAACCTCCCTTGGAATGGAAAATGTGATCCCCTTCCGACCAAATTATTATAACTTTTAAATTATGGGAATTCATAATTTAGGCAAATTATAAGGCAAAAATATGGGAAAAACTATATAATCGTTTTACTAGTATATATATGTATATGACATACAAAAAAAAAAAAAAAAAAACAAAAAAAAAACCCAGCAGCAATAAACAGGACCACTGACCCAGTCAGTCCCAGCCAGAGCCACAGACCCAGTCAGTCCCAGCCAGAGCCACAGACCCAGTCAGTCCCAGCCAGAACCACAGACCCAGTCAGTCCCAGCCAGAGCCACAGACCCAGTGACAGCCAGAACCACAGACCCAGTCAGTCCCAGCACCACAGACCCAGTCAGTCCCAGCCAGAACCACAGATCCAGTCAGTCCCAGCCAGAACCACAGATCCAGTCAGTCCCAGCCAGCACCACAGACCCAGTCAGTCCCAGCCAGAACCACAGACCCAGTCAGTCCCAGCCAGAACCACAGACCCAGTCAGTCCCAGCCAGCACCACAGACCCAGTCAGTCCCAGCCAGAACCACAGACCCAGTCAGTCCCAGCCTTCTCTCTGCTGCAGGCACTTTCCCCGTTGGTGCAGTTCCCATCCCAGCCAGCAGGGGCTCTGGTGGCTCCCTGCCAGGCAGGGCAGGTGCGATGATTCCCCCACGGCTGCAGGGGGCGCTGTGGTGCGAGCTGAGCCACCTCTCCACACGGCAATGGCAGGTGAGAGAGAGACAGCGGCTTCCTTTGCAAACCCTCAGCGGGCAGCCAGGCACAGTGCCACTTGGGAAGCTGAATGAACTGCAGCAGGGAACCTCTGAGTAGCAAGCCAGAACAGCAGAGGCAGGCACACCCAGGGTGGCAAACAAAGTGTAGCAAAAATCTCAGGAGCTGTGGAGCCGCAGGGGTGGGGCAGACCCAGGGTGTCACTTGAAGTGTAGCAAAAAGACTGAAGCAGCAGTAGAAAACAGCAAGGCTGAACAGGGGCAGGCAGGACACACTCCTGCCTAGGGGTTCAGGGTCCCAGGTTTTCCCCCGAGGCATCCCAATAGATGGTGAGGGTCCCTCCCAGCAAGGGCAGGTGTTGAATAGGTCCCAGTTCAACAGACATTCTTATAAGCAAAGACTCCCCCATGGTAGGAGAAGCAGCACTGGACAGAACTCAGTGGTGGCAGCGAATTCTCCCTGCTGTAGCAGCAGCCCCACCGTCTCCCCTCCAATCCTGAGAGCGAGATAGGAGCTGAGCCCAGCCCCTCAACCCCCAGCCCATGTCATCTCAGTGTCTCTGCACTTCTCAAGAGAAAGCCACCCAGCTTAGAGACTGCAGCCAGCTGCACCCCTTCCTGCCATCTTGGCTACATTCTTTGTCTTTCTCAAGTATCGATAGTTCCCATCTGCTAGGCAACAAATGGAAGAAAAACTCAGGAAGAGAAAGACAGAAAAGGAAAGAAAAAACCCCAAACCCTAGCCTCCAACAACCACCCAGAACCATGCAGTCATGTTTGATACTCTTCAGGTCCCTCTTCCCACTAGCACTGATCCCTTTGTTGGAGAGCAGAAGGGGGATGAAACTCTTATGGCCATGTGAGCCTCAGCGCCCTCTCTACAAGGTCCAGAATTACAAGTCCTGGGAAGCAGCAACAAACCTTCTCAGATGGCAGGTTATGCCACCAAATGGGTCCTTCAACCGTGAAAATGGAAACCCCATCTGAAGGCGACAGAAAAAATTAAAGTAAAACCTCAAAATGGAGTTCAGCCCAATCCACTTCATGTCCATGTGCACCCAAGCATAAATCTCCCTGCACGGAGTCTAACATAGACACCCATATTGCACTACCATTGTGCTTTCACTTCCGCATCCCCCTCACATCCCACACCCCACACCCCCCGGCAAAAGAGCCTGCAAGTTTGTAATTGGGCAACACAGGGAACAAGGAAATAGAAAAAGAAAACAGAGATGTTTCCATAGCAGACTTTGAAAGACACAGCTGCTCAACGCTTTCACCTACCTGTGCTGGCATTCAAAGCTCACTGGGCAGTGGGAAAAGGGCAGACACATTGACACAGACCCTCCCAAAGCAACCACTTGAGAAAAGCTGCAAGATGTCACTTAGTGAAGATTTGAAACACATCAAGAAAGCATTGACCCAGCATGCTAGGCAAGAAACATGTTCCATCCACTTGTGGTTACAAGTGACTCCAAAGAAAATTGCCGAGGAAACAATCTCATTAGCCTACATTAATGTGCAAAACACAAATGTATTCCCACCAGGTGTTGCTCATTATGTTATTTAGCCAGCTATAGATCGAAAAAGGACTGCCAGTCAGCTATGGCTCAGACTCACCAATAGTATCAGTCAAGTTCTCAAGAACAATGAAGATGTGTGTTATGTCACCTCTCAGATGATGTCTACAGCGCCAGAAAACCATTTAACACAATACTTGAGGATGCAACTTGAGCAACCCAACGTCCACAGCAGCATCTGAGCATGTATTCTGCAGGTGGCAACTAGGCAACACCAGACCCTCATATCCTGGTCATGACAGCAGCTCTGGTCACCACACACGGTGCACACAAAGAGCATGGTAGCTCCAACAGTGGCAGGTAAGAGGAAACCACGTGAGCTCACGTCCAGAGATGGGAAGACACAGGTGAAGAGGGAACCCCCACAGATACTGCTTTTGTCACAAGAACAATTGCCGTCAGCAGCTGAGGCTCCCAAGGATCTTATTATTCTCTCTAATTCTCCTTTCAGAAGGTGAGCACAGTGGGGTGTCCTCAGAACAGTGCAGTAATCCCTCCTGTCCCCATCAAAACATCTGCTCCAGAACGCTGCAACCATAAGCACTGCAGATGAGGGCAGGGAGTTAGTAAAAAGGAATGGGGAGAGCTCTAGGACTGCTCTCTTAGCTCTTCTATTATCTCCACTCCCAGCCTCACAAATTAGGTTATTACAACAGCGACCCAAAGAGTAAGAACAGCATCAGTGTTGTACTAAGGATGTAGAAAAACAGCCACATCTGCAAACCATTTTTTTTTTGCATTTGTCAGAGGGCTTACTGTGAACACTTTTTATTTGTCTAGGCATCCACTACGTAAGAGTAAAGGTAAAGCAGCACTGGACAGGGTTAGGAAAAAAGCTATAATTAATAAGGAACTAAAAATGAATCAACTGTAAAGCTCCTTTGCTGCTAAGAGATGGCAGCCTTGTGTTCATCACAAAGAACAACAGGAATGATATTGTTCTAAGGCCATGCTGAGATTGCCACACAGAACAGCAAATGGCTGCTTTCTGCAATCTTGTTCAAATTGGTGATTGAAACAACGAGGAAAAAGAACATCCTATCAGCTGATTATTAAAGAATCTCTGGCAGAACAGTGATTACAGTGCTTGCCTGATCAGCATCAGTAGAACTTCTCTCATCCAGAAAACACTACCCTAAACCAGAACTTTGAGCACAGATCAAAACTGTTCCCATACATTCAAGGTGTGGGCAGGGGGTATCAGGAATGGTCACCCATTACTCAGGACATGTCATGTCAGTCAATAATGGTCTCACCCAGCTCAGGTATGGTCCCTGTGCGATACTGGAGTGACAAGCAAAGAACAAACATCTCTCTCATGATAACCATGGTCCTGCTACTGCTTCCTATGGCTATCCTTATCCTTGAGCAATTCACATTTGATCACAGACCCCATCATCTGCTCTCTAGGCAAAAGTCTCAGGTAATAACCAATAGCCCACTGGTGAGCAGTCCCTCTTGTCTGCTTCCCACAATGTGCATGATACCACCTACCACAGTGGCAGGTGATGTTTTCTGCCATTACCAAAAAAAAGCCAAAACCAATAGAATATTCAGTCAGCTTTTACAAATAATAAACAAGATCAGACTCAAATTTACCCACAGTTGAGGACAACCAATGGGAATTTTCATTTAGAACACAGTGGAAAAAGAAAATAGTATCCTATAAGCATATAGAGCTTAGACCCTTACACACATAAAGATTTAATAATGCAGAGAAAGGAGACTGCGAATTTCACTGGACTACGTTTAACTCCGCTTCTACATAGAAGTCAGAGCTGCTTTGGGGTTTGTTTGTGGAGGTTGTTGGGATTTGGAGGGCTTCCTTTTAATTAATATCTTATTTCACACTAAGCCTAATCATTTTATGAATGCAAATTCCAACGGCTAATAAGAAAACTGAATTGTCAGCAGAAAATCCAGTTTACTAGGTTGGTCCCAAAAGTGAAAGGACAGGATTTTCCCACTCCAGTAAATGGAAAATCTGACAAATATGTTAAGTTTTACTGCTTCCACAGTCCTAAACCAAGGTCCACTATCCAGCACTAAAACAACAGAACTACAAAGTTTCCTTTTGTGGACATATGTAAAGAATAAATAGACCTTCCTAAATGGATGGGCAAAGTATTTAACAAAGGTAGTCCAGAGACAAACCAAAGCATCAGTACCAAACAAGAGCTTGATGAATCCTGGTGAAGTCTGTTATAATATGTCTAAGGATTAAGACCTTTTTGAAGTCTGGATGAAAAAAAAATGATAAGAAAACCTTAAGAGCAAAGTAACCAAAAAGGTTCCTATCAATAGCCTCAAGTTTATTTTCTGATTACTGCATCAGAATACTTTTCAGAATTGCTAGGACACAGAACTGCTGTTACAAGCTGTTATGCTCATGTTAAAAGTCTAAGGAAAGTCTATTTTTTCTGCTTGTTCTCTTACTATATGTGTGTGGTCAAGAGAATTACATTCTGCCTCTTGTATTTCAGAGGGATACTCCTCCTTCTAGCCTCCAACGACCTACAGCTTAGAAGTTCCCTAATTAAGCTGTGTTTATTTTGCGTATAGAATGATTTCACAGGGCAAGTGATGTTTCATACTTAGAAATAGCTAGCAACTTTGAAAGCATTGCAGTTACAATATGTCATTAAGTGATACAACGGGACTTTTAAAGGTACTTCGGTTTTGGGCATACATGCATTGATTGCAGGTACCCCCAACGGTCCCCAAATAATTATCATATCGCCTCTGATTAAACTAAATTAACTCAAACCCTCCTCCCAACACCCCGAGCATCATCAAATCAGCATCTTAAGGAGTGAAAACAAGGAAAAAAAATTCTAAGCTACACAGTGGCACAGTGATCCATCACATAGCAGAAGTTACAGTCCAGGCTGTTTCTGGGTAGGCTTTCCACAGCAGTTTAACATCATCTCAGCGGCAGAACAGCGCACCTCGCTGAGGGGTTTGGGCTTGCACAGGTCAGGACTGTCCCCAGTGTGTCACCGACTACATCCTTCCGCCACAATGGAAGGAGAGTCCCGAGGGAAGCAGACACCACAGAATAGGGAAAAACAAGACTTAGGAAAAAGAATCATCCAGTTTTGCTTACAAATTTCGAGGAAACAAATCAAAGTCGTTTACAGGGATTTGATTCCAAATATTTACGGGGTCTGTAAAAGATTTCTTACAGTGAGAGGCAAACTCTCAAGTCTTCCATCCCATTGCATCAGCCATCAAGACAGAGGCTGTAGGGGACACCAAACACCCCAGTAAGCGTGGGCTGTGGGCGCGGGGCATCGGAAGGCTCGGACCGTCCGCAGCCCCAGCCGAGCCCCGCCCGCGGCCAAGGCACCGCAGCGGCTCCGCGCTGCAGCCCGGCCGGCGCAGGAGCCGCCAACACCGCCAGCAGCGCCGCGTCCTTCCCGCTCCGGTGTAGCCACCGGCACGGGCTCCTGCCGGTGCCAAATCCCGGCCTGAGCCGCCTTGAATGTGTCGCCAGTAGCCCCTCAGGGTGACACCGCGGCCAGAAAGCCCCCGACCGCCCCAAGGGGCCGCGCGAGTAGGCGCTGGATCTGCACAGTTCCCGCTCCCCGCCCGGCGGACGCGCATGGCGCGGCGGCCACACGGAGCCGCCACAGCGAGCCCCGCGCCGCGCAGGGAACGGGCGGGAACTGGCCGGGAGAGCGCCGGGCCGCGGACCCACCCCGGGACGGAGGCGGGGGGGCTCTCCACAGGCAGTCGCTGCTCACTCCCCACTCTGGCCGTACCTCCCGGGTGGTGACCTCCTCCTTCTCCGAGATCTTCAGCAGCAGCCGGTCGTTCTCCAGCTCCAGCGCCCGCACACGGTCAATGTAAACGGCCAGGCGGTCATTGAGCTGCCGCAGTTCCTCCTTCTCCTGCAGCCGGGAAATGCGGGTCGGCGACAGCGGGGTCCCGCCAGGAGTGCCGCGGCTCGGAGTGCCTGACATGGCGCTGGGCTGGCAGGCGGGCGGGCAGCGACTCATTCAATCCCGCCGCACCAGGGGAGGGAGCGCTAAGATGGCGGGCGGGCGGCCCCTCGCGCCGCGGCGCCGCCTGGGACATGTAGTCCCGGCGCCAAGATGGCCGGGGGGCTTGGTGTTGGGCGCCATTTCGTGCCCAGTGCCCGACGGCGGGTGAGGCTCGGGCTGCGCGTCCACGGCAGAACCGGGCGCCGGGCCGGTTCTCAGGCGAAGAAATTTTGGCGCAACCACTGAAGCGACCGGAGCGACCGACAGGACTGACCCTCACCCGCTCCTGACAGAGCAGCAGCCAGGATCCCTTATGGCACTCAGGCCCATGGGCTGACAGGTTCCTCGAAAAGGTGTTTTTTCAATGCAGTTCCCTAAAATACCGTCCACAGCCGCTTGTGCGCAGTTTGATTTTGCCTTTCTTGGCTGTCAGCTCTTGCATAGGCCAGGGTCCATCTCTGTGCTGAAATAGAGAATACATGGTTTGGATGTTCCGAAGACTGATGTTTTTAGGAGAGCCTAAAGAGCGATGCTTTTTTTTTTTTGCTACATAGTCAAACTTTCTACAAACTAAAACCCACTGAGGAGTTTTCTCGTCCTGAATATTTGGAGTAGTATTTTCCCCCAAAAGCCCAAGTTCTGTCAGTTCTTGCACATTAACTAGTATAAACTGGATTACAACTCCCAAAGCTGTTCTGGCCTTGTGCCTTTCAGCTACAAGGGAGGGCTGAGAAAAAGGAGTCAAAAAAACAGACTGAAAAGCCTGTCCTCTGTATGAAGACCAAAGAGAAAAGTTAGCAAGAGCAGTATGCAAAGATGGGAGCATAGGTCTGGATAGAGAAACAGGAAAGACAGCAAGAAAATACAGCATACAATGTGAAAACCTACCCACGATAAATATGTAGGTAGTAGGTATTTGGTCTCATAATAAAATTATCTTTATGTGAAAATCTAATATCAAGTACATCTCAAAATGGGAAACCTTGGAATAAACCCAGGAATTCTAGATGCTCAATATCCATGAGGGCAAATAGCAGTAAGTTTCTCCAGCAATCACTGCATGAGTCCTCTGATTGCATTTGCCTCAAAATGCGCATCTGATACAAAAGAATTTGTCTTGGCTGCTATGAGACAACAGAGTGCCTGTCCCACCTGCCCGGGCATCACCTCTCCCGGGACAGCACTGAGTGCCCCTTCTCCTCCATCTCCTACCAAGAGCTAAGGGTGGGAATTTCCACACCAGTCTGTGGAGCTGCGGTTATCAGTGGGTGCCCCCAGAGAGTGTTTACAAGTGACAGCTAAAATGCAAGCAAGATCATTCCCCGTGTGCTTTCTGAAAGACAAAACCTCTCTACATGAGGGTCACTGCCGGCAGGGCGCCGCCACTGAGATCTGATGATAGGATGTGCGACTTCGCGTGAAACTCAGCTTTGTGACCGAGTCTGGGAAGGAAGCAGAGCGCAGAGACTACAAATCCCAGGGTCCTGCGGTCGCTGCTCGCAGGGAGGTCGGATTGTGCCCCGTCCGTTTCCTGCTCTTTGTTTCAGCCAGACTTGGGAGTTGAGGTACAATATAGTGCGTGTTTTGAATTTTGGCGCCTGTCTGCAAACTGTAACCGAAGTGCTGCTGGACCGGCTCCAGCCCCAGTCTCTGCCCCTTCTCCTGTCCCATCTCCTGCCCCACGCAGTCCGTGTCGTCTGTAACAGCACCGTCTTCCACCGAGCAAACCAAAAAAATGTCCTTGAGCATCAAGCCGTGCACTTAGGCTGAACTTTTTCTCTCTTTAACATTCAGTTTCCAACACTAGCAAATTTGTGGAAGACCAGCTATAAACTCTGATTGCATTAAGTCACGAAAAAATATTTTAGGAATGCTGAAAGCCTCTCATTTAGAAATGCTGAAAGTATTTTTGGGTTAGCTCACTTCTCTTGTGATTTGACGTGATTGTCTGTGCATCTGTCATATTTTAGAAGTTCTTTTAAGCTTTTTTGCCTAATTTTGATTGATAATGTTAATCAGATATACATTGCCTTTGTTCATGAAGTTGAGCCCTCAGATATTTTTAGGAAATGGCTCAGAAACTTTGAATGTTTCAAGAGTTTGTGTGCTTTGGGATGTTTTTTCCTTCTACGGTTACTGGGTATTTTCATAGTGTTGCTATCAACTATATTGCAGTAATTTTGTTTGTTTTGTTTGTTTGTTTCAAAATATAGTTCCTGAAATACGCATAAATAATAATACCTGATATTTTCTACGTTTGTCAGAAAGTTCCTTTCTTTAGCAGTAACCTGGACACTTGCACACTTTCATCCCTGATGCCAGTCTCCCCTTTTGAGCACAATATGTGTGTTCACTTTTCCTGTCTCTTCTAAAATGAAGAGAATGGTTTGGGGGTGAGATGGGGAGGGAAAGCATCAAGGAAGAAAGGCAAGTGCAAAAGCTGAGTGCCCACTCATCAGCTGTGTTTTCCAAGGAGTGCAACACATGTTTCAGTTGTGTTTTTGGCATCTGTTTAAATACTGGTGTTCTTGGATCCCTCCAAAAATAGGGATTTAATATTGAACCACAGTCAATATGGTGACTCATCTCTTAATATTTAGCAATTAGTTTTTCATTAAAGACATTAACAGGTCTTTGCTATCCAAAACAATTTTACAATAAACTCCTGTTTTGAGCAGGTAGAATGGATCTGTTATCCCAAGACAAAATAATTTAGTGTTTGACAAAGGGATGGTGTAGGGATGTGTCAGCCTTACCTGGCTGGGAAAACAGAATCATGGCAATCCCTGGGGCTGAATTCCTGGGCATTCAGATTGGGAACCTGTTCAGAGTACACTGCAGCTCCTGCCTTGCCCACTCTCCCAGGTTTTCTCTTTGTGGAAAGTGGAGCAGAGGAGAAAGCTGCTGCAAGTGCAAGTCCCACCCTGATACAAAGTCAGGAACTTGGAAGAGCCCTGGGCTTAGCATTGAAGCTCTAGTTCAAAGGCACTTGCAACATATCTGACTGCATAGGATAAGATTAAATTTTTGGGATGTCAGAGACAGACAGTAGAGGCAGTCTCTGTTTAACTCTGGAGTGTGCCTTCTGCCAGAAAAATGAAGGAATTGCTTCCAGTACATAATAAAGACAAAGGAAAACCTTGTGTACCCTTTGATGCAGAGCACCTTCCCATTCGTTGACTGGTTTCCTGTACATTTGGGTGTAACAAATTTTCTGATTCTGAGATTTCATAATGACTGACATTTTCACAAATATGGAGATAAAGGATTTCCACTGCTATTTCTTAACTGCTTTGGTTTCTCAGCAGCTGCTACCATGCTCTCCCCTTTCTCATTTTGCACTCTTTTGTTTTTATGTCTTGAATAGGATTATTTCTATCTTGCCTGACACCCTTCCCCCCCCACCCCCCCGCCTCATGTTCTTCACCTTGCTCAAACAGCCAGACAGTGTTTCATTGATTGTCTCAGATATTGTCATTAATTTCAGGAAGGAGAAAGGATTGAACATATATCACATAACATTTTCCTATCAGTCCAAATTCAATCTGGCCTCAGCATTAGTGCTCAAAAAATTGCTAGCAATGACTCCAAGACTGGAAGAAGTACTCATACCTCACCACAGAGTTCTGCCCCTGCATTTCATCTTTCATTGAATCAAATTGTTTCCAGCAGTGTCAGGACAGAAAGCACTAAAGCAAGTAGAGAAAGTGAATAGAATACCATGAGTTGTGGATGAAACCTTCCTCATGCACTATGAGAAAGTTTGCTGAGATGTAAAAAACAGCAGAGACGAACATGCCAAACAGTTGTGGGGTTAAAGCAAACAGCAGACTGTCTGTAGGACAAGGGTTTTTTCCCCAAGACAAGACATCACACCGTAATGTGTAGAGGATGTATTTTTTTCTGAATCCAGCATCTAGTGTTTGACAGGAGTTTAAAAAAAATAGTATTCTTTTGCTACAGCATTTACCTTCTTACTGAGGGAGAATTCAAGCTGCATCACACTGGGGGAAGTGTCAACCAAGAGATGACAGAGAGAATTCTGGTTGGCGCTTGGAATTGTTCTCTCTTTTGTGGGAGTAAGGTGAGTAACTTCTAAGTGTGGTCCTTTGGACTCTTGTACTGGAGCCAGACCCTCATGTGATCATAAATGAGAATACAATTCAAAAAACATTTCACATTTCCCCCCATCTCTACAGAAAAGGGGTAAAAGAAGATGCTGAGGGGTCAGTGCTAGGGCTCCCTGACATTCCACAATTCTACTTTGTCATTTTTCTACAGAGTGATTTGCTTATAATAGCATGTAGTTAAAGGTTTTTCATTTTGGTTTTCTTTTCTCTTAGGGAATTTTCCCCCATTTTTGTTGCTAAGGAGCAGTAATGACCGGGTTTAAGAGAGGCAGAAGAAGTTGCCAAGCTCAGGGGAGAGGAGGGCATCTGGCTGCACTGCTCTTATGTGAGGGTTTCTCTTGGAGGGGCAGAGATACTGAGAGAATTCCGCTGGTAAAAGATGGAGCTGGGGCTGCTGCTTCAGAGGAGGAGGGCTGTAGCTGCTGCCTGGGGAAAGGAATTCACTGCCACTGTGGGAGCCGGGCTGGGCTCCCAGTCCTGCTTCTTCTGTCGTGGGGTGAGCCTCTGCTCGTGACAGCAGAAACTGAACTGGGACCTTATTAACACCTGCCTCACCATCTAGTTGGGTGCTTCAGGGGAAACCCTAGGATTCCTGAGCCCTCTCCCCCTCTGAGAGATCCTCTCCCCACTGTGCTCGGGAGCCAGACTGCCACTGCCCAGCCCTGCCACTGACACCCCTGGGCACCTGCTACATCTGCAAAGTTTCTGAAACATTTCCTTTAGTACTCCAGGATTTTGCACATCTCTGCCTTCCCATTTTGCTACTCAGAGGTTCCTGCTGCCGCTTCTTTTGCTATCCTCTTCTGAGGGTACCAGGACCAGCTGCCCGCTGAGGGTTTGCAAAGGAAGCCGCTGTCTCTCTCTCACCTGCCATTGCCGTGTGGAGAGGTGGCTCAGCTCGCACCACAGCGCCCCCTGCAGCCGTGGGGGAATCATCGCACCTGCCCTGCCTGGCAGGGAGCCACCAGAGCCCCTGCTGGCTGGGATGGGAACTGCACCAACGGGGAAAGTGCCTGCAGCAGAGAGAAGGCTGGGACTGACTGGGTCTGTGGTTCTGGCTGGGACTGACTGGGTCTGTGGTTCTGGCTGGGACTGGCTGGGTCTGTGGTTCTGGCTGGGACTGGCTGGGTCTGTGGTTCTGGCTGGGACTGACTGGGTCTGTGGTGCTGGCTGGGACTGACTGGGTCTGTGGTTCTGGCTGGGACTGGCTGGGTCTGTGGTTCTGGCTGGGACTGACTGGGTCTGTGGTGCTGGCTGGGACTGACTGGGTCTGTGGTTCTGGCTGGGACTGACTGGGTCTGTGGTTCTGGCTGGGACTGGCTGGGTCTGTGGCTCTGGCTGGGACTGACTGGATCTGTGGTTCTGGCTGGGACTGACTGGGTCTGTGGTTCTGGCTGGGACTGACTGGGTCTGTGGCTCTGGCTGTCACTGGGTCTGTGGTTCTGGCTGGGACTGGCTGGGTCTGTGGTTCTGGCTGGGACTGACTGGGTCTGTGGCTCTGGCTGGGACTGACTGGGTCTGTGGTGCTGGGACTGACTGGGTCTGTGGTTCTGGCTGTCACTGGGTCTGTGGCTCTGGCTGGGACTGACTGGGTCTGTGGTTCTGGCTGGGACTGGCTGGGTCTGTGGTGCTGGGACTGACTGGGTCTGTGGTTCTGGCTGTCACTGGGTCTGTGGCTCTGGCTGGGACTGGCTGGGTCTGTGGCTCTGGCTGGGACTGGCTGGGTCTGTGGTTCTGGCTGTCACTGGGTCTGTGTTTCTGGCTGTCACTGGATCTGTGGTTCTGGTTGTGACAGGGTTTGTGGTTCTGGCTGTGACAGGGTTTGTGGTTCTGTTTGTTGCTGCAGTTGTTTTTTGTTTGCCTTGTTATACACACACTAGTATATCTATATATACACACTAGTAAATAACTGTAGAACTGTTATTCTTTTATTATTATTTTACCCATATCTTTCCCTGAATGAGCCATAATTTCAAAGTTATAATAATAATTTGGAAATAATTGGATCACATTTTCCATTCCAAGAGAGGTTCCCACTTTCCTTGTCAGCCACCTGTCTTTCAAACTAGGACATAGCACATACTAAAACGAGCCCCGTCTGTAACACAGGCGCCAGAGAGGCTTTCTGCAGTACAGCTCATTCACAGTCTTCCGTAGGTGCAGGAGCAGGTGTGTGGTGGGATACACCAGCCTTCAGGGTAGCATCACCTACTGTGTTTCACCCCCCCTGGCTCCCCAAAATTCAGGAATTCTTCCAAACTAATAGGAAGACAGATTTCTTTGCAGTTTAATATACCATGAAAGCATCACTGAAAAAAGATGAGCTGGCCACATAGCAGAAAATTTCACTGCTTCCTTCCAGTCAGACTGTGGCAACCTTTGGAGCCAGAACCATGGGCGTGCCTGTGCAGAGCCACTGCTGTTTAAAGAAACAAATATTAACTGTACTCTAAAATCAAGGTAAAGATTATTCACATCAGTTTAATGAAATATAGGTCAAATAATCTCTAACACTGTGAGTTTTGCTTTCACATACAGAGCTGGATTTTATTCTCATTAGACTTTCAGGGATCCAACTGCCAGGGTAGCACCAATTCTCAGCAACCTGTGGAGTTCAGGTTCCCTCATTTCATGTGCAAGCCCATCATCGTTTAGCCATTTGGCTGTTTGGAAAGCACAGTGAAGGAGAGTGGGGACTGGCTCTGAATGCAGTTCATCTGAGTTCAAAAAGCTCGCAGTGTCAGCCAGGAGCAATCCCAGTTCTGCTCCAAGAATCACTTAAATCATTGCCACCGCAGTGGAGCTGTGGGAGGACAGCATGCAATGCTCACACCCCTGTATTGTTATTATATAAAGCCTGGCACTCATCTGCATGATAATGAAAACAAACCCAGTTTTTTTTCCCAAAACAACCATTTGGTGCTTAATTTTCAAATCCACAGCCCAGATGCAGCTGGCTAGGTGCCCACCACCTTAGAGTTATTTACATATTTTCCTTGAGCAGCTGCAGTAACCTGTTCTGTTCCTCATGTCTAGCCAGGCTGGCTCAACCTTTGTCATGGTCTCACTGGAAAGAGATATTTCAGTCCTATGCTATTAAATAAACAAACCAGCTCCCAGTGGAGTTCAGTTTTTAGTGTAGAAAGGTCAAAGTAGAAACCCTTGGCTCCACTTTGAACGAGAATTATCTACTTATCCCATCATGTGCTGTAACATGCTAAATGTGTTTGGGAGTGCTGATTAAGCCAGAGGTTCTGTCAAAGGTAAAGTTTACAGAGTATGTGAGAAGGAAGAAGATAGGCCAGGGGACATAACAAGGTATGTGCATGGGATCAGTCTCTCTTGGGCATATTACAAGATTAATCAAGGAGGTGAGAGAATTGCTTTCTGCAACTCCAAAGTGTGCTCCACCCAAGATCTCAAAGTATTATATGAAGGATAATTTATTAAGCTTCATAATGATCTTGCAACACAACCAAGATGACCATGAAAACCATTCAGTTAATGTCTGTATGTTTAGAGTTTCATGGAGTAGCTCTTTGCACCTGGCTTTCAGGTCACAGAATAATAGAATCACTGATTGTTTTGGGTCTGTATTGGAAGGGAAGTTAAAGCTCATCTTGTTCCAACTGTCTGCCATGGGCCGGAACACCTTCTACTTTCCACAGGTTGCTCCAAGCTCTATCCAACCTGGCCTTGGACGCTTCCCGGGATCTAGGGGCAGCCACAGTTGTTCTGGACAACCTGTGCCATGACCTCACCATCCTCACAGGGAAGAATTCCTTCTCAGTATTCCATCTAACCCTGCTCTCTGGCAGTGGGAAGCCATTCCCCCTTGTCTATGCCCTTGTCCAAAGTCCCTCTTAATTTCTCTTGGGGTCCTTTTAGGGGCTGTCAGTACATCTCTCTCACTGGAAAACGTTTTTCCAGTCCACAGCTGGGGACAACAGTGAAGTGCTAGAGCACTGTCTCAGTTAACCCTTGTGTTGGAGTTGCCTGTCCCTAAAGAACAGTCCTGGCTAACCATGAATCTACAGCAGAAAGCCATTTGCTGTCTTGAGTTTGGTACAGTCAGAAGAGACCCTGCAGCCTGTGATCTATATTGAATATTGAAGGCCAGTGGCATCACATAAATTCTTTCTTTAGCACCATAACAATAAGAATGCACGTGGTTGGGCAGGTGCAAGAATCAGATGTTTTGGGCAGCCATGAAAGAGATTTGCTTGGATGGAGTAAATGGGCAGGAGCTACAGCAAATGAGGAAAAGGTTTTGTGGTTTTTTATGGCAATATTTGCAGGCTTCCTCTGCACTGCTAAACCCCAGTTCTAGGTATGAGAATAGCATAGATCTGGAGGATTTAATTTGTTTTACACTGTCTGCAGAAATCATGAATGTACAAATAAATATCTTTGGCATGGTCCTATGTAGTATAGTGTGACAGGCTGGCATGCAGAAAACTGCCCTGAAAAGATCAGAACCATTGCTTGGTGGCTGGGTGGATGTCCTCTCTTGGTGGGTAATCTGCCCAAGTGCAGGAATTTAAGGTTGGGCCTGCTCTGACTGAACATCTGAGCTTCTTCAAATGCAAAAGGTATAACGCCATAGAATCCAGAAAAACAACTGCTGTGTTCAAAATGTTGAGCTTTCCAAATGGTAGAGAGCTAACAAGTGGTATGGATTCACTGATAGTCCTTCCTGTGTGCCAAGGAGACCAGTTCTCCTTCAATATACCAGGAAATAGTGCCCCAGTTTTACTGGCACAGTGTAAAAGGCCAGCAGTGTGGCATCATAAATGATTCAGAGCATCATCCATCTCTGGGGATTTACTCACACCATTAACAGAGATGATCCCCAGCCTAGTGCAGGTGTGTGCAACCCCCATAGCACATGTGGCCACATCCTTAAGGCCTGCTTGAGTTCTAGTTCCAATTTGGCAGTTATCTTTGAGAATGGTCTACCTGAAAACACCTGATATGTGAGACTCCTACTCAGCTTTAACATAGAATTAATCTAGTGCTTGCTGGGTAATAAGAAAGCAATTGATAAACCATAATGCAGCTGTTGCTTGGATTTGCATTTTTATAGCACATTTGGAGTGGGAAGTCAGCAAGTGCTAGGAAACTGCAGAACCTTAAATGGCCTCAGAATGGAGGAAGGCAGAGATATCAATTTGAGGCTACATGGTCAGTGAGGCCATTGACAGTTTATACTTGATTTTACAATTTAACTTAAAAAGCAGTTAAGAGTTAAGTCAGTGATGCATGGTGAGCATGGTGTAGATGAGCCTCCACTTGCAGGAGTCATAGTGCCAATAGCTAGAAGTGTGCATTCTCTCTTCTGTGGCAGTATTGGGCTGGTCTGACTGGGCCTGGAGGAGCAGAAGCTCGAATGTGCTCAAGCCTGTCAAGGTAGCATGTTGCAGAAAATAAATCACTATTTTCCCTCTCTACCCCTGCTATACAAATATGTTTGGATGGTACATTACTGGCTGTTCTGGTTCAGTGGCCATCCACCCAGTGGCAGGGTCTGGAGGACTGGCCTGAGGCCAATGGGGAGAATACCTTCACCTTACATCTGGCAAGGAGCTGGGAGTCCTTCCAGTGTAGTGCCTGGGCACCTTCCATTGTAGTGCCTAGAGGTGCTCAGCTAGCCTCAGGATATATTTGGAGTCCTTCTAGGACTCCCAGAAGGAGAAAATTTCTGGGAGCCATCCATGGGCACTGTGACTACTGAGCCCTTTACTTTTGCTCTGTTGTTACATAAATCTCTTTAACTTTACTTTTTCATCTAGTTTTTTCCTTCTCACCCTGAACATTTCTCCTTTGGTGTCAATTACAGGCAGCACTCTGGCCACACTAACCAATTCACGACCAATTTTCCTGTTTGTTCTTGTCAAAAATACCTTCTCATGTAAAAGAAATAGTAATATTTGCTTTCTACAGGACTTTGCTGTTGGGATATATACAAGGAAGGACCAACACCTCCTTGGAAGATGGATACTCCCATTACTCTTATCTTCCTAGGAAACAGTCTTGCCAGGATGTCCCTGCAATCCTTGTCCCATTTATGAGTCTTTGTCTGAATTAACTCACTCTAGGAAGGACTTCCCCTTTGCAGTTCCCCCATCTTCCTCAAGCTTTGCATCATTCTTTCTGCTTTTCTGACTTCCTCTGACTTGAGTACCTCAGTAACGAGTGACAGCTTCCTGCCCTGAAGAAGGTCACAGGTAGGCCCCAGACTCTGCAGATGCTCCTAGTCTGCAAGGATGAAGCATGGACAGGTAATCCATCAATACAAATAAGGGGTAAGAAATGTTGGAGTTCTAAGCTTTTGTTAACCATGTTGTGTTATGAGATCAGTCATGAAAAACTGCTTTGTAGCTGCCTGGTGGCATATGGTACAAGCAAATAGCACAGCTGAGAGTCAGCTCACACACAGCTGCTTCTCTGGAATGGTGTCACTGGAGAATGAAGAGGAGTTCTTCTCGCCTCCACCATGGCCACTCAAAGTCCTCCTTGCTCAGCAGGACTCAGTCTGGGTAGGCAGTGTGCAAACAGCTTCTCTTACAAGAAGAACCTGGGGCTGCTCAAGTAAATGAGCCCAGGTCACCTTGAGGCTGCAGGAAAGCTTGTGCCAGAATGGTGAACAATCCTTCACACAAGCACTCTACCTCTGCAGATATGCCTCCTTCCTCTGCAGCAGCTACGTGGGTACACCTGTGCAGGGCATAACAGTTTGCAGTAGTTGTCTGCTTCACTGGCTGTGACTGCTGCCCATGTCTCTTGTCCGTGCCACAGACTGAGCACCTCAACACACCTTCCCGTGCAACCTCCCCTTCACAGTCAGGTTCCCCACAGGTTCATGCTGGCAACCCCTTCTCCTGCACCCTGTTCCTCCACAGCCAACAGCTGCATGCTGGGCCTGGAGGAGCACTCCTAGCTGGATGTTGTGGTTTGACACTGGCTAAATGCCAGGTACCCACAAGAGTCATTTGCTTACTCTCTCCTGCTGGAGTTGGGAAAGGAGAGGGAAAAAAAATCAGTGACGGGCTAATGAGTTAAGGACTAGGAGAAAAGCATTCTGAAGGGCAAAACAGGCTTAAATTTAAAGGTATAAATTAAATCTATTATTGACAGTCAGAGGGGGATAATGAGAAGTAAAATAAGTGCTTAAAACACCTTTTTTCTTCCCCAGCCCCTCCCTCCTTCCCACCAACAATGCAGGGAGACATGACATGGGGGTTTTGGTCAGTTCATCACTCAAGGTCCTTTTCTGTTCCTTCAGGGAGAGAAGTCTTTGCTCTGCTATGCCATGAGGTCCCTCCCACGGGCAAACAGTCATCCCAAAACTGTTGTGGCACAAGTCACTCATCTACAGAGTGCAGTCTTTTAAGGATAGGCTGCTCTAGTTTGGAAGCAATGGCCCTCTCTCTCTATCTCTGGAATCAGGGACCCTCTCTCTCTGTTCAGGTCTCCCACTAGATCACAGGTTTTTCTGACATCCACCCACTCTGGTGTGAGCACTTTTCCCACAGGCTGCGAATGGATCTCTTCATCCCCCGTGGACTTCATGCATTACAAGGGACAGTTTGTTTGACCATAGGACTCACTACGGCTTATAGAGGAATCTTGGCTATGTCACTTGAAGCACCTCCTCCTCCTCTTTCTTTACCACTGACCTTGGCGCTGCCGTGTTGTTTTCCCTCATGAGTCTTCACTTCCTCCTCTTCTCTAACTAGAAGAAAAACTGCTGCTTGTAGGTACCATTGTCAACAAGTTCCACTAATTCAAAGATTCCTGCAGGATCCCACAGTGCCAAGAAGTTGATCTCGTCTAGGTTCCACGTCAGGGAATTGCTCATCACACTTTTGATGCTGGCCGTGTGGCCCTGCTGCCATAGCACTGAATGCCTCTGAATGCCTCTCCTCCCATTCATACTGGGAAGGGGAAGCTGCTGCTGCTGCTCCTGCCCTTTTTGCCTGCAGCACGGTTGGCTAGGCGTGGCCAGATGGGCAAGGCTCACTGCAGGCCACACCAAGATGGCTGCAGCTACAGGGGTGCATCACTAAACATCACAGCGGGAATGGCTCCTTTGACAGTGCTTGACTATCCCTGCAAAAAAACTCTGTGTGTGCTACTTTGATTTTCTTCTTGAACATGTTGTCACAGAGGCATTTCCAACATCCCTAACTGGGCCAGCAGCATGTCCATCTTCAGAGCCATCAGAGACTGGCTATGTCAGACATGGTGGAAGCTTCTAGCAACTTCTCATGGAAGCTACCCATGTGCCCCCCCACCTTCCCCACCAAAAACCAAACCAACGTACTGGGTAATGGAGCAGTATGGGAGGCCAAGAACACACCAAGCTAGAAATGAGAGCCAGCTTCAAACATCTGAAATCTGAGGTCCTCACAGCTCCATTGAGATGCCGGTTTGTGCTCCTGCCTCTCTCTGGAAGCTCTTTATGTCTGGACAGCTCAGGACCCCACTAGTACAGAGTGACAAGTGGGAAGAGTCCATCCAGCCTCCTGGCACTGCCCAAAGGGGCAATGTCCCCTGGCTTCTCCACCCACACCATCCATCCTGCTCCCCCTTGACAGCAGTGACTTTCAGCTGGCCCACCAAGGGACTGAGGCATGACGCCATCACCAGAAGCCATTCCTAGCTCCATGGCATCCAGCCATTGCAAAGCATTGGCCACCTTATAAAAGCCAGCAAGAATACACATGGAACTTGCATTTGTTCAAAGTGACTACTTCCAAGGGAAATCTGTGGGTCTGTAAATGGCCTTTCCCATCTGATAAGGCTGATACCTTTCCATCCTCAGCAAGACCAACAAGGAGGGAATGTCCTTCTTGCCACTCCATGCAGTGGCCCAGTGAACAGCGTAGAATTCCCTGTGAAGTGGCTGTAGGGGGGAACTCCTTTTGTGTGGATCCCTCAGAGAAGGCAGGACATTGGCTTCTCAATGACATGAAAAATGTTGTTTATCCAAGGATATACTTTTCACTTGGAAGTGATGAGCAACTTGGAAGACTAAAGGTAAGCCATCTATAATTGCAGAAGTGGATGCAAAATTATGGAATTCCATTGCATGGCAGCAGAGGTGAGGCTGTTAGCTCAGGCTGTAATATCAGTGTTGTAAGGGCCAGTGCAGCCCCAGAAGGGTTAAATCCTTTCCTTCAGAAGACAGGACCAACTTGTCCAAACTGGCAGCTGCAGATGTGTCCTCTGTTCAGGCAGAACAAGCAGTTGGACTGGCCAGGTGGTCAGAAACCATAATTAAGCCGAGGTTCCAAGGCACAGGCAAGGGTTGTTTTCCAGTTTTAAATAGAGCAGCTGGATTTGGGAACAGTTGCTGTCTGTGCCAACATGGATAACAACTTTAGCAGTGTGTATGTGCTGTAAAAGAAACGGAACATCAGAAATACAGGCAGGCTTCCCTGTTCATGGTTGTTATATGTGGTGACCAGGGAGCTACTGCAGGGGCAGCTGCCTTTCCCCTCCTCACAGGAGGGCAGGTGCATGGCTCCTCTGTGTGTCCATGCACATGTGCTGCTCCAGAAGGGAGACAGTGGCTTGAACAGAGCTGCTGGTGCCCTTGCATGTGGGGTGATATAGGAGAAGGATTTAGCCTGCTGTTTCTTCTGTTTTAGGTGATAGAGGCTGTTGGTTTCTGATCTGGCTGTGAAGTCTTGCAAATTATCAAATACTTCTAGGGGAGACTGTCTGGACTGCAGTTTACTTACTAACAGCAGCATTTTCTTTAAAGTCAGGTCCAAACTCTTTTACCTGGAAGACCCAAGGACCACTGTGAAAACTGTCCTGTGATATGATGTGAAGCACATTGTTTTGTTTAAAAATTTGCTTGAACCTAACTGCTAAACCATACCAAAGACAGTGTTCAAGTTTCTGACTGCCTCACATCAGGGCTTAAAAACTCAGAGAGCGCCAGTGAGGAACACAAGGCAACCAGTGGCTGGCCTGGCTGAGCTGAGATCACTGCAGCAGGCCTCTGTGCTGCAGTAATCACCATGTGGGACAAAGACAGCATCCAAAGGCAGCAGGATCATTCCAGTGGGAGAGGGCTGTTTTTATTAAAAGAGGTAGCAGTGAATACTTTGTGGTGACCTTTACTTCCCTACCAAGGTGTCACAATTTTGGAGACAGGTACACAACTGAAAACACCGAGTTTGTGTAATAACAGCCAAAGTTTATTAATGGATGCCCCCTTTTATAGGGGATTCAAATTTCCCACGCTTACACACCTGATTGGTTGAGGTCCACCCAGCTCACTGCCCAGTCAGATATCTGCATTCATGATTGAATGGGATTGGCTTGGTATGGAGGAGTTTCTGGACCAGTGAGGCCGCAGAGAGCTCGCTTTGCAGTGTTGGGATAAATCGGGCTATTTTAGTACTAGCAAGGACACGATGGCCTTGGACTCAGAATAAGAGATAAACAGGTGGCAAGAGTGAGAAAGCAAGCCAGGATGTGCTAATCACAAGAGCAAGAAAGTAGAACAAAAATATAAAATGCTGTAACCAATCAGTAGGGTAGTCGTAGCGTGTGAACAGTTGTTTGTAGCCAATAAAGTAGTGGCACGTGAGCACATGCAGGTATGTCAGAACTTTATAAAAGACAACAGCTTGTATAATAAAGTTGAGCATTCACCATAACTCTATGAGTGTTACATGTTTGACTCCAGTCGCTCCTCGCAACACTCTGGGCCCCCTGTTTGAGTTCGAATCCATCCTATCATTATCTTACCCAGGGACTTGTTTACTTCTATTCTCTAATGAACTTGGTTGGTCGAGTTGAGGTCTGTTATGGCCATTTTTATCTGTGCAGCTTACAGACCATCTGTAGCTGTCACACCAAGAAGTTTAAGCAAAGAAGACTTGGTTTGGCTCTGATATTGCTCACTGGTTCTATTACACACCAGGGACTCCTCCACCTCTGTCATCTTACCAACAAAGTCTGAATATACCTTTGTCCAGCTCTCTCCTGCCCAAAACAGGACAATGAAAGAGTACAGTGGAGCATTGGTGGCAACTACCATCAAGTGCCCAAGCAGGGTCAACACAGCACTGCGTGCCCACAAGAGAGGCCTTTCTCATCATCATCATCATCATCATCATCATCATCATCACAGGTTTTGTGTCTCACAGCCACTTCTTAGCTGATAAAGAGAGATGTTATCATTTCTCTTGTCCCCACATCCTCTTTTCAGAGCTGTGTTCTGTTGTGCATGGGAGTAATTCCATCTCTGATTGAGAGGGCCACAGTTGCAGAAATACTGTGTATGATGAACCCTGTGCAGAAATTTTTGCTGGATGCTGTTGTAAGTAATTATTTCCTGGATGACAGAGAGGCTTCACCACTTGGGGAAACACCAAGTGCATAGACATGTGAAGCACAGGGCAGAACCACACAGCCCTGAGCCTTGCAGAAGTGAGTGGGGCTTTCAGCTGTTTGAGGTCCAGAGGCCCGAAGTGGGACAGCCAGGATGCACTGGGGAAGGGGCACTTCCAGAAGTCTTTGAAAGACAAGAAGCAACCAGACATTGAGAGCAAAATCCTTTCAGCTCAAAGGGAAAGCTTCTGGCTACCTATGGGAATGGTGCTGAAATTCATTCACATTGGTTGCGATGCATATTTTGTTAATTAACATAAGACAGTAGCCTGTGAATTTAAGGTAGCCTGGATTTAGGCATGAGGCTGAGCCTGTCTCCTGCCTGCCTTCCCTATGACCAGCCTTTACCAGCCTCCTTGGGGCTGCTGGCTTACAGGGTGACCCATGCTGCCTCCTGGAAGATATCTAGCAGACAACTAGGTCTAGATGTTGGCAAATGCAAATACCTGCATCTTGTAAGGCCTTGGCCAAGAAAGGGTAAGACAGGAAGGCAGAGCACTGCTGAGCAGTATCAGGCTATTGTCTTGCCTGTTCTCCTCCCTTCTGGGGAGATGATTCAGTTAATACTTGGAATTGATGGGTAAAGGCCTTCCCCCACTGTGCCAGTTATGGGAGCATATCCTGTGAGAGCATCTTTCATTCAATGTTATACAACAATTTGTTGGTGGGTACAGGCTTCGCAGTGACCCTCTGGGAATTCTGGCTCCCCTAGCAGGAGGGAAGGGGAGCTCTGCCTTTCCATAGCTGCAGGTGGTGGATCTTGGAAGGTGTGTGTGGCTTTTTAGCCATGGTGTCAAGAAGGGGGCTGGCTGAAAGATGAATGCACTTAAATGGACAGGTGGAAATCAGTTTGTATCTGATGTGTTTGCCTGTTTTAAGAAACCATACCTCTGCAGTGAGCAGGATGAGCTTTAGGTTCAGAAGACAGTGGGGTCCCAGGCACCACCATTCAGCTGTGCATCCTGTGCCTCTGTCAGGCAGGCCATAGGTTGTGCTGATTCCTTAGTTGGAAAAGAGGACAAAAATAAACTTCATCTGTGTTGGGGGTTGTTTTTTTCCTTTCCTCTTTGCCTGTGGAATTTTTTTCCTATTGACATGCTAAGGAGCACTGATGGCTAGGTCCTTGAGACATTGAGATGGGGGAGTGAGAGCCTGCCTGATTTTTTTGGAATTTCTCTCTTGGAGGGCTGGGGGGGGAGCAACACTGCGAGATTGGAAGCAGGTAAAGGAGGGTGGAAGGCAGTTGCTCACTCTCTTGCTTTTGGCTGTGGAGGAGAAAGGTCATTGCTACACCCCCCACCATCCCAACACCGGGAGGGAGCTGCCTCTTCTGTTGCTGGACCCAGCACCCCTGCTTGGATGTCCTCCTGCTTCAGCTTGCTGTTTTCTGAGCATCCTGCTTCTCCTCCATCTCTTCCCATCTCAGATACCACGACCATCACCCCCAGCTACCCTTCAAGCTGCGCTGGATCATCGCATCTGCCCTGTCCACTGGGAGCCTGTCAGTGCTCACTGCCAGTGGTGACTGTAGGTACAATTCAGGGAAGGCTGCCTGTGGCCGAGAAGGACTGGAACTGGGTTACTGTTCTGTTTGTTGTTAATTTCAGTTCTTGTTGTTTTGTTTGTCTTGTTAGATATACTAGTAAAGAACTGTTATTCCTATCCCCATATCTTTGCCTGAGAGCCCCTTAATTTCAAAATTATACTAATTCAGAAGGAGGGATTTATTAGCTCCATTTCAAGGGGAGGCCCTGGTCTTCCCTAGCACAATCTGTCTTGAGACAGAGAAAGCATGTGGTCTGAGAGACAGGTGTCTGCCAAGGCAGGTGGGAACCTCCCTTGGAATGGAAAATGTGATCCCTTTCCCTTCAAATTATTTTAATTTTGAACTTACAGGGCTTTCAGACAAAGATATGGGAAAAGGAATAACAGTTCATTACCTGCATACATATGTGTATAATAAGACATACAAAAAACAACAGCAGCAGCAACAACAAACAGAACCACAGACCCAGTGACAGCCAGAACCACAGACCCAGTCAGTCCCAGCCAGAGCCACAGACCCAGCCAGTCCCAGCCAGAACCACAGACCCAGTCAGTCCCAGCCAGAGCCACAGACCCAGTCAGTCCCAGCCAGAGCCACAGACCCAGCCAGTCCCAGCCAGAACCACAGACCCAGTGACAGCCAGAGCCACAGACCCAGTCAGTCCCAGCCAGAGCCACAGACCCAGTGACAGCCAGAGCCACAGACCCAGTCAGTCCCAGCCAGAACCACAGACCCAGTCAGTCCCAGCCAGAGCCACAGACCCAGTGACAGCCAGAGCCACAGACCCAGCCAGTCCCAGCCAGAACCACAGACCCAGTCAGTCCCAGCCAGAGCCACAGACCCAGTCAGTCCCAGCCAGAGCCACAGACCCAGTGACAGCCAGAGCCACAGACCCAGTCAGTCCCAGCACCACAGACCCAGTCAGTCCCAGCCAGAGCCACAGACCCAGTGACAGCCAGAGCCACAGACCCAGTCAGTCCCAGCACCACAGACCCAGTCAGTCCCAGCCAGAGCCACAGACCCAGCCAGTCCCAGCCAGAACCACAGACCCAGTCAGTCCCAGCCAGCACCACAGACCCAGTCAGTCCCAGCCAGCACCACAGACCCAGTCAGTCCCAGCCAGAACCACAGACCCAGTCAGTCCCAGCCAGAACCACAGACCCAGTCAGTCCCAGCCTTCTCTCTGCTGCAGGCACTTTCCCCGTTGGTGCAGTTCCCATCCCAGCCAGCAGGGGCTCTGGTGGCTCCCTGCCAGGCAGGGCAGGTGCGATGATTCCCCCACGGCTGCAGGGGGCGCTGTGGTGCGAGCTGAGCCACCTCTCCACACGGCAATGGCAGGTGAGAGAGAGACAGCGGCTTCCTTTGCAAACCCTCAGCGGGCAGCTGGTCCTGGTACCCTCAGAAGAGGATAGCAAAAGAAGCGGCAGCAGGAACCTCTGAGTAGTGTGATAATTGATGAAAGATTTGTGTTAATCATAAAAGCATTGGAGTTTGTGTAAACCAGAATACTTAGGTCTGAAATGAAGCATGGACATTAGATAGAGAAAAATATATATGATTAAATCATTCGGTTTAAATCCCCCTGTTATGAATATTGTGTTTTTTAGTAAATTGTATTTGATACCAGTTTGTAAAATGGGGGTTTCCCAAGGCCTGAAAGATTTCGCAAAATCAGATTTCCTGCCTTTGTATAATCAATTGCAGCCTGAAAGATTTTGCGATACCAGATTTCCTGCCTTGGTGTAATCAATCCCAACCTATCTGTTAAGACCAGACCCCCCATGTCTACTGTTCCTTATCTACCAAGACCACATGGCTGCTTGACAAACTGTCCAGAGACTACAAGGAAAACCATACTATAAAAAGGAGCTGCAAACCAAGGTTCGATGGAGCATGGAGTGGGCGGTGACCCCTCAGGTTCCCCAGCGCTGCTTGCTCCATCTATATCAAATGAAGCAATCTAAATTTTGCTAAAATCGAGACTTTGTTTCTCATTTATAACAGTAGCAAGATGGGAAGGCAAGGATGTGCAGAGTCCTGGAGTAGTAAAGGAAATGTTACAGATACTCTGCCGCTGTAGAAGGAGCCCAGGGGTGTCCCGGCCTGGCTCAGGGATGCTGGGGTTCCCCTGAGGCACCCGAGTAGATGGTGAGGGTCCTTTCCAGTGAGGTATGGTGTTAGTAAGGTCCCAATGCAACGGTTGCTCGTACGAGCAAAAGCCTCACTTACTGTAGGAGAAAACAGTAACGAGCTGGACTCCGCGGTGAGCTCGACTGCTCCCTCCAATCCCGAGAGAGAGAGAGAGAGAGAGAGAGAGAGAGAGAGAGATTGAGAAAGAGAGAGAAGAGCTGAGCTCAGGCCCTCACCACCCAGCCAAAATGCCTGATATCTCAGCCAAAAGAAATACCCCTCAGCTACAAGAGTGCAGCTGGACCCTTCCTTCTTACGTTTGCCACTTCTTTTGTCTCTTAAGTACCAGTAGTTAGTTACCGTCTCTAAGCAACAGATGGGAGAAAAATCCCTGAGAGAAAAAGAAGAGAAAAAAAAAAAAAAAAAAATCCTAACCCACAGCAGGTTCTTCATAAACCTGGAGCAGACTGGGGAGGATAAGGTGCTGCAGTTTTCCTTCTTTCCTTGGTCTTCAGGAAAGGAGGTCAAGAGGAACTCTGACTTTTCCAGTTCTCTTCCTGATGTCCATGCAATGCATGTGTATGTCTCTTGGGTATTTTGATGCTGCTTCCAATGCCCACATTCTTAATTTTTGTATTTAAGTGTGATCCAGAAATTTCTACTCAGTCAGTCTGGCCTCCTGTTGTACTTGCTCAACATTGGGATGGATCTCTTTATATTTGTTCTCTATTGATCAACCAGAAATTCAGGTAGCTGTTTTACATCTACCTCAGCTCACTTCTACCTTCTCCTCCAGGCTGAAAAAGTCTCGTTCCTTCAACTGCTGCTCATGCTCCAGGCCTCAGACATCTTTATGGCTTTCCTCTGAGCTTACTCCAGTGTATCAAAGATTTTCCTTACATTGCAAGGGATGAACACAGCACCACTGATGTGATCTAATGAGTGTCAGGTAAAGACCCTTCCTGGTCCCTGCCAGGTGTGTCTGTCCATGCAGCCCAGGACATCCCTGCAGCAGTCAAGACACACTACAGTTGTTCAGCCTGTTTATGGTCCACTGAGCCCTCCATGTTCATCTCAGCAAAGCCAGTCTGTTCCAGCTTTGGATTCAGCTCCAATCTCAAGGATTACATTACCTATCTTTTTTCTGCTTCCCTGTCCTTGGGCTCACCTGATGGGTAACACCTTACTTGTAATGCCTCTAGGAAAGTAATAAGAGTGAAGGGGTGTAATGCAGAATCCAAGGATTCAGCTGAGATGCAAAACATTTGCAAATGCTGGGAATGTGGAGGAAGGAATATAGGAATGTTGGAATGGGGCAAAAGCTTCTGGAAACTGAAAAGCTGGATTTTCTATTAGGCACTTGTGCAGGCAATGATAGGAGGCAAGAATGCTTGTCTTGGGGAAAAGGCAGGGTTTGAGGTGTGTCCAGTGCAGCATAGAAAAGTCAAATGATGAGAAAACTATGGGGAGTTTGGGAACTGTAGATCATATGTTTCTGCATGAATGGAAGAGATATCCTGAGGGGAAGGTAGCAACAGGCACAGTGTGAGAGGGAAGAGCCCCATGCAGATACTGCTAATGGGTTGGTGCACACAGACCAGGCAGAGGGAAGCAGCAGGCGCCACCTCCTTTTCCAGGCAAGCGTTTATTTTAGGGCCACTTGTACCTGATGAAGTCACAGAGCCAGAGCAGGTAAAGGCCCTTCTTTGGAAGTGAGCAGCCACCCTAAGGCAGCTCCAGGCAGTGGCAGGAAAGGTGACAGGAGAGGTGATGCCTCCTCCAGCCCGGGGCTGCAGCAGCTCCTCCTGTGAGGGACACAGAGCTTGTTGGGATGGGGAGACCTTTACAAGCTGTCCTATGCGATAGTTCTCAGTAGCAAAGATGATATCAAACTCATGTTGATTTTAGAGGTGCAGACTGACAACAAAATTGGTATTTGCAATTTTTCTTTGCTGACTTTCAGAAACATCAGTAAATACTTAAGAAAGGCAGCTCCTTCTGCCTGTGTAGGACAGTCACCTCACCCTGTGGACTCCTGTTCATACTCTACCCTCCTGTGGAGAAAGGTATCGAAGTCAAACCTGTCCCACTGCCTAAGCCACGAACTTTCCTCACTGCTGGAATCTGTGCCATGAGGGCATGCAGCAGCTCTGAGTGGGTGAACTGGGACCACTGCCTTGGGATGATAGGAGCCAGCCATGCAAAGATGAGTTCTATAGCAGGATGTAAAATTCTGTAATTTGTTTTTCAAAATCCAAGATTTTCAATTTCAAGTAAGTATTTTCCATTCCAAAAAATTAAATAGAATTGTCTTTGAAAGCAGAAAACAGTTAAGTTGCACATGTTCACCTCAGGTCTTTTTCAGAGGTAAGAAAATCAAGTACCTTTTATTCCAACAAAATCGTTTAATCTGTTCCTTTAGGCTCGTCTGTCAAACCTAGTAAGACCCAGGTCAAGCGATACCAAAGTTATAATTTATGGAGAAAAAGTCTGTAAGTGCGAGGCTGTGTGCTCCTGTGGGGCCGGCACTCCGAGCACCCCGGCCGCAGCTGAGGGGAACCAGCAGTTCTGCCGGACCCCCCGCTGCGGAGTGATTCCCGCCTCATCCCCGCTGTCCCCCCACACCCACACACCGCGGGGCGATCCCCCAGACCCTATAGCGCACCGGCCGTGCCGCTAGGGGCCGCCATCTCCCTCGTCTTTTCCCTCGCGCGCCCTCGGCCCCGCCTGCCGCCGGAAATGGCCCCCTCCCGGTATCCCGCGCGCGCTCGCTCCTTCCGGCGCGGCGCCATCCGTGCGGTGTAGGTGAGGCCCGTCGGGTTTGTTTCCATCCGCGTCCATCGGGCCCGGGCGTCGTAGCCATGGCCATCCGCTACCCCATGGCCGTCGGCCTTAACAAGGGCTACAAGGTGACCAAGAACGTGTCCAAGCCCCGGCAGTGTCGCCGCCGCGGGGTGAGTATGAGACTCTTCGCGGGGGCGAACGGGCCCGGTTCCCCTGGTGCGCAGCGGGTTTATGTTCGTGTGTCCGGCGCGGGGCCGCCCCTCGCCTCCAGCCCCTTTCCGCCGGGCGGCGGCTCGGCGCTTTCGCTGTGGGAGGACGGGAGGGCTCCGAACCCGCGCGCTGCCCGTGACAGTGGGGCGGGCGAGGCTCGATAAACCGGAGCCGGCCGTCCGGTGGGCTCAGCCGGGAAGGGCAGCGGGTGACTAAAAGCTGTGTGCCTTCTGGAGTCTCTCCTATTCTGCTTCTCTTGGTAACAGGCAATCCCCCACAAAACTGCCCGGAATTTCCCTACTAGGAGCTGTCCAGGTCTCATAGATGCCTGTTATGGTACATGAATGTATCTGGACCTATTACTTATTCTTTTTAAATGTTCTGTGTAGCCGTGGTGTCCAACGTGTGTTACAGTGCAAACCCTGGGTAGCTCATGGTCCTGCTTTTTCCAGAAATGCTGATCCATGCCGGTGTGTGACACATCCGGATCTGAGCCTGAAGACAGACTGGCACACCTGGCCAAGCTCTCATGCTCTGCAGGATCTGCCAGGGATTAAGTTTTCTTGGGACTTGCCAACAGCATGGGCTGGTTTTGAGGCCTAGTTGAGAGTATGCCACAGCCCCTTGCAGTCCCCACTGCATCAGTCTGTGTAGTGCCTTGTAACCTGCATCCTCCCTCCCTTCCCACAGCGCCTGACCAAACACACCAAGTTTGTGCGAGACATGATCAGAGAAGTCTGTGGCTTCGCACCCTATGAGCGACGTGCAATGGAGTTGCTGAAAGTGTCCAAGGACAAACGTGCTCTGAAGTTTATCAAGAAGCGGGTGGGTCAATCAGCTAACGATGGCAGAAACTACTATGTCCACTTTCTGCCCTCCTTTAGGAATATTTGGCTTTTTAATTAATTACCTTTATTTTTTCTCTTTTTTTTTGGAAGTTATTGGTGCAATATGGTGAAGTGGAGAGAATGTTCCTTGGGGTGGGTGGGAGAGCAGGACCTGGATGCAAAAGAAACTTTGCCAAAAAGGCCCCAAGCTCAAGGATTTAGGCTTGTCATGCTATTTTCCCATGGTTTTCATGTATGGTGTGGGGAAGAGTGGTAGTGATGGAGGTTGGGTACCATTAAGCAGGAGACTTCAGATGTGGTTCCTTGAGTTGTAATGGTTATGAAAGCTAAAAGCAGCCCCTTTGGTGTCTCAGATAACTGTGTTGAGGTACTACTGAGATGTTATGGCAAACTCCTGGCTGGAGGTTGGATCTGTCTTTCCAGGACTTTACCATCCTACCTGGTTTTGAGGTGTGATGAAAGCAATGCCTGCAGCAGTCCCAGTCTGTCCAGTCTGCACTGGTAAAAACTGACAGCTCTGCTCTCTCTCTGCAGGTTGGCACTCACATTCGGGCCAAGAGGAAGCGGGAGGAACTCAGTAACGTTCTGGCAGCCATGAGGAAAGCTGCTGCAAAGAAGGATTGAGTTCTACAGGCTGCAACACAATAAAGTCCTTTCTCCCAAAACCAGGGTATTGAGTGTTCTTGGTACACTTACTTCAGTGTGTGCTGCTGCCAGATGCTGACAAGGTCCTGAACTTCAGCCATCGAGATTTTGGGTCAGTGGTTTATTGTAGCTGGAGATGCTTATACTGGTGCTGCTGTGACTTACTCTAGAAACAAATACTTTGTAATTATGTGCGGCCTCAGGACATGGAAATACCTTAAATAATGCCTTTCACCTCCCAGTCTGTCTTTAGCCTCGATGGAGGTAGGAGGGATGTCAGGTGGGCAAAAATGGCTGTAGAAAACAGTAACTACGTTGCATTTCTTCCCCAGGGCACATTCGCCCATTTCTAATGCAGCTTAGCCTGCTCCTGTTTCTCCCTTTGTACCCTCTATTCAGGCCCATTTTCTGCAGTGTGTTACAAAGTCATGAAAGACACCTGGAGTCAATAAGAGCTCCCTGGACTGTGGTAGCCGGATTCTTTATTTTCTTCTAAGGGGATCCCTTGCTGTGAGATGAGCTTTTTTGGCCAAGACAATACTTTTCAATTAGACTTCATACTATTACTCTTCCCCTCTTTAAATTCCTTTTTCTTAATGTTGACTGGAAGATGAATTATTCAAATTCTCCAGCCCCCAAGTCTGTGTTTAGTGATGTACAACAGCCATGTCAAAAAACTCAATACCTTTTCTCACTCCCAGAATATGATACAGCTGTTGCAAAGGCACAGGCCATCTCTGGTGCAGCAGTGCTGCTGATTGGCGATACCGAGCATCTTCCTCTTTGGCTCTGGTCTGCTCTCTTTAAACCTGGAGTTCTTTCTGGTGGTATTGACCTTGTGACTGAATCTGGAGAACCATGCTTCTTTATCAGCTGAATGTACAAGCTGTGCTGAACTATCTTAGGATTTCAGTGTCCTTTCAGTCTAGCCCAGGCTTCTAAGCAGAGGCAGATTCTGAGAGCTACTTGCCTTCTACCACATCAGGAGTAACAGCTGTACATCAGCCTAGCTCTGAGTGTACTGTTCAGTCCTTTTCCACAAGCCATACAGAAATTTACAGTGGAACAACTGAAACATCTTCAGTGGGAAGAGACCAGACTAGCCCCACTGCTGGTGGCTGATAATATGACCGTTCCTTTGGCAAAATTGGAAATCCTTTATTGTCGATCATAATTCAGTGTTAAAGACTGAGAAATACTTTATTCTAACAGAGCCATAATTCATTTTGGCAGCTGCGCAGCAGCAATAGCTTTATGTCCCACTTCAGGATGGCACTCAGTCACCCATCTCTAGGCAGGGGCTGAGTGCTTAGGGACAGAACACCTTCCAGCCATCAGGGATGACAGCGTGTCATCCTCCAGTGAGATCCAGCTGTGGAAATGCTATGTCAAATACCTCCTTGTAGTGCTCCACAAAATGCACTTCCAGTCCTTCTGTAATAAATCCAGCAAGGTCATAATAATCCTTTTTGTTCTCTGATGGCAGAATGATGCAGGTAACACCTGCCCTTTTCGCCTGTGGGGAGAAAAAGTTGGGTTGTCTGTCAAGTCCTAGGAATCTTTCCATGTACCAGAAACACCCTCATTTCTGAAAGCAAAAGCAGTTATTTTGGAGCATGATCCAGCTTTACTCTTACTTGGACAGCACCCAAGACAGGTATCACCAGAGTGAAGCATGTTCTAGATCCCCTCTCAAGCCCCAAAACATACTTTCCAGTGCCATCTCAGCTGCAGGGACAGATGGGGGGGAGGCATTATAGCTGGTCTATGTCAGCAGCTCAGGGGATTGTTTAGAACATTCATACTATTTACAGAGTTTAAAATATCTGTTTCAGCTTGGGTGAGGATAAAGCCTAGGATGAAAGCAAGAGTTAGAAACAGCTTGTCAGACCAACCTACTCCATCAATACCCTTAGCACAATTATACAGAACTTTTTGACAGGGAAACCTTTCCTGGAAGGAGCACAGAAAGCAGAGCTGCCCCTCCCAGCACAGGTCTGTACCCATTGCTTTAGGGGTGATCCTGTGTTAAAAGTCTGTGGCCACTCACACTCCTGCCAGTGCAGCCAGTCAGTGCCACAGCACGCGTTAGTCCTGTACTGACTGCCACAAACAACTACTCATTTTTAAGTTGTACAAGGAAAAGAAATCACACTGTGCAAGGCTGTAGCCCAAATATATCTGGGGACAGAACACTGATCTGAAGCCCCAGCTCAACAGAGAAAGACCTAATAACATTCTTTACAGAAAAATGTATGTGGTGCAAGGCTTATGTAGGCCAGTACAATGCAGGTGAAAAGTAGGGAGAGAGACTGAATGCTTGGAAAGGAATTCTGAAAACTGCAAAGGGATTAAACAAAAAATACAAGATACTAAGTTCCTTTTATCTAGAACAGACACCAGTATAAAATGTCAGACAAATTCACACTGGCATTAGGGAACAGAGCCTTGATTTTAAGAATGTACCTTTGAGATTATGTAACATCTTCACTGGATGCCCTACTGAAACAGGCAATTCAACACAGCACAGGTGATTGAACTGTAGTAATCTGACAGACAGTCAGTCACCTTCAATTCTGCCAGTGTAGGTGGAATTGAGCTAGGCCAACACAGACGCCCTGGTACAAAGCCTGAGGTCCCATCCCTTTCCTCACAGCCAGAGACACAGCCAAGACTGCCATGCTCCCCTGCAGGCTTTTCCAATCTTTGTATGGAATGAAATCTACCACTCCCAGTTAAACGAGCAATCCCTCTGGCTGTCCCCATCCCCACTGAGCCCAGCCCAGGGCTCTCCTGTGGACAATGCACAGAGACAAGAGAAGAGCTCTTACCGCAATAGTTTTCTCCTTTATTCCACCAACAGGAAGAATTTTTCCAGTCAATGACACCTCTCCAGTCATGGCTACATTCTGCCTCACTGGGCAATTCATGGCCAGGGACAGCAGAGCTGTTACTATGGTACATCCTGCACTTGGTCCATCCTTTGGGGTTGCTCCCTGTTTAAAAAAACAAAGCACAATCCCCCTGCTCATTCAGGAAGCAGAATAGCTAGACAATACCCCTGTCCTTGTTCTTTTAACATTGTCCAGATTTCATGAAGCCTCACAAAGGGTTTTGCATGTGTGAATGATGGAATCCTGCTATTTGAATTGGCTGATGTATTAACAACTGTGACACTCCTCACCTTGTCCATGAGTCCATAATGTAGTTTCTGGCCTGATGCCACCACCGTACTCACGGGACTCAGGTCTTTGAGTAAGCAACATCAGTGGGAAAAAAGCACAAACACTTTGAAGCTCTTTGCCAGACCTAAGTCAACATCACAAGGGGGAGGGTGTCAAGTGTCACAAAGCAGTGGAGGACAATACCAAAAATAATTCAAGGCAGAAAAGATCAGTATATAAAGTCCCACAAAATCCAGGCCTGAACTAGTGACAGTCTGGATTTACTTGAGATCAAACCTCTTTGAGGTAAGAGCAGAGGAAATCAATGTTTGAGAGGGAGCAGAGACAGAGATCATGTCTGCTGTTTTCTTGTCTTCCAGGAAAAGAATTCACAGACACCAATGCAGTACCTGGACAGACACAGAGCAAACTGCAACAAAGACATTGCACATAGAGTACTCAGCAGTCCAGAAGTAAAGCTGGGGCACAATCACAACTCAAAATCTGTCCTCAGTGAAGCACCTGCTCCAAGCTTGTCACAGAGAATGTGAGCCACTCTGAGCACTGTGTGGATTTATTTTCAGCCCCAAATATTGGACAAATATAATCACTTTCATTACACAGACTAGGAAGCATGGTACAGAGATCAGGAGTAGTATTTTCAATTATGTGTAAATTACTTGAAGCCTTTAAGAAGGCCTGGTAACACAGAGAGCCAATTTTTGATGTCCTTGTAACTTCATCCAAGCATTTATCCAAATCACTTATCTCTATGTCATGGTTTCCCCGCCTCTGTAACAGGGCCAACAGCTACAATAAAAGCGTAGGTTTCTTCAGAACATTATCTAAGCCCCTGTATTCTTGCCACATGCTTGCTGTAGAAAGGAATGGAAACATGGCTCGTAAGATGACCTTCACAAGAGCCTGAAGAAAATGTCTTCATTCCTGAGTTCTATTGCTGGAAGAGGGCATTCTGCACAACATATGGAACAAATAATGTGCCTTCCATCTTTACATCTAGGGGAGCAAACCAGCCAGGCTGCTGTGCATGCTCTGTGAACTCTGCATCAGTTTACCTCTGGCACATGCAAGTGGATATGTGAAGACATAAGAAAGTCATTGTTGGGGTCCTTCTGCATCAGAAAGGCTCTTGCAAATGTGTATGCAATTTTGGCACTCTCTTTCATTACATCTCCCAGTTGCCCTGTTACTTCAAGTGACCCATCCTTGATTTCCTTGTCTTTGGGTCGCCTCAGGGATGTTTCAATAAAAAGAGTGGAACCTCCTAAAAAAAGAAAAGAAAAACAACATCTGAAAAAAAAATTAAAGGAAAATTAAACCAGGTGGTTTTGGTGATGCAGAAGTTTTGTCAGGCATTTGGAACTGATGCTCTCTGATGAGACTCTAGTCCTTGAGTAGAGAGCAGCTGAAACCTGTTCCTTAAATACCTTCAGGAAGGCCAGCTAGAAATCTCAACGGTCTCCATTAATTGCTTTTTTGGACTTCACCTTCTAGGAACCCAGATGCAACCCTTATTTAATGAAAATAATCAAGTTCTTATAATGGTTTCACATTCTTTGTTTCCTCCAGAGAGTAAACTGAGTCCATAAAACACTTTTAGCCACTTCAATTCTCCAGTGTCAGGTATCTATTTACCTTCTCCACCATACTGATAATTTCCCTCTTAACTACTTTAATTCTACCCAAGGTCAATTTGAGTATGCAGAGATCATCTCCTTTGCTGTGTGTTGTTTTTCCATCCTGTAGTGCACACAAGCCCCCAAGTTACTAGGGGAGTAATCCAATGAATAGCAAGCAGCCAACTGCACTCACTCCACAGAGTGCTGGAACTCCTATACCCTCAACACCAGAAGCAAAGTCAGTGTTACACATCACTGACAAGACACAGCATTTGTCAGCTGTGCCATGTGTCACAGTGGCACCTCCTGCTGCTCATGTTCCCAATGTATGTAATATGTATGGATATGGAGCTCAAAGAGAAAACATGTGGCCTTAAGCTAAGATGAGCCTGGGTAAGGACATAAGAAAGTCTCCCTTCTTCAAGGAAGCAGTATTCAGTATCTAAAGGCCAAAGGAAGTTACTTTTACTGGTGCCTATAGAAGAACATCACTGGACTCAGTTCTCTTTGACTATTATGTTCAATTTTTGAAAATTACACAGAAATGTAGACATTAACCCCAAATTAATTTTGTCTCACCCATAGCTGTCCAGGCCAGACCCATCACCACTCCTGGGGGAGTGGTTTCATACATGCGATCCACAGTGAAGATGGGCTTTCCTACAAAGTCCTGCAGGTTTTCAGGTGTTACTTGGACTGTCTCCGCTTCTCCACTCACAATTTTATAGGCAGATTTCCTCAATACCTGGGTGAGATAGTAATTAATCTCTGTAGAAAAAGCTGAGAAGGCTGATGCACGGTGCCAGTTATGCATAACTTTCCCTCACCTTTTCTACTTGTTTCTGCAGATTCCTCACCCCACTCTCTCTGCAGTACTGCTTGATGAGAACAGTCAGGACATCTGATGTGATCTGAGCTTTGCTTTCATCCAAGCCACACAGGACTCGTGCTTGAGGGACCAAGTATCTCTGAAAGAAATAATCCCCCACATCCTTCTCTTAGTATTTGTGACAAAAGCAGAGTGGTTCTGGTTCACTCAACTTTCTGCTGTTAGCTTAATGTTGCTTTCTGGTGTCCACAGCCTATGGAACACTGGAGTTACTTTAACTATCTGTTCAAATCAAAGGAACTCTGTCCAAAATACCATGTGCTTAATGTTTTTGGACACAGCTGGATGCAAATATGTAAGCCTAAATCTGCCAAGAAAAAAATTACAAAGTGTAATTCACATAAAGCACAACAGTGATTTCTCTTACCTCTGCAATTGCAAGTTTCTCTTCTGCTACATATCCTGACACATTGATCACTTCCATTCTATCCCGCAGTGGCTCTGGAATGGTTTCTGTTACATTGGCAGTACAAATAAAAAGTACCTGGAAGCATTAAAAGATCCTATCAAAAACTTAAATTAACCTGCTGCTTTTACTACAAGTACTAATTCCTAAGTCCTGTGTTTCTCTGTCTAAAGGGCTACAGCAAGATCCCCCTCTATGTGGAATTAGTTTTTAATAAAAGTTTTGATTTTAGAACTATGTAATAGCATGTTCCCTACCCCCAAAATAAATGTTTAAAAATACACAACGCACAAGCTGGGAAATCAGAATGGTTTGATAGGGACCAGAAATTGGGAGATCTAGATCTCACTCTGAAGTTCTTCAACTTCTAGGAAATTGGCCCACAATAATCGAATTATCTGTAGTTATTCCTAATATGTCAATTTTGCAATATATGTCAGCTGCACAAAAAGTGCAACAACAACAACAAAAAAGTGTAAAGATGACCAATTTCAAAAGTTTCATACCAGCATTAGGCTACCTCCCTTGACAGCACCTCTGTCAATCATCATATAAAGGAAAACTCTTGTGTTTTCTATTGGAGACCACACATCTGTTTGTCCCTGGCTCTACAGGGAGTTAGGGCAACAGGACACATGCTGGTGATCATGTTCTTTCATGTACAGACACTCAAAGTCACTTCCTGCAGAGACAGCTGTGTATCATTTATGTTCCATCTGACTTTCTAATGAATAAAATGTCAGTATGTTTTTCATGGACAGGAAATCTCTGCATTGATATGCATTCATACATTCTGGCTCTACAACCCCTGCAGAAAAGAGAAATACCTTTGACAAATCCACAGGAACATCAAGATAATGATCCAAGAAGTTAGAGTTCTGTTCTGGATCCAATAGTTCTAGAAGGGCTGAGGATGGGTCCCCTTGATAGCCTCTTCCTATTTTATCTACCTGTGGGAGAAAAGAATTTAATACTCTAAGAAGTTTCCTACCATGATAAATTCTCAAACAATATTTTTTTCAAGGCCCCATCTGAAAATCTTCATGAGTATTCATTAACATCCAATACCAGTCTACCACTTTTCTGTGCACTCATCCAAGTCCCCACTACCTTCCTGTGTGAGCACATCACACACCTGAGAAGACACAGGACTTCTGAGTGTTGCAGAAAATCACTATGAAGTCTCAGGCAATGTGCATACAATGAAAAGCACTACTACTAGTGGGCTACTACTTGTTAAGCTGAGATAAGCTATAAGCACAGACCAGAACACTTCACAGTGAGAGGACTAGAGTGCTAGCTTAAATCACTTCCCTAATATGCAAGATCAGAGACTCTCCTTTCTTTGCCCAAGATACAAAAAGCCTACACACACAGCCATTCAAGCAGAGCCAGATTGGTTACCAGGGCTGCTGTCACAGTCGTAAGTTGACTGAGGCTCATGGGGACTTCTTAAAGTCATCTTGACCTTATTTGCTTTTCCACAAAGCATTAGGCTGGTAGCCCTGACTCATTTATTCTCAAATCAGACCACAAATTGACTGAAAGCATTTATTCCTTAGAGTCCTGCTTTAGACCTACTGGGAGAGTGACTCTTGCTAATAATCACACAGGCAATAGTGGATTTGTGCACAGTGACATGTCCACACCTATGTAGGAAACATAAGAACTACAGAAACCGAACAGTCAGCCAGGTCCATTAGGATCCAAACAACTGTAATTTAATCAGAAGAACACAACTAGAATTTTAAAGCTGGAGTCTGTTTTAAGGAGAGAAAACAAAGCATCTAAGATATCAGTGTCAGCCAGAGAATTTGAGAGCCCAACTTCATATAAACAGAAAGAACCTGGGATTTTTAGGAGAGTTACTGCTTCCCCTTTTCTACGGGGATCACAGATTGGGAAAAGTCTTTTAAGAGAAAAACCTAGATGAAAGACCAAATACTTCACCTCATCAATCAGTATAAGTGGATTCTCTGTCTTGGTCTTCTTCAGACATTGAATGATTTTTCCTGGCATTGCTCCAACATAAGTCCTCCTGTTTTACCAGAGATTGTATTTAGGGAACCATTGAAAAGCACAGCACATATCAGAGCATACACCACACAGCTGACAGAACAAGTACATCCTGCTGGGAAACAAGTCTTCTGTGAAACAAGTCTTTATTTCTTCAACATCTATCAAAAGCGTTCTCCATCACCATATTAAGCACCAAGACCCACTCAGTCTGTTTCTAGCAAAGAACTGACATTAATTTTGACGAAATACTCCTGGACTACAGTTTTTATCTTTAGTTTAAACCGCTTCTCAATTAGAGGAAAGCGAAGAGGTTAGGCTAAGAATAGAGATGCTTGAATTTTCATGGGTTTTGGGTAAGAAATGTTAGAAGAGGTAACATTTCACTTCCTCACTTGACAGGGACAAAAAGATGAGTGTAAATCAAAAGATACTAATGGAACCAACCATTAATAGCAAAATATAATCTTCCTGCTAGAGAAATGAGCAGTAGAAAAGAGGGTAACAATAGAGTGAAGGCCAAGAGACACAGAACAGAGAACATCTGAAAAACATAGAAAATATTTATCTCTGCTTCTGCATAAGGCAGGTTCAATTTACTCCACAGAATGGATATTCTTACTGGTTTGAAAACACCACTGGTTTTGTGTTCAAATGAAGACCCTCTCCTCTGCTCTGGTGAGGTCACATCTGAAGTGTCATGTCCAGTTCTGGGCTTACCAGCTCAAGTAAGACAAGGAACTGCTGGGGAAGGTCCAGTGGAGGGCTGTGAGGATGATGAGGGGACTGGAACATCTCTCATGGAAAAGGCTGAGGGAGCTGGGCCTGTTTAGCCTTCGGAGGACCAAAAGGGGATCTTAACAATTTGTAAAAACATCTGAAGGGTGGGTATCCAGAGGACAGGGTCAGACTCTTGGGAGTGGTGCCCAGTCACAGGCCAAAAGGCACAAACTGAAACACAGGAAGTTCCACATGAATATGAGGGGAAACTTCTGTACATTGAGGGAAGGTAGAGCCCTAGAACAAGCTGCCCAGAGAGGCTGTGGGATCTATTCCTCTGGAGACATTCAAAACTTGTGTGGACACCATCCTGTGCAACCTGAATCTGCTTTAGCAGGGAAATGGTCTAGACAGTCTCCAGAGGTCACTTTCAATCCCCACCATTCTACGATTTTGTGTATGTAGAAGGAAAACAAACCTATGGAAGGGTCAGATCTACCAATTTTTCTATTTGCTTCTTGTTTTCCTCACGAATGTTCTCATTTCCAGGTTTTCCTCATGCAGCACCTCCATCCTGATTATCTGGACACCAATCACACCTGAACACACATGTGAAATGACCCTGTTCAAACTGTCACCATTCTCTAGTTCTGACATTTGCAGACAGGCATGTATTAGCATTTGGCATCAATCCAATGGTTTTGGGTAGCTCATTCAGCTTTTCAAATCTGAGAATATACAAGAAACAGGGAGCAATTGCACTTAAAAGCACAAATATAATTATGTTCCAAACTCCACCCTTTGCTATCTTTTTCACCTCTTTCTGTATCTCAAGTCCTGTCAGCAAGGGTTGGCAGAACACAGATGAAAATTGCATACATTGTCCAAATTCAGTTAGGTTCCTATTTACTTCAGTAAAAACTGCTCAAGTTACACCAACCTGTGTCCTTTTATTTCTGCTACATCAGTCATCCCTCCAACACTGAAGCGGAAGTACTCTCTGTTTAGGGCTCTGGCAATGGAACGAGCAATACTGGTTTTGCCAACTCCAGGAGGACCATAAAAACACAAAATCTTCCCCTGGGTGGATCCTCGCAGCTGGCTGACTGCAATAAATTCCTGTAGAACAGAAAAAGAACCAGCAGTGAACAGAAGGGAACATCACCAACACCAAAACACATTTATTATCAGGTCAAGCAGTGATTACAAAACAAGCATCATACATAAAACTGGCCCTCCAAGGACCTGGGGGAGGGCAAGGGAAGAAGCTAAGTCAGAATACTGATGCATACATTTTCCCTTGGTTATTTGCATGCTTGGTTGTCCCCAAGTTCTGTGCTCTGTATCATCTCACCAGAAGAAGCAGTCTCTCTCTCTACTACCTTGGAGTGAGAAGACAGAGTTCTAGTTCTTCTCCCAGCTTCTCTTGTTCTCACCTGAGTCTCTCAAGGTACCTATGAGCATCTTCTACTGTACCACTCCCATGTGCTAAGTTCAGCTTGTTTCATTTCTCACTTTTTGAGGAATTAAAAGATCATAGTTCAGAACTGATACCTCAGCTGGTTATACACTTACAGTGAGGACTGTGCAAGTGGGAAAAAAATCCAGAGACTGCTTCCCTTGGACACTTATTTGCCCAGCATTAATGGCAAACAAGAATATTGTGGTTTGAAATGAGAATGTGACTTTCATTACCACAAGTAATTAAGCACATTAACCGATCACCAGAACATTTGGGTCTTGCATGCAGCTTTCTGTTTGATGCATGAATTAACACCAATTCAATTGAGACTGCAGTCTAAAACCCATCCAAAATGCCTGATGTTAAGCAGAGTGTAAAATGGGACACATTGCCTACTCCTGCCTTACCAGAATTCGCTTCTTGACGTCATCCATTCCATAGTGATCCTCCTCCAGAACCGCTTGGGCTCTGGCCAGCTCCAGGTTCTCCTCACTACACTTACCCCACGGGATGGATGTCAGCCAGTCCAAGTAGTTCCGTGTAACACTGACAAACACACAAATGAGAGTGATTCACTAGCTCATGTCCTCCTCCACCACCTTCCAAAACAACCTCATCCACAACAAGTGGGATACAAATTACTCATAGAAGTGAGGCTAGAGAACATCACTATTTGGGCAGTCACTGCTAACCTTTTTCACAGTCTTCAATCCCTTGTCCCTTCCCCCACAAAAGAAACCAAAGTTTTTTTTTTTACAGCTTTTACTTTTCTGAAACAAAGAATGTCCAATAAACTGTGAAAAGACTTAAACTTCTGCACACAACTTCCCTGTAAAATTGTTTTGGTGCGGGACTGACTCCTGTCTGAAAAGGAACAGGGCTGTTTATATGATTTGCACCACATCAATTGCTTGGATCAGGTCATGAAACTTAAAACTCTGAAAAATTTTTCTGTCTCCACAGTAAACTAAGACATGGCTCAGAAGCAAGAAAAAACAGCTGAATGTACAACATCACAGAGAAAGATTTAAGACTAGGATAATGATGTCAGTATGGAAGTTAACAGTAGAGATAATCAGCATAAGCAAACTGAAGAGAACACAGGTGTGTCGAAGCACTACTCACTGTTTTAAAACTACGCACTTAGATCAGGAGTTCAGTTGAACAGGAAGGTCTGCACAATGCAGTAACTATCAAATTGTGCACAGTCATGGACACAGTAAAGTGCAGGGATCTTGTCTGGACCCGGGATTCACCTGATGGCAACTGCCATGCCATCAGCTTTGTTTTTTTTCTCCTAAGTACTTCCTTTGCAAACTTGTAACCACTGTAACAAGTCTGAAGGAAAAGGAAAGGTGGTAATGCTGCCTGTGAAGTTCAGTATGTCTTTTTGACGATTGCCAAGACTCTGCTCATCCAAAGGCATGTTTGCCCTCAAACACAGTCCTTTACTCTGTAAAAGATACTTTTAAAAGCAGAGATCCAGAACGTTAAGAGAGATAATGAGTATACCAACTGCTGTGTTGTCTAGCACACTCTGACTCAGACAAAAAATGTTAATTCAACTTCAGAAATTCAACTTCAGTTTCTGACAATCCATGTCACAAAACACGTGTTATAAACTATTCATTCACTCCTTAGCAATTTCAACCCTGCCCCAATACTTCAGGGACCACCTCAGGTAGCTTAGCCAATGTCATGTATTAGCTTCTCTCACATCTACTGAGGACACCAAAGTACAAGGAAGAAGAGCCAAAACTGATGGCAGAAAAAGAATCATCGCACACCTCATGAGGAACTAACTATACATTTTGCATCTCTAGTATCAGACTGCAAGAGAAGACAGAAGACCTCAAATGGTCAAAAGAGGGAGACTACATAAGTCAACACAGGCAATTTGGAGAAAAATCCTACAATGTATGATATGCTACAAGTGGGGGGGGAGGGGAGAGAGGAAGTTAAGTGTTTCATAGAACTCCACTGATGTTTCATTCTCCCAACGAACCCAGACAGCATGACATGGCCATATACTCACTTGAATTCTGAGGAGTGATTATCTAACAAGCCCAACTTGTTCAACTCTTCATCAATCACATCCTTGACATGTTTTGGCACTACCAACTCCTTTAGTCGCTCACGGAATTTCTCTTCTATAGCATCCTTGTCCTCTTTTTCCAGACCTAGTTCTTTCTTGATGATCTTCAACTGCTCTTGAAGGAGATACTTGCGATGTGTTTGCTTGATCTTCTCCTCAACCTACACAAAGGAACAAATACAGTAATTAATGTGTTCCTGGTACAGCCCATCTAACATCAAACACTTCCAAATACTTCTTGTTTATGATGTTCCCATCAACTGAAAATACTACTTGGAAGTTATCTGCAGTATATTCTAACACAGGAAGTGACTTAATAACATTCTCCAGCATCCTCCCTATCTTGGTGGCCTTCACCAGCCATCATTCAGTGCTTCAATGTCCTGTTTGTGCTGGGGAGACCAAAAGCTGGGCAGAGTAACACAGATGTGACCTCCTTACACAGAGGGCTAACCACTACTTTCCACCTGAGGCCTAATAGGGCAACTGAAGCCCATGCAGTTGGCCTTCCATGCCCCAAGGACAGTCTGCTAATTCATGGTGAGCTTCCTGCACATCAGGGCTTCAAAGTCCTTTCCTGTATAGCTATTTTCTATCCTGATTATTCCAGGCCTGATCTGGGACTATGAATTTCCCTTGGCAGAAATTAAGGATGCTCTTAGTGACTCCCAAAGGGGATACCACTAGTAGTTTGCTGAAGTTAGACTTTATCATGTTGATCACAACCTTTTCTGCCCATTAGTCTAGCCAGTTTTTTCACCAACCTCATACTACATACTTGCAGTCTGTAACACCCCAATTTAGTCAGCATACCATTATGGTTGACGTCAACAAAGGCCATGCAAATGCCAAGGTATACAACAGGCATTGCTGGAATCATAGAATCATTTAGGTAGGAAAAGACCTCTGAGATCATTGAGTCCAACAACTAAGCCAGCACTGCCAAGCCCACCATTAAACCGTGTTTCCTTCTGTGTTCTGGGCCTTCCCATAAGAGAAGACAATTAGGCAGTTTGCTTTTGGAAAATCCCTTCTGGCTGATCCAAATCATGTTGTTCTTCATTTGCTTATACAGGACTTAGTGGAGAATTTTCCCCATAATCTTCCCAGGGGCTGGGGGCAGGCTGGCACGCCTACATTCTCCCTAGTTCTTCTTGGAGATGGGCATGGCATTTACCTTTTTCTGCTTCTCAGGAACCTCTCCCATGACCAAAATGCTTTAAAGATGAGTGAAAAAACAAAATAATGGCATTGATAAGCCCTCTCATGATCCTTGGATGTATATCTGGTCCTACAGATTGCATCTGTTCAATTTACTTAAGAAGTCTCCAAAAATTCCAACCCCAGTACAAAAGCATTTTCCACTTAATATAAAATCTAAAAGCAACAGTTACTGGGAATTAACAAATAAAATATGACTCAGTATACTCAAATATTTGTACTTTATTTGTACAAATTTAATGTAATTTAATTGTACTTTAATTTGTACTTCATTACAATTTAGATGCAGTTGCTGTATTCTAATTAAATCTTACAACAGACAAGAACTACTGCAGTTCACAGGAGCTAGCAGAGGGTTGTTTGAAACAACATTGAGCTATTTACACTAATATATGCTATATACAGTATATACAAGCTGTATATTGTTATGCAGATGCTTGGTAAACTTCAGATCTCTTGATATATCTTGCATTAAATTACAACTTGGACACAATTTAACAGCAGATTCTATAGCCTTATGTCTTGTTACTTCTACCCTGTGCATGAAAAAACACGTTTCTAATAGAAGAACAGAAAACCTTAAATCTACAAAATGTACCCTTTTGAGCACATACCCATACTAAGCATCGCAGTGGTGGACATGATATAAATATACACAATGTATTTGTTACTCCAAAAACTCACCTCTCTTCCAAGACGCTGCTGAAGTTTGCTCAGCTCATATTCCTTTTTCAGAAGGGAAAGAGCTTTATAAAGTCGTTTGGGAATCTGGAAAAGACACAAAATTAGTTTCAAGATGCCACACCCTTGTAACGAAACAGATATATATATATAGATATATATATATATATGCTTTCTCCCTCCCAGTGAGAAAGGCAGAATGAAAAACTCCAACAGGTTGTCTGGGAGAGCTTTACAGCACCTGCAGATGTGGAAAGACAAACATGTAGCAACTCCACAGCACATTAAGAAAATGATTTGACAAAGATGCAGAGCACTCTGATTTACCCACAGTAAATCAGTATTAATGATCTACTATATCCCTCAACTAGAATCTAGTCACTGATATTAACATATCATCAAAAGTAGTACTGAAGTCTCTTCTGTAATGAGGCTGGTAAAGAAACCATGACATACAACAGATGCACTGATTCCATTTGCATCGCTTGAGTTAAAAACTTCATCTTACACTGGTTTCTTCCAAGATGTCTTGAAGTTCGTGTGACTCTGCCCCTGTTAGGGCTGCACCCATGTCACTCAGATAGATAGGGTTATCTACCACACGCTGTCCAGCCTGCATCATCTGAAGTACGGACTCTCTGAAAGTAAAAGGTAAAAAACCCCAAAATTCTCTGTAAATGTACATTCAAAATGGAGTATCCTAATTTACTTGTTATGACAGTGCAATAAAATGAAACACATCTCAGTTTCATAGCAAACTATTTTTGAAATTTGACTGTATCAACACTCAGTAACAGATATATCACTTTCTTAGAGGAATGATCACCAATATATAAAACTAAGTATCTGAAATGCTCTCCAAACAGTTATGTAGGACTTTTTATGATACTTACAGCAGTGAGTTTCACTTAGACACAGACCACCTGCCTTAGGATATAATCATTCTATCTTGTTTCTAAACTGCACATCAGGTTTTCATTGTTGAAACTTTGACTTCAACAATGGATGGAGCTTACATCCCAAACCAAAAATCTATGTGACAATTCAGCAAATACCTCTACTTCATTACAGCTGAAAGGCAAGTAGTATAGAAAATGTCAGCATGTTCCAGCCTGAGAACATGCTGTTCCCAAAGCAGGGCAGCATGGGAAAGACATACCTGTACAAAGGGTTCAAGGCAATGATGTCCCGGATTGTTTTAACAATTTCTGCAGTAAGTGCCTAAAAATACAGCAAAAAATTTAATCACCAAAAGAATGGAAAAGGACAGGCAAGGTCTCAGTACAAATATGACATTCCCCAGATTCCAGCCACTCACTGCAATGGTGGGCTGTGATGGTTCTTGGCACTGGGGCAGTTCCTGCTCACAGGAAAGGTACCAAGGCCTATAGGCTGGCTTTCTGTATGCACAGAACTTGACTGGCTCCTGGCCAGAACATACGATCAGGCTGAACACTCAAGCCACCTCCAAGCAAACACTCTGATAGAGGTCATCACACAGATTTAAGCACAGACCAGCCTCTTCATTCAGCAACTTTTTGATGTCAACAGTTCTAAGGAACTGAGCTGTTATAATAAAAATTCTTTACTTTCATGTAATCCCCCTATGCAGTGACTGTGAGAAGAAGGAAGTAGTTTCTGCAGCCTGAAATTAGAGACTGATTTTAGAACTCTTCCCTTGTAGGAAGAAGTGTAGGTGAAATTCTACAGAACAAGTCCAAGCTTGTAAACTAATTCACTTACTTTAACCTCTTCTGTGATCTGAAAATCTTCATGAACCACATTCTCTACTTCTACCATGAGTACTTCCTTTGAAGAAACAGCTACAGGATCTAGTACCAATTCCACAGCTTGGTCTTTTCCCCCAGGCTCCTCTTCAGCCTCCTTCTTAGATCGTTTCTGTTTCCTTCTAATTTTTTGTTTGTTCTCAGGCTCTTCAGGCTCAACCTCTAGTTGCTTGTTTATACGAATCCTGAAAGCCAAAAGAAACCAGCAACAATCAATCTCCCTGCTACATGTGATTTCAGCTCTTCAGCATGAAAGGGAGAGAGTCTAGGTTCTATTTCGAACAAGCTAAAATTTAGAAAGGAGAGTACACACATTTGCAAGATACCATGTTTCATTATTTTGGCTTTTATACAGGAGTTTCCTTTTCTATGTGTTTCCCTATAAATGCTCCTCAAATCTGATATCCAGTGTGGTTCTTATGGACATGACTGACCAGTGCTCCATGTCTCATTTAAATACAAAGACCAATCCCCAAGTTATACCTTAGGAATACCAAACCCTTCCAAGTTATAGGGAAATACTTCTAACCCCAAACCAGTAGCTTATTTCCAAAATGCAATCAAACATGGCTGTCCTCTGATAATGCATCAGGAGGTCTAAGACTTCATTTGAAAAGGAGTTGACTTGTGAACTGGCATAAATTCAGCTTTGACAGGACTGCTCATTCTTTGCTGCCCAGAACAAATGAAAGTGAAAGAAAGTGAGGGGAAGGAAAAAAAGCCATACTTCAAAGCAAAACCCACCCTGGAACTGTCTCTTCTGCCATGTTTCTGTCCTTGTATTTTTCCTTCTAATGGAAATTACTTATTTGATGCTTTCAAAAATACAATTTCTTAACTTATTTAAAAATATCTGGCAGAAGTGGCTAAAACTAGATTTTCAGCAATAATCATATTTTCTTCAATTCAGTTCTGGGGTAAAAATATGTAGGCAAGATGTAATTAAAGTTCTGGAACCCCCTCCCCCCTCTTTTTTTAAGCAAAAATACTGGCTTGAATTAGTTCCAGAAATTTTTTTTTTCACCATTACTAAACTTCGCTGTAATTGTCAAAAGTAACTGCTAAACATCAGTTTAGTGAATGTTTCTTTGCATCACATCACAGTTGATATGACAATGTGACAGTGACATGAAATGTCTCATGTTTTGCAGCTAACCTGTCACAGCTGTGACAGTACATGGAATATCCTGACACTCTTGGCACGGTAACAAAGCAAAAACCTGCCATACACAAGTTGTGTAAAAAAATGCATGTATGCAGTGAAACTGATAAGGAATGTCTCTGTTTATACAGAAGTCTAGTGAGATGCAGTGAGGTACAAATAACCAACCTCCGATGTCCCATGACTATCATACGCAACTTGTCTCCGAGATCCTGCATTTCATGAATCTGGACGAAAGTTCCCATTTGGTATATTTCATTCAGATCCTCCACCACATCAGATTCATTACTATTGAGCAAAGAAATTGGAGTAGGTGTTCATAAACTTGAGACAGCAGGTCAGATTAAAAAAGAAAAAATAATAATCACTGCTTGCAGAACTTTAAACTGGACTTATGGTCAAAGACACTTAACCCCCATTGCTACCAACATGTAACCTCTTTCCAAACCCAATGATCTGGACAGCTCATTTCCTTCCCAAACAACAACAACAACACCCTTTTCTAAATCAAGACTCCAGCTCCCAGCAGTGCTGGTGGTGGCAACAGAAACTTTAATGGCATGGTCCAAGACCAGCCACAATTTCTGCAATGCTATCCAAGGCAGGGCATTTAGGATGATAGGTTTTAGTGTAAATGCAACCTGGACACCTTATTTTTTTTGTTTTTTAACAAGATCAAGAGAAACAACTTACTTGTCATCCTTTTTAAGAAAAACACCAGCATAAGGCTGTGCAAGACGAACTTTCCTCCTCAGCAGTTCAACCAGCTTCTTATTTTTCACCTAGGACAACAGGTATGTAAGAGGTGAATTTTCTGGAATCTTTGCACTCCCAGGGTGTAAGACCAGGCATGATGACATCCTATAACTAAATTAAGAAGCCAGAGCTTGTACTGTTCTAGTCTTGTCTCCATTAGAGGACACTAATATAGAAGTGGAAAAAAATGTAGAGAAACATGTAATTAAAGTATTTTGAACAAGTTGCTTACCAGTTAATATAAGACAAGCTCAAAGGCTGGGGGAGGAACTAGACCTAATCTGTACAAGTCTTACAAGCAAGAAACCTGAGTTACTTGAACAGTACTTTGTAAGTTTCTGTTGCTATCGCTGTTCCCTTCCCCTTCCATATCGGTATGTCCTAGCCCTCTGCTCCTGGTGGGGAGCAAGTTCACCCTTCCTTATCAGTTGCCTGAATTCTGCCCACAAATTCTAGTTAAAATCCTCTTCTCCAAAGCCTTCTCTATTCAATTCCTCTCCTACACCCACGAGCCTGAGTTCCTGCTTTGAGTTTCAGCAAGTATTTATTCCTGGTTTACTTTCTTAGTCCCCTCTACTCTCTAGATGCCACACACCACTGGAACAGTTATTACAACAGGCTGAATCCTCAGTGACTAAGAAAATAACTCCTTGTGAATTCTGCTATCGCATGACCCTGCCAACCAGTGAGTGTTCTTCAAAGTGATGGATATAAGCTGCATTGCTCAATGGTTTGCTAACAACCAGCATGGTTCTGACAGAACAGCATGAGTAATACCACCACTGCTAGCCTATTCTAATCTCGGCACACCTACTCTAATTTTGCACAATGTTTAGCAAAAATATGTTTACCAATGTCAGAGAAATTAACAGGAAGAAAATTAGTAATTCCATAGGCACTGTAGGGACTTGACCTTTTCAGGTAAATTGCAGCACAATGAATTCACAGGATAAGAGAGAACATTTAACAATTCTGTGAGACATTGTTGACCTGTGCATTAAAATGGATGACTTTTATACATAAGTCTCATATGACTGCATTATCTTAATAATATATAATCTTCTCCTTCCCCTGACACATCTATAAAGAAACTAGAAGCTGCACATATTAGATTTGGATATGCAGAAAAATACTATAGTAGAAATATCATTATGCTAAATAATACTACAGGAACAAGAAAATATTGGTTTATTTCATACTACATTTGCTTCAAAATCAGACTAGCAATACACCAGAGAGGCACAAAAATACAAGTACTTGTTCCAGAATGGGTTTAATTTCAGAAGGAAAAAGGATTTCTGACCTGTAAGCTCAAGCCACACATCAGTGATATAATTTATAGCCCTTAAAGCCCTTAAGGGATGCAGATGGAAAAGATCATACTCTGAAATGGTGATTGCCATCTCCATCCCTCAGCACCCTCTCCCACTGCAGCCGTACTGCTCTACACCAAATTTCTGCTTTTTTCTTGCAGCATTCAGCTTGCGGCCTTCACCAACATAAGCCTCGGTGCTCTGATACCAACCCACGGCGCTGAAACAAGGACACATTTGCTTAACCTTCATAGGAGAACACAAAGAAGACAGCGAACTTCGAGAGAGTTGTGTGTGAATGGCCGACCTTCTCTCATAGAAGCAGCGATGCTGACGCAATAACTGTGAAACTTCAACTGGCCCAAAAGAAACCGCTATCCCGACAGGACCCAGTTACAAAGCTCGAGCTAAAGGCCAAGCAGCGGCTGCCCGTTGGAGGTCACGCACGCGGCTGCCTCGCTCAGCAGTTCAAGGAACCTGCCAAGGCAGACAGAGGCCCGGAAATGCAGCACCGCCAGCGGAGAGGTCAGCCGGTGACCCTCGCACGGCCTGGGGTAATAACACCCCGGGACCCCTGCCCGAGGCCGCAACGCTGGGCTGAGCCGCCTCCGGCCGCTCTAAAAGCCAGCCCAGAGCGCCTCCCGCCCGCGGCCCCGGCACCTCACGGCAGCGGCAGCTCCGGCCCAGGCCGGGCCGGCGGAGCTCCAGCCCCGGGGGCTCGGGGCAGCTCACCTCGATGATCTTGATGAAGCGCGGGAAGACGGGGTTGCGCGTCACGGCGATGAGCGGGACGTTGGGGAAATGCTCCGGGACGAGCAGCGGCGTCAACGCCGTTATGACCGGTCCAGCCCCGCCGCTGTCCGCCCCGCCACCGCCGCCGCTACCGTCCTCGCCGCCGCCTTCCAGTGAGTCGCCCCCCGGCAGACCGCCGGAGCTGCGCTGGTGCCAGCGCGGGCCGGCGCTGAAGGCGGCGCGGGGAGGCGGCGCGGAGCCCAGCGGGACCGGGACAGCGGCGGCGGGGGCCCAGAGGCGGCGCCGCGTAGGCCCCAGGCTGGGCCCCGTGACCGCGGGCCGCCAGCGTCCACACAGCCGCCACCAGCGCGCGGCCGCCATGCTGCCAGCGAGCTCCACACTTCCGCCCTCCCGGCAGCGCCGGCCCCGCCCGCGCGGGGTCGCGTGGCGGCGTGCACGTCCGACCCCGCCCATGAGCGCGGGTTCGAGTCCCGATCCCGCTCACGGTCCTGGTCGGGCGGGTGCCGGCGAATGGGTAGCGGCCGGTCCATGAGTGTGGCTGTGGCCCCTGCCCAGCCTTTCTTTTCCTCCTCGGTTCCCTGTAGTCAGTTGCCCAGACAGCTCCCGAATATCTCCAAGGATGGAGACTCCGTAATCTCTCTAATCTCCCTGTGCCACTGCTCCGGCAGCCTCTCTGTAAAAACTATTTCCTGATATTTCGAGGGAGCCTCCCTTGTTTCTTTTTGTGCCTATTGCCTCTTGTCCTGTCACCAGGCACTACTGAGAAGAACCTGGCTCTGTCTTCACACCTCCCCTAGGTAGGTATTGCTCTTCATTTATGATACCCCCGAGACTTCCCTTCAGCAGGCAGCAGTGCCTGCTCCCCTAGCCTTTCCTCAGGGGAGATGCCTAGTCCCTCCATCATGTCTGCAGTTCTTCGCTGAACTCTCTATGGTGTGTCCGTGGCACTCGTAGCGGGGAGCCCAGATCTGGGCGCGGTTGGCCGGCCGCAGCCTCAGCAGTGCTGAGGGAGGCTGCTCCCTGAACCTCACCAGGCCAGGACAGGCAGGGTCCGGCAGAGCCTTCAGGTCCTCCTCCACAGAGCTGCTCTTCAGCAGGTTGCCCCCCCATGGGTCCTGGTTATTCCTCCCAGGCGCAGGACGCTCCATTTCTTTTTGCTCAACTTGATCATGTTCCTGTCAGCCCATCTTTCCATCCTGTTGAAAGATTAAATTAAACTTAAAGATTCAAGGGAGCCTTGAGAGTTGTCTCAGTGGTATTTGGTGAAAAGACAATAGGCAATGGGCACACATCGAAAGACAAGAAATTATTTTTAAACAAAGAAAAGCATTTTTACAGTGGGGGTGATTGAGTGCTGGAGCAGTGTGTGGAACCTGCATCCTTGGAGATGTTCAAAATCCAGTCAGACCAAGTCCTGAGCAGCCTGCACAAGTTGCTTCTGCTCTGAGCAGAGGGGTTTGACTGGGAATCTTCAGAGACCCTTCATCCAAGCTTGTGGTACCACACAGAAGTCTGCATGGCAGGGAGAGGAGGAGGGGTGGATTAGATTGCAGGTGCACCCCAAGTGGACTTTTGGGCCTTAATAGCCGTGGGCAGCCTCCCTTGGGACCCGCATCTCAGACCTGCTCATCACTTGCCGTTGTCTTATGGTCTGATTTCTGAGTCTGTGCTGTTGCCTTCTTTGGGTGCTATGGAACTGGGGATGCCCTTTCCCCAGCAGCCCTGTTATTCAGCTTGATCCCTGTCTCTTAGAAAATTATTCAGCAGGTTGCTGTCTCTTCTTGTCTTAGAAGACAAGAAAAAGGGATATCAAGGGGAGAACAAACAGCTTTCACTTTGTGCAGATGCCATGCTATTAATGCAATCTTTTAGCAAGTATTGTAAGCCCATTATTGTTTAAGCCTCTGGGACCTCTTCCACATAATCTTTTTTGGGGGTGGATTTTCCAGATGGAAGTATGTGCCTATGTGCTGTCTGGTGCAGATGAAGCAAACCTAATGTAACTTTGTCAGTTTATGGACATATGCCAAAGATGGCATCAAAGAAGAAGCTTTAGGGAAAGGCCTTGTCAAAATGTGAGATTAGTATTTGACCCATGAGGTAGGCACATGGAGATAAAGAAATAAAATACGTCATGTGAAAAGTAATGTCTCTGACTTTGGAAGGTCACAGTCCTGAGAAAAAAAATAATAGAAAAAAAATAATGGAAAAGTATTGTGGAAAAAATTCCCTTTATTTTTCAAATATGGAAACTATCTGTATTAACACTGAAAATAATAGCATGAAGAAAAAGCTCTCAGGAATTAACAGTCAAATTGCATGAATGCCATGAACACACTGTACAGTATGTACAGAACTGATTTTCAGTTCTTCTTTGGGCAGAACAGAAGGACATACAATTTCAGGTCAGTTTTCATGGGCAGCTCTGACTCCTGGAACAATGTGCACGTATTATGTACATAAAGGGACATGTGGCCTAACTGAAAATCAATATTCTTCATGGATTTTCTTTTTTCCAATTAGTATTGAAGAGCTGCTTGTGTATTTATGTATTGAGATGGCTTTCTGTCTCATCTCATCTCTAATCATTAGGAAGAAATCTGCAAGTAGGAGAAGCTTGGAAAGTTTCTGCAAGTAGAAGCAGCAGGACTGCAGTAAAGACTGTGTAAACTCACAAATATCTGCTAGTTTTAAAAGTTATTGGATAAAATGATAAATTACCTTTCAATTATCCAGTTTTGAAGGCTGAGTTAGTACAAGGTCAGCACTGGACTTGGAGGGAGTACAAATAGTTTATTATTCTTGACTGAGCTCTGAAATCTTGGCCTTTGCCAAGACAGATGCAGTGTGGATGGGGGTCTTTGGGATGTGTACAGACGAACACAGTGGAGAATTTTTTCTATATATTGAGAAGTTCTCATTTCATCCCCAGCAGGTACAAGTCAAAATTGACATGCATTGAGCTCTTTTCTGGGAAATCTGGCTTTGAAAGACTCCTTTCTGGAATGAAGTGTAACAGTCTCAGTGTTTTGTTTTAAGTATGGGATTAAATTAGTAAATCAAGGTGGGCACCAAAATGAAATATGCAGTTTTAGACATAGTGAGACTGTAATATTCACTATCCTTCTTGGATTAGTAACAAAAAATTTGACTCTGTGTATGTGTATGCTTGCATATGTAGAGATATATATGTAAGTATATGCAAATTTCTGTCAATACTTTGATGTTCAGGTACTGTAAACAGATAATCCCAATCATAATCTGGTTAACAACATGGGTAAAACTGGAGCTAGAAGCTATAAACTGAATTCTGAAATTCCCAAAGAAAGACTGGTTTGCATTGTTGGAAAATGAGGCCTCTACTTGTTTGTGCTCTGTTAATATTGTGTGGACAGCAGGAAATCACAAATGGCAAGGTTTGATGCATTCTGCTTTGTGGGAGCATCTGCGGTATGGAGAGTCCCTTTTGTGACAGGTGTACATGTCTGCTAACATGAACTGAAAACAGGTTAGACTGCTGAGTTTTATTGAAGTATCATTAGGATCCTTTCATATAGCTCTTAGAAATTATTGAGCTGGAAAGACCCTTGGCAATACGACTAAGCCGGAAAGCATGTGCATATATTATAAAGCCAGAAGGGACCCTTATGACCATCTAGTATGACTGTCTGTGTAACCCGAAGCATAGGACTTCCTGGAATTAATTCCTAATCGAGCTAGAATCCAATCCAACAATCTTCTGATTCATACTTCAGTTTGCCCTTTTTGTACAGGAAGTCTCTTCAGGATTAGAATTCAATGTTTTCTTGAAAAGTTGGACAAATAGTCTGAAAAAAAAACAAAAACCAAGAAGCAGTTCAATATGGACAACTTGAAATTACTATACTTCAGTAGTAATAATCAACTGCACAAACACAGGCTGGGAAATTGCTTGATAGGCAGCATTCCTGCTTAAAATGATGTAGGAATTATAATGTATTACCACTGGACTAGGGTGAATGCTATCATGCTGTTGTTAAAAATTAAAGCACTTAATTGGGTTTTATAAGCAGGTCTGTTCTTTATGAAGGTTTAGACTCATAAGCTGAGCAGTGTTATTGATAAGCTAGTGATGTCTTAGCTCACTATAGGTACAAGCTGATGCAGTGTATCTGAACTCGTTGATTAAGTTCCAGTCCTCACACAGAGCAATCTTATCAAAGTAAGAGTCTAACCTTGCTAAGAGTTAGCAGAAGATGAACAGACTTGAGTTGGCTGTATGCATGCATCAGGGACAGTTATCCTGATCAGCTGATGCATAGTCTACTAACAACCATGGTAACATAAGTCCAAAGTCTAAATCTTAATGTACAGGAAATGTTCTTTCCTCAATGCTCAGTAATAATAAATCTTTAGTTGGATTGTTATGGCAAATTTTAGTCATTCCACTTCAAGAAAGATGTGGAACAGCAAGAAGAAAGTTCAGAGGAGAGGAACATGAATGATTATTACCTGTGATATATACAGGATCTGTTTAGTCTAGAAAGGAGAAGAGCAGACATTATAAAAGTATTCAAACAAGATAATAAAAGTGTACAAAGAGAGGGATAATCATTTGTTATCCAGCTCACTTGCCTCCTTGCTAGAGTAGGTCTCTTGTCAAAATAATCAACCTGCCTTCCATGGTCACCAAACAACTTGCTGCCTTACAGTCTGGAGCTAGCCACTGCTAAACAGAACTACCACAGACTTCTAGTTACCCTTTTCTGCTACCAGTCCTAAATGAAAGAGATGCATTTGTGCATTTATCTTAGGTTCTCAATAATGGTCCAGCCTGTAAAAATACAATACTCTGCCTACAGGATGTGGAATGTGGCAGCACCAATATATAACCCTGCAGTTTTTGAATGACTGAAAAGAGCCTCAGAATCTGGCTTTGAACAGCCCAAGAGATGTGTTGAGGAAGCTTTTTTAGTGCTAGGGAGGGCAGCATGGGCAGATGTGCAGTTGTGATTGGCAAAGTTGACTCCAGCAATGCTTCTGAGGTCTTCCTTTAACGATGTGCAACTCTTGAGTGTATGGCTATGGCTAGGGATGAAAAACAGTGTGTAAAGCCAGGGCAGAGGAATGTAAGTGACATAGTGGGTTGGGAATAATGAGCAGACCTCAAATGAAAGCTGCCCAATTTAGATAGTTCCTCAGTGGGTCAGGAGGCCACTTACTGCTTTTGCTGCTCTTAGCCATTATCAAAAGCATGACAGCTACACTGCAACAGCCCTGACACTGTGGATCCTTAATATCTTCCTGGCTGAGTTACATTCATTTTCTGGATGTTCATGGACCTGGATGTTATGGAACAAGTCCTAGAGGTTCTGTTCACTGGTGTGAGAGATACTAGCTGTGTTCCTGGCCATGCCAAGGAAGGGGGAGAGAGCATGGATGAAGCAGGTCCCTACTTCTGTCTTTAAACTCTGAGATGTTATGGATGTAATTTGGGCTTATGTCCAAATGTGTTAAATAGAAGCTGAATTCCCTTTGGTAGGAATCGAAAAATATATCCTGAATTCTTAAGTCTGGGATCTGGAAAACCTGTGCAAGCACTAAGAAGTTATTTGGTTCTGCCTACAACTGATAAGGAGCTGTAGAAACACAGAGGTGTTTGAAACCACATTCTACTGCAGTGTAACTGAGGGGAAGTCACTTCTGAAAATAGGCAGAGATGAGCCCAGGAATAGTTTCCTTAGGAATCCTGTGATGAGGAGTGAAACTTTTCTGAGCAAATCTGGCATGGAAGGGAGTCATTCCTGGCATCGATGTACCACCCAGCTGCTCAGATGGGCAAATTGTTCTTAAATTTTGTGTTTCGCCTCCTGGTTTCAACAGGATGAGAAGAGCTTGCTAAAGAGAAATGAAGTTAACTGAGTTTTGCCAGAGCTTGGTAGAGGGAAGAACTGCTTCAAAACTGAATAATGGATTTAATAATTTTTTAACTATTTCTTTCACAGTCCTTTAGGATCTTCCGCTAATGAGAAGCCTATTGATACCTATTGGTGCTACCAGCCAGCTGTCCCTGTTGTATGATCCCACATTCCTTCAGGAGGTGAGTGACTCTAGTATCTGCAACCAAACAGGTTGCCAGTGGAGCTCTCAGGAAGCATTAAGTGCAAACACAGTTTTCATCTGTGCAAACACCAGGACTGTGAGCAAGGAGGTAATGCTAAAAGCTTGTTTGGGTGAAGGTACTAAACAAGTGAAGACCTTGCAGCTGTATTTTGCAGGACAGAGTTATGGCAACATGGCAACATTTTGGTGCCAGTCCACAGATGGTGGTGTTCCCAACTCACCTGGCTACTTAGATCAGAAATAAAGGAGCTCCTAGTCCAGCTCCTTCACTAGGTCTTCCTTACTCAGGTGTAACTATTGGGCCTCATAAGAATGACTAACTCAGGCTTTCTTTGCAGTTTAATTTTCTCCTCTTTAATGACAGTCAGAGAAATAGGAGACCAACAGGATTAGGGAAGACTGCATGTGGCAGAGGTGATAGAAAAGTGAGTGTCTTGCACAATGATCTTTCTCTGTCCTCCACTCTGGACTTCTGTTTCAAGTTTTCACTTTTTACAGCATTAATCTGCACTTTGCTGCCCGATTTCACAGTGCTGTCTCCCTTCTGGCGTGCCTGTGGGTGTCATTCTGTGGGCAAACCAGGTGGGAGAGCTGTTCTTTCTCCTCTATCCCAGAATTACCAAGTTCGCAGTCTTGCGCATCCAGCTCATGCCGGGAGAGATGCTCCACAATGCCAGCCCCCAGAGAATCCCCCAGGACATTGGTAGTTGTTCTAAGGCGGTCCCTGAAAAATCAGAGAGAAACACAAAATGCAGTTTCATAGTAGCAGCTAAGGGGATGAAGATTATTTCAAGAAACATCTTCAGTGAAACTTTCTCTACTTTCTAAGTCATTCTAATAATGGATACTTCAACACTGACTGGAAAATGACTCCCAGAGAGCCTTCCTTGACTGACATCCTTGAGCTCAAGCTTCACATTCATTCCTGTTTTATTGCATTCCAAATTTCTTACTGAAAAGTTTTGGACTTGACACAAATGAAGAGGAAGGTTGCTGTGTTTATACATGGACACTGTCCTTTCCAAAGGCCTTGCTGCAGACTCAGATGGCCTCACCACATCTGTTTCACTGAAGTTGCTTTTTGTTTTACAAAAAGTTCTGAAATTCTGGTGCAAACCTATGACAGCACTGCTGTGGATGCAGATTTCCTCAACATGGACAGCATACGCTAAGACAAGGCACCAGATTCTTTGTGCAAAATAGCACATCTAAAAGACACTTTGCAATGAGATATTCTCCACAACCACAACAGTATGTCAGAGCTGCTGAAGCTGTCACTAGTCCAGCACCCCATCAGATCCTTCAGTGGCAACAGCGGCACCTGATTGAAATAATCTACTCTGAGTAAGCACAAAAAGTAACCTGGCTTATTAGGAGGCAGGGCTCTTCCCAGCCAAGTCTGTTCTTATGCACAATCCACAAGAGAAGTGAAGGTGTGCCACAGAACTGTTTCCTGCTGGTCAGTCATGGCTGGGAGCAGATTTTGGCTGCTTGGCTACAAACCAACAATACAAGATACAAAAGAACAGAGGAAACACTGACAAAATCTGTCAGGATTTTGGTGTTTGAGAAGACAGAGAGGTAGGACTGTGCACAAATGCATTCTTCAATATGGTTCCTAAGAGCACTCCTATAAAATCACTTGTCCCAAGTGATTTTATTGAAAAAGTAAAGAAAGCTGAAAGTGTGGCTGACTAGCTGCACCCATGTAAACACTCTTCTACTTCGTACAGCCAAGTCTCATCCCTCTTTCAGTGTTTGGTAACCCAGAACTATCATTCTGTAGTGTGGATTTGCTTATTATTGACTCAACCTTTTCCTATGACTCTGCAGATAACTTCTGGGTGCATTTTAAATAAAGCAAATGGAGGACATTCTATTTGGTCACCAGGCTGATCAGCAAGTTACCTCTGATGCCTCGAGTCACTGAAGCACATGGTGAAGACTCCAGCATGGGCATAGAGGGCTACTGTGCAAAGGTCTCAAGGATACAGGTGTGTTTTAAGCTTAATGGTACAGGTTAGTGAGCCTGCTTTTAGAGATGTCAGGAGTACAGACGAGATCTGTAAGCACTGGCAGAATGCACAGCAGTGCATGCCTGCTGAGCAAGGAACTTACAGAAACCAGTCCACAGCGATGATCAGTGTAATGTCTTCAGTAGGCAGCCCCACTGATGTCAGTACTATAACCATTGTCACCAGTCCCGCCTGGGGAATACCAGCGGCTCCAATGCTGGCTGCTGTGGCAGTGATGCTGGAGGGAATGGGAAAGCAGAGCTATCAGCAAAGGGAAGAAAAGAGGTGGTTGCATTTGCAGAAATGTCAGGAAGTAGCTCAAATTCATCTTCATCTTGGCAGCCTTTCTGCCCTGGTCACCAAGAAGGATGGTGACACATGGGACATCAACACAATGCCAGGCTGCCTCTGCCAGATACCCCCTCATAACAGACTGCACACCACAGCTTTTCCTAAGACTTGGACATGCAAGAAGGGCTCAAGTGGAGCCTCAAAAGACATGGTGTCCACATGTACTTTGACACCTGGAGCTGTAGTACAACCCTTCTTTCCCATACTTTTTTTTCCTTATTGTCTCTTTTGAGCAAAAGGGGAACCTGATCACACCTCATATAAGCCAACAAAACTGAAACCCTTTCTGTAGTCCCAAAACTCTTTCAAAAGTCACCTTATTGTGATGATTTGCCCAAAGTCAAGTTCATAGTTGTTGACTTGAGCAATGAAGATGGCTGCAAGGGCCTCGTACAGAGCAGTGCCGTCCATGTTAATTGTGGCTCCTACAGGCAGCACAAACCTCGTGATGCGCCTGTCCACACCATTGTTTTCTTCCAGGCACCTGAAGGTTATGGGCAGAGTCGCTGAGCTGAAAGGAATTTACAAAACCACATGAATAGCATGTATGTTGACATCAGAAGAAGGACTATGCCTCTGCCTAGTTTATGACCTTAACCATCTGCTTTTTCACCCTGCCATGTGAGCCAGAGGCCAGAAGCTGCTAGGAGAAAGAACTGTCTAAGCAAGGCTTCCTCAGATATGATGCACGCTGCAGTTGCACATTCTGACATGACTTTTCTCAGGGGGTTGGGGCAGGGGCTGTATAACCGTGGGCTGATGATGCTGGTATAACACCAAAAGAAGGAGGATTCAGGGTACATAGGGCAGAGCTTCGAGACCAGAATTCCTTTTTCTGCTGTTAAAAATACTTGAGGCCTTTCCCATCCCTCTCAGTCCATAAGACAAAAATGACAAGTTTGAGAATATATCTTGCAAAGAAAGCAAAGAACTGTTTCTGAAAGAGAACATGAGCAGGAAAAATGCTATGTGCTTTGGTATGAGAATGTATGCGGAAGAGCCTTCTATGTGCTTGCAAGGACATGAATATAGCAAGAAACAGCACTTACTGAAGCAACAGTTACCTAGCATCCCTTGCTTTGGCTGTGTGACATAGCAGCGTGAGTCATTGAACATACTGGTGTTGAAGCCTTTGCCTAGGTCTCTGGGAAGTTTAATGACAGCTGCATACAGTCTCTGTGCCTGGGAGAGATGGACATGAAAATGTGTGCATGTAGAATAATGCTGTGATTCAGCAGGATATTTGTCCTGAGCTCAGCATTTCAGTGGTAAGCTGTTGGGGGTTGGTTCTCTCCCTTTTCCCTCTGTGGAATTTTCCCCATTGTCATGCTAAGATACCTGTTGACTAGGCCCTGGTGGCAAGGAGGAGGGGAGAGAAGAGGAAAACCCCGCAAGATTCAAACAGCCAGAAGAGGAAACCAAAGGCTCTGGCTTGGCCCATTTCCCCTGCGGAGTTTGGACGACAAGGACGATCGCCGCGTCAGCCCCATCCCTGCCATCCCAACGTCGGGAGCCATCCTCACTGCTGTCAGACCCTGCACTGCTGCCTTCTTGCTGTAACCTGCCACCATCCAGCACTCTGCTGAGCACTGGGACCCACACCGTGAGCGGAGGGCTCTCTCTCCATCTCTCTCTCCGTCTCTCTCTCCCCCTGGGACAGCGCTGCCATCACCCCCAGCCCTCCTGCAGCTCTGTGGGACCTGCCTGCCCCCAGCACCGGGAACTGCAGCTCAGGGAAAAGGTGCCTGCAGCCATAAAGGACTGGGACTGAGTTACTGTTCTGTTTGTGGGTAATTTCATAGCTGTTGTTGTTCTTGTTTGTCTTGTTAGTTATGCTAGTAAAGAACTGTTATTCCTATCCCTGTACCTTTGCCTGAGAGCTCCCTTAATTTCAAAATCATAATAATCTGTAGGAAGGAAGGATCACATTTTTCAGTTCAAAGGGAGGCTTCTGCTTTCCTTAGCAAACACCTGTCTTTCAAACCAGGACATAAGCAAAGTCACCCTTTTGTTTGGTCAGGAGGAATACAGGCCATTCAGTGGTAGTTAGTTGGTCATGTGAGTAATGCTCCTGAGCAGGGCAGTGGGAACCTTCCCACTCCCAAATGAATTTGGCTGTTCCACTGCAAAAAGCTGGTAGTGCTACAAACTGTGAGACCACAGTGCTGCACTCAGAGCAATGGAGTGCTGAGATGTAGTATCTACATCAGCCCAAACCCCACTCCTACATAGCCGTTGTACCTGGAGGAGGTGCCCAGGGCTGTGATGAGAGCCTGAAGGAGCCCTGCAATGAACACCCAGGGGTTTCGGTGAGTGACAATGAAGTAGAGCAGGGGCAGGATGCAAAGGGCATGAATGAGGAGTCCAACAATGACAGTGAGCGTGTACATCCCCAGCTGGCCTCCCATCACTGCTAGGTCATCCATCTCCAGGATTTTGCCCGCAATTAAAAACATGATCCCAACTGGAGCATACCTGTGACAGAAACACAAGGCCAATGGTCAGGACTGGCTGTCACAATTTCACACCAGATTTAATACATGCTGTCTGGATTAATCCCCAATAAGCCAGCATACCATAAGTGCTCACTGAGCCTAATATTGGATTATACTGCTGATTTATTTTGTGGAAACCTGGAGAGAGCTGGGACTTTTTCATCCCATGGTCAAAAATCAGCTCTTGGTGCATGCCTGGCGACCCCAGTACCCTGTTTTGCATACAGCATGGGCAGTGGTGGTTTCCTCCTCCTCTTGGGTTTTCTACATTTCTACAACAGTCCTTGTAGAATTGATAAGGCAGGTTATTTAGAGAAACCTTCAGAGTCCCTTCTTTTCCTAACAGTGCTTGTGCTGACAGTATTTTTTTTTTCCTGAGAGGCACAGGAAAGCACAGGAGTAACAGAGAATCAGAAAGTAAAAGCAAGAGTGTCCTATAGGCTCTGGGGTATCAGCTCTGCTGTCTTCAAATGCTCACATTTAGGGAATATGAACATCTAGAGATTCCAGATCTGGTGTAACAAGGACTGGGTACACCAACACCTCTAAAAGCAACCATAGCTCATATAAAACCCCATTTTGAGGAACCCTGCTATATTTCCAGTTCCTTGGGTCTTTCCCCCCCCTCCATAACAATGCAGCTGACAAGCAGCAGTAAGGCTTCACACAAAAGAAGAAATAAATCAGATATGGAGAGAATCTTGGGCACTAATATAATAATCAGACCAAAGAAAATTCCAGCTCCATGGCTACACCTCTCAGGGCTGGGCCTCTGCAGATCAAGAGCTCGCATGCAACTCATGCACAAGGCTCAGAGATCCACATGCCAAACTCAAGGTTAGCTTGGGAGGTTTGGAAAAGTTTCAGGAAAGGATTTAATAAATATTTCATTTCCTCTGACCTTCCTGTTAGAACACATCCTTGGCTGCAGCCAGTGACCAGATCTTCCCAGGAAAAACAAGCTCCTGGGAGATGGTCTGCAGACTGTGGCTACAGGAAAGCATGCACAGGCAGTGTCCCAAGTGTAACCAATGTTCTATACATAAACAGCCTGCCTTCCTTCATCTAACGGGAGGTTTAAGGAGGCGTTTTGAAGGTCTCAGGACTAGTATGCAGGTCTACTTGTTCCACTGTGCTCATGCTCTTGCTTCTGTGCCCTCAAGCAAGTCTTACCTGTTCTTAGGAAAGCAAAGCCTCAAGTTCTGGTTCAGACATGGAGCAAAAGATCCCGGGGGCATGGGGCTTCCCAACATCTGCTATGAGCTCAGGGATATTCTTTCCCTTTGTGCCTTTTTCTGTAAGGCCTGTCCTGCTGTGCTTAGGATTTTGGTCTGGGATACAAGACTGTGACTTAAAAGACTGAGAAAAGGAAGCTGTATTGATCTAAAATGTGAGAGGGTGTCAGGCTGACAGATTTCCCTGTCAGACATTTGCATGTATTCTGCCAGACCAGCATCTGTTCTCTTTTGCAGTACCTGACAAAACTTTGAACCCTAACTGGGTAAAAAGCTTAAAATAACAATATTTGGTAAAATGCTGCCTTCTATAGTAGACTTGTCTAAGCAATGCCTTGTTTGTCTGGACCATGTGTCATAGGGAGCCTTGACAGAAAGCCATGAGCAGCTGAGCTCCAGAGGAATCATTATCTAAGAGATCACAAACTGAAAGGCAGTAAATTTGAGCTGATCCTCTCAATGCAGCTCAGCTCTCAGAGCTATTGCATTACTACATAAAGCTGTCATCCTGAAAGCAGGAAAGGGGCAAAGGGTTACTGTAATTCATAGCTAAGTCAGACTCCTGGAACACAGCTGGAAGGAAAGCTTAAGGTGAGAAAGCCTCACACCCTACTCCTGTTGGTAAGGCTAAGAGATCTTCCACTCCAGCTCTCTGGTCTTCCAAGGATGTTTCCAGAAGCCTCAAGAAAAGCAAGTCCTGGTGTACCTGATATTTCTAAGGTAAAAACAAGAAGAACAGGAAATGAAATGTGAACAAATATCCCATCCAGACTTTTCCCTCCAGCTTGATGGAGCCAAAGTAGAGCTCTACCCATCTGCTTTTCCTGTCTTGTGCATTAAATCCTTAAAGCTACCCCACTTCTCATCATGTCAATGGAAACTGCACCTGCAGACCTCCTGCTCCAACCGGCCGTGCTCCTCACCAGATGATAATGGCCACCAGCCTCATGATGGCTTCGTTGAGGCAGTTAAAGAACTCCCGCAGGGCCCGTCCCTTCTGCTTCATGCTGCCGATCATCAAACCGAAGCACATGGAGAACACTACCAGCCCCAGAGCGTTCACCCCATTGGCTGAGCCTGGGATGGGAATGACTTCTTCAAAAGTCAGCACCTCAGAGATGGTTCCCAGGGCATGAGTGACATTCTCCATGATGCTGGTGAAATTTTCAGGCACAGGGATCTGAGTGGTTGTCACATCTTCTGTGACATTGCTGCTGTGGATGATGGTTCTGGTGAAGACCCTGGTGCTGTACTGAGTCTTGTACTGAAAAGATACAGATTATCAAATGCACTCATAGTTCAGATGATCAGGACACATGCTAGGCTCTTACATCCCTTCTTAAAGTAAGGAGAGTACTGCAAGTTGCTGCTGACCTGTGTGGGAAACTTGCTTTGCCTGTTTTCAAGGTGTAGTGCTTTCACCAGAAAGTTCAGAAAATTCATAGAGCAGAAGGTCAAAAGAGACCATTAGAGCATCTCATGTCGCTAGGACTGAGGTATTTTGGCTTCTCTGATAACCCTTTGTGCTGCTTCTAAGGGCACTAACACTGTAGAAGAGACAGATTCTTGGGCAATATATTCCATATCACTGCCAGTCCAAGCCTGCTACTTGAAATCATGCAAACCCTTCCTGCCTCTGTGGGATGGGATGGAGGTTGAAGCTCCCATGTACAGACAGTTTGAAAAGCTTGTGTGGGGGATGCTATAGTGCAGACTACATATTCTACAATGCAGAATAGGTCTGTAGTGCCTCCTGCAGCAGTCAGACCTGGGGAATAAAGTGGTAATCCATCCCTCAGAGAAGTAGATAGGACCATGGTCCAGGACATAAGGCACAAAGATGAGATTTCATACCTGTTTGAAGCAGGCTTCTACCAGGTTGGGCGGGAACATATTCCTGCAGTAGATAAAACAAGGAAGGAGTTACTGTCCTATTGAACTAGGAAGAAAACATGGGCTTCCTGGCCAACTTCTTTATCTTGGAGTAGTGTCTGAGGTGACAACTTTCACAATGTCCACTTAAGCCCTTTCGGTCTGACTGACAGAAGAAGGGAATATGCTGACTTGGACCCAGTATCTCTTGCAACTTGTCAGACTTCCACTGCATGTTTTCAGACTCCAGAAAGTTATTCAGGTATGTGGAAAGAGATGACACACACACTGCCCTGGGGTATAGGTACATTGTAAAACCATCATCAAACCCATCCAAACCTTGAAACAATACCATATTACAATGTTTAATACACTGCCTTGTTCTCAGCCTCACCTCTACAGCTGTCTTGTGAGCTCTCTGTTATCCTGTACCTCAAAAACACAGCTTTATACCACTTGAGATGGTACAGCTTTGCAATTCACTGAGTAAGGTCACAGCAAGGGAAGAAAAGGCAATGTCTTGGGAGCCACTTCCTTGATTTCCTTTGGTTGTTGAAGATGGTTATTTGGAGTAGCCTTTGCCAGGTGAGTTTCTGAAAGGTAGGTAGCCACTGATGGTTTTCATAACTTGTTTTGTTGAGCACACCATGACTGCTTACATTGATACCTCTGGAGAAGGGCTGGACTCCAGGCCAAGCACTCAGTCTCTGACTGGAGAGACTGGCAAAGCTAGTTAGCTAGACTACTAAGCTAGGAGTAGTAGGCTTGCCAAGACTCAGCCATTAACCTCTTTCCCTAAGACTGTGCCTAAAACTGTGATACTTCAAAAGGATACTCCATGGAGGAATGTAATCTCACTGATATGGTCTCAACATGACACCATCATGTTTACCTACCTCACCAGGTCCATGAAGGCATCCGTGGTCTGCACCTGCTCAATTCTGCCTTCTCGGTGAAGTTTGTCCTTAGATCCCTTTCCTGGGTGTATGATGATCACCATGAAGATGCCAATGAAGACAGCTATGATTGTGGTCACCATGTAGTAGATGATAGCCCGCATCCCCATCTTCCCTGAGACTCTGCTATCCAGTGAGGCCATTCCTGAGGTGTCACACAGAGAGACAAGGTGAGGAAGCCTGTTGTCTTAGAGGGAAAGGGAAAGTTTGAGGAAGATTCAAAGGGTGCAAGGCACATGCATGAGTTGGACAGGGAGCTAGGGTCTCTAGGAAGCACAGCCTACAAGGAATAGAATTTGGAGTTCCAAGGTGATGTTGATATGGAAGAATGTGGCTTGTGATCATGAAGAAGCACAGCACTGGTGGATCTTAATCTGTATTTGGGAATGTAGCAATTTTCTCTTAAAGCTCTCAGAAGGGAATAATTCCCTCCTAGTATACTGGGCCTTTCATCCGTAATGGTGGGATGTTTTGGCAGGTGGAACACCTTGTGGTCCCTTCTGCTGTCTGAAAGCTTGGCTGTCTGTCATGTCTTCCTTGAGGATCTGGGTGAAGCTAGCCCTCCAGCTGGTGATCAACTTCAACCCTTTTGGACTAACACAAATTAACCTTCTCTAGGCTGGAGGAAACCTGAATTTTACTTGGGCAACAAACTTGGAGACTTTTGAGGTTATGTAGGATTAAATCCTTGTTAGTGCTCAAGTTCTGGGCATTGGAACCGCTGCATTGTGTTCTCCGAAGTCTTCTGAGAAAGCACAAGGTGTTCTGCTCTTCTGCAGCACTACTGAGCCAGCAGGGGTCTCAGTGTGGATCATGTTCACTATGGCTGTAGATTCAGGCTTGTCACTACCTAGCCAAGCTAATCTAAGCACCTCCAGCTGGGTCATGAAGAGGTACCCGAACAACAGCTTTGCTGACCATTGTCTTGGCTGAAATCAACAGGAAGCATTTCTCACCTGTAATCAAGCTAGAGACAATGAGAGGAAGAACCAGCATCTGGAGCATACGCATCAGCAGCTCACCAGGGAAGGAAAAATACTTGATCTGGCGATAGGTCATCTGGTAGGGCCGGAGGGAGAAGGCCAGGATAATCCCTGTGGATCAGCAAGGGATGAGAATCAAAGTGGGACAGTGTGATCCAGTGGTCTGTCCCTCAGTCCTACAATGTGGCTTTTCTCTTTCTCATCTACTCTCAGTTCCTCTTTTTCCCAAAGGAACAAATGCTCATTATCTAAAAGGCTATGATCCAGTTTTTATAGTATGCTCTCTCTCCCTCTGACATATTTATGTGCAGAGGAGCCTTGAGCAAAACCACAGGTCTCCTTGTTCCCTGATGCTCTTCTGGAGTCTGTTCCCAGGAAGCTTATGAATACAAAATACTGTGATGAGAGATATGATCTCCCAGACCAAAATAAATAATAAAGTTCAGATTCTTTGTCTACCCACCTCTTAATACCAAGTTCAGCCAGTTAGAGACACATTGCCTGGATGAAAAGCTAGGGATATCCTGCTATCTGCTAAGCAGATTTGGTGTGCATTGTATCATGGCCATTTGCAGCAGTTCTGGTCCTGTCAATCTAAAGCTATGCGACAAATCTGAAAAGCCCTTGTGCCTACAGCTGCATTCACAGATGCCTCTGAAGAAACCTGGATGATTTGTAGCAAGGACATGATTGAGTTGGACCATTAAACTTTTTCTATACTGGAGCCAGAAAAGATCAGTGAGGACTCCCTCCCATATACGCACTCTCTGTTGGGTCTCTTGAGTTTGCACACAAAATTACTCGTGATGTGGACAGTACTTTGAGCTGTCAGCTCATCAGCTTCACCTCCTTAGTCAAATCACAATGATAAAATAAAATCTTTGTAAAAGAAACAAACATTTCCCCATATTTATAAATAGTGCCTGGTGTTGCCACCAGCTCCATACCTAGTAGGACCGCAGCAATGGTGAAGAGGACGAAGGCATTTCTCCTGAAGAAGCTTTTAGCGCTCTCAGCAGTGATGCTGTGCATCCGCTTCTTGGCCCGTGCCGCCCGCTTCTGCACAGCCTGCCGGAAGTGCTGCACCCGGCTGTCAGCGTGGAGCCGCTTGGCTGCGTCCTCATTGAGGAACAGGCTGTTGACGTGGCTCTGCTCGCTCATGGTCAGCACAGCTGCTTAGTCCTCCAGGCACAGCTCTGCCTATGCTGAGCAGGGAGAAGTAGAGGTAGGAAAGCATAAGCTGTGGCATATCTTGCCTTCATCTTTAGGTCATTTCCCTGGGGCCTGCTTACAAAAAATTATTTAAAGTTGATTAATGAGATCCTCTGACCATCTGCAAGGAGCAGACCTTGGGGAAGGGTATCTAAAGGGCTGCCAGGGTCTTGTCACTACCGCTTTGGTGCCTCTAGAGAAGCTCTGGTCTCTACAGCACCCAACCTGCACTGAGGAGTGGCTTATGTTGGCCTGGGCAGCCAGAAAGAGCTTCACAGGCACCCATGCTTGTTCTTAGGAGTTTGATCACTTTGGAATGGAATTTATTTTTATCATCCAGCAAGAAACCCCTTTCCCATATACAAACTCTTCCAAACAAAAGAGTGCTCTTCCCAAGCAGTGAACAACATTTCTGATGCAGCTCCAAGGTGGACAGGTCCCTACCACAACAACTTTCTCTATGACAGCTAATGGCACTGGCTGTTTCTGTAGAAAGGAACATTACCTCCTTGCCCTCAATGGAGCCTGAGGACTTTAGTTACTTTATATTTATTTGTTTATGACTTTCCTTTGAAACAAAACAGAACTTTCAAGTACTATCTCTTGTCAAACGCCATTGATAGGATTAAGCTGATGTTCTGTCTTCATAAATACTGACAAATCAAACCTACTCTACAGAGAAATAAAGAACCAATTCTGCTCCATTACCAATCGGCTGCAAGGCTGGACAGTCTACTGTACTTTATCTGTTTAGTTTTTACTGATATTTCCATATTACTCAGAAAAAAAACCAACCAAACAAGGAGACTACACAGGCAAATCCATCCGCTCTAGAGTGCTAGAAGGCACCAGCCACCCAACTGTTCACATAATGAGGAAGATTATTGCCTGACTATGCAGGTGCCATTTTCCTTCTGTCACTGTGCTTTGGCAGATGGAAGGTCTGAAAATTATTCTTGTTCCCAGGAGTTTGCAAAGGAAACATTTTGGAATACAAACCTAAATGAAACCAAAGAAGAACAAAGTCACCTTAGCACATCAGTAAGTGCTGGATGACCATCTTTGGTGTTGCAAGTCAAATAAGAGCTAGTCCATTTGTAATCCTAAATTTAAATCAAAGAAACTCTCACAAATAGAGACTATATTCTCTATAAATTACACACCTAGTATCCTCCATCTGGACCTAGATAAATGCCTATCATGAACTGAAGATACTGCCTTAAAGAGGAACTGCTTTGTGGTGCAAGGTTGCAAAGTCAGCGGACAGAAGGTGGGGAAAAACCTCTTTCTGAGAGAAGGTTTGTTTGCACAGATGCTAATGCCTTCATGAAGTTCAGAACAGAAGACACACCTGAGGTGGCCCAGCCAAGTCACTCTAAGCCCTCCCAAGGCTAAGCTGCACAAAGGCCACTGGCAAAGATGATGGCTAGTTGCTGCAGGAACCTTGCAGTGCTGCTGCGGTCACCCCAGCTTTTGAATCAGCAAAATCCATTCCATGGATTTTAATCCACTCATTCCAGCTTGATCAAGCATTCCATTCCTTACTATACTACCTCACTTTTGTATGTTGATGGAGACAATGTACACTAGACTGTGAAAACTTTGCCTGTCTTCGTCAACTTCTTTCATCACTGCCAGTCCTGCTTTTCACAGCTACACATGAGAAAAATGAAGTGCAATCTTTCAGTTCATTGAGACTGTGTGCCTCCTGAACCTGACAGTAGGTTTAGAAACTATAAATTCTATCCCCTTATCTCCCACAATAAACTTGTATCATTTATAGCCTTCCAGATGTAGAGTTGAACAAATGACCCAAAACAAGTGACACGGGAACACACCTTGGTGGGTTTGAATGTCTCCAGAGGGAGACTCCATGACCTTCCTGGGCAGCTGTTCCAGTCCTCTGCCACCCTCAATGTAAAGAAGTGCTACCTCATGCCAAGGTAGAACTTTTTGTGATTTAGTTTCAGGCCATTACTCTTGTCTTGTTGCTTGGGCATTCAAATGCTTCCTAATGTCCAGTCTGATCGTCCCCTGGCACAACTGTGGACCATTGCAGTTGTGCTGCCCCTGGATCTCAGAGAGAACAGTCCAGTACCTCCCTCTTCACCTTCCCTCCTGAGGAAGCTGCAGAAAGCAGTCCTTCCCAACCTCCATTTCTCTGAAGGAGACAAGCCCAGAGCACTCAGCTGCTCATTGTAGGACATGCCTTCCAGCTCTTCACCAGAAAGTTCATGTGCATTTCCTTTCCTCTGGACATGTTTGAGGATTTTCATATCCTTCTTCAGTGTTGGGGCCCAGACCTCCAGTGCTCCATGTGAGGCTGCAGCAATGCAGACTGCTATGGGATAATCCCCTCTCTGGACCTGCTGGTCATGCTATGTGTGATGTCTCCAGCATGCAATTTGCCATCTCAGATGCCTGGGCACACTGCTCACTCCTTCTGAGCCTGCGGCCAATCTGAATCCCGAGATCCCTCTCTGCTCTTCAGCCACTCTTCTCCCAGTTTAGACTTGTACTCAGTGTTACTCCCTCCCAGCCACAGAAAATAGCACTTGGACTACTTCTATTTCATGCCTGAGATAGCCCAATGCTCCAATTCAATCAACATTATCCTTTGAGGCCTCTTGTTCCTCAAGAAAGTCAACAGCACCTCCCAGTTTGATATTATCATCAAGCTTGCTAATGGGATATTCAATTCCTGCATCTAGATCATGGATAAAAATACTGAACAGTACTGGCCCCAGTATTCAGTCCCAAGGACACCTCCAGTGACCACTCACCAGCCAGACACAGCCCGTTTCACTACAACAATTCAAGCCCCGCCATCCAGCTGGCACTTCACACTGCACTCCATCAACTTGCCCCTCCTACAGCTGGACAAATGTCCAGAAGGATGCAGTGAGGGACAGTATCAAAAACCTCACTAAAAGCTGGGAAAACTGCATGCAGCACCTTCCCTTTATCAGCTTGGGGTGTGACCTCATCATAGAAAGAAATCAGACTGGTTAAAGAGGACTTTTCCTCTGTGAACCCATGTTGAAGATTGCATTATTCTTCAAATGTTTTTCAGTAGTATTCAGTAGGACCTTCTCCATAATTTTTCTAAAAACTGAGATTAGACTCACAGGCCTTTGTGTAGTTCTTTGTGTCTTCCCTTACACCTTTCTTGTGAGTTAGAATAACATTGGCTTGCTTCCCAGTCAGAAGGGATGCCATGTGGCTTCCTACAGTAGAGCAGATTGCTACCTGAGGCAATCACTTCCAAAAGAAGAACCACCAGAGAAACTTTCAAACCCCAGACACTTTTTCTTGCTCCCAAACTACTCACTCTTCATCAAACAACCCAGCACACATTGGTAATGTGAAGTACTGCCTTATTCTGATGTGGAAAGCTCCAAATAGTTTAGTGAAGTCAAAAGTCACACGGATGGCTCTAAAATCACCCACCACAGACTTTCTACAAACAAACAAGACTTCTCATTTGCTGTGGTGACCTGAGGAGACCTATGTTGAGTAGGGAAAACTGGGCTCCCCATCCTTCAAATCATGCCTTTCTTAGAGCTGGACCATACCACAGCAATGGCACAATTTCCTGTAGAGGGGAGGTGGGAGCAGAATCCACAGATACAAAAGGAGTCACTCAATATTTTCTCCAGATGTCTCCCCATCTCCATGCACTGAAAAATGTATTTTTATCCAAAATTTCTTTCAAAATTTCTATTAATTATCAAAATATCTATTAATTATAAAAAAATTCTGTTTTGATATGGGAAAGTACAAGTTTAATCATTATATACAATGTTGCACCATGTGTTCAGCTGCCTTCTTAGAGCAAAAGTTATTGCACAGAAGGAACTCACCAGCAGATCTTGCTTTGGTGTCCTCACCCTCTTGCTGACTTGCTCCCTTTCTCTATCTGCATATTTTGCAGCAGAGCAGCCCCCTCCACAGCACATTCTCTCTGTGTTGCTGGTCTGGAATTATGCAAATATTCTCTATTGCATCAGCAGGAAGTTCTCAGACTGCTGCAGTAAGTCACAAAAATTCTCTTGACAATGGCTTGGATTTTCCTTCTTGTGAGGAAGAAGGTGGCTCTTCACTGAAGTGCTCTCTCACTGAAGGTTGCTTTGTCTGTGGCTGCTTCACCAGTCTCCACTCTGCCAGAAACACGGAGGTATTTGAGAGAGCATTTTTGGAGGTAACTTCAAGGCTCGAGCAGGGAGCACGAGATATTTTGCAAGAAATTTCAGTGTTGCAAAACTAATGCCTAGTTCTTGGCAGTGAGGTTTCACGTAATTTTAGAGGTATCAGATGTTGGTGAAAGAGAAAAATGAGGAAGGATGACTGGTACACTACATTTTGTCCTGCTCTTCACAGATTTTTCTATGGTTATCTCTCCATCTACCCAAGGAGATTTCCAACATGGCAGAAGGAATGCAATAGAGCTTGAGGACTTACAAAGAGCAATCTCTGAAAGAGAAAGAGAATCTCTGAATCAACTGAGGTGCATCTGTTCCAACTTGTACTGGACATTGAAGAACATCTTTCCTCTTTATCTTTTGTCATTGTTAAAGCAGTCGACATCAGAAAAGCCAACATCAGAAAAGCATCCAGTATGCAGCTTCTTGTGAGCACATTTTAAAGATAGAAGGTATTAAAATTCTGGTTGAAGGGAGATTGGAGATAGCCGTGGCACACTCTCAGTGCTGGAGGGCGAAAAGTGGGAGCATCAGGTCAGGTTTTCATCCTCTTGTCACAAATTGTTTAGTTTTGGTCCCACAAAGTTCGACACTTAAAATCTGAGAGTAAAATATTGTACATGGCAGAGAAACTTCTTGAAATAGTATCTTGAATGTAATCTTTGACTACAGGTTCTGTAAAGACACACAGACTCCCATATTTTGGCCATGCCCCTCTCCCAGAGAAAAGACCAGCTTGTTTAAATGGAGAACTAGAGACAGCAGAAGTAAAAAGCAGTCTTCAAATGCAGCTAGTTAAAGGAACACCCACATCAGTAAGGATATGGCTGCAGTGTCAGATCAGTGAGGGTTTTTGAAAACTTTTGTCAAGGATCATTTATGAAAGGTTTTTAAAGCAATAGATATGAAAGGGAATGAAGGGGAGAGCTCCTTTTCATCATCACTTGTGGTGACAGGCTGCCAACAGAGATTTCAGTTGTGAAGTCCAAAAAGAAAGTGTGTGGAGGGCTGAGCTATTCATCTGCTCACAAGTGACAGGAAGAATGATCTGCTCTATGCATAAATGAAAAGCGGTAAACACAGAAAGAAAACCTCTTAATTCCAGTGACTCACAAAGAAACGAAAGACCACAGAAAAGCACAGACTGACAGAAGAAAGTACTAGGAATTATTTGCAAGACATTAAGGGACAAAGAAGAAAATATTCCATCCCTGAGAGGATGAGTGGCAGCTGGGACAGAGTTAATCTTCCTCCTAGTAGTTGGTACAATGCCATGATTGAAATCTAGGGCAAGAGTAATCTCAGACTTTGTCTTGTGATAAAGTGAAAATGACAAGACCTGCCCACATCACTTGTGGGAATGATACAGCTTTCACATTTCATCATTAAATACTTGAAACTGTTTAGATGTTTTGGCATTTAGAAACCCATATACACATCTTAAATATTGCTACATCACAACAACAGAAAAAAATGAAATCATCTGGGCAAATTTCAAGTTGCTTTCTGAAGAAATTTTTACTCAGATTCTAGGAAAGCTGATGTGAAATTCTTCAATTACTTACTTTATTTCTTATGCAGGCTCAGCTTCAGAAAAACCCAGCCAAGTTTGACTGTTATAAACTTGTAGTCACTGAAATGTTCCTGCATTCAGTTATTCAGACATCAAGAGGCAGACTGTAAGTGTTTATAAAATATTCTTCATGTAGTGCAAAGTTTTATACTGTCTGTATTAAGACAGTTTGTATCTGTGGGAACCTGCAAGCAAGCTGCTCCTGAGCCATGCATGTTTCAGGCTATCAGCAGAGGTGAAGGGCAGACTTTCCTCAGAAAGGCATTGGTCATGAATACAGTCTGTCCACTGGGCAGGCAGGTAGACTCTCAGTCTACCTGTTCCATGATGCTGGGGTAGCCCTGCAGAGCCTCATCGGTGTGGTGCCAGTCACTGGGCAGTGTTGGCACTCTGCAGAGGCCAGAGCTGTGGCACTAGAGCTGCATCTTGAAGCAGGATCTGGAGGAAGCTGGAGGAGATAGGTTGTATCTGCATATGCAGATCTACACAGCATGTAAACTAAAAACAGATCTACACTCATGCCTGGGCACAGCTCTGCCCTCATGCCAGAGACATGGAACAGCTCTGAGGTCACAGAACAGCAAGTGTTCTGAGCATAGGGGTGGATTGCAGAGACCTCTGGCCTGGCTTTGTCCAGGTAATGGTCAGAATAATGTGGTGGATGAAGAAATGTATCTGACTACTTTACATGGTCCAGACAAAACTCATCATCAAACCCCTAATAACAGTTTATTAGGGTCTGCATCTGGTACATCACCCCTGGGACTGCAGAACTCCCAAGACATCCCAGATGGGACCAGCACTAGAGTCCAGAAACTCTGCTGTTCTTGTGCCAGCAGGTTGAGAGGTAATCCCTCTCCTCTGACTCAGCACTGGTGAGGCCACAGATGGCGTGCTGTGTCCAGGTCTGGGTTTCCCAGTATGGATACAGGGAAGAGAGTCCACTGAAGGACTGCAGAGATGATGGTGGGACTGGGGCATCTCCCATAAGGAAAGCCTGGGAGATCTGGGACTGCTCAGCCTGGAAGAGAGAGGGCTTGGGGTAGGTCTTATCAATATACAGCTGCAGGGAGGGTGTGAAGAATTCAGTGCCAGACCCTTCTCAGTGTTGCACAGTGACCATGAGAGGTGGCAGACATGAATAGAAGTACCAGAAAATTGTTCTTAAGCATTAAGAGGGTCTTTGTCACTGCAAGACAGACTGAACACTGGGGCAGATTGCCCAGAGAGGCTAGCGGGATGTTCTCCATTCTTGGAGATATTCAAAAGCTGTCTGTACACAGTCCTGAGCAACCAACTGTGACTGACTCTGCTTTGGGCAGGGGGATTGCACTAAATAATGTTTAGGGGTCCCTGCCAACCTCAGCAATGCTGTGATCTTCCTTCTGCTGATGTGCTGCGAGACAAAGCTTTATGGGACTTCAGACAGCACTGACACATCCTGTCCATGGCAGTGTCCTGGAGGCAATTAACATTTATAATTAGCACAGGGACATGGTCGGTTCTTCACTCTTCTCTCATCCTCTGACCCCTGCACTGCACTTCTTCACTGCACTGAAAAACAAACAAGAAAATGCTGTTTCCTTGAAACAGCCAAGTGCCATTTGTGACTCTTGGACAGATTGTGAGGACCCAGGAATGTCTTAGCAGAGGGGGAGCCATCAATCAAGTGGATCCACTGTGATATACTCCTCTGGGAAAGGGGAAGGTCCTGACCACTGGGAGGACTTGGAATTACAGGGCACTCTTGCCATGGTGTGTGAGACTGGACAATGTAACAAAAATTTCAGATGAAGACTGTGTCTGCCTTCTTGCCCTGTGCTCTGCTCTCTAATGAGGCAGAGCACAGCAGTCATCACATGCCTGCTTCCAATGCCTTCATGCAACACACTGGCACAGCTTTCCAACTGCTAATGTGTCAAAGAGATATTAGCTGATGATCAAATAACCTGCCCCAAGAGAGGCAAAAATCTGTGTGTCCAGCACAGCAGAGAACTCCATTCTTCAGCGGGTTCAGGCTCTTGGCTGGGACAGGCTCAGTTGCCAGTACTCAGAACAAATGGATGGGAAACAGTGACTGAAATGCAGCTGCTTTACACCATTGTCCCACTATTGGGACATTCTACACTAATGTCTGTGTTGAAGAACAGAAAAAGAGGTTAATCTAATTAGCCAGTTTTACTCCTGGGACTGGTAGAAGTCAGCCAAATTAGAAATGCCCATTGCAAACCTCCCAGGTTTACCAGCCTCCAGGGGCTGGTGGAAGAGAGGCAATATAATCCCAAGACAGCAGCGTTTGGTACAGCATGTACCATCACACCCTGCCACAGGCATGGCATGTGGAACTCGGTCAAGCCATGCTGCTAAAGGAATGACACTGGAAAAGCATGTCAGGTGTCCCCTCAATGACCGTTGCCCCAGGCTCCCTCTTCCCTCTGCTAACACAAACCCCTTTTTAGTTTTCATTGCTGAAGGCCAGACAGACTGTGAAATAATGAGCACTTGGAGCCCACTGCTTCTCTTGTCTCCAAGGAAACTCTACTTTATGTTCAACATCAAAACCAGCAGAATTTTCAGTGAGGGAAGTCTCTGCAGGTGGCAGCAAGAAAGCACCCAAAGTGGGAGGAGAAATCTCTGCAGAAGGAGAGGTGTTGGAAAGACTTATGCACAGTTAGGCAGATACAGAAGAGCAAGGCAAGGAGTAACTGAAAAAGCTGTGCCAGTCTTTCTGAGGTGGACTTCTGGTGCTGGCTCACCAAGGGAGAGGAGTTAAATAGCCCATCCTCACATGGTGGTGGGGGGGAGGCTCAGTGATTGCAAGGAAGGGACATGTCACTCTGCTCAGTGGGTCTGAAAGTTGCTGTTAGCAGCTCTCAAGTTCTACTTGCTTTTGGGAAGACCATGGGCACTCCAGAGTGGGAAGCTACAGTCCCACAAGTGCCAGCTGAGTAAAACAGGTGCTTTGTGGGGATTGTCTTTGCAAGGATGGCAAAGGCGTAGTTGTCTCCACTCCCACCTGAGCTCCCTCCTATCAGTAGCTCAGTGCCTGTGATCAGGAGCATTAAATCCAGCCGTTGTACTATTGCCTGGAAGTTTTTTTTCAGTCCTGAGGGCCAGGATCTCTATCCTTACAGGGTTCATAGCCCCCCCCCCCCCCCCCCCCCCCCTTGGCTGGACACATCCTCATCCTGCATGCTATTAGACCCTTTGCAGCCTGGCCCATTGCTTGGCCTTGGGAAGGGAAGTACAAGCTGAAAACAGTGCAGCCAAAGAGCCTATGTTGAAAATTTCCATTCACAAGCCCAGCTCAGCCATCTCTGTGTTGCTATAGCAGCCCCTGGAAGGGCTTTCTGCTCAATAGGGCATTTTTGTTTCTTGATACCTGTCAGCCAGCTCCCTCCCATACAATTCCTACCACAACAATGGACCGAGAAAGGAGAACAGATCTGCTCATGGCCTAGCCACTGACCCATCTCTGTGAGAGACCATCAGCTAAAGGGAGAGGAATCTGAAATAGGCAGGAATTTCAACCCAGCTGAGCTCTAAAATGACAGTGATCACCAGCTGAACTATGGGATTGGGGCCTAAGTCCAATACTGGAAAGACAAGTGCCACTCTCTGCAATGCTCCCTACTCATGCCAAGGTCCTGTGATAAGGTTGTCCCACTCAAGCTTCCCACCAGACATTTAACCCCAGCCCAAGACATAGAGTCCCATTTTTGAGCAACCCCCATTGGGCAGCCCCCTGTCCTAAAGCAGATGACAGCTATCCCTGCCACTTTCTCATGCATATGCCCAAGGAAATCTCCTGCCCTACTTCACCCCTGGTACTGGCATCACTCTTATTCACACATTCAGATTCACTGATAAAACCACTCACCTGGAATCAGTGCAGGTTGTCAAGCACAGAGGGAAGCAAGTAGTTTTCTTCTTGTGGGATTATTCCGTGTTGTTTCGTTCTTTAATTCTTTCAAAGGCAGGAAGCAGGATTTTCTCCCTAGAAAGGTACAGTATTAGCAGAGAGCTCTGAGCAATACCTCCTGAGAGAGGAAAGGAAGACTGTATATGCTCAGGATTCATGGCAGAAAGGGGTGGGGGAGTGGCATGTAGGAGGAGACAGAAAAAATCTTTGATGATTGCACCAGACCAGAGTACAGAAAGCACCTGTCACCAGGAGATTGCACAGAGCCCTTACTGGGTTTCACAGTACCAGTGAAACCCGCTGGCACTTTCTTCTGCCTCCTCACACAAGATTCAAGGGGAGTTAGCAGTAACAGAAAGCAGGGAAGCAGTTAAGTGAGAATCAAATCTCATCCCACTTCCATTCCTGCCCCTTACAAGGGTTACTTGCACAAGGGAGGCTACATGCATAAGTCAATCAAGCAGCAACAGCTGAGTACTGGACAGGTAGGTCCTTCACTGGTCCAGTCTGTGTGCACAGGACCTCTGAGGTCCAGACACACCCCTGTGGTTTGTCTAGATCAGCCTTAGGGGATAGACACGTAACAGAAATTTGCCTCAGCCAAATTGCTGCAGTTTGCCTTTGATGTATTAGTCACATCATATGGAGGAATCAGTTCACACTGAGCATGCAAAGGAAATACAGTACAGGAGACAGACTCTGCTTCCAAGGAATCAGGAAAAGCTTCCACTGCTCACTGATTTCTTAAATATTGATTCCTGATGCAGTTTCTTAGATAAAAGTCCCACATTTCAAAATTTGATCAATGCACTGTGTCAAAACCACAAGTCAGGTTACAGGTGTGAGCAGCACACAGCCTATGCTGGCCTCTGAATGTGGCAGAGTGAAAAATTGTATCCAAAAATCAAGCCACAGCACCCAAGTTAGAACAGCACCTCTGTTTCTAGCCCTACCAGATACATGACTCACAATGGACATAGTTGTTTAGACAAAGTAGCCTTCTCCTTAATTCAGGTGACCCCAGTGTAGGGGTTTTGCTGTGTGCTCTGGCTTTGGCATACCAACGCCGATACGTTGCACCTGCGGCTGGAGCTTGCCACAGAGTTTGAAATCATCCAGCCAGGAGCAGGCCAAAGCCAAAGAGTCGCGCTCGTTTTATAGATGACCCTGGAAATTAAATCCTCCCAAATCCTGTGTCCTTATTGGTTCTGTAGGAAGAGGAGAACTGGACCTCTTCAGCCCAGGTTACAGAAAGCAGCTTCTAGCACCAACTGGCTTTTTCAGACATTGATCATAGAATCATAGAATTGATCATAGAATTGTTTAGGTTTGAAAAGAACTTGAGTGCAACCATAAATCAGGATGGTGATTAGATGGGACTTCACTCAATGAGCCATTTGGAGTCATGACTCTCTCTGTCATTCTCCCTTGTTTAAACTTGCTCCAGACACAAGCCATCACTGCATTAGGAGACAAGGACACACTCTCTCAACCCAATAAATTGCTTTGTCATCACACAGTTCCATGGCTCACATGGAACTAATGATCCTAATCTGCTTATTGAAGGTTCAACATCTCAGGTCATTCAAGTGTCAGCTGGGGAGTGTAAATTCAAGTACTGTGCTCTGCAAAGTTTCAGTCATCTTTCCAGAAAAACACATATTGCAATGGGCTACCCAAGAAAATATTTTTATTCCAAAAGTAATGTTTCTGGTTTGGGGGAATAGTTGTGTTCTGCCTGCACCAAAAATCTCTTGCAGAAATGTGGCTGAGAGCCAGTCCAGCCTCAGGGGTGAAGGGACACAGATGGTGGTGGCCCAGCCTGGTACTTGGTTAATCTTCTTTGCTTCTTCTCCTGTTCTACATTAGCCATTGCTGGGGCAGTCCCAGGGAAAGGACCTCTCCTATTCCTTATGCCCCTGCTTCTCCTGTGGCTTAGCCAGAAGCTGCTCCTGCAGAAGGGCCCCTGACAGCACTGTTGGTACTGCTGGGGGCTGATGACGTGTAGCAGAGCACTCCTACCCTGGACAAGTGCATTTCTGGTGCTACCCAGAGAATGACAGCAGCCACGCACTTGGCCACCCCTCAAATGCTGGTCTATTCCCTGATTCCACCTCAGGCAGCAGTGTTTGGCTAACAGTGAATGGTTGTCCTTTCCACCTCCTATGCCTGAAGTTCAGCTTGGCTCCTAGAATCTCTGCTAATTCCTACCCTGGTTTTTAATCCCCTGGTTAGCACCCATAGGCCTTTTTTAGCCATAAACTTGCAGTGACAAGTGACTTAAACCTTCTCCTTTGGCAACTTTTTCCATATTTCAATTTGTACCAATGGCAATTTCCAGGGAACTTTAAGTTATTAAATAGGACACAGAGCAGCAGCCTGAAGCTATGGAGGAGGTGAAGAGCTCTGCTCCCTCAGGATGGCTCTGCCTGATGCCCAGGCAGCCTTTTCAGGGTAGAGCAATCCATGGGAAACAAACCCCACGGTCAGCTAACTCCCCCAAGTCTTTCTTCATTCTGAGTGCCAGGCACACTTAATCATCCACATCAGAGGCCACATGATGCTCCAAGTTTTCAACAATGGGTAAAAAGGAAACTCACAATGTCACCTTGAGAGAGGCAATGAGAAAAGACATGACAACTGCACCTCATGTTATGGAGTCACCTTACAGAGAGTGTTCTGATGCTGTCCTTGCACAGCTGCTTGAAGATAAAGGAAGGGCTTGATGGGAAACAGCCTGGAATAATTTTCCAAAATCAGGTCTCTGGAAATTTCCTCCACAAACCACCTTTTAAAATTATTTATGATAATTCCACAAGTAGAGTGAAAATGTTACATAGGGACATGGCAGTTTTGCACCCTTTCCTTCTTTAAATACATCCTCAGTCTGTATTGATACCATTTTCTCTAGTCCTAGAAATACGAGCCAGACAGTTAGGGTGATAAAAAAGGGTACCTTTATATAAAGATCCTTAGATGCACGGTCCATTAGGTGGAAAACGCTGAAGATGCTTGCCTCATGTGACCCATGTACAATTTTCATAGATTCTGCAAATTAACATATCTGATAAGAGCCCCCATTTAGAAGTACATTCCGTGAAGTAATGCCCCCTACGTGTAGCACCTTCTAAATCCTCCTCATATATCCTCCTCCTTCAGATAAGAACCAGGCCCTGTGTATGTAAATATGTCTCGAAGACCTGGTTTCAATGCTGGTTTCTAAGGAGAACCAAGATAGCATAGGGGTCCTGGAATTTGTTTTGTCTTTCTGCCTAGGAATATACTGAAGCTAGGTTACAATAATAGACTACGAAGCTACAAATAAATGTGTAAATAATACAGAAAATATATAAAAGAAAAAAGGTATAAATCCAGACAGTATCAGTATCTCTGCCCAAATTGGAAAGACCCAAGTCCTAAACAAGTGAAGTTCTCAGCAAATGACTCTTTGAGACAAAATTTTACAAAGGGCTTATGTGTCTAAGGGAGAGCTTTGCAGGTCCAGCAGAACAACTCCTTCTTTATCATCTCTACTTTTTAAAAAAGACTGATTTCTACTGGATCTTTAATGAGCAAAACACATAAAATTGGGCTAAAGGTTGACTCATAATGTAAAGGTAAGGCAAAGCTCCTTAGTGAGTCTCTGCTAGAATGCAGTTAGTGTCCATTTTGGATGCACAACCAGGAGGAGGCATTGAGACTGTGGGGCTGGGATACAAAACCCAAGCAGATGGTTGTATCCACAGTCCCGTGGCTTTCATGGCTTCCAGAAAGAATTTTGCATATCAGTCTTATGAAAGTGCTTGATTTCTCTGAACTGCTGGAAAAAAGCCCTTCAGGACCATGGTGTAGTGAATGGCAGGTAAGTGTGTCAGCCCTGTCAACTGAACATGTGGCGACTGGGAGGATAGATATGGACCATCCATACCTAAACCTGTTCTGGATATGGACATGGATACTTTCTGCTGGAGTGTAAAAAGCCACTGGGATATTCCTTGCTGCTAATTGTCCTGGGGAAAGATGTGATTTCTTTGTGTGTTAAGCAATCCTTCAGCCCTCCCTTCCCTGGATTTTGCAATTCTATTGTCTTGTTCTCCTTGTTACAGTAACCTTAATTTGGGGGTTGGTATTAATATTGTCTCCTGCATTTTTCACTGGCCCTGGGAACGGAGTCTAATTATGCAGCTGCGACCTTCATTACAAGTTAGCAGACTTTCTGCAAATGAACTTCCTTCGTGTTTCACAGAGCTACTCAAATAATGGAATTTCCTTCCTATGGGAAATGCCAATATCTCAACATCCAAGTTTGCCCTATTTTTCAACAAAAAGACAAAATTTCAACTCTTACCACACATGAAGCTCAGGAAAATTCAGAAATGCAAAGAAATGTTTTGGTTTGGATCAGACTGATGTAAATCTACTCCTACCTAAGCTGTAGTTTTTCTTCATGTGAGTGCCTCTCATAATTTTTTTACTTCATTTTTTATTGAGTACAGGTCTCGTGCTCTGCAGCGTCCCCATGTAGCCAAGCTGCTATGGTGCTTTTCCTGGATGCAGCCTGGAGGAAGGAGCAAGGGCCAAGGAGAACAGGGCCCCGAGAGCTAAAAGAGAAAGATCATATGATGCTATTCTCACTAACAGAACCTGCCAGGACATTTGGTTAGAATTTCTGATGGGACAACAAAACAAAGATGGTGAAGCTAAAAAACCGTATATCCAGTGACAAAAATTATTACCCTCAAATTTTGTCTGGGTAGTTTCAAGTGATGAAGGAGACAAAGTTTGTGAATTTCTGAAGTTTCTGTCATTCTAAAGTGCCCTCATTTTCTTCTTGGCTCTGCTGAGGGTATTTGCGACTGAGACATTTTAGCTGTTTTGAATCCCAGCTTATGCTCCCTGCTTCTTCCAGGTGCACTGGGAACTTGTGCTACACACTCCTAGGAGGAGCTCTGCATTGGGAGTTTGTGTGACTTGTTATGTACTTTAGTCTTTTAGCTATCCCTGTAAATCACCATACAGGCACAGCCAGTGTAAATTGCAGATTCTGATAATGGTTACTCTGATGCCTGACTTTTCAAAAACACCATTTTCCTCAAACAGTTTGAGAAATTGCACTGCCACTGCCACTGAAAAATAAATCCCCTGCTCCCATCCTGAGATGTTCTGTGGTGGAAACTCACCTGATTCCCACAGCACAACAAGAGGGGTGAGAGGAAAAATTTTGATTTTCTTCCCTGCCCTAATCCACCTCTGACTCTTCCTCCCAGCCCTGTGCTTGTCTGCTGCACTACAAACTAGCAGTTGTTCTCTCTGACCTACTTGAGACTTGATTCAGTTTTCATGTCACAAACAAGTTTTTTCTAAAAACCTTTTTATTTTCACTTGCCTTATTGTATTTGTACATTTATTCTAATGGATGTTGTGTTTTAGCCATGACTTGGGACTGCAGCTTACTTCCACTGCTTATGCTGTACAGACTCAATTCCAATGCCAACATGGTACTGTCTTTTAATGTCTTTTCTTCCTTTCCATGAGCAGGCTGCCTCTCTCCTTTCTTCACATCTCTGCTCTGCCTCTTGCAGCCTGCGGTTGGCTGTTATTTCTATTCCACAATTGACCTCCCTGGTTCTCAGGCTCCCAGGTTTAGCAGCTCTCTCTACTGCACTGTTGCAGTTTCTGTGCAGAGTGGAGTTTCAGTGAAAATGCCAACAGTCATCATCCGCATGGCTGAATATCAGCACAGAATTTATGTTCTTTGTCACAGTGGCTGGGAAATCACTTTCTGCTTCTGCAGTATATCAGTTGTAAATGCAACATATCAGAGGTGCCTTCTCTATGTGTTATTGGCATTTTAACTATTACTTAACTCCTTACACCTATATGAGATTTCTCTTTATTACACTAGTAAGTTTTCTTGCACTCACTTATAAGTTTGGACAGCTGAATTCTACATGTGCCCAGTTGCTTTGGCTGCTCTATGGAGAGACAGACAATGCAACCTCACAAGTGAATTCACAATAGGTAAGCATTTCTCAGGGCCTATCTTTGAACACTCTTTGAAGCACTATTAAATACATTCTACTAGAATGACAGGCAGCACAACTCCGATGAGTTTCCCTTAAAAATGTATAATTTCTTCTTGAAACTCAGGCAAAATCCTCCAATAAGAGAATTTCCTGCTATGTAGAAGAATAGACTTAAATACACCACAAGGTGGATGTGTCTTGCCACAGAGGCAGGAGAAAGCAGTGTAAATACGAAGACTGTCCCTTTCTCCTGACCATTATTTCTGAAAACTGCTATCTGCCCAGGAAGAGGCATTTCAGACCGGCAGATTAGCTGAATACCCACAATAGAGTGACATGAATGCCATCTGACCTCATCCCTTTATCTCCTGCTTTGTCTGATGTCACTCCATTCCTTCTTTGTCATGTTTTCAAGTAGTGAGGATCAAACCTTAGGTGTTTGGTTTGTTTTTTTTTTCCCACGGTCTCCATGGTATCCTTCAGTTTGAAAACGCCCTCTGAGATCATCAAGTTCAGCCATTCCCCCAGCATTGCCAAGCCTACTACTAACCCATGCCCCCAAGTGCCACATCCACATGGCCTTTAAATCCCTGCAGGGGTGGAGATTCCACCACTGCCCTGGGCAGCTGTACCAGGGCTGAACAGCCCTTTCAGTGAAGAAATTTTTCCAGTCTCACCTGGTGCAACTTGAGGCCATTTGCTACTGTCCTGTCCCTTGTTCCCTGGGAGGAGAGCCCAACCCCTATCTGGCTCCACTTTCCTGTCAGGGAGATGTAGAGAATGAGGGGATCACCCTGAGCCTCCTTTTCTCCAAGCTGAGCACCCCCCAGCTCCCTCAGCTGCTCCTCATCAGCCTTGTGCTCCAGACCCTTCCCCTGCACCATTCCCTTCTCTGGACTTGCTCCAGCCCTTCAATGTCTTTCTTGGGGTGAAGGGCCAAAAACTGAACCCAGGCCTCACCAGTGCCTAGAACAGTGGGACAGTCACTGCCCTGGTCCTGCTGGCCACAGTAGGGCTGGTACAGGCCAGGAGCCATTAGCCTTCTTGGCCACTTGGGCACTCCTAGGCTCATGTTCAGCCACTATTGACCAGCACCCTCAGGTCCTTCACTTCTGGCAGTTTTCCAGCCACTCTGCCCCAAACGTGGATTGGTCTGTGGGGTCCTTGTGACCCAAGGGCAGGGGTTGGCCCTTTGATCCAGCCTGTCAAACTGCCTTTGCAGAGCATTCCTGCCCTCCTGCAGATGAACATCCCACCCAGCTTGGTGTCATCTGTGAAATGAAAGGGTGTCCTTAATCCCTTTGTCCAGATCATCAATGAAAACCTTAAATAGGATTGAGCCCAAACCTAAGCCCTGGGGAACACCACTGGTCCCAGCTGGATGTCACTCCATTTACCGCCACTCTCTTGGTTCAGATGCCCAGACAGCTTTTACCCATCAAAGAGCACACCTGTCCAAGCCATGAGCAGACAGTTTCTACGGAATATAGTAGAAAACAGTGTCAAAAGCTTTACTAAGGTTGAGGTGTACAACATGCACAGATTTTCTGTCATCCACTAAGCAGGTCACCTTGTCATAGAAGGAGGTAAAACAGGACATGCTTTACCCACGCTGGCTTGGCCTTAATCCCTGGTTGTCCTACATATGGCATGTGACAGCTTAACATGATCTGCTTCATGATCTTTTCCGGCACTGACTGGCCTGTAGTTCCCTGAATCCTCCTTCCAATTTTTCTTGTACACGTTCCTCACATTTGCTGACTTCCTGTGACCCAGGACCTCTCTGGCTAACTAGGAAGTGCTGGTAAAACATATGAGATGTGGTTTGGTGAGCTTTTTCACCACCTCCTGCTGTACCTTTGGACTTGTGCTGGTCTAAGTGGCATAGCAGGTCACTGGCCTTTCCCTCTTGAGATACAGGGTCTTGATTCTGCTCCCCATCTCTGTCTTCCAGTTCAGGGGACTGGGTACCCTGAGGTTCTTGCTATTTAAGACTGAGGCAAAGATGGCATTAAGTACTTCAGCCTCTTCCTCAACTTTTATGTCAGTGTTTCTCATCACATCCAATAAGGGATGGAGATTCTCCTTGGCCTTCCTGTTGCTGATGTATCTTTAGAAAACTTTTTGTTATCTCTCATAGCAGTGGACAGATTACCTTCTAGCTGACCTTAGGTCCTTCTAACTTTCTCCCTACATAACCTCCCAACATCCTCATAGTCCCCTTGAGTTCCCTGCTCCTTTTTCCAGAGGTGATAAATGCTCTTTTTCTCCCTGAGTTCCAGCCAAATTTCTCTGTTCAGTCAGGCCAGTCTCTTCCCTACTGTCTCGTCTTTCTGCACATGGGGACAGCCTGTTCATGTGCCTTGAAGATTTCCTTCTTGAAGAATGTTCAGACTTCCTGGACCCCTTTGCTATCATTAAACTTGAGGCAGTCAAACCACTCTCTCACACAGGTTTACCACAACACTTCCCCTTCCTTGCCTATCCCTTCTGAGAAGTCTACAGCCACCCATTGCAGCAGTCCAGTCATGCAAGTTATTCCACCGTGTCTCTGCAATGGCAACTATATCATAGTTTTCCAGGTGCACCATAGCTTCCAGCTCCTTCTGTTTGTTTCCATGCTGTGGGTATTGGTGTAGGTGCACTTAAGTTGGCCTATTGATCCCACCACCTTTTTGGAGGGAGAAGCCCTAATTCCTACATGACCATTCTGAGACAATTCCATGGTTTCTAACCCATCAATAACCCTTACTTCTTTGCTGCCACATCAATCTCAATCCCTTCCCCAAGCATGGAGGTGACAGACTGAAGGACCTCACTAGCACACCATCTCTCTAACATCGGCATGCTGCCCCCAGGCTTATCTCTAGTGAGCCTGGGTTATTCACTTTTGTAGTTTTCGCATTTTGTCTTTTTACTGCTCCTTTCCTTCCTCAGCAGCACTTTTCTGCTGCTCTTCCCTAACTCCCCAGCCTCCCTGCCACCACAGGTGGATGATGATGAGGTAACAAGGAATGGTTAGGGAGAAGGGAATCGCACCTAAGAATATGAGTTGGGTTCTTAGGAAGCAAAGGTTATTGGGTTGGAAGCAATCACTCTGGAACAGTTTCTGGCTTGAGTGATGTTAGAAGGTCCCTGGTAACCCAAGAATCTTCAGTATAGAGTGATGATATCCCATAAGGCAGCCATGGTAGCGGGAAGACCAAAACTGGAAGAGCAGCTGTGTTGAGAGGAGCCACATTTAGGGTACACTATAGTGTTTGAAGGCATTTTTTATGTAGTCAAGCAATTAAAAAAAAAAACCAAAAAATCACCGGCAGCAGCAACAACAGTCTTCTGAACAATAGTGGACACAATTATTTGTTCTTAGTGAGGCTTGTTTCCATGGCTAAGACTGCAATAGAGCACCTTCATGTATACCCTGTTCCATGTCAATAGACTGAAATGTCTGAACTGGCAATTAATTATTTCAGGGGAATAGCTTGCATGATTTTGCAACAACAGCATGTGACTTTCATTTGGGCACCCTCTATTAATAAGTTGTACAAAACAGAGGATGTCACAAAACCTTTCTGTTATTTCAAGTAGCTTGGTCTGATACTGCTATGGGCTGTCTGCCTTCTCTGAGCTGGGAAAACAAGATGGAAAGGCTTCAATTCTGCTGCTCTGATGATATATTGTCCAGATTTATTGGCCCATTTTCTTTGCCGTTCTCCATATGGTATTACCATTGGTATTTTGCTCTTCTCCAACAGCACCAAATGCTGTGTATTTGTATATGTATTACAAGGACAAAAGGGACCAAGTGTGATCATCTAATCTGACCTCCTTTTTCAGGACAGGAATAGCCCTGTGTTAATTAATTTTCTTTCAAGTAGAATATACTATTTTAAAGAAATTTTTGAGCCTGTATTACTTTCTTCTGCTGGTTATGAATTCACCACAGTTTCAGACAAATTATGTAAGCCTGGATCTACCTGACCCTGGAAATTATGCATAATCACTATGAAGAAGCAGTCAGCTGCTGCTGTAGAAGAGCTGAACTGAACCTACTAATGCTAATGGTAATGCTGACATTGACACACCAAGAGGCTGTAGTTTAATCACCATGGATAAGCAAACACTTGTACATACAGCACCTGCAGGCAGTCTTAGAGACTAAAATGCAAATGAGATCTGCAGTATGAGAATCTTAGTCAAGGTGCCAAGGTGCATACTGGGACAGCAGAACCTCCAAGTTTTTTCCAGATGCCCCCTCAAATCACCACTTCCCTCAGCATGAATTCACATGACTCCTCTTCCTGTCCTTCCAAGTGAGATCTTAAACTACAGTCTGAAGTGTTATGATGATTTCTGGGGTGTGATTTTGCAATTTGGTTTCCATTGGGAGTCTACCCTGTTATTCAATGGCTTTCTGGAAGGAGAAGAATTAAAAACCACAAGACTTCAGAGAATGCAGACAGCTCTGGAGGAAATTGACACCATTGGCTTTCCTTCACTGAATTACAGAATCCCCTAAAACCATCTTCTTTCAACCATTCCTTATGGACTTTGTATTATATTCTCTCAAGTTTTCTGTAGAAAAAGCACACTCTACTTCCCTCTTCTTCAGAGACATTATTCCCACTCTGTTAATGACACTCTTCTGTCATGTTTCTTGGGCTCTTTCATTAGGCTCCTAATTTTTTCCAGACATCTGTTCACCTTGGAGTAGAGCCCTGCTGTAAGGCCTCAGAGTGGAGAACCCAGAGGTTCCCAGCAGGAATCTCCAAATCTTCCCCACTGTGAAGCATCTCCTGGAAGCTGTATCAGAAAGATACAGAATCTCCTCTTTCAGACTGCAGGTGATACTACCTGCATCTGCTTGCCAAACTGCCTTTGTTCTCAAATGGTATCTTATACCAAAGGCATATATAGCTATCTGCCTATATTTGTATCTTGTCCTGTTTCAAATTAATAGTTGAACAGGTTCAGCTTCATAAGGTTTTCCCTTTCTGCTGCATCTTTGAAGTATTGCAGGGGCAAGCATGGCTGCCTCTTCAAACAGTTCTCCTGAGCTGGTGTGTCAGGGATTGGTTTGCCCCCTTTGGTGGTACAGAAGGGTTTGTTGAGCAAACTTCACCCAGTGAGACTGCACAGATCTGGTGCCTGGATCTCCCTGGCCCATGCAGGCAGCATGCATGGATGGTACCAGGCTGTATTTGGAAGTTTTCCATACACGGGAAGTGTGCTTCAAGTTGGCTGTCCTGTGCCAGCACACAGAACAGTCATGCACAGGCAGTCACAGTATATGGGATCACTCCTGCCTCCAACCAAGCCTCCTTTCCAAATTCCCTCTCATGGATCATGAAGCAGATGGGTCATGAGGTGGCCCCAGATGCCAGTAGGTGTTAGGCTGAGCTCAGGCAGGCATGTGGGGCTCAAGTCCTTGCTTAGAAAAGCTTGGAGTGATGCTGTGCTGGCTGTATGCTGTCAACAGAGGCAAGACAAGTTATCTCACAGCTCATTACAGAAACTGAGCCAAAGGGAAGGCATGTTCCCAGCTTATCAGGCCACCTCCTATGTGAGCTCGCTGATCTACTTTTCCAATGATTATTCCTGACCTAGGAGAAGCCCCTGAGAAATCTCACCGTTCATAGCCTGCAGCTAAATGGGCATCTGCAAGCAGCCATGGTGGGGAGACAGCAGCATGGCACGTAAAGTCTGATTAACCAGATGGAAAATTCCACTCTTCCTCATCACAGCACACCATGCTGAAGAACCTGGGAAGAAAACCAGCCATGTGTTTATCTGCTAGCCAGGCTGCTGCTCTGCTTTGGTCCCATGAATTGTGTACATTTGCCAGGAGACCTGCACTATCTGTTCAGCCCTCTTTTAGCACTGTGATAAGAAGTGCCTCTGGAACAGCATCTTGCATACTTTGCTCTGCTTTGAAATATTTTTTTAGCACTGCTGACAGTCAATGCAGTGCAACATGAAGGGTAAGACTCCAGCGTGGGGACCAAGAGAACGGATCTCTCCTTCAGCTCTTGCTATGCTGAGCACAAAAACCCTGTTCCCCAATGCTTGCACTCTTTGCACCTCTGCTAAGTGATCAGCTGTGGACATCTCCTCATCCCAAGTTAACTCAAACCCTGCTACCTCGTGTAATATTGGTCAAACTTACAGACTCTTCTTACTTAAAGACATGAATGATAAAGTGACGAATGCCAGCCTTTCAAGAATTCGGGAATCCCAGCTGAAGGTCTGAAAGCCTTTGTGTGCTCTCACTTTGACTTATTTGCCCCTCTTCCTAGTGCTTTTCCACACGCAAACACACTCTTACCTTCTGGTTCTGCAGCTGTGTTCACAGCAGGTTCATTTAGTTCCCTGTGAAGAGGTAAGTATGCAAGTGTCTGGCCAGAAAAGCATTGTGCTACAATGTCACTCAGGTCATCAGTGTATAGCCAGTGCTAACCAATGGGAATGAATCGCATGGGAATTACACAGCTGTAAATCCTAGAAACTATGCTTCACACTGTGAATGTACTATTACTGGTTCCCTTGCAAGACTATGCAATTAAATTATACAAAACCAGCAAATAAAGAATTAGTTATTAACATATAATATTACCCAGACTCTCCCCTCTAACACTTCTATACCATGGAGTGTCTCATTTGCTAATGCCACAAGCCACCCGTTGCCTCTGATCACAGCAGGGAAGAGGAAATGCAGAGCAAGCGGCTCCTAAACGATCCCAATCCCGGCGGGGATGGGGGAAGGCCAGTCATCCACCTTGTAGCAGAAACATGCTTAAGTACTGACAACAAGGGAAACCAGCCTTAGGAAAGAAGTGTTCTCTGAGGGGTTTTATTTAGATAAGCAGTAACAAGGTTATTTAGTAAGGCTTCAATTCCATTACATGCTTCTCTTGGATGAGGTTTTATATGCATATGTTTCATCCTGTTTAAAACATTATCTCAGAAACCAGTTGATGGAGGAGGTCTGTTAGCACTTTCCAGGTAAAATAATTTAAAATGTGGTGTCAGAAAAGAGAATGAAATTTAAAGGAGTGGTGCTTTCTCAGTCTAACCAGCCAGGCATCTAGAACAAAAAAAAATTACCTACTGAGTTCTGGTTAAAGTACATATTTTGCATAGCTGTCAGAGAATGTGTAAAAGATTGCCAGAAAGCAGTGACATAGCTAATATACTGCCTAAAGCAGTTCAGCTCCTTTACAACCCAAGAGCAAAGCTGCTTCTTGAAGGTCAGAAGTGTATGAACATCTGTTCACAAACACTTGATTAATGTAAAATCTGTAAGGACAAATTATATTAGAGATACCTCTTCTCCTCTTCCTGTGATGGTGGGAAATGCACTAAATCTCTGAAAACCAGAAATAAGAAAGAGTATTTCTGATCCTTTCAAGTCCCTTAACATCGGTAATGCTTCCCTGGATCGGGAATCCTACCCAGATTTGGGATCTCCTGTATGATTAACAAAGTCTTCATGCAAAATTGAGCAGAGTATTACCTTTACAGGGTGCTCACCATACCTTCAAACTGTAGACCTGGAGTAAAGCTTGTAGAGGGCTCAGGGGAAGGGGGTAGCTCAGATCGGCTCAGGACCCAAGCTCTGCCTGCTCAGGTCGAATGACAGGCTCTGCCCACTTCCAACTGCACAGTAACGCCAGGCACGGAGCTTTTGAAGATTGAAAGAAAGTCTTTGGAGAGGAGGGGTTAGCCAAGCATCACATCCACAGCTCGTTTCTTATTCTTTCTTTGTGCCCGTGATTTGCGCTGGCCCCAGCGAACGAGGTCCCGTTCCGGCCCCAGCACGGGGCCGCTGCCCAGGGCCGGGAGATGGGGTCAGGGCTGGCTGCACGCTGCGGGGTCCGCGCTATCCTCGGCGCTCTGTGAAGGGCGGCACGGCTGGAGCAGGCACTCGTAGGGCTCAGGGAAATGCTGGGCAGTGGCGTCTGGGCTGCTGCCGGGCTGCAGCGGCAGGACATAAACAAGAGCCAGGAGGCCTTGATAGGGAATATTTGTGTGCTAATGTCTTTACAAACAATTCGATGGGTTAATTTGAAATGGGTCATAATGTCTCTTCTAACTTCAGGCAGCAGGTTTGTTACTGAGCCCAGACAGCATGACTCCCGAAACAGGCAAGTGAGAAACTCTGCACAAAGCTGAACTTCTGAACGTCGGGGTAAAACGCCAGGTTCAAAGGAGAATAGGTGGTAGGTGGTTCGGGAAGGCTGTACCTTCCTAGTGCCTCAGCCAATGGGGAAAGGAAGAGGGAGTTTAGGATAAAAGGAGGCTGTGCCATCCAAAACCGAGAGAGAGAGCCCATGGGGATATGCCCCAGTGGACTCTCTCCCTTTCTATTTGAAATAAGTTGCAGGACTCCTCTGTCTCCTTTGTGGACACTGGCTTCTCATAGAGAGATTTTACACACAATTGCTTCTCTGCCAATTTGGAGGAACCAGGTTCCACAGACCTGACTGTGGGTGAAAGCCAATGAGCCAGTCTGGCGCATGTTACTCTGCAGTTTTCATAGCCTGCCTTCACTATTATGTTTGGCCTTGTAGTTTGCAGCCTTCCTACTTACCTCCATCAGGATCACACTATTAGCAGGATAGGGATGGCTCAATCATTCAGCAGTTTTGTATTTCTAATTATTTTAGGCCAGTGAGGTACAATGTAGTCAGTAATGCTGCTTTGCAGAGAAGAACAGTACCTGAGGAAGGTCTACCACTGCCCTGCATCTTACATGCCTAATTTGCCACTTGAAACATTTCCTTTCTGGCTCTAGAGATAAATAAGTATCAGTAGCATGGGCCAGCTGTCATAAACACACTTGATGTGCCTGTGATCTGCTTGGAACGTGATGGACCTGGTCAGTGGAATGGCAACAATAATCAGAATAATCTTTGTAGAAGATGCTCACTTATTCTGCTTTGAAACGCGAAAAGTTTCACTACTGGAGACTGATACTGGATTTGTACACTGTTGCTGTGAAAGTCTATGTAAGGCTGTTTGGCAAGGTTGAGGAAGGAGGATGATAGTACATTTGGAATGTGTTTACATCAAACTTCAAAGTGCTGAAAGCTTTTTTTTAATTAAAAAGGAGCAGCATAAGTGTTCTCTTTGAGTTTTGTTTACATCAAAATTAATGTTTTCATATTTCAGGAAACTTTTTGTTGTACAGAGACAGTTGCCTGCTCTGCACAAATCTCACATCTGAAAACTTCTATTGTCCACCCTAGCACTTTATCATTTCCAGTTCGCACACGAGCACTTAGCTTGGAAAAAGGGTAAGTCATCTTCCTTTAATCTGAGATGGCACCTAGCAAGCATGATGTAGAAGGAAACAGATGATCATTCATGTCCAGCATGGGAAGTGGCACCCCCATCCATGTATCACTCCCCAGCAATGGGAGCATGGAGTGCTGCTGCTGTGGGCACTGATATGCAAATCATGCAACTATGTGGGTATTTGTGATATTTACTCAGCTGCAGAGATCAAGGTACTTTTGCTGGAGAATCAGTCTTTATGGTTACAATCACTCCCCCCACTCTTAGTCTGAGACAGGAATGCAAAAAGCTCTGCTGTCTAACCCTGCAGCTCCTCCCCTAGGGAAGCCTATTTCATCTTTTAGAACCTTTTGGAAGCTTCAGTGGAGCTAAAGAGCTCTTTGGTTCTGAGGGAATTTTCTGCAATGACCCCTCTGCTTACAGTGGCAGACCCCTCTTCAAGGGCAAGTTGCAGAGGATTGTCCAGTTTAGATCACTGTAATGTGCTGTTTTCTGGCAGAGGTGGCAAATGCAGCGTTGCTGGTTCTTAAGTTTCCAGTACAGGGGCACAGGGTGTAAACTGGCCAGGAATATTTGGTGCCATCTACCCTGAGTGGTGCAAGGTGCCTGCATTATTCCAGGTGGTTTGTTGCTGCTATGCCTTTACTCTGCTTGTCCCCAGAGTAAAGTTTTAAGGGCAGGGAGCTGGAGCTGGTCCTAATTTGTTTAGTGAGGCTGGTGTTGTTGCTTGTCTGTGTCATTACAGGATTTTCACTACTGATCATATTCCTTTCCTGTACAGCTCTGACATGCTGATGTCCCTGCATTGCACCTCCAGTGTGACATCTCTTGCACAGTGCCTCCTATAATCTTCCTGAAGATAAGATGTGGTGGTGTAAGTGGTGGCAGGAGCAGTGTCAACGTAGACTTCTGAAAAGTTATCTAGGCCCTCTGCACTTGCCTTCTCCAGTGACCATAAAGAACATTGATTTGAGAATTTAGGGTGGGCATGCTGCCATCCTGGTACCTTGGGATTCTCTCTCACACCCTGACATCAGCATTTCCAGCACCCTGACCCTTCATAATCCCTGGTGTGAGAGCATGTGTGTAGCCTGTGACTTTGGCTGAGCAGAAAGTTGCTGTGTCCATGCCTAATGCCTCCACAGGCTAAGCCCACCATGGTGTTAACCAGGAAGGAGTGTGTTTGAATTCATTCTGGAGAAGTAAAAACATGTGGGAAGCCTGTGCTACTCAGGGAGGGTCCTGAGAGGGGTCAGGGTTGCTCTAATTCATGGCAAACATAGGTCTAGTGCCCTTGTTGACAAAGGTGTAGTAAGTGCCCTGCTCAGCATGGTCAGAGGACCAAACACTGTTCCTGAGATGGAGCCGTAGCTGAATATGCAGATCCCCATTCTTAGCCAGATGTTTTCATCTGTGTGCCTCATGCTCCGCTTGCTTCAGATGTTTCTCTGACATCTCAAGTCTAGGAAAGTGTCATTTAGAATAAAAGATGGAATTCAATACTCAGTGATTTCATATGAAAATATTTTAACTGACTAATCACAGACTTGCTGTGGCAAAAGTCATACTGGATAACCCCAACTAGCAACAGCCTTTGGGACAGACACTGATTATGAGGCACATGACAATCAACCCCCAAAACTTGTATTTACTCCTTAATATGCACCACAGTTTTAAATGTCCACAGTCTGTAATTCCAATTTTCCAAATTGATGTTGATGGTATTTTTCAAGTACTAGATTGAAGCTAAGACAGGCCTCAGCTGCTTTTGTTATGTTCCAGTCTGCTGAAGGATCTTAAAAAACATAAAGAAGGTAAAGACTTAAGAGACCCAAAATATTAATTGTTTCGAGGTGTATCAGCAAACCTGTCTGTTTAATCATTTTGGTATAAGTCATTCTCCTGCTGCACAACTTGCACATACCTGAACCTATGCACAACCTTGCCTCAGACTCCACTGGCCATTGGACTTCCTGCCTCTTCCAAGTTGCTGAACCTCCAGGTGAAGGCTGGGGGACAACATCCTTTCCACTGTCAGCAAAGAGCAGGTCTGAGACCACTTGATGGAACTGAATAGGCACAAGCCTAAGAAGTCTGATTGGATGCATCCCAAGGTCCTGAGGGTTGATGTAGCTACCAAGCCAGTCTCCATCCTATTTGAAAATGGTGGTCAGGTGAAGTCTCAGTGATTGGAAAAAGGAAAACATTAATCCTATTTTCAAAAAGGTGTCATGCTTTTAAGCCCAGCTGGAAATTCTGCTTTACACATCTGATACCCTCTTTTCACCCTCTCCCATAAGAGAGAAACAAAAGTCAGAGAGAGAGAGCAATTTACTGGAAACAGTAATGTGATAAGAAAATGAACAGCAACAACAACAATTTAAATAACAAAAGTATACAAAAAGAGGTTGATTTACATTCAGAAAAAATGCTCACTGATGAACCAATCAACTTAGAAGGTGCTGCATGGTTCTGAGACAATGAAGAAAATTACTCCTGGGCCCATCACATGCATCTTTTTCCCCCTTCCTTCTCAGAAATGACAATCCCTCACTTCCACCCCACCTTCCCTGATGTGATGTGGATAGTACAGAATAACAACCTGGGCACGCCCACACAGCTCCAGGCTCTGAGCCCTCATGGCTACTGCAAGAACATTAACTCTGTTCTGGCCCGTGGAACTACATACCAGTGAGCATCACCTCTGTGCCTGGGAAGGTGTCACAAGTTTGGGAGGACTTGTTGAGATAAGAGGGTTGAGATAAGAACAATTTTCTGGAAACAGCAATGAGATAAGAAAACTAACATTAACAGCAATATGCACAAAAAACTCAAGACACACTCAGAATTGCAAAGCAAATTAATTTTATTAGTCACACTAGCAATTAATACATACCAGCCCTGGATTCTAGAGAAGATGCTGAACAGGAGAAGGAGATGGAGCATGACTCCCAAGCAGGAGGGAAAGGAGGGCAGCTCACCTTCAGGGTGTCCCCTGGATGAAAACAGTGTGCATCTTGTCTTCGCTCCACCCCAGGACCACATTTTAGATCTCCTCCTCAGAAGTGGCCAGTTTCAACATCATCTTATGAGAGGCCAGTGTGTAAGATGAAGTCATAACAGCCCATGATAAGACCTCCATGCCAATAATGGCTTTATTATATATTATTCCCCTTTCATAGGTTGAATCCCCTACCAGGCAACTGATACATTTCTGAAGGTTAAAGTCTTACTAACTAATAATACGGTCTTCTTCTACATTATGTGTCTATAAACTACACAGCAGACCAAAATATGGCAGGTCTTAGACACATCTTTGATCCGTGACAAAGGAGGGACAGGAGCAGATCGTAATGGAAGCAATATTAAGGCACGTGCAAGACAAGGAGTTGTGCCAAGACAGCCAGCACAGCTTCACCAAGGGCAAGTCATGCCTGACCACTTTGGTAGCCTTCTATGATGGAGTTACTGCAACAATTGACAAGGGAAGATGGTCAATTTTATGTACCTAGACTTCTGTAAAGCCTGTGACATGGTCCCACGTGGCATCCTTATCTCCTAATTGGGGAGACATGGTTTTGAACAGTGGACTATTTGGTGGTGTTGTGGTTTAAGAATGGTACTCTCCAGTTTAGTTCTCCTGCTAACACCATGTGTTGCTTCCCCACCACCCCCTCCAACTGGAGTCTCAAAAGACAAAGATCATGGGTTGAGATAAGAACAATTTACTGGAAACAGCAATGAGATAAGAAAACTAACATTAACAGCAACAATATTAATAACAAAAGGTACAAGAAAAATAAATTATTTACATGGAAAGCCCCCCCCCCCCAAAAAAAAAAAACACTAGGCCATTCTGTCCACTATGTTTTCTCAGCTGGAAAGAACCCCTTCTCCCTGGACAAGACAGAGAGAGTGTCCCTTTTGTGTCAAATAACATCTGGACCTTAGCCACATCACCCCTTGGCTACTGCAAAAAATTAACCCTTTGGTGTCTGAAACCAGGATAGGTGGCTAAGAAATTGGCTGCAGTCCACAGCCAGAGATATGTGATTTGTTGAGAATTAAAGTAAGTTTACTTATAGAATATTAGAAATTGTGTAGGTTGAAGTTGCATTGTAACTCGCTTACAGTTTAGCATAAGTGGGTCCTGCTCAAAGCTTGGCTTTGAGGTGAGCTGTAAATGAACTCCATATAACATGACCATCTGAGTAGGGGAGGAGACAGAGATCTGGAGATCTTCACGTAAGAGCTGAGACCATGGAGGGCCCCAAGGTTACCCCAAGCTGGAAGAGAAAAGCAGTTAATGGTCTGCCCACATGGAGACATGGAGAAAGAATCCAATGAAGTGTTAGAAGACCCCAGATCATAAATTGCCATTGGACCAAGAAGCGTGTGCAGAGCATATGAAGAATATATGAAGGTCAGGTGCACAGACTGTGAGCAGATAAAGGTCCAGGGGTTGTGCTGTTCAGGGTCCCTCCTTGGAGGCACCAGCTCAAGCTGAAATAAACTGGCTGCCTCATAACCTTCTCAGAAGAGAAGGCTCTGGCGTGACCTCAAACTGCAGCCTTTCAGTGCTTAAAGGGAACTTATAAGAAGGGGAGTGACTTTTTACACAGACAGATAGTGATAATAGAAGGGGGAATGATTTTAAACTAAAAGAGAAGATATTTAGATGATGCTGAGTCATTAGGAGGAAGTTCTTCCATGTGAGAGTGATGAGGCCCTGGCACTGGTTGCCCAGAGAATCTGTGTCTGTCCCATCTCTGGAAGTGTTCAAGTCCAGATGGAATAGGGCTTGCAGAAACGTGGTCTAATGGAAACTCTCTGTGGCATGGGATGGAATGAAATGAGTTTTAAACTCCCTATTAACTCCAACCTGTCTGTCATTCTATGACTATACACCTCCAGATTTGGGGTCTTTCTTCTGTGGTTTTGTGCAGATCCTACTTTAAATGTCAATAGGCTGAAATCCTGAGATTGGGTGCTACAACACAAAGTACTAAAGCAGGTACCCATTCAGATGCTAAACAGAGAGCAGAGAACACAGTGAGCTGTATAACATAGCCAAAACCACGAAGTACAATTTTTCAAAAAGAAATTGTGAAAAATCAAGTGCTTGCTTCGCCATCTAGTGATTATATCCAGAAGGAGGAATATTCCAGTAAATAGAAGCTGCTAGTCTCTGGATTTTGGTGCTATGTGCATGCACTAAGATCAAACCCTACAAATGTGGTCTTATGTGTTTTTCCATATTGATCCTACTCCTTCAACCTACACAGCTCATTTCAGAGAAAAAGTGAAAGAAATCAAATATATCACTAAAGCATAGAAAGGTATAGGTAGGGCAAGATATTTTGTACTTTAAGTTGCTGCTTGAAACTAAGCTGTCTGCAAAGTTAGATCAGGTTATTCAGTCAAATTTGATCCAGCTAAATTTGAAACTCTCCAAGGATGGAGACTCATCACCTCAGTGAATATACCACCACAGTCCATATACCAGTACTGTTCCACCAGCTTGAGAAAGCACTTCAAGAAAACAAAGTCCTAGCAAAAAAACGTTCCCAAGTCCTGCCAGGGAATGGGAGTGCATGTCCCCTTTTTGCACACTGTGATGTCTGTAGAGGAAGATGCTGTTTGCATTGCAGCTCTTAGGTTGTGCCAAGAACAGGCTCAAACTTCCAGGGTCTCCCAGCAATGTAGAATGAGATGTGAATTGTAGATGTGATGTGAATGTCAATATAGATGTGATGTGAATGAGATTTCTAAACTTTTTAGTTCAGACCCTGAATAGCCCTAATTACTGACAGCTTTGCTTATGCTTTCAGGATCTAGAGTCCTGGGCCAGTGTGCCTGGAGAATCACAGCTCGGGAGCAGCACTGACATCGCAAGTTAATTAGAGAAGTTAACTTCAGACTATGAATGCTTCTAAGGCATTTCTTTGTATTTGTGAGTGGACTTAGTTGCTCTTGCACCCATGCACTTTGCGAGAAGCAAGCCACAACTTGTAAAAACCCAGCTTGCTTCCTATGAGAAAAAACATAGGAAAGTAGCTTTAATGACCCGTCCACAGTGTTTTTAGCCCTTTGCCCACAGGTCTTGTGTTTTGACCAATTCCTTCAGTCCCTCATATTGAACAATCCCCATTTCTTTGCGCTCAGGGACTCCTAAGCCTCCTTCTTGTTCTACCAGATCACCATCTAGTGGGCGCTGGAGATCCCACCACAGCCGGGGAGAAGGGCTATGCCATGGCATAAGGATACCAGGCTGCTCTTTTGAGCAGCCCTTAAGTGATGCCTGGATGAGCAGAGCTGTGCACCAGGGACATCATTCGAATTCTGGAGTTTCACTCAGGTGGGCTGTTGGTTAGATGTAAAGCATTTAACAGAAAAAAACCTTCCCCGTTGTGTCAGTAGTGCCTTGGCCCATGCTGTTTTAAGATCTGGAAATGCTAAATAGCCCCTTATTTTTATAAAGCCAGACTGAGTTCTGGAGTGTGTTGAGCATGTGAGTAGCTTCACTCTTGAATCAATTCACTCACAGGACATACTGATCATTCCACTTTAGCAAGTATTTTACCCTGTGAATCTTCCCACTGAAATAACTGTAAATCCTTGCAGATGAGGGTACTAGAAGGAACTGAATTCAGTAACCTGAAAACCTTCTGAAACTGCACCAGATGCCAGAGAAAAGACAAGGTGTACGCTCTGTAGCTGGTTGGTTCCTCAAAACTGTCACAAGATGATCTCTTTCCTTACACTTGGAGGAAGATTGATGGCTCTCTTTCCTTGGAGAAAAATTTAGGATTTTGAGTCCTCACAAAAGAGGAAATAGACGCTTCATAAGAAAACACCTACTGAGTTAGAACCTCTGAAAACATTAATGGTGGTAACCAACATCACCGTCATATTGTTAAAGACCCTCAGACATGGGGTGTGTGGTCAGCCTCACACCGATTACTTTAGGGTTCAGGTTACACGCAGCTAGTAGTTTCCAGGGATGAACCACTGCCTTCACAATGCATGTTGCCTGAAAACAGGTTAACAGATGTGTTTTCTTTATTGTTGCAATTTCCAGCAAATAAGTGTTTGAAAACAAGGGGCTTGGCCACTGCTCAGTCAGCCTCATTAATATAGCAGTTCCTGGCTTAGGGTCATGATGTCACAGGAGGTGTGAGCTGCCACAAGAGGGAGCGGCACTGTGGATCTGTAATCCCACAGAAATGGTCTGGCAGCTGGGAAAGCATGTGACATCGGTCAGTTGATTGTGACATAAATCCATGCTGCTGTTGAAAAAGGAAGCCGTATTCCTCTTCAGGTTGGTTGTCCTTGCCAGCTCCCCCATGCTGTAAGGAATAAGTTATTTGAGAAATAACTTCATCAGTTCAGAAACAAGTTTAAAAAATAGGTTTCAACTGATTAAACTCCAGAAGAACTCATACAGAGCCCTGAATATATTTCCCAATTAATAATACTTATTGTACTGCTGAAAATCATAGAGGTGTGGGCAGAATGGGCCTCTGGAGGCCTCAGGTACAACTTTCTGCTTGATCCAGGTCCGCCATCAGAAGCAGACTAGGTAGTATATTACCTGACCTACATGGTGTGAGCATCTAGAAACGAAAGTTCTTGTCCAGGACACTGACAGAGCAATAGAGCTAGAAATGAGACAGTGATTACCTGTAGTGCTGTCTTCACGCTGGAACCTCTGTTTCTTCTCTTGCTGATGAATGCTTATGACTATGGATCAAAATGCCACTGTCATGCTATGGAACATAGTATATGAATGCTATGCATAGCATATGTGAATGCTTCAGGGTCTGAATCCATTCAAATGACAGTCTCAGAAGTAGAAAGTCTTCAAACAGAGTGGTTGGTTTTGGCTGGGATTTTCTTTGTGAGGTGGTGGCTTTCTGCCTTTGCCTTTGTGGGAGTTTTTTGTTTATAATTTTTTTTGAGACCTCAGATATGGAAAAATATTTAATTTGTCAAAGTCATAGTAACTTTTAGGCCATGTCCCTTTAGAAATACTGACCTAACAATAGTACTAATCAGAAAGTATGGCATTTATAGTATCTTAATGGCATGCACCCAAAATAGATTCTAGTTATATCAGCAAGTTGACAAGCTCATAGGGTACAGATAACTCTTGTAATTAATTTCTAAAAGTCATAAGAACTGTGAAGTTGGTGTGGGTGGAGTTTACTTTTTATAGAAATAATAAATTGCTAGAATCACATTTATCCTGGTATTACTACAGATTTACTTGAAGGTAAATTAAATCAGAATCAGAAACCTCCTAACACTGTTTTATCCTGTTAGGATAAAACTGTTAATTTTCCTCTCTTACATTAAGTATTCTGAGAGGTATGGTCTCTAATTAGAACATGAATAGAGAACACACTGTGACCTGCTGGTTGTTAAGTGTAGTGTAACTTTCTGAGGTACATTCTTTCTAAAGAACTCCCCTTAAATGGGTCACATCACTGACTATACTGGTACCACATGTGCATTAGAGAAGTGCAGGACAGTAATTTCTATAATGAAAGTTGCACAACATTTTCATGATAAAAGCATGTTCACAGATTCTTATAGGTTTCATATGTTTTAATGCTCTAAAGTGATTTTTTTTGTAATGAATATCTGTATCAGAATAAGTACTTAAAGTAAAAATGTAATTATTGTTTTTTAGACATAAGTAATTACTCTGACTCATTTTTCAAGACTAGTGTTTGGCTCAGTTTGCAGGACATGTCTGCTTTGGGAAACGAATTTAAATTCCATAAAGACTGGAGCTAAGTCAGCCATGTTGTAGATCCCTGAAAATTACAATTTCTGTGTGAATAGAAACATGCTAATTCTTTTGGCTAAATTCTCTGCAAATCATCTGCACTAAATGTTCTCCAGGGAAAAGATACAGCAAGGTCTAGAACACACAGACTCAGGACATCATGCAGCTGCCAGCACTAATGTCCAGTGCTGTAAGCTCCCAGTGGACATACACAAAGTAAAAAAATCACACAAAGCTATTCAAAGTCTCAGGTCATGATCAGAGCATATGCTAAAATCAGCTTTAAGTCAACTGGGATCAAATGAAAAATGCTGCAGCTCCAGATATCTGTGGATACCATGGCTGGAGCTCTACCCTCAGGGAAAACGAGGATGACTTGTTCAGAACCATGTAGCTTATTGACTAGTGGCAAGTGTATTTAAGCCAGGGAAGCATGAGAGGAAATCTCAGGTGAAAAGCAACACTCTTAGTAGTATTTTTCTTCTTCCTTGGTCACTGGAGAGTGAGAGGTTAAACAGAGCCTCCACCTGCTTAAAGTGCCCCCTGGAATGTAGATGTGGTCTTCACTGATCTCCAGGACCCTTTAAAGCTAATGGAATGTGTCTGTTCAGTAACACCAGCCAGCTTTCAGCCCCCTCCACACAGCCCACTAGATCCCTTGGACTCATATGGGCTGAGAGTTCTCAAGAGATTTTTTTTTTTTTTGATCCTGTCTCTGAATCCTGTCTCAAAGCTCAGAGACCTGGGGGACTTCCTTAGTGGAAAGTAAGATCAGGAAAGCTTTTGAAGTCCCTCGGCAGTGTCAACTCTAGTTGGCCTTTGGCTATCCTAATACCATCTCTGCATGCTGAAGAAGTATTCCTATTTTGCACTTGCTTCCATCCTGTGTACAGTTTTTTTGTGTTCATTCACAAATTCTATGTTTACCAAGTTTGTCTCCCAACACATTTACTTACTCCTCTGATTGCTGGGACAAACTTGTGCTTGGAAGAAGTCCTTAACAAACTGCCAGTTCTTTTGAGCTCCTTTGTTCTTCAGAGCTAACTCTCATAGAATCTCACTTCACTTGAATAACCCAAAGTCATTCTCTTGAAGGGGCTGCAGTCTAACATTTCTCTTTGTCACTCCCCTCAGAACCTTGAACGCCACAATTTCATGGTTGTTACACCCAACATGACCCTTGATTATCATGTTCCCACATTCCTCTCTTGGTGATGAGTACCAGATACAGCTGGGTATCCTGCTAAACTAGATGGCCTATCTAGCAAGTGTGGTAAGAATTTGTCCCTAATATGCTCTAGAAAACACCTGGATTCCTTGTGCCCATTGTCTTGCAAATTCAACTGATAATGCAGCTTGCACTAGCAATCATAAAACTCCCAAGAGTACTGCCTGATCTACTGAAGTATTCCATCATATGGAATGAAGATGAACATTTATTTACAGATAGGCATTCTGTACTTAAAAATAGGTATCCTGTGTGGTGTGGTCAACATGCTGGAAGGAAGGGATACCATCCAGAAGGACCTGGAGAGGGTGAAGAGGTGGGACTTACGATCTCCTACAAGGCAAACTCCTGCACACTCTGGCAATCCCAAGCATAAACACAAGCTGAAGGGAGGATGGATTGAGAAAAGGCCTAGGGAGAAGGACTTGTGGGTGCAGGTGGATAAGAAGCTCAACCTGCCCTGGCCATGGGCACTGGCACACAAAAACCCCCCCTGTGCTGGGCTGAGCCCTCAGCGTGGGCAGCAGGGGAGGGGGGGATTCTGCCCCTCTGATGTGAGACCCTACTTGGAGAGCTGCCCCCAGCCCTGGGGAACAGCATCAGGAGAGTGTGGAGCTGCTGGAGCCAGTCCAGAGGAGAACACAGAGATGCTCCAAGGGCTGGAGCCCCTCTGCTCTGGGGACAGGCTGGGAGAGCTGGGGGTGCTCACCTGGAGAAGACAAGGCTGTGGAGAGACCTGAGAGCCCCTTGCAGTGCCTAAAGGGGCTCCGAGAGAGCTGGAGAGGAACTTTGGACAGGAGTCTAGAATGACAGGAGAAGTGGGAATGACTTCCCACTGCCAGAGGGCAGGATTAGGTGGGATATTGGAAAGAAATTCTTGGCTGGTAGACTGGTGAAGCCCTGGTACAGGTTGCTGAGAGATGTGGCTTTAAGGTTCCTTGGAACCCAACCCATTCTGTGATTATTGTTTTTTCCATATTAGAGCCATTTGTTCTTACCAGGTTTTGTCAGTTCTGTTGTTATATTCCTGATGGACAATTCTCCTAGTAGGCAAACCAGATGGTTTCAATGCATGGTACCTGCAAAAGGAATCAGGAGCCCAGCCCTTGAATTTTACCTTATGCTAGTATGATAGCTTGTGAGGGATATAGTCAAATGATGGGCACCAGGCATGCTGCTGTTAAATAAGCCTTGAAGCAGTCATTAGGGGTAAGATGATAATCATGAATTGCTCCGTTTCTACCTCCTGTGCCAGCTGCTGTTGACTAATGCATAGAAACTGAGACCATGCAGTCAGGGGAGCTCTAGTGCACTGAACAAAGCAGCCAACAAAATACGGGGCAGTATCAAGAGAATGAGAGGACTAGCATGGTTACCTACTGTACTCTTTGGACTGACCCTCTGTGACCATCTAACACTCTGGTGCACCTACATTTTGAGCAGTGTGGACTTCTGTAGAGCTAGATGTCAACAAAGAATGACAAATACAGATGAGATGGAGAAGCAGCCTCACAAAAACTGAAGAGTTTGAGCCTTTAGTCTGGAGAAAGGGCTTGGCAAGGTATGATGCACGACCAAAGTGAATGGTATGAAGCTGTGTCATAGGAGGTTTAGGTTGGATATTAGGCAAAAGCTCTCCCAGAGGGTGGTCAGGCACTGACCAGGCTCCCCATGGCAGTGGTCACACACCCAAGGCTGCCAGAGCTCAAGGAGCATTTAGACAGTGCTCTCAGGACCAGGGTGGGACTGTTGGGCTGTCCTCTGCAAGGCCAGGAGTTGGACTTGATTCCAACAGGATTTTTGATGAGTGAAATGTTCAGGCTGACAGCATCCCAAAGGAGTCATGTCCCAGAGCACGTGCTGCACGGGGGTTGCTGCCCCATGACCGGCCCGGGCAGCGGCACTATGAATGCAGGACGTGGCACCAGGAGCAGCTCATGGCCTGCCCGCGGGGGCTCCGCAGCCACGGGAGGAGGCGCGGAGGGCAAGACCACACACGGGACGGGGACCCGCGGCCGCCACGGTATACACGATTCGCGGGCCACAGGGAACAATCGAGCGCACGGGAACGCTGCCCAGACCGCCCTCTCGGAGCTGCGGAACCCACTGGAAACCCACCGGCAACCGACTGGGCACCGACGGACCCCACGCGTCCGCCAGGGACGGCCCTGCCCACCGCGCACGCGCGGCGCCGTCCCGGAGCGGCCGTAAATCGGGGCGTGCGCGGCGCGTGCGACCCGCGGTAAGCGGTACCGTCCGGCCGCGCGATGCATTGTGGGCGCGGCTGAGGAAGTAAAATGGCGGACCTGGCCAACGAAGGTAGGGGGGGAAGTTTCTGGTGTCGCTACCCTGGCCCTTGGCGGTCCTGCGCTGCCGTGGGCCTGCCCTGCCCTGCTCTGCTCTGGCTCTGCGGTCCGAGTTGAGGGGCGCGTCCAGGAGCGCCACCTCCCCGCGGCCGTCCCGGTCCCAGTGGGGAGAGTCGGCCGGACAAAAGGAGCGCCTTGGCCGGGCCACCGCGCTGTCCGCGAGGCGGGGGCGGACGAAGCCAGGCTGGGGCCTGCGTCCTTAGATGCCTCCCACGGGTCGGTGGCTTCGGGCTCGTGATGTGGCAACTCCCGGGGCCGGTGCTGCCGGCGGGTCGGTCCTCCCTGGACGCGGACAGCGAGCCTGGCGCTGGGCACGGGCCCTGGAACATAGCAGCGAGCTCTGCGTTTCGGCCCCGGCAGCTTTGTGCCCCGCCTTTTCCAGTTGCTTTTTAAGTTATCGCACCACTGTAAATATTTCATTTGCTTGCACTCATGTTAATAATGTTTTTAGTTAAAGGATTAATTGCAGGGCTGTGTAGAACAAAGCGGGGTATCATAATAAATGCATTGTATTTTTTTTAGCTGAAAGCATCAGAGGTCCGCTGGTAAAGTGGCTTCATTTTTTTTTTTTCTGAAGAGCATTAGGAAAACCTGGGCTGCAATACTGCAGTATTTGGGTGTTCTGTCCTAAGGTGTGTGGTGGTGTTTTAAGTGGCAGTGAATATCTATATTTTGCCTTTGGGAATGACAAATGTCTCTATGTTTCGGCAAAAGCCAGTTTGCCCTACTGTCTCTGTTGTTTCTCATCATTATTCTCAGTTAATGGAAGAGGGAAAGATATGCCCAGAGGGAGGTGAATGAAAATGTGTTTGAGGCCTCTTCTTTCAGGTCTGTTTCTTACTTTTGAACTCTGTATCAGTGGCAGTTACTGTTCTTAGTGTTAAACAATGGGAAGCAAATAAATCTTATAGGTGCAGCCTTTGAAGATGAAGCATTCAAGCAGCTAGCAATATCATTGCACTTAAGCTAACAAATCCTTAGGTTGTTGGCTTCCAGAGTCAAGATGAGTTGTCAGCACCCAAGGAGGCATGATAAGTGGTCTCAAGAATAGTGGTACCCAAATCTGTAATGACTATTTGTGAGAAACTTAGTGTCAATATTTAATTTATGTACTACCATTATAATGTCCTGAAAATAAATTTTGATGGGTTCTTTTGTTCTCCTAGAACCAGAAGCTTGACAATAGCTATCTTAAGTCATGCAAGCTCCTCACTTTAATTCCCCTTTCTGCTGGGGAACATTAAGCTCAACAGTTTACCAATATTTATTCCATCTTTTGATTGTGATTTGTCGTGTATTTCTATCTCTATTTCTGTTTTTCTGCAGAGTCTTATAGATGGTCCAGGATGGCAGGGGAGGGGGAATGTGATCCCATTCTTATACTTATAACCCTTTCCTGCCTCCAGAGACTTACCTCACCTGTGAATGTCTTTAGTTTATATTCGCCTGTCTTTGCAGTGTTGTCACTTTTATCTGATACTGTTCTGTTTCTTCTTGCAATAAGAATGTGATACAATCTTTCCTCAGATGGAGCAAGATCAGCTTGCTTTGGAACTGTTGTCTCCTCATTCTAATAGTGGCTGTTGCTAGTTTTGTTCCCCCAAGGCTCATTTTTGAGGTGTGTGTTCTTTGTGTAACAGTGAAGATACATGCACTTCCCCGAATTCACATCTTTCTGCTGAAACTTGGAGAATTCTGTAATCTTTCTAATGGGCTTATTTGCAGTCTGTGTCATGGCAAGGATCTTCTCAGGTGACTGTTTTCTTGTTCTTAAACACATGAGTTAGTTTTATTTTTCCAATGTTTAGGTGAATGCTTTACTTTCTTGTGCCCAGATAATTTCATCTAAGTATGTGAAGTAACTCTTTTTGTAGTGATAGTTCTTTGACTTTCTACTTCATATTGGTCTTCTGTTATTTATAGCATTTGATAGCTCCATGTTCACAAAAAAGTGTGATTCCAGCAAAGTTCTTAGTGTTGCTTAATCTTGATTGATCTGTACAACAGTGCTGTCTCAATCATACTTTGTTGTGAGGTGTGAAGCTAATTATTCTTTGGCACAAAGTAGGCACAAGTATCTAGAAAGAGGCTTCAGTCATTCTTGAAGACTATTTTTGCTTGGTCTGTTTAAGCAGTAGCATTTTCTGTCTGTTAATGCAGGTGGCATTCAAGATTTTTACCTGTTTGTTAACATTTTCCTGTCCTTGAAAAGTGCTGAGTTTCATGCTGCCTGTCTCTTCTTATCTTACTAATACAAAGCTCTTTTAACCTGTATTTTTTACCATGACACCTATCCTCCAATTCATTGGTTGGTGTTTCTGTTTCCAATAGTATATTAGTTATCTTTACCTTCTAGGTTCTCACGTCTCTCTTAGACTATTGAATGTCTTAAATCACTGCTGAGCTGTCAGTACTGCCTTCAAGTAACCATTTTACCAATGTCCTTTGCAATTTTGAACTATTTTAATGGATGATCTTTCTGTGATGCATTTCTTCAAAGCTACAAGCATTTCCTCTAATAATTACTTCATTTTTTTCATTCATATTGTTCCTCAAATCTTTTTCTTCCACTTGTCTTTCATTTGTTTCTAGTAAGTAGGTGAAACTGCTCCCCTGCCTCTCAATATTGGAGTGATGACCAACTGTATCTTGACAGGAGAAGGGGGTCCTCTGCTGCCTAGAAGGGTGCTAAAAGATGAGGTAGTCGTACTGCCACTTTCCAAAGAAATTTGTACTATGAAATTTTCTTGGAACAGATTCTGGTCTTGGCATTGCCTGTCCTGGTGGGAGGTGAGCTGACAAACGTGGACCTAATGAAGAGGAGGAGAGAGTAACTTCTCTGTAGCTCTGTGAAGTTTGATCGATTTTGCTGCAAAGATTTAGTGATATTGTGATAAAGTTTTTGGGGATTGTCATTGTGAGGGTGATTATTGCAAGCCAGGATTTTAGACTGGTAAGCATGATTGTTATTGGTACTGATGTATCAAGTAGTTACTGAATGTTCTTAAAACTTTCTTTGAAGTCTTTGTTACTTCACTGCCACATATGTGAAGTGTCAGTTTTAAGATAATCCAGCTAGAATACTAAAGAGAGAAATAGCACCTTCCTATATATTAGGAAGTCCTATATATTAGTCCTATATATTTATGGGAATCTGAATGCTTTTCTCATTAATTTGCAGCTAATATACAGCTAGTAATTTGTTTCTATATACCTTATTGCTGAAGCTGCACTTTTAAGACAGCAGGATCCTCTTGTGGGGGGAATTGTTTTCAGTGGCTGAAAGGTGATACAAATTTTTCTCAGGGCTGAAAATTGATGGGTGTGTTCGCATTTCCCTTTCAGGAGGTGTCTACAACTTACTTGGCTTTATGAAAAAGCTGAGCATACAGTTCACAATCATAACAGGTTTACTGTATGTAGCTGCCTTAAGTTAATTAGAGGCTGGAGTGGTGGAGGAAGGGACCTGGGGGTTCTGGTCAATGGCAAGTGGGATCTGAGTCAGCAGTGCCCTGGAACCAGGAGGGCCAACCACGTCTGTCTTGGGGGGCATCAGGCCAACTGGGCGAGGGAGGGGATTGTGCCTCTGCTCTGCACTGCAGAAGCCTCACCTTGAGTTCTGAGGAGTTTTGGGCACCACAGCATAACAAAGGAATTAAGCTAATAGAGAATGTCCAAAGAAGGGCCACAAGGATGGGGAAGGGTCTAAGGGGAAGTTGTATGAGGAGCTGCTGCGGGCACTTGGTTTGTTCAGCCTGGAGAGAGAGAGACTGAGGGGAGACCTCAATGCAGTCTTCAGCTTCCTCGTGAGGGGCAAGTATCAGTCTCTACACTCTGTGACCAATGACAGAGCTTGAGGAAACAGCGTGAAGCTGAGTCAGGGGAGGTTTACCTTGGGTATCAGGAAGTTGTTCACCCAGAGGGTGACTTTAGAACTGGAACAGGCTTCTCAGGGCAGTGGTCATGGCACCAAGCCTGAGTTCAAGAAGCATTTGGACAGTGCTCTCAGTCATAGGGTGGGATTGTTGGTGTGCCCTGTGTAGGGCCAGGAGTTGGACTCAATGTTCCTAATTAATCCCTTCCAATTCACTGTGTTCTATGATTTTATGAAATGAACAAAAGATGAGCAAACTGTAGTTCCTTTCAGACAAATCAGTATCATTTCTTTACCAGACTTGTAGGATGCTGACAGTGCTTCTGTGCTGTTTCCATGGTGGGGGAGGAGAGGTTGGGTGGTTGCCCTGATTGTTTATTCTTGTCTCATGGTAGCTTTTGGACAGAGGAAGGTCTGCTGTTACTTTGAGGGAAAATGTGGCATTCACCACTGACTGCAAATTCTAGAAACAAGATTGCAACACCCCCACCCCATGACTTCAGATGAATTTGTGAGTGTGAAGTTAGGCTGATTGACATGTCCTCATAATTCACGTCAAGATACCATAAGGAACTTTTTAATTGACAAGACAGAGCTATCTAAATGCTTTAGTACCTCTTGTTTACACTTTTTTGAATTATTTACTTGATTTTATCTACATTGCAAAGTAATTGGCTTGCCTCATGGCTTTTTTCCTATTATGTGAAAATAAGCTACTTTTATTTTTTTCTGACTTGTAACATTTGCAGAAGTATCTCCTCCCCATGTCAGTTCTATTCATTGTGACATTGCTTGTGAAGTTTGGCCATGAATTATCTTGTGTTTCAGTTGTGTTTCTGTTCTTTCTGACATGAAGTATGGCTGGGTTTTACTTTCAGAGGTCTTTCTGCAGATAAGCTCTTAGTGGCAGCTTGCTTTTTGCTTTGAGTCTATTGTTAGCTATTGAGAGAGAATCTTACCTTGTTATCAACACCTTTTGAATTTTATAGTGCCACAAATTGTCTGTATCTCCTCCTATGTTACATTTAGCATGATTATTCTGCTCTTTGTAATGTAAATAGTGAAAAAATCCCCAAGAAAGTTTTTTTTTTTTGTGGCCTGCAATGTTCTATAAGCATAATTAAACCTAACTTTGAACTTTATTTTCTTGACTTAGATGTTTCACAAGTCATAAGTTCCCATTCTTGAGTATTTTCAGTCAGTTAACAGCCTAATTGCACTTCTTTTTAACAGTCATTCATTGTTCACAGGTACACTTTTTCTCTCAAGCCAGGTATTACAATGAGTTACAAAAGAGTAATTTCAAAGAGTTGGAGTAGCCATTCCCAACTTGTATACTTCTGGTGTCAAGACTGCTTCTTGAAATCGAAGCAAGGACTTGCTTGCCAAGAAGTTGCACTCTAGGTTGTTTCTTTTTCCCTGTCTCATGTACTTTTCCGTGTAATCAGTTGCTATTCCATTTCCCAATGTAATTTGGAGTCAATTTTGAGTGTTTGAAACATTGTGGTTCTTAGCTTTAAAAATAATTTTTTCTTAATGTGGCTATAGCAGATCTGGTGAGGTCTTGAAAGTTGTTTTCATGACATGGTTCCTTCTAAAATTTAATGATTAACATGAATCACCAAGATATTTGGTTGCATGTCCTGTGAGGAGACTGGATGTGTTCAGCCTAGAGGAAAGAAGTCTTTAGAGAGATGCATCTGGAGCTTATCAGAGTCTGTGAGGAGGCAATTAGAAAGACAGTCCCAGGCCCATCAGAGTGGTATGTTGAAAGGACAGACAAAAGATGAGAGGTGGAATGAGATGTTCAGACTGGAAATAGGAGAAAGGTTGGGTTTTTGTGGTGGTGGTGGTAGGTTTTTTCACCATAGGGATGGTCAAGCAGTAGACAAGAGGTTACCCTGAGAGGCTGCTCAGCCTCTATCCTTGGATGTTAAGACCAGGCTGGACAACCTGATTAACCTGGCCTGACATTATAACTAACCTTACTTGAAGGAGGAGTTTGGACGAGAGATCTCCAACCTGATTTCTGCTGTATCGTTATGGCAGAAGCACAATGGGCTCAGCAATTAAGAAGGTGACTGCTTTTCTGGCCCTTGTCACTGCTGTGCCATGAGATATACTGTGTGAGCCTGAGAACTCTACAGAGATACACACTCCTGTGTGAGCCTGAGAACTCTACAGAGATACACACTCCTGTGTGAGCCTGAGAACTCTACAGAGATACACACTCCTGTGTGAGCCTGAGAACTCTACAGAGATACACACTCCTGTGTGAGCCTGAGAACTCTACAGAGATACACACTCCTGCATGTGTTTCTTTCTATTTTCATAAGAACCCATGCTTTCAGTTGGAGGAGACCTTTGAAGACCTCTACCTGCCCCACCCCCTCCAGTATTCAGGAACACCTTCCACTGGACCAGATTGCTTCAAGCCCCATCCAGCCTGGCCTTGAATGTTGCCAGGGATGACATTCACAAGTCCATGAAGGAACCTGTGCCAGGGCCTCACCACCCTCCCAGGGAAGATTTTTTTCCTAATATCTCATTTAAATTTACCCTCTGTTAGTTTGAAGGCGTTCCTCCTTGTCCAGAGTCCCTCTCCTGTGGAGCCCCTTTATGCACTGGAACAGGCTCTGAGGTCTCTCCACACCCTTTTTTTTCTCCATCCCAGCAGGTGAGCACCCCCAGCTCTCCCAGCCTGTCCCCAGAGCAGAGGGGCTCCAGCCCTTGGAGCATCTCCGTGGCCTCCTCTGGACTGGCTCCAGCAGCTCCATGCCCTCCTGATGCTGTTCCCCAGGGCTGGAGGCAGCTCTGCAGGTGGGATCTCAGCTTAGTGGGGCAGAGGGGCAGAATCCCCCCTCCCCTGCTGCCCACACTGGGGACTCAGCCCAGGGCTGGGAGGGGGAGGTGGGGGGTTTTTCTGTGTAACAGTGCCTGTGGCTGGGGCATGTTGATCTTCTTATCCACCTGCACCTTCAATCCTGTCCTTCTCAATCCATTCTCTCCTCAGCCTCTGTTTATTCTTGGGATTGCCCTGACACGCGCAGGAGTTGCACTTGGCCTTGTAGAAGTTCATAAAGTTTGCACAGTCCCAACTCGCCAGCCTGTCCAGATGGCATTCCTTCCCTCCAGCACATCTTGGTGTCATTGGCAGACTTTGTGGGTGCCCTCAATCCCACTGTTCATGTCACCAGCAGAGATACTAAGCAGTGCTGGTCCCAGACTTGGTTTCCGCTTGGACATTGAGCTATTGACTGCAGCTCTGAGCGCAGCCACCAGCAAACTCCTTGTCCAGGGAGTGGTACATCTGTCTAGTTTAGAGACAAGGCTGTCCTGTGGGACAGTGTCAAATGTTTTGCTTAAGTCTAGGGTAGACTCAGTTGCTCTTCCCTTGTCCACCAGCACTGTAACACAAACATAGAACCAAATTTGTCAGGTGTGATTTGTTCTAAGTGAAGTCATGTTGGCTCTCACCAATCGCTGCCTTATTTTCCATGTGCCTCAGCGTGTTTCCAGGAGGGTCTGCTCCACAGTCTTGCCAGGCACAGAAGTGAGGCTGGCCAGCTGTAGTGCCCCAAGTCTGCCTTTTTTCTCCCTTTTTCTAAATGGTGATTAGGTTTCCCCTTTTCCAGTCACTGGGAACTTCCTCAGATGGCCATGACTTCTCAGTGAATGGAGAGTGGCTTAGCCACTTCCTCTGATGGTTCCCTTAGGACTCATGGATGTATTTCATCAGTTCCCATGGACTTGTGTACCTTCAGCTTCCTTAGATGGTCTCAAACCAGTTTTCCTATGGCAGGTGGTCCTTCATTCTGCCAGTCCCTGCTGCTTTCCTCTTTTGTAACTTGGGTGGAGTGTTTGGAGCACTTCTTGGTGAAGATAGTCAAAAACGTTGAGTACCTCAGCTCTCCTGTTTCCTGCTGGAGAGGGTGCATGTTTTCCCCATCCTTTCTCTTATCACCAGTGTATCTACAAAAGCTTTTCCTGTTGCCTTTGAGTGAGTCATTTCATGCTGCAATAAAGATCTGACACCTTGTGGCCACGTTTGTCTAGCTGTGGGAAATGTGGCCGACATGGGAGAGTTTTCCACACCTATTAGTGGTCACACATCTAAGTGAAAAATCTCATAGTAAATAGTATATATGACTTGAAGATGATAGCTCTGCATGAGCTGTGGAGGTAATATTTCTGTTTCTGCATTCTGATTTCCACAGCTTGTGAAGAAAGCTCAGCAGGTTTAAGAGTATAGCACACTGGGCATTTATTAGTAGCTAATGACTTGATGGTAAAATAGGTTAAATAAATTTAGCCTATGAAATCCAGCTCTTGAGATTTTTGTAGTTACTCATGCAGGTTGAAATATCTGTAAAGTGAATAAACTGCAGGAAGGAGTTATGTGGATTCGCTTGGTTTTCAGTTGTGGATACAATTTGCTTTGACAGCCTATAACCATTCAGGTTTGTATAGTTCCAGATATTGAGATTGGTGAGGTACTGTCTCTGATGCTAATTACTGAAAATCTTGCTTTCCTTCTTATAATATGGTTGGACTTTATTTGAACACCTTTAATAAGGCTGACTTGGTTAGAAAATTGACATTTCTCTAGATTTTGTTTTGCCATGTTTCTGTCTTCTTCTCTGAAGGAAAAAACCCAAGTCTAATCCTCAGTTTTTAAGAACTGTGTGCTCTGACTGCTTATCTCTTGGTGAAGTTCTCATGTTCTCTTACTCTTACGTGCATTCTACCTGAAGTTTAAATGTTAAGGGGTTTTCCTGCATATATTAAGCTTTATTTTCTTTTTAAGTTGCTGACAGTTTATTGGACCTGGCAGATCCATTGTACCATAGGTCATCCTTCAGACAGCCTGGTGTAACAAAAGCATGCTTGAGAACATGACTGTCTGGCCCAGAGGCTGGGTAGTACAAATAACAGTGGAATTCTTGTTTTGGACCAGCTGGAAAAAACTGAAGTTCGAACTACCTGACATCTGCATTTTTGATCTTCAAAAATAAAACCTGGTATGTCGGTTCTTCAGTTTATGGAAGCATGGTATGTGTAAGTGCTTTTGTACAAAAAACATTAAATGCTATAGAGAGCTCTATGTAAATGCATTTAAAAACATAACTAGAAATAGGAACCAAAAGCTGGAGCTGGACGTTTGCATGGGGAACTTGACACTAGAATTTTTTACCAAGTGCAGAAATTGATGACTGAGGGCACTAATACTTTGCTTTGATGCCTTCAGTGAAAATGATTACCCAAAATTTAAATAAGGCTTAGAAAAACATGCAGTATTTAATGAAGGTGGTCAAATTAGGTAATCTAGTGATGCCTTCTTGCCCTGGGCTAGAATTAGGTAGTTGCTTCCAGCACTGTGGTCTTGTTGCAGACTTCAGAAAGGACGCAATGAACAAGTATTCCTTGTGTCTGTTCCTGAGTAAGCACTGGTGCAATTGTTAGCTGTGAGTCCCTATTGCCTCTATGTCATTCCTGACCCTGTCAGTTGGTCTCTCGGTCAGCAGCAGTGGTGAGATTCTTGGACCTTGAGTACTGGATGACTGGTCCTTCAGTGGACAAAGACTATCAAACCTTGCACTGGTGTTCCCTTTATCAGGTTGACTAGCAGGCTTGGTCACAGTTTGCTTTATTAGATCCTTTTGCCATTCTCATTTACCATAGCTAGGCACAAAATCTCAAGTTGTTGGAGTTTTTTTCCCTCTTCTTTGTTCTTTAATCTCTTTTTTTTTTTTCCTGTGAGCTTTCTGCTGTTCTTGACATCTGTCTTCTTTTTTCGTGAGTGCTGAGTTTTCAATCACTGAACTCCACTTCCAGTTTTGTTGTGTTACTTCGCATCAATTTCTCTGGCTACCCATTCCATCTTTTTTCAGCTGTCCCATGCTTTTCTTGGCACTGTACATTGTTGTTTGATCTGTTTTTCTTTGCTTTCTTCTCTCAGTACTTCAATCCTTTATTATGCAATTTATTAGACAGACAAGTATTTTTTTTTGCTCAGTTCTCCTTGGTATTTCAGAATTTGGTGCAGGAGTCTCTTGTAAGGTGTGCATGACAATCAAGTCCCACATTCTGGTAGATCTCCCTGTTGATTGGTTTGGCAGAGGGCATGCTGCTGTAGCAGTAACACTAATGAGCAGTAAATTATGCTACATGGTATTAAGAATTTATTAAGAAATAAATGTCACGTTGAAGTCAAGGATTAAAAGCTTGGCCATTGCCTCAGTGAAGCTTTCCACAGGCAGGTTATACTGAGGCCAAGGGAATGAAAAAGGATCCCTAGCTTGTTTCAACACACTCTGGGTTTTGGGACAGGTATTACATTTAAGGGTCTGTATTGTTTTCACTTCTGAAATAGATTGCCTGCGTTGCTCTTACTAATAAACTTTTTAAAAAATCAGCAGTATTTAATGGGTAGATGAACTTAAGAAATAAAGGGAACAAAAGAACAGGTAAAATGTGATGTCATAAATAGCTTAATTTCTTGATTAATTTTGTCTTTTGTAGAACATGTTATGCCAGTCTTGCATGTTCAGGCTTGCAGTGTTTTTTTGGTTTTGCTGGATTGTTCCTTTGGCTTAGGTCTGCAGAAAAGTAGAAAGAGGCTCTTCTATCCTCACAATTAAAATGCATAGTGCTGGTAATAATTTTCATAATTTTGTGTTCGTCAACTAAAGTTTCACTTTTTCAGCCAAACTGATCTAACACTAGCAGTTCCCAAATGGGCAGTTTCATCCCTTTTTCCTTATATGGTGGTCCAAGGACATTATTGATGCTGCAACTGGTTTATGGAAGCTTTTGGGACACTGGGTTGGTTTTTTTTTTTTTTTTTTTTTGTTTTGTTTTGTTTTGTTTTTGTGCAAGGTAATTAATCTTGATAGCTTTATATCTCCTTTTTTTTAATGCCAGCCTTTCAAGCTCTGAAAATTTAAAAATTTTTAGTTTTCATATATGTCTAGACTTGCTTATAAGATTGGATAATTGCAAAGATGGAACTTTCTGGCTAATTTCTTTGCAAATCTAGCTCTTCCGAAATCCCATTTTCCAGACTGAAATACTGTACTCAACTTTAGCCCTGCAAACATACAGGAGGGATGCTGACTGCATAGTGTGTGTGCAGCATCTTCAAATGTAACTCACACACAAGGTGACTCAGTTTGTTGAGCTCTTAGGAATTCTCACCTCTGCTTTATCACACACACTCCCCCTGTATATGTATATTTTTGTTATTCAGGACACTGAAGTAGTTGTGAAATCTCACAAAGGACAATGAAAATATACACTCCTAGACATTAATTCTAGTCTTGTAGACTAGATGCTGATGTGTGTATTTAGAAAATAGCATCCTGCTAATATTTGATTCAGAGCTTTAAGAGGAAAGCACATGTGCTCTTAAATTATGCAAAAAAGACTGGTTCCTCTGTAATATGTAATGTATCAGGTTTGAATTTTAGACCTGCTAATATTGATTTAGGACCTTTTTAAAGTATTTAATTATAATTAAATTCAAGTGTGATCAAATGTCAGTGTTAGGTGACCTTTAAAAAAGGGATGTACCACAAACTTCCTTTTCATTAATGCGTGACAATGGGGAAGAAAAAGCATCTGTTCAGCTAGTGAACTGCTGCAGCAAAGGGCATTTCCTTCTGATGTACCAAAGTATGGTACAAGTACTAGCTTGAAAGTGATCTGGAGGGAAAATGCAAATAGCTTTCAGATATTAGTTGTGTTGTTTGCCTTAAAACACTCCTTACTTTTGAAGATCGAGTCCTTATGAATATCTATTACTAGGAACTGGTAGAAACAATATGTGTAACTGAGTTTTAACTGGCTTATGGATTCGTTATTGGTAAAAGCATCATAGAACCTAACATTTTCATAATAGTCAATATGAATGTGGTTGGAAAATACCCCAATGATTTCTCTTTTTACAGAAAAACCTGCCATTGCTCCACCCGTCTTTGTATTTCAGAAGGATAAAGCACAGAAGGTAAGGAGATATTGGTGTTTTTCTTTTTTCTTTTATTCTTAGCCCTGATTGCTTTCTTCCATGGTGATCTGCCCTTTGTCTATAGTGTTGTGAGAGTGAAGATAGCTAATAGGGTATTAACATCATTAAGGGGAATAGGGTAAGCAGGTACTGAAGGGCTAAAAATGGGAAGATGTATGGTGGTTTCACAATACAGGTAGCTCTTCACACAGAAGATGCACCAATGTGGAAGAAAGAATATGGTAAAGGTGTACGTTGAACATGTGGCAGAAGAGTGCTGACACTTGAGTTACATGACAAAGCTACAAAATTTGTTTTTCTGATAATAAGGTTAAGATAAAGCAAAGAAAACTCGTCTAGATTATGCTTTTCACCTCAGTGTATTTAAATGTCTCTCATGTCTTTGGTTAGTATGCTGGGAAGTGTCGAGTTACCTTGGGAAATGGTAATTCTATTCCCTCATCTCAATATGGTATAATTCTGTCTGGTTAATAGTTAAACTTATTAAGGTATTTATGGGGGTGGAAAAAAACAAGGTTTTTACTTGGTAAAAGGTTTTTACAAGGTACTTTTAGTCTTGTTGCTGTTGAAGACGGTGGGAACCCAGAGAAGTGTATAATACTTTCTGTAGGATCACTTTGTTTTATCATCTGTGGAGTCAGAAACACTTGAATTGAAATTCTGAACCACTTTTCAGTTGATAGCTTTTCTTTGGTTTGGAACTAGTACCAGACTCAAGCTTTCTCACAGGTTCAGTAGGCATATTCCTCAGCAGGAGCTTGCAACTGTCCTAGTTTGAAAGACAGGTGTTTGCTAAGAAAAGCAGAAGCCCCCCTTTGAACTGAAAAATGTGATCCTTCCTTCCTACAAATTATTATGATGTTGAAATTAAGGGAGCTCTCAGGCAAAGATATGGGGATAGGAATAACAGTTCTTTACTAGTATATCTAACAAGACAAACAAGAACAACAACAGCTATGAAATTACCCACAAACAGAACAGTAACTCAGTCCCAGTGTTTTTTGGCTGCAGGCACCTTTTCCCTGAGCTGCAGTTCCCGGTGCTGGGGGCGGGCGGGTCCCGCAGAGCTGCAGGAGGGCTGGGGGTGATGGCAGCGCTGTCCCAGGGGGAGAGAGAGATGGAGAGAGCCCTCCACTCACGGTGTGGGTCCCGGTGATCAGCAGAGTGCTGGATGGTGGCAGGTTACAGCAAGAAGGCAGCAGTGCAGGGTCTGACAGCAGTGAGGATGGCTCCCGATGTTGGGATGGCAGGGATGGGACAGAGGCGGCGATCGTCCTTCTCGTCCGAACTCAGCGGGGGAAATGGGCCGAGCCAGAGCCTTTCTCCTCTTCTGGCTGTTTGAATTTCGTGGGGTTTTCCTCTTCTCTCCCCTCCCCCTTGCCACCAGGGCCTAGTCAACAGGTATCTTAGCATGACAATGGGGAAAATTCCACAGAGGGAAAAGGGCAAGAACCAACCCCCAACAGAAACCTTTCTCAGCTTGGAAAGGATTTAAGTCTGCTGTCCTTCTAGTATTAGCTAATCAAGTTAAATCTGCCAGAGTGTAAGTACTTTCAAGACATTCTTTTAACTACATTTTTTACAGCGACTGTTTACATATGTGTTGGGATGAGGGGAGTGGTAGTGTTTGCCATACCAGTTTTGATCATGTTTCCTTTTAGGAAACAGCTCCCAATCACCCGCTGTTTCTTAGACTCTTCTGAAGTCCCTTCTGAGTTGGGTCATGGTGAGTGTTCTCTGCAGGTGTCCTTTACCCTTGCTGTGATCATAGCAGTGTGCAATCCAGGCAGAGTGACAGGTCCTGTGTCCTTTTTTGCTGGCCTGGTCCTTACATGCCGAGATAACAGTTCTTGTACTCTCATGTTCCTTCTCCGTTGGCCTGCACGCTGCATGCATGCCTTGAGCATTAAGCTGTGCAAGCTCCTGCATTGGGCTATGAGGCAGAGCTGTTGCACTGTCATAGGTCTCAACAAAATACTTGTAAAAACATATTAATTAAAGGCATAATGTATTTTGGGGCTGGCAGAGAGGATCTAGGAAGGGAGATCTGTGATTTAATCTGCCCAGCTGCCTCTGAGGATGCTGAAATGGGGCTGAGCAGGTAGCTGTATTCAGGACCACCTCTGCCTTGGCATAGACAGAAAGTCTGGCTTTGTTGAGTGGAGGGTCTGTGGGTTCCTTCGCATCTTGAAGGCACAGGAGTTGAGATAAGCTAGAAATTTATCTAAATGCCAGGTGGTGGTGGTGCTGTCGTGGGGGCCAGTCACTGTTGATTTGGACATGGAATAAGTCTGGCTTGGGTGGGGAATAGGGCCTGTTCCTTAAAACAAATCTGAGAGTCTAGTAGTACCATCTGTCAGTTGCCAATTTTCAAAGTAGTGACAGACATAAATGCTTGTGCTAAACAGTGTATTGCGTAGCGATGGAAGATTTATTTTTAAAGGGGAAGGGGGAGTGATTAATAATTTTGATAGTTTTTATTGTGGTTTATTTGATGCTGCAGAGAAGGATTTGTAGAAGCAACAGTGCTGTGCTTCTTGCAGTTTGATTAAATTAAGAGCTTGTTGCTCGTGCCAGTAGTTGTTTTTGGTAGTGTGGATACAATAGTAGTACAGTCAGAACATGATGCTGTGAGCCCAAAGTAACAGCCACTTAATCTATTCTCTATATATCAGAACCTAGCATTCAGGCCAGTTTCAATCAATTTAATTACTGAAAAATGCCTCGGGTTACTCAGTATGTTTACAGAAAGACTTAATAGCTAAATGTTCCCAAGAAGGGTAAACTTCGTTACTGTTTCTGTAAAAGGTGCTTGGTTAAGTTCATTGCCTCCCGCAAAAGACTATCTTTACAGGATTTGCCTGTTAACTTTAATAAACTGTGAAGTTTTTCATAGAGCAATGCTTTGAAGAAAATGCAAAAGTAACTTTGAAATAGTTGTCAAACAACACAGTACTTGAATATGTAATTTCTCAATGTAAATTACAATTTTAATTTAGATAAATGTCTGTCTAGTCAAGTAATTTTTCTGTAAGCAAAAGTGTTAGTGAAGGCTTTTTAGTGCTGACACAGCAGTCTGACAGTAAGCTGAGGGGGAGAAAAATCATTGCATTGTGTATTTAGTTATCTGTGATGGTTGTTTATGTTTGCCTAGTGTTCTTTCCACATGCACCTGGACATCCTGAGCAGAATTATTTCATCGCAGCATCTACAGATCCTGTTAGTATTGCAGCTGGGTTGATAGAATTCAGTGGTTTTACTGACTTTTCTGGAACTAACAGTAGTGTCTAGTATTAAGTTAAACCATGTTCTTTTGTTAGAAATCTTGACTTAAGCTTGTGCTTGGAAGGTGTCTGACATTTGGGTTATATCAACACCGTGAAACTTTTGAGGCTTGGGGCAGAGTGGCTGGAAAGCTGCCTGGTGGAGAAGGACCTGGTGGTCCTGGTCAGCAGCAGCTGAACATAAGCCCAGGTGTGCCCAGGTCTCCAAGAAGGGCAATGTCACCTGGCCAGTACCAACCACAATGTGGCCAGCAGCACGAGGGCAGTGACTGTCCCCTGTGCTGGGCACCGCTGAGGCATTTCAAATCCCGGGTTCAGCTTTAGGCCCCTCATGACAAGAAAATCACTGAAGGGCTGGAGCATGTCCGGAGAAGGGCAGCAGAACTGGGGAAGGGGCTGGAGCACAAGGCTGACAAGGAGCAGCTGTGGGGGCGGGCTCAGCCTGGAGGAAAGGAGGCTCAGGGGAGACCTTCTCACTCTCTACACCTCCCTGCCGGGAAGGTGGAGCCAGGTTGGCTCTGCTAGCAGGGAACAAGGGACAGGATGAGAGGAAATTACCTCAAGTTGCGCTGGGGTGGTTTAGGTTGGATATTGGGAATTTCTTCACTGAAAGGACTGTTCAGCCCTGGCACAGCTGCCCAGGACAATGGTGGAGTCCCCACCCCTGCAGGAATTGTAAAGCTCTGTGGATGTGGCACCTGGGGACATGAGAAGGACTTGGCAGTGCTGAGGGAATGGCTGGACTCTGATCTTGAAGGAGTTTTCCAACCTGAGCAGTTCTGTGGTTTTCTGATCTTTTTCTCTACTAGAAATTGGAAAACATTCAGCATATTCTAGGACCAAATTCATACGAGTCTGGGAACTAGTTTTTTAACTGCATCTTCCAGCTAAGGATGCATAGACTTAGAACTTGCAATTTGACATGTTTATTTAGAGGGGACAAAAAGTGCATAGTGTTAATACTGCTGCCGCTTAACTCAAACCTCCTTATGGAAAGTAAAATTTTCTTTTGCAGTTAAAGACAGGATTAGTCTGTCCTTGTTTTCAATTTAGATGTCAATTAATGGTGGATGTCAAGTTGGTAGTTACTAAATATGAGTGAGTCTGCATTTTCATGATTTTTGTCTCCTTAACTATTTGAGAACTATTTTCCTAATGTGTGAAATATAATCTTGCAAATATCTGAATAGCAGCACTGCTATTCGTGTTTCTGACAAGCAGAGTTTCTAGTGCTGAGACCCGCTGAAAATTGCAGCAGCTTAAGCAGCATATTGTTGAGATCTGAAAGCAGTATGGGGTCTGAACCTCACTGTATTAGGCATAGAGTATATCTGTTACTTGGTTATCTATCCAGATAACTTGTTTTCTAAGCTGTGCTTTTCATATCACTTTCTGAATTAAATATTTAAATGGAATGGATACAACTTATATTAGTGCTTAATATTAGACATTTCTTTGTGGGGTATTTCTGCTCTGAAACTGATTTTAACTTCTACCATAAAATCATTTGATGACAAGTTTCTCGCCACAGGTTACTTTAAGTAATTTTCTGAAGTTAATTTTTAACGTGCATTTCTGAGGTGAAAGTATTGTCGTTTTTGGATTGACATGTTTTTCTAAGCAAATATGTTAGCTCAAACAAATTTAATCCGTAGTAGTGTAAAGAAACGCTTTGTCAAAAAATGTTTTTAAAGTAGTGTCATTTATTCTGCAAGTGTGAACTGTGGTAATCTGGTCATTACTGATTGTCATAGTATAGGATCATTATGGCCTCCCTACTCACAAGTATAGGAAAAGGCAGAGTCTCCACTCGGATTTAAAAAAAATTTTGTGCTTGAAAACGCCAGTGTTTATGATGAAGCTTGTGCCTTGTCCTCTTCCCCCCACCAGCTGTGTTGGGGTATTGGCAGAATATAGAAAAGAGCACTTTATTTCTAGTTTGTTGTATAATTAGTTTTGATCAGTGTCCTGCTTTCCGTATGTGAATTGATAGTGGGTGTTCTTTTAAGATTGACTCTGAAAGAAAGTGAATTATGTGATACTTGGGTCATGTTCTGTACCTGAAGCAGTACAAAGATTTTAAGGGGCAACTGGGTCCTAAATGCTAAGGTTCTGGAGCGAATAAGAGGTTGTGTTCTTAAATTGTTCTAGCTGTCATCATGGTCTTAACTGTGGAGTTTTAAAACTAGGTATGGAGTTGTGAAAGTCATGTAGGGGATTAGAAGATGGCATTCCCAGGTAGCTTGGAGATCAAAATAATGAGTTAATTTTAAAAAAAATACTTATTTATTTTAATATGTAAAGTAGGGGTTAGTTGAAGTCCTGCTTTGATGCAGTGTTATTTGGAAGTGCTTGGGATTTGGTGTCTGGGGGAAGCAAATTATTAGAAAAGGTTCTTCATGCTGTGGCCATGGCTTACAGGTTTAGGATAGTGGCAGAGAGAACTGTGAATGATGTAATTTGTGTATGGAGAGGCAAAGCATTCCCTTTCCCAGTCTGTCTCAGCATTTTTAGCAAGGCTGTCAAGAGGTTTCATTAGGATACCCAGTGGAACTGTATTGCAAGTCCATAGTTTACTTAAGCAGTTAAATCATGCTTAAGAGTTCATAATTGTGAATATATTGGTGTACTTAAAAGAACAGCCATGAAGGTATTTGGAGAGACAGTTGTGCAAGAAAAAGCGTGGAGGAATATAGAGAGCCTGATAAAGTGAAAGGCTGTTGGGCATATAGGCAGGAGTTGGCCTTGGCTCTAAGCAGGTAAAAAATGTGAAAACATACTCTGAAAGTAATCTTTTTGGGCTATTGGTTAGAGGTGCTAGAGCGAGGAGAATGAGGAAAGGAGTTGCAAGTAACTCAACTTAGAATTGGGCGGAAAAGCTGGTCCAAGAGTGCTTGTGCCAGTCTTTATTGGAAAATAATATTATTTCCTTCCCAATATTTGGTGGCTATAGTATTATGTCAGTCTTAGTTTTTAAGTAATCCTTCATGTCTCTCCTTATTTTCTGCAATGCAGAAGAAGTCAGATCTCCAAATAGACTTAGATGTATTTAGTCTGGGTGAGTTATTTTTAGTTTTAATAAAATAGAAGTTTTTTGAGCTGGCTGAGCAAGGTGAATTTGTGTAGGTGGCTTCCTAACATTATTAATCTTTCCCTTGATCTTTGCCATAGTGTTTAAGAGACAGAAACGGGTTTCTGTCAAGATCTCCCTAGAACTGTATTTTATAAGAAATATTTTCTCTGGAGAAGAGGAAGCTCAAAGCGGGACACATTTCTCATACAAAATATTTGAGCAAAAAGGAAGAGAGTGAGCTAGCTGTTAACCAGCTCCAAAGAACTTCCAGAAAGAGCTTAGATCAGAATTCACAAAGCTAAGAGTCTAGGAAACACTTTCAGTAGTATACATGACTAAGGATTAAAATTTTAATTTAATTTTAAGAGTTTGTAGTTTCCTTTGGATATGCTTATTTGAGAACAGCTGTACAAACCTCTGCCTGAAGCAGTTCTGGTTTGATGAATCTTTGAGTCCTTTGTTGGTCTTGTCTTCAATGACTTAAACCACATACTATTCGCAAAATTCTGAAACCTACAGTAGTTTTTGATTAATATATTTTTTCTTATATTATTCTATATATTTTTATGTATTCGTATATTGGCCATGAAATTCTTATCTTGGATTCAGGTTTTTCTTCATAGAAGTGCTGATTTGCAAAAATTCTGTATGTTTCTTGTGTGGGTCTTGAAGCAGATATTCCAGTCTTGCTTAGGATAGAAATGAGATTTATTCTTAGTTCCACTTTTTTAAATGCTTGACACCAAGTATTTAAAGTATTTAATATCGAATATTAACCTCTATTTAATGTTTATTTAGCCTACTTTAGGATATTCTAAACTGTTTCAATATGAATTACTTGCAAAGTATTTTGTCATTTCCAATTTTAAGTGCTTAGCACAAGTGTTTATTGAATATTCTTGCCTCCTCTTCATTATTAGGTGAACTGTATTTTCTGAACTGTACCTAGAAGTCAGTGTAATTTTCTGGTAAAGCTCTGTTTTTTTACATATATTTTAAGTGCTATGGCCAGTTCCAGGTAGCCTTTTCCTACTGTTCTCCCCAGATGAAAAGATAAGGATAGGTTGCTAGACTGCTAGATTTTATTTAATGTTAGGTAAAAAAAATGTGTCTTTAACTCTTCTCATTCTGTGGGGTTTTAAGTTCGTGTTTGGGTCTGTTATTAACAGCTAAATATTAAAATGTTAGATAACTTCGACAGTACAAAAACCTGTCATCCTGAACTTGTACCTTACATCCACAGTATTATCCCCATAAACATATTTTGACTATTTTGAGCCTTAATTATAGTAATTACTTGCATGATAAAATTTAATGTATTGCTGGTTTTTGTTACCATTACAGGACAAGTGTTACTTGAAGAACTTGGCTCTTGAAATGTTAAGTACTACTGTTTATTTTTGAGGCTTTTGCTTACTTTCTTGCTCGTACCTGGGCAATGATGAGCTCTTTATTCTACCGAGTGTTATCTGGGAGCAAGCCAAGGTTGTGTGCTTTTGAGTGCCATCTTTCCCTTACTGCTTAATTCTTCAGATACTTCACTATAAGATGCAGGGAAGCTCAACCCACAGATTGCAAGTGGGAGCACATCCTTGGCTTGCATGTTATCCATGGACTATAACTTAGTCCTTAATCACAATACAGTTTTTTGTGCTCAAAGCCTTTTAAACTTTTTTCATTATTCAGATGTGTACAGAATATGCTAGCTTTTGTTGTACAAGTAGGGATGTGCAGCAGTTAAAGCATATGAAGGAATGAAAAGTCTGTGGCAGAATTTCAGCAAATACTAAATCTCATTAAGGTACACTAGTTATCCTGTCACCTCCCTCCTTGAAATAGACTGAAACTTACTACTTTATGAAAGCATTGGTGTTGCTTTTCCGCCACTTCATGTGAATATGAAGGGATCCTGTGTCTTGTGTGAATATTGGTTAATTTCTATGAGAATTTCATAAACAACTCACCTCCTTCAAAAATTGGCTGAAGAGGCAGTGAAGGACTCTTATTTACAGTAATTGTCTAATTGTTATATCTGAATCTGCAGGCAAAAGCTATCGGCTGTCCTTTAGTACTTGAGAGAGGGGAGGGGTTAACCCCCAACAAGACTGTAGCTGCCAAAATCCTCTTTGCTGAGGACATAGATGATTTTGGGTAACTTTCAAGAGTTCATTTGTTCCAGCTGAGGTTTTTCGAAGGGAAGAGGAGCTAATTCTGTCAGCAAGTTCTGTTACAGAGTTTGTCTTTTAATTGGTGCATCAGCAACAAACAGCTCCTTCTGCCATACTGTGAAAACAGTGAAATTTAAAATGGATCCTCTCACTAGGACCACCAGTCTCTCATGTTGCAGCCTTGCATTGAAGGGACGTTGTCTTTTCTGCTCACAGTCCCCTGCAGAGCAAAAAGGTTTGTCGGATTCAGGCGAGGACCCCCAGGGAGAGGTTGAGCCCCCTTACCATGGTCTGGGTCACATAGAACCAGCTGGTGAGTGCGACTCTGAGCACCCTGTTCCTGCTGTGGCCTCAGTCAGTGCTACCCTGAGTCCTGCTTCTGAAACCCAGCTTGCTCCTATTCAACAAGAACTGGCAGGGGTAAGTGCCAACCTACCAAGTACTTCTGCTGCTGAGGGGATTAGAGGAAAAAGTCCCTTCCACTAGGTGGAATCAATTATTGTTAACTGTAGGTAGTGCAAATCAGTCTGTCTGGTTCTTTGATATCTCAAGTGTTTAGTCCTCTCTAAACCTTCGTTCCAATTAGAAGAAATTAAATTTGTGAGTCTCTTTAGTAGTGTAACTGTAGAGGACACAGCAAGTATTTTAAAATTTGAGGTGTGAACTGTGTTTGCTAAGGGTAAGAGCCCTTCTAAATAAGTGAGAAGGCAGGTCTATATTTGAGGGGTTTGCTTCAAGCAGTTAGAGAACTCTTTGTTCCCTCTATGGCCATAATGCTGCAACTTGATGAAGAGAGCTGCTAATACTGCTTCCACTAGATATATCATGTCAGCCCCTAAGGTATTTAACAGATTAAAGGTACCAAGCATCATGGAGTTTTGAATTTGGGTGTTTGGAGTGGGGGAGGAAATCAGTATTTTGTGGAAAAGCTGTCAGTGCTCATAATTTGATTTTTGTACTGGTGATGTAGCAAAATATTTCCTGAAAGATTGGATGACTAAATGACTGCTACCATACAGTCTTTCAGAACAACTCTAAGTAATCCTAATCTTTCTGGTTGATGGACTATGTTTTCTTGGTGCAGGTGAATGTCACTGTTCATTATGGCATTACACCCTAGGCATGTGTTCTTTGCTAGATGTTTGTTAAGGCTGCTTCAGCTAACACCTGCACCCTTTTCTTGCAGTGATTGGTTTGGGTTTTTTTTGTCCAAGAATTGGCCATTTCAAGTAAACCCAGTACTGAATGGACTGTCATTGCAAGGTGCTAATAGCTGTGGGTTAAGCACCTCTCAATGTTCAGATTGTTGCTTAATTACCTGCAGAAATCTTTCAGGTTTTTTTCTGAAGGTTGCAGTTTAAGGGTTAATGTTTTAAAATATAGCTGGTAAACATGTGCGGAAAATCACATTCTGAAAAGCCGATGTCCATAAATGAGACAGATGAGTCCTGCAACTTTATTCACATAAAGGGAGAGAGTCCACTGGGACACACGCCCCCACCGGGTTTTCTCTCTCTCGGTTTCAGAGGGCTCACTCTCCTTTTATCCTAAACTCCCGGCTGCAGTTGCCCTCTTCCTTTCCCCATTGGCTGAGGCACTAGGAAGGTACAGCCTTCCCGAACCACCTACCACCTATTCCCCTTTGAACCTGGCGTTTTACCCCGACGTTCAGAAGTTCAGCTTTGTGCAGAGTCCCTCACTTGCCTGTTTCAGGAGTCAGGCTGTCTGGGTGTTGTAAGTGTTTGTCACACACACTGACTCAGAGCCAATTGTCCACCAAGCAGTGGAATTTATTAAGCAAGCGGTAACAAGCAAAAGCAGCTCTGGGCGGCCGGGAGTTAGCGCTCCACCAACGGCGCGCACTTTCCTCTCTCAGTCCTTTGAGTTTTATACCCCTTGTTTCTGGTGTACGTGTCCCTTTTGCAGTCGGGTCTGCGCTGGCGCTGCCTGTTGATAGGGGTCGTACTTTGCCCTCCGGTGGTCGTTGGAATGAAGAAGACTTCTCTTCCCGGCAGGACCTCTGCCTTATCAGTAGATCCTTTTTACACGTTGAACAATGGATACTTAAGTATGGTTAATTAACTCAGCTCAAACTAATCAAGACATTCTTGTGGACTAAGGGTGCATGACTTGTGCCCTCTCAGATCCGGTTCTATTCTTTGTTATTTTATTGAACTCTTGGTAGTCCTTTTATTTTAATGAACAATTTTTATGTTGTTTTTATTACATGGGCTCAGTAACAAACCTGCTGCTTGAAGTTAGAGGAGACATTATGACCCATTTCAAAGACGTTAACACCCATACCTTCACCTATGGAATTGGTTTGTAAAGAGGTAGTCACACATCTTTCCTATCAAACATAATCACAGACTTTTGTCTCAGTTTTCTGTCATTTGAAATTGCAGTGATACTAGAACTGTCCAAGAGAATGGTATTAACCAGACTTTCAGGAGCACAGCACCAAGTGGTTATCTTAGTTCTGTTCTTAGAGAGCAGAAAATCTTACCCCAATTAACCCAGTTCTGAAAGAAATTTAAAACTCACAAATTCTGTTAGGGATCATATGCAGAAATTAGTGGCTGTACAGAATAGCTGTTTCAGTGTTCTTCCTGATTCTATTCAATGAAATATACCAAACTGTATGGTACTCAGTATGGGCATATAACCGGCATGCACTGGCAAGCACTCTTCAAATTATTCCAGTGTCTTACAGTAAAACCATCCCTTATCTTGAAATCTAGACAATGTTCATGCATTTTAAGAGTACTTGAACTGGTTTGTTGAAGTGGCAGTTTTCATGCTGTCTTCCTAGGGTCTGGGAAGATGGATGAGTTAAGACAGAAAAAGATACTACCTGTTTGTACACATATTGACAGTTATTTTTGATATGACTTGAATTTAGTGTGGCCATAGGTACAGCCCCTTGCAGAGCTGATGGTTATGTCCTAACTTTTTGCTGATGCACACCAGCTTCCCACAACATGTGGCTGTTCCAGCAAGACTGCTGAGAGGTTCTGGAACAGCTTTTAAAATCATGGCAGTTCAATAATGCCTGTGTATGTGCAGAGTGTCTCGACTGAAGACTTATATTATTATGCTCTGAAGTCCTTTATATATGACTTTTTGCATCTTAAAATGTGTTTTCAAAGATAAACACTAAAGTATACTCCTAGAGCTTTCCCTGAATTTTATTGACCTTTTCTGCCTTACCCACATTCTCCCTTCCTGTCCCTCTTCCTGCTTATTAGTGTGAATAAGCAAAAACTGACAAATTTGTTGACGTTTGGAAGTTCTTCTCTTAGCTTGATGCAAAAATTGTGTGAGGAATTAATGTTTGTATTTAGTTAATTACTGTGACTTAGACTTTTAAGAAGCAGTTGATAGCCTTTATGCAGCTAATTTCCTTATACAGAAATGTGTCATAATTGTAGGAGCCTCTATTTATGCATAAATGTAACTATTCTCTGGCTGGATTTCTGGAAGCCGAGGTCAGAGGGAATATGTGAAAAGTAGCTTCTGCTCTTAAATGAGAAAATTCTAGGTTGGATTTTGCTGTTACCAGTTTGTGTCTCATCAGTGTCTAAGTCCAAACAACTGAATGGAGATAAATTTAATCAGCTTAGTGGTTTCTTCAGGATGAGATTGTCCTGCCTTTTGTTTCTGTTGTGTGGGGTACCTGTGTACAGCAGGTGTTGCTGTAAAGTACAGACTGAGTAGGTTGAGGAGAAGCATAAATGGAGAGGCTGGACTGCAGTTCATTGTCATTAAATGTAACTTGCTGTTTTTCCAGTCTGTCAGGCTTGCCATGCATATATACCTGTGTTTTTTGTCTCATCTACCTAGCTTCCTCTGGGTAGAAGCAGCACTGGTATGCAATTCTGGCTGCAGTAGTAACTTGCTTTACCTGTGGCTTCATAGGAAAGTAAAGCTTATGTTAATACAGTAGATCTGTGTACCCCCACCCCCATGGAATCTACCTGACATCTCTTTGTCCAAAGGTACATAGCTTAAATCTCCCAGAACTCATGGGCCAGGAAGCATGGAGGTAACTCTGAGCAGATTCTCTGTTCTGCTTTGCCTTCAGTAGGGTGCAGAGTTGGTTTTGGATATTGATACCTGTTGCCCACTGAACATGGCGATGGTACTTAGTTGTGCTTGTCAGTTATGAAATTACAGTGATAGGATGTTTTGAAGCTTGTGCTATATAGGTTTGACTTTGTATGTGTTACTTGAGCATTGAGAATGAAGCATATGTTAATAACATTTTAAGTTTTTGGCATTCAGGTGGAAATCACTTGTTTATTTTTAAGGATTTTTACATGTAGAGATCTGCAGTTCCACTCATGCAAGTTTTTACCAGGTATTTTCTTTTTGCTTTTAGGATTTTTGATAAAAGTGGAAAAAGTTGCTTATATATGTGACAACACTTTAAGTGCAAAACGAAATCTTTTCTGAGTTCAGATGCTGGTTGCTGAAATACATGGTATCATGATTTTCCATTTTAGCCTCATCTTTTGGGAAAGTATTGTGTATTGGCAAGGGCAGTGAGTAATAAGACCCGGTAGTACCATGGACTACTTGGCTAATTGTGTGGGAAGAGCCATGGATCATCAAATGCAGAATTAATGTGGCTGGGCTGATAGGTGTGTGTGAATGCAGGGAGTTGTGTTCCAGAACTGTTAGTAGCTTCTTATTCCCAATGCTAAAGGTTTCAAAAGTACTCAACTAGGGTGCTAGTGAAGTAGCTATACTTTTCTGTGAACATAAAACAAAACAGAAAGGCCCTTAAAGGTAATTTCATAGACAAAGTTCAGTGTAAGTGGGTTTTTATTAGCGTTTGATGGAGTACTGGTAGTCCAGTATTATCTGGGGTCTAAATGTATGCGGTGCTAAATAGAAAGTTTTGTACTCTCTGGGATCCTTACACCCAAGGTGTGCCTCAGATGTCAGTCCTATGCAGATGTGAGCAGTCCTTCTGTGTGTCTGCATGCCCACAGTGCCCAAGTGGGCCGAATCATGGTAAGGAAGGAGTTTTGGGGTGTCAGTGGGCTCTGGGCATGAGCTGCCATTCCTCCATTTATCAGCCAGTCTGAAGGGAGACTGAGTGAAGGGGAGGTGTCTTTCCGCATGTCCTGGGGGAGGAGTAGGATGAAAGGATAGTAATCTTGGACTAGGTAGATGGTCCAATATGTCAGAGCTATCTGAAAAGATGGTGTAGCCAAGGTGGGGGTTGGTCTGTTCTTCCAGGTAACGAGGTCTAGGACAAGAGGAAATGGCCTCAAGTTGCGCCTCAAGTTGAACATTTAGATTGGATATTATGAAAAGCGTGTTCCACAAAAGGCTTGTGCAGCCCTGGAACAGGCTGCCCATGGCAGTGGTGGAGCCATCATCCCTGCAGAGATTTGTGAGATGCGTGGTTGTGACACTTGCGGACATGTTTTAGCGTTGGGCATAGCAGTTCTGAGGGATCTTAGACTTTTTGATCTTAAAGTTTCTTGCTAACCTAAGCAATTTGATGATTCTAAGATGTTTTGTAATAAGATGAAGATACTGATGCAGCCCTGATCACCTTCCATAGTGAAAGGAGTCTGTCATGGGGTTATTTTTTAAAGGAGCAAGGGCAGTTGAAGAACTGGCAGAGAAATAGTAGGAAAGAGCCATAGAAATCCTCAGAAAATATGCAAAGCCTTTGTTCAAAGACTTTTTGAATATCTCTGATATATGATGCTTCCTGTTTTGTTCTTGGTACTGTGGAAGATGTTAGGGGACTATCCTTGTTAATCCAATAAAAATATTGTTTTACTGGTTTATAGAGTATGCCTTGAAAGCCATTCCTTCAATGCTATAATTTTGTTGAAAGAACTAATGTCACTTAAAGTAACTAGGTAAAGTGCTTTGGAATGAACTCCCAAATAATGGGTGTGTTTATGTTGAGCTTAAAACTTTATATTTTAAAAATGAAATCAATTTTTGAAACTGTCCTTTTCAAATTTTCAGTATATAGAAAATACAATTGTATTAATTGTTATACCGTCCCTAAAGATTATAGTGCTTGGGCTCTGAACTTTCAGGAATCTTACTTGTAAATGAACTATTTTGTATTAATTGTATTTGATAGTATCTGTGTGAAACTCATATGCCCACATATAAGTAACAGAGGATTATTTGCACTGAGTGTGTATCATTGACAATAAAGAAAAAAAAATCTCCTAGGTTATGCTTAAAATGTCTACATCAAACTGAAGAGACTGAAATGTTCAGTATGTGATCTTTGTTTGATCAGTGTAATCTGATTTCAGAGGTCTGCTGATGGAACAAGTCCAGAAGATGGAGATGGTAAGAAATTTTATTGTAAAATCAAAAGCCATGGGTGTGTCTCTTGTTTGGATGTTTCACATTTTCTCTAATAATTTTTTTTGAATACAGAATCTGATCGGGAGGATGGAAGCTACTGTCCACCTGTAAAACGTGAGAGAACTTCATCTTTGACTCAGTTCCCTCCTCAGTCAGGTAAATGTTGCTACAGTATTATATATGAGGGATGGTTTTCCTTCTAGTCATGTAAGCAGTCTTTTTACTGTCTGCTGTGCTTTGAGTTAAGACTACAGCAAGCACGTTGGCAAATTTGGTGAAGCCCAAAGGGCTTGATAGTTTTTTAAAACGTTTTCTATCTGTAATTTTATGTGTGTTTGTGGTTTTAGCTTTTACTCTTGTGCTGTTAAATTACAGAATTAACCAGAAACCTTCCTCATTTGTTGTGGTCAGGTTGCTTCTTTCCAGATTTCAAGTGCTACTTTTTTCTTATTTACTCTGCTGTCAGGGAAATTTTTTTCAAGTGTCAGCTCTCATTTTAGTCCTTTTCTCCCATTCCTTTTAAAACGGGGATGATTCAGTGCATTTCTTAAGCACCTGATGTACACAGGAGAGAATGACCACAGCCTGTGTGTGCACAGTCAGGGCAGTGAAATCACTGGGATAAATTCATGCAGTTCACTTGCACAGGAATGGTCATGTTGGAGATTTGTTCACTTACCTGTAACAGTCTTGATTTGTGCTGTCTCTCCTCACAGATCATATGAAGGTTTTAGCTTTGGTCAGTGGTTATTTTAGTTAAGATATGTCAGTATCTGAGGCAGATTTCAAGACTGCTACTTATTCTACCATCTTAAGTTGAAATAAAGAAGATGAAAAACCTTGAGGGAGAGAACAGTAAAAAGAAATTCCTCTCATATGCAGCACATTCTGGAGATGTGACTAAAAGGTGAAAGCCTAGTTGTTCTGTTTTTAATTTTAAAGAAATAATCTAGTATGGAATCCAAAATGTAGTTGCTGATACTTTATGGGCACAGCATTCTAAATTCATGCACCAGTGCTAGTCAGGGGAAGAAGCCCTTCTCTTTCAGATCCCAGTTTTCTGGTGTGCAGCTCAGTGGGTCTTCAGATGCCGTCATGTGAATTGAGTGACCAGCGTTGCTGCTGTCTGCTTGCCAACCACTCTTGGTAAAGGAATGCACAAAAATAATGAATACGGGGTTTTGTAGATTTTTTGTTAGAATAACAGTATGTGTGTACCCAGGTTCCCTATAATCTCTAACACTTCTATTCCACAATGTCTTTGTTTTATAAGATTAGAATCTCTCTGCTAACATCTGTTAAGAAGTGGAGGAAAACCATTGATTAAACTCTTTCATGGTTAAATACTGGATGTTCTAGGAGTCCGAATCCTTTCTCAAGCCTCTGCTTGGATAATGCATTTTGAGAGGATGTGGTAATTTATTCCCTGATGCCTTTGTTCTGTTCTGATGTGTGTTGTCAGTGACAACTTGGATTTGAATTGCAACTTCCATAAAGATCTCTTTGAATATTGTTGACATTTTTCAATGGCTTTGGTTTCCAGAAAGTCTTTTACTTTCCTGCCTTGCTTTTTTTCTTGTGGGATTATGTTTCTCTCAAGAATAGGGAAATTTTTCTTACGTGAAAACTGTCATGTTTAAGCTTAAGGCAGACAATAATAAAAAGAGAGAAGGTGGAATTAAAGGAAATATGAAAAAATATTTAAGACTTAATTCTTAAAGACAAATGCCACATCTTAATACAGTGGTGTTCAGAGATGAACGTAATCTCTCTTTTCAACATACTTAAGCTTTTTCTACAGCCTTATAAAAGCTGTAAGAGCCAATAAATACTGTTATGCTTCTTCATGCAAAAAGATCTGTTGGTGAAATCTGTCTCTTTCTCTGATTGTCCTATTTCATAAAATGGATTGTGATTTTTATATAACTAGAACTGCTGGAGAGGGTATCAACCAAGCTCCCTATTGCTTGCTTCCTCAGGTCCCAGCAAAGGGTGGAAAAGAAACGCTGTCCTTTGCTTGTTTTTTCAAACATTTTTTTCCATTTTGTTGACTATTGTGCTGCTGAGATGATGACATCTGACAGTACTCTGATATGTTGTCCTCTGTTTCTGTAGGAGTTTCGTTTTCTTTGAAGGGTACTTCACACCTAAGTTGCCTCTTGGTGCAGACATTGTGGTCCATCAGAGCCCAGACTTTCACTCTTACTCTCTAGCAGGCATTACACACCTTTCTGCTCTCTCTGCAGGGGCCTTTTGAAATGGCATTATACGTTTTGCAATGCTATTATATATTCTAACACCATTTCTAATTCCTAATTCAGATACAATTCAGATTGGGAATCCTGTATTTATACAGGATTCAGAAAAAAAATGAAATTTGTTTTTTCTCTGTTTCAGGAGACACTGAGAGGATTTTATGGACAATGGCTTGTTTGCTACTTCAGCTGTAATACTATTTTAGTTTAGAAAAAATAAAACCAGAATAAAACAAATTACTAGAAAAGTAACTTTCAGTTTGAAGTATGGGAACAGGTTTATAATAAAGAACAATATACAGAACTTCCCTTTTTTTTTTCTTTTTTTCCATGACTGTAGTAACAAAGAACAATGTCTTTATGCCATCAAGCTTCTGTGAACCCTCTACAGGCAATTCTGATTCAGAGCCAGGTGAGCTTCCTCATTTTTCTCCTTTTTTCTTGAACTGTTGTTAATTCGTTGTGATGCAAAGTACTCTGATACTTCAGAAGTAAGACCCTATCTGTGAGAATAAAAGTGATGATGGTTCTGATCTTAGATCTGTTCTCTTGCTTACTTCATTGTTTGACTTCACCCTTGCTGGAGGTAATTAAAATAGTATCAAAAGTAAATGTGTTGGAAGTGATGGTAGAATACTGTAGTCTGACCTTCTTTTGCTAGCCTCACAGTAAAACCTTTGGGAAATTCTCATTTATCTATTTTGGAAAACTGTTCTTTTGTATTGGAAAGCAAAACAAGCATAAGGTATGGTCATGATTGTGTTCAGCTATGACCTGTGAGACTGGTGTTGACAGAAATACTGATTTTGTTAGTTCTGGTTTGGTTGTGTTGGTATTGCTGTGTGCACATCAGTATTGTATGCTCATAACCAAGCATGGTGAGGCTGTAAGATGCTGAATTGTCTTATTCTGAGTACAGATATCAAGCCCCTAAAACAAAAAAAGTAGAATTACTCATTGTAAGTTCTTAAGAGCTTGATTTTTAATAGCTGTAGATTTGTATTTTTTTTTTATTTTGGTACTTAATTTAAAAACCATAACTGTAGTGAGTGTGAGCAAAGGAATTTCTTTTACCTTCATATTACAAAAGCATGAGTAAAAACTTTTTATTGCAAGAAACTAACATTAAGCAATTAAGTTTAACTTAATTTATGATAATTAGCAGTTAGGTAGTTGTTGGCAGCTGTCATGTTCAGTCATAATTTTGATTGTTCTTTCTATAGTTTGATTCTCACTTAAGCCTTTATTATCTATATTCAGTCCTTCACAGAAAGAACCCCATTTCTCTGGTGAAAATAGTATTTTTCCTGTTTCTTAAAAAAAAAATTGAACTTTTTCCTTGTGGCATCATGAGTTTGTATGTGATATATATTTGCTGTGATGATCACTGGAAATTGATATTTGTTTCAGAAGAAGAGTCTGTTCTTTGGTTATCTAATAACTTTGCATTTTTAAAGAACTTGTGGGTCGTTACAATGGGGAAAACATGAGGAATTTTTGACTGAATGGATATTTTTTATATGTTACAGCTTTGTCCTTGTAATTTTGTATTTCACTTTCAGAGGAAAAGAGCAGTGGATTCCGGCTGAAGCCACCAATACTTATCCATGGTCAGGCACCTAGTGCAGGTGAGTTCATTGGTTACTGCAACAGTACAAAGAAACCAGCTCAAGCATTTTATTTAGTTAGTAGTTTCATCAATCAGCTATTGTAAATAGAAGGTGTCAATATCTATGTGTCTACAGAAAAAAATCTTGTCTTCTCTAGGGTGGTTGTGCCCATATCCACTGTGTAAAGTGTATGGATGTGTCTGTTTTTGCATTGGATCAGCTGTGCATGTCTGAAGTGCATCTCCCAGCTGTTGCTCCTTAGCAAGCTTTTGCTAGTGCTTGGAGCAATCCTACAGACAGTGCATTGGATTCCTTTGGTAGTAAACTGTAAGAAAAAGGGTGTTCCAGGAGTGCCTTGAGCAAGTCCCAGCTATTACTGATTGTTCAGTCTGCAATCAGGTCAGGGCAGTTGGAAGTGTCAGAGTGCCCACTTCTTCTCTCCCTGGCTTTTGGTGGCAATGTGGGTGGCAGGTCCTTGATCATGTCTGTTCTGCACCACAGGTTGGCTATGACTGAGTTTCCAGTTTGCTGATGTAGACCCAGCCACTATCAGAAAGATATTAGTACTACAGCTTCTTAGGAATTTGAGGGCGGAAAAAACTCAAACCCAAAAGTATTTAGGGAATGAAAGTTGTTAGTACATAACTATATGGAAACTTCATTTCACTTGCAGGAAGAGTGGTAAATTTAAGAAAGGAACAAGCTGTTTTGAGCTTTTGAACTTTACAACTTAGGACAGCTTTATAATCTGATGTCATGCCCTTTGAATATATGTAACCTGAAATGGAGCTAGTTGCTATGAGTGAGTTCTGTTGCAGTATTTTTTTTGGATCAAGAGTTCATCTTGACTTTTTTCAGTGAAGAAAACTGAACCTTCTGGGCTTGCCATAACCTTCTACAGTTGATGTTACAATGTTTGTTTTTTTATTAGTTTGTTAAAGATCAATTAGCTTTTTGAATCTTAGCAGAACTAGAGTTGTAATGCTCTGCAACTTACTATAGCAACCAAAGAGGCCAGGTTAATTCAAAAAGCCAAAAGGTTGTTAAATGGCATAACACAACTATTACACTACCAATATGTTTGGTTGTATGGGTAAAAAAGTTTTTATTAATAAATCTGGAAGTTACTTTGTTAGAAGGAGAAAAAAAGACTTTGAATGTGTAGTTGGATAAAATATCAGTGTATAAATAGGATTACTAGTGTACTGTTCATTTTGCTTACATATTGGCACTTTTATTTCTGGGTCAGTAGTAAACTTTTGTTCTATGCTTTCCTGGATAAGATGGACAATATATTTTTAAGTGTCTTTTTGGGCTAGGAAATAGTCTTCCTATTTCGACTAACACTCTTTTGAGGCTGAGTAAGGAGGGATGGAAAAAAAATGACTAGAAGCTTTTCTAGTGTCTGTTTTTTCATTGTGTGTTCTGTTGGAGGTAGTTAGAGAAGATTAGATGAAGTTGAATTTTCCAACTTTAAAGCTTTATACTTGTTGACAAAACTTTGCACTTGCAGGTCTCCCTAGCCAGAAACCGAAGGAACAGCAGCGAAGTGTTCTCCGTCCAGCAGTATTACAGGCACCACAGCCAAAATCTTTCTCACAGATGGGTAAATATTGCTTTTGTATTCTAAACACAGTGGAAAGCGAACAAGAAATTTGAATTCATTTAGTGTGATGGTTTGTGTCCTGGTTTGAAAGACAGGTGTTTGCTAAGGAAAGCAGAAGCTTCCCTTTGGACTGAAAAAAAAAAATGTGATTCTTCCGATTATTATAATTTTGGAATTAAGAGAGCTCTCAGGCAAAGATATGGGGGTAGGAATAACAGTTCTTTACTAGTATATCTAACAAGACAAACAAGAACAACAACAGCTATGAAATTGCCCACAAACAGAACAGTAACTCAGTCCCAGTCCTTTATGGCTGCAGGCACCTTTTCCCTGAGCTGCAGTTCCCGGTGCTGGGGGCGGGCAGGTCCCGCAGAGCTGCAGGAGGGCTGGGGGTGATGGCAGCGCTGTCCCAGGGGGAGAGAGAGATGGAGAGAGAGATGGAGAGAGCCCTCCACTCACGGTGTGGGTCCCAGTGCTCAGCAGAGTGCTGGATGGTGGTAGTTCACAGCGAGAAGGCAGCAGGGCAGGGTCCGATAGTGGTTTCCTGACGCTGGGATGGCAGGGGGGAGAGGAGGCGATCGTCCTTCTCGTCTGAACTCTGCGGGGGAAATGGGCCAAGGCCCAGCCTTCCGCTTCCTCTTCTGGCTGTTTGAATCTCATGGGGGTTCCCCCCTTCCCTCCCTTCCCCTCCCCCTTGTCACCAGGGCCCAGTCAGCAGGTATCTTAGCATGACAATAGGGAAAATTCCACAGAGGGAAAAGGGAGAGAACCAACCCCCAACATTATCCACCCTGAATTTTCCCCTACCATCATGCTAAATCAAATTAAAATCTTCAAATTATAGACATCCTTACAGTTACAGATACAGGCACAGTATTGTAGGTAGTTCACCGTAAAACAAGGTCTCCTTGGGGTATGCATCGGGTCTTTCCATCCCTTTGCATCACCCTCCAGGTACAACCTGGCCCTTGAGCAAAAACCACCCCACGAATTGGATTGTCTTTGCTGGAGGCAGAGTTCACCCAAACAGTTTTTCCTAGCATACCTCTCATGTGCACCACTGGAACCTTGTCCCCATCTGGTGTTCTCAAGGGCTCAGACTGGGCAGGGCCTGCTCGATTAGTGGAACCTCAGGTGTTCACTAACCATGTGGCCTTTGGTAGATTCATCTCCCAGTTCTTGAAAGTCCCCCCACCCAGTGCCTTCAAGGTGGTTTTAAGCAGCCCATTGCACCGTTCCACTTTCCCAGCCGCTGGTGCGAGATAAGGAATGTGGTACACCCACTCGATGCCGTGTTCTCTGGCCCAGGTGCTTATGAGGCTGTTCTTGAAATGAGTCCCATTGTCTGACTCAATTCTCTCAGGGGTACCATGTCTCCAAAGGACTTGTTTTTCCAGGCCCAGGATGGTGTTGCGGGCAGTGGCATGAGGCACAGGGTAGGTCTCCAACCATCCAGTGGTGGCTTCCACCATGGTCAGCACGTAGCGCTTGCCTTGGCGTGTCTGAGGCAGTGTGATGTAGTCAATCTGCCAGGGCAGAAGTGGGTTTCCCATCCCACCTCCTCATGTCTTCCCCATGGTCATGCAGAAAGAACCACAGGTCAGCTCGTGGGGTGTATCCTCTCTCCTTAGCTGGGGGTCGTTGGGCTCTAACTCTGGCATCTGTGACTCGCACTGGTGCTGCATTGACCTTCCTCATCTCCTCCCTCACCCCTCTTATCTCCTCCTTGAACTCCTCTCTGAGTTCCCTAATCACGGCAGAGACCTGAGCCTGCATTGGGCCATTCATTATACTCTCAAAATTCCTGAGCCTATTGGCAACAGAACCCACTGTCTCGTGGTTGGTGTCAGCATTAATGGCTGCAATGAATGTGGTGTATTGAGATGGCCCCAGGTGTGCCAGATTCCACAACATCTGCCCTGTGCACCTGACCTTGTCGGGGTCATTGTCATGTTGTCCACCCCTCCCAAAGAGTATCTCCAGTACTGCCACTTCTCGCAGCTGTTGGATCCCCTCCTCAGCGGTCTTCCAGCGCGTTCTATGGTGGTGCTCCTGCATTCTCTCTCTATGGACAAATCTCTCTCTTACACTCATTAAAAGCCACTCCCAGAGGGAAAGGGGGCCTGGTTCCCTTACGAATATGTGAGCCACACCTGAGTCCTGGGTCAGGGGTCCCAAATTCCTTGCCTCAGTACCATCCAGCTGCACACCTGTACCCATAAGGTCCCAGACCCGCAGTAACCACGTTGTAAAAGCCTCACGGCCCCTTCGCACAACGTCTTTACACAGATTACGGAGACTCTCGTATGACAGGGACTCTGTGACGATCTCAACCTCTGGCTCCCGTGCTGGTTGTGAGGGCCCTGCTTTCTGATCCTTATTATCCAGGTGCTTTGTTTTCACCTTAGACTTTCTAGTTTCCACGGGAGCAACTACTGCTGGCTGTGAGTGCCCTTGCAGTTCAGCTGGAGCCTGGAGAGATGTAACATTTGTGGGTTCCACTGCTGCACCATCAGGTTCTCCCACTTTAAGGCAGAGGGAGAGTTTCTCAAGAGCTGGGGAAAGGTACTCCTTCAGCATTTGGCCCATCTCCTTCACTAGAAACCCCACCCACTCTGGATGGTTCCTTTCTGAGGTGAGCTCTGGGGCAGGGTCAGGCTCTGGGGCAGAATCCTTAGTCTCTAGGGCAGAATCCTTAGTCTCTGGGGCAGGGGCAGGGTCAGGCTCTGGGGCAGAATCCTTAGTCTCTGGGGCAAAACCAGGCTCTGGGGCAGAATCCCTATTTCTTGGGGGATGTATCAGGGTTGTCATCCAAGTCAATCTCCCCTCATCTCGGAATGTTAAATAGAACAGGTTTACAAGGCCTATTAGCAATGTCAGCCACTGTATGATATCATTACTGCTTAGAAGAGATTTGAACCTCTCAAAAGCTGGTGGAGCAGACCCAAAAAACTGTGTAAGGGGTTGGGACAAAATTTTTCCTGGTGTCATATCCTCACAGTATGTACCATTATTAAAGTAACCCCAAAAACATACAGTTAGAGTGTGATAGCCCTGAATCCATGTGCCCACCTTCCAGAGGAAGTTAAAAATCCAGGAATTTCTCACGTTATCAGCTCACAAAATGAACTGGATAATAGTTACAGCAGCCTGAGTTATAGGACCCATGTTCAAGTAAGGGATTGCAAATGGGAGAGATAAAGCTGTGGCCACATGGAGCCCAAACCACGGTAAGCTGGACAACATGATGCCACCTAACACAAAACTGAGGTAACTCAAGAGCTGTTATTCCTTTTTCACCCTTTTCTCTCAATGCCCTTGGGCCCCACGTTGGGTGGCCAAAATCTGTCCTGGTTTGAAAGACAGGTGTTTGCTAAAGAAAGCAGAAGCTTCCCTTTGGACTGAAAAAAAAATGTGATTCTTCCGATTATTATAATTTTGGAATTAAGAGAGCTCTCAGGCAAAGATATGGGGGTAGGAATAACAGTTCTTTACTAGTATATCTAACACGACAAACAAGAACAACAGCAGCTATGAAATTAGCCACAAACAGAACAGTAACTCAGTCCCAGTGTTTTTTGGCTGCAGGCACCTTTTCCCTGAGCTGCAGTTCCCGGTGCTGGGGGCAGGCAGGTCCCACAGAGCTGCAGGAGGGCTGGGGGTGATGGCAGCGCTGTCCCAGGGGGAGAGAGAGAGATGGAGAGAGCCCTCCACTCACGGTGTGGGTCCCAGTGCTCAGCAGAGTGCTGGATGGTGGTAGTTCACAGCGAGAAGGCAGCAGGGCAGGGTCCAACAGCAGTGAGGATGATCCCTGATGCTGGGATGGGGCAGAGGAGCAGACGCGGCGATCATCCTTCTTGTCCGAACTCTGCGGGGGAAATGGGCCAAGGCCTGGCCTTCCGCTTCCTCTTCTGGCTGTTTGAATCTCGTGGGGTTTTCCTCTTCCCTCTCATTCCCCCCCCCCCCCACCTTGTCACCAGGGCCCAGTCAAGAGGTATCTTAGCATGACAATGGAGAAAATTCCACAGAGGGAAAAGGGAGAGAACCAACCCCCAACTGTTTGGTTTTACTGAACACCTACCTTGGTTTTTCTAGTGTTCTCCTTTAAGAAAAGAAACATTTTAAATGGTAAGTGTATCTGTATTACATGAGGAATAAAGTAGTGGAACCTTCAGGTCTGGTGTAGGATGACTGTCTGATGTTGCAAGGCCTCTAACTTTGTAGTAGTCCATCCTTGAGTTTTGGAATAAAAGACTGTTAAGAGTGTGGTATAGCAATCAATCTCAAATAACAGAGACCATGGTGTAACAAGCAATTACTAGCAATTGATCAACAGTAAAGTACCTAAGTCAGTGAGAGGTACCTCTGGACTTGGGGACCATTTTGGAGTTGTGACTTTGAAGTTCAGTTTTAATTCTGAACATAGAAATTTAATTCTTAAGTTTGGTAATTCATATAATGTTTATTGTGTTACGGAATTATGGAATTTGATATAACTGATGGAAATAGGCATGACTAAAGCGTGGAAATTCATGCAAAACCTGTTTAAAGTGTCCCTGTCTCCCAAACCCCATATTTCCTCAGTCTGATGCCATTTGTTATGTGGAAGTTTAGTTGAACAGAAACAGGAGTAACTCCAGGTAATGCAGAATCTAGCAAAGAACCAAACATTTCTAGCTTGATTTCTTGATGTGCCTCCTGACACAGATTGGACTTTGCAGAGGACTTAGTATTGGGGTAAAAATTTTCAGTGGGAGTTCAGTATATGAGCAGGTATATCAGTCTGAAGACAAGCCCTGCTGGCTGTGAACAGTATTAGATTGGAGCAGGATGGTTGCTTGTAGCTATACATATTGAAGTCCTTACAATATTTTTATAGATTAATTTGCTGGCTTGGTTTTCTGCATTCGGAATTTTGATTCTGCTAAGAATTGCTGAATTGTGGTCCTCTTGTCTCTTGCAAAATACTGGGGAACTTTTTAGTTTACATTGCAATGTTTAATGGACTTAAACAAGAAAACAACATGCAATTTGCATAAGAAAACTTTTATGACAGTTGAAATATTTAGAGAGTTTGTGTATTTTTTTTCTTTGTTGCAGTTCTCAGCAGTGGCACCAATGGAGTAAATATCCCTTCAGGTTCTGCAGCCACATCAGAATCACCAAGTGATGCAACACTGAAAAGTTCAGACTCTGAAGACAAGGTGAGTGACAAGGAGGAGACTCAAGGTGACAGATGTAAATAGTCTCTGAACAGAGTAAAAAGCTTGTAGCAGCAAAAGAATTGCCTACAGGAAGTGGACCGTGCAGGTAATGAGGGGCTGAAAAGCTTCGTCTAGAGCAAAAGAATAAGTGCATCGGAAATTGTTTATTGGCTATCATGAAAGAAAAGCAATGAAATATTTACTTCCAGTTCTTGGTAGTGTGTCCAGTCCTTTCCTTCCCTGCGGATTCTGAACTAACCCATTAGCATCTGAAGGTCTTGACTGATAGTCTGAGGAAGATGTTTGGGGATTTTGAGTTTGGTTGAGTTTTTTTTGTAGCTTCATTAAGCAGTTGTTTGCTTTTTGTTGCCATATTGAGCCTAGAAATGATGTTGATAAGACAAGAGTATGGAACAGTTCACTTGAAATTCAAGTCTTAATCCTGAAGATGCAAACAGAAACACTTGCAGTGTGAATGGCTTTTCAAGGTTCAGTGAAAAGCTACTGCCACAACTAAGTATTGATAAATAAATTGAATGTGTGTACCAGTATGAAAACTGTGTATCTTGTAACCCAGCTGTGTGTGTCATTAGGGACACCCTTTATCTGCTTTTAACATCCAAATGTTAACTCTTAAGTTTTCTTTAATCAACTGACCTTGGAGAAAGTTTTCTGGTGGAGGAAATCTCTTGTATCTGGTTGCTAAGGATTTCTGGAAGCTCAGTATAAATGGTATAAAGCTTCATAACTGAACATTTGCAATTTTACCAAGGGTTGTGGTGAGATATTTTATTCTTCTGCCATTCATAGTCACTTTTGTCTCCTTGAAGCTTTCTAGCCCAGCTAGAAGTTATTTGATTTGCAATAGTTGTGTGAAATGCTGGACTCTCTTGAAAATATTAGATGGCTTGGTGAGAGTGAAAGATTATTTCTGTAATTGTTTCATATGGGTAATTGTATGTGCAGATGTGTGGCATAGATTTGATGTACCACAGAGAAAGAGCTTCCTTGTGAGAGCAAGTATGTTATTTGTAGTATTACATGGGCATGGTCTGCCTTTTTTAGAGCCGATGTGAGTTATGGTCTTACTTTACTCTCAAAAGATTTTTTGTTGATGTGTTTGTCTTATGCTTATACAAGACAGCAGAGTGGGAATGTTCTCAGTCTAATGGTTGTCATACCCTGAGCAGCTCTGTGGCAATTTCTACCTCTCTTGTCTCTGTCTTTAAAATCCCTAAGAAACTATAGGAGCCCTAAGCAACATTTTTCTCAGATGGGTACAAGCTGCAGCTTTTGATCCAACCTTCCTCAACTGGTAGGAGAGTCTGGTGGCTGAAAGTCATCAGGTATGCAAGGGAATTTGACAACCCTCAGCCTTTCTAGTAGCAGGGAGATGCTGATCCTTATCCAGAAGGAAGAGAACATGTTAAGGAAATCCTAGGCTAATGATTTTTCCTTGTGTCCAAAAGAATGCTTCTTTACCCTATGTATCATTCAGTGGTGAATTACTTCTTCCAGCAATCAATGTTGGCCCAATTCTAATTGCAAGCAGAAAAACAATGCCTTTGAAATGCCAGAATTAGAATCTGAAGGCAAATGATACAGCTAGGTACTGCAAAGGTTACAGCTAGGTTGTCCCTTAGACATAAAATGGGATTTGTGAACCTTGGACCTAGTGTTGTTTTTCTACTGCTTTTTTTTGACCTCTGTGATAATGTGCAGGAAGTGCTATGGCTGGCACATGGAGGCAACAACACCCTGCATGACACATTAACAGAAGGGATTGTATATCTTTGTTCAGTGATGGTTCTGTAACCTCATTGGGATCATGGTTACAGGACGTTCACTTGGGCAACTGGGGTACTGAATTAGATACCTAAGGGCTTTTTAGGAAATAAAGCAGGAAAGACAGGGATGAGTTCCTATTGGGAGATCAAAATCATGAGAGACAGGGCAACTGAGAGACTTTTTAAAGGATGGTTTATTGCCTCATGGCGTCAGCCTCATAGAAGGGTAAGACATTAAAGGTGTTTATAGCAGACTTTATAGCAGGTTCTATTGCTGAACTTTACATTTTTTTATGCTCTTAACATATTGCTTTGCTTACGTAATACATATCTCTGTTTGCTTAAAACATACTTCTACTTAAATTACAAATTCACATTTTTGTTTTATGTCTGCTTCACTTTCAGTGTTCTGGTCCTCCAAGCCTTCTCCAAGGTCTTAGGTCAAGCATTGTATCCATCTCTATATCTGAGCCTGTATGCACCAGGCCCTGGGAGCTCTCTGTACTTGCAATTCCCACATCTCCCCCTTTCTCTTGAACCAGGAATACTCCTTTGATAGCTTTGTCAATCATTTGCTGCGTACATTGAAGCAGACAAGGCACCATTATCAATACAGCTGTTATGACAAGCAATATATATAGACCCAATTTTAGAAGTTCGTTAAACCAAGGTGTGAAATTCCATCCATTAAACAAGTAATCTAACAAAGATCCATTGTTAGCCTTCATTTTGGACACTCCTTTTAACTGATGTATGCTTTTCTGGATGGATTCCAAATTATCAGGTATATTCATACAACACATTCCATTACAGTCTTCACACCTGTGTTCATGTGCTAATAAGAGAAAATCAATTGCAGCTCTGTTTTGGAAAGTTGCGTGTCTCACATCTTTGACATCAGCTAACAGACAATTCAATGCAAAAGAAGTAGCATTGGTTTGCTTATTTAGCCAACAACCCCATCTATCCGATTGCTTTAATGCTACTGCAGAGGCAAGTTGAGGTAAAAGTACAGATATTGAAAGTCTTTATCAAAAACCCCAAGGTTCAAAGTCTGCTTTATGTTCTGGTTCATACTGATGAACAAACCTTTTTCCTCTGCCTCTATTTTCAGTGATTATTTTTATACTCTGTTAGCAAAGTAAGCCTCCCTAAGCTACATGGACCACCTATGATGTGTGATAAAATGGCAGGACAAGCTCTATTGCCACAAATAAAAGCATCCCTTGTGACAACTGTAAAGGTGTGTCAACAGACCATGCAAATATTGGGGAAGTATAGTTACACCAAGAATTCTGGTTTCTATACGCTTGGTGATGGGAAGGAACATTTTTGATCAGCAATGACTCTTTCCCTGTATAGATGAATTTAATAGAAAAATCCATTTTTACTGAGCCAAGGAGATCTGTCTGTCTTCTGAGGATGCCTGGGGAAGGTCTTCTGTCCACTTAAATCTAGGCATCTACAGTGGTGTGATCCCAATCCTGCATACAGCTAGCACTTTTACTTCCTAAAGCATCAATGATCTTATCTTTTATTGGCCATGCGTCCGCAGGCAGTCCCACTAAACAAGTGGAGAAGGGATTTTCTGGAGTTGTGGTGGCTAAACGCATAGTGTCCAAGCCTGATGCATTTGCTAAAGTCATGCAAACATTTGTTTGGGGCTGATTAATGGGCCAGGTCGCACTGTTCAAAGCAAGCACAACAATAAAAAAGTGTAAGCCTAATATTTGATTTAGTTTCATGCTTCTCTCTTATCTCTAGCAAATCTTCTAGCACATTCCTTTTTTATTTATTCCCATACTTGCTCTGGTGCAGACCAAAGATAAGGCACTAAGTAATTTCATTTGCATTCAACTTTTCAAATTTTAATATTTCCTGATTCTTTCAAAAATTCTTTTCTGTGTTCCTCTCTAAAAGTGGAGATACAGGGGCTGTTTCTTTCTTTGTGACCCACTACAACCAAAAATTCAGTGACTACCTTGATTGTGACTCAAAAATATAACATGATATACACCAGGGTTTTGCTAAATAAGCTCCACGATACCAGTGATCCCCACACTTTTTACATTGACATAAAACCCAAGGTTCACAATTTTTGCAGATAGAATTTTTGACTGATGTCAGTCATTAACTGCAGTCTCTGTGTTTCTCACATCTGTGTGCTTATTTCTCTGCTCGTGGAGTTGTCGGCATGTTTTTGCACATGATATGGCTTCACATTCTTTGCTGGAATCTACTTAGGTACTGTTCCTGTGGAAACACAAGCATGCCCTTTACCCAGGTTATTAGAGAAAACAGACCCTCAATTTGTCCTGTTTCTGGGTTTCTAATCAAAGCTAAAGGATTTTCTTTCAACTTTGCCTTTGTTCTATTAGAAAAACGCCTTAAAACTGGCGTATTTGGCTCTGCAAAGGAACTGTTAAAAAATTAAAAACATATGAAGCTTTATTTAACTGCATCTGGGGATTTGCCAGGTTTAGTCCCCTTCTCTGTTTATCTAGTAGAGATTTCAGAGTGTGATGTGTTCTTTCAATAATAACTTGACTCATGGGAGACTAGGGAATACCAGAAGTGTGACAAACATCCAAATACATTAAAAAAGTGGCTAATTTTTCAGATATATATGCAGGACCATTGTCTGGTTTGATTTCCTGAGGTACTCCTAACGAAGCAAATGCTTGTAAAAAAATGTTGACAGGCATGATGAGCTGTTTCTCCTGTGTGAAAGGAGGCAAAAACTGCACCTGAAAAAGTGTCTACTGGTACACAGATATTTTTAAATTTCCCAAAAGATGGATATTTGGTAATATCCGTTTGCCATAATTGCAGACTTTGCAACCCTCATGGGTTGACAACTCCTGTGGACATAGGAGGTTGCACAAGTTGACAATCAGGGCAGGCATTTATAATTGCTTTTGCTTGATCCTTGGAGTTGCGAAGCATTCACATAAGTGCTTGTGTATTTTGATAAAAAAAGACATGACTTAATTTAGCTCATCAGAAATGTTAGGCAAAGTACTTGTAACAGTCATTGTCAGTTTTTCTGCTCTTGAGTTTTTCTGCCAAGAATCCTGGAAGGGAGGAATGTGCTCTAATATGGGAGACAAAATACTTGTTAGTTCTCTGTTGTACAATTCTGTAAAGACATGAAAGATAACGATACAGATTATAGTTACCAACAACTTTTAAAACTGATTATTCTATTCTTTTAACAATATTAGCAACATAAGCAGAATCTGTAATTACTCGGAAAATGGATAGAACAAACTCCTGAATAATCTAGCAATGCAATTTGTAAGTCTTCTGAATTTTGTAAAGCCTAATCAAAATATTTTTTTCAAGGGAAAATAAAGCACTGCGAACTCTTGGCCTGCTATAGTTAGCAGTCTTGCTCTAGCTCTAATTATGATCTGAATAATCATTTCTAATGTTGTAAAATTTGTCTTTGGGGACCTGTAAGGCAAAAAAATCCACTCTGTTATCTGCAAAGGGTCTTTTTCAGAAATGTCCCATTGAAAAATGAGACTATAGCTGCAATTGTTCTCCTAATATCCATAAAAAAATATTTGGAAAAAATACCTCTGTGTGCTTGTCTTTGTTGAAGAGCTTCAGTGATTTTTTGCAAGAGCATTTTCAGCTTCAGCTGTAAAAGTTCTAGGAGCTTTAATATTGCAGTATCCTCTTCAGAAATCAAAAAGTGGTGCAAGTTCATCATTAGTAATTCCCAAAACAGGTCTAATCCAATTGACTTCTCGCAAAAGTTGCTGTATATCTTGTAAAGTGGTAACACTAGTATGAAGTTGTATTTTTTGTGGCTTAATGGACTGTTTTAATATTAGCCATCCCAAATACTTCCATGGTGAGGTTGCTTGTATTTTTGATGTAGAAATTTATAGTCCAACAGTCTGAACTGTAATAACACAGTCATGAGTTTCCTCCATCTCTTTTTGTGTTGTGCTGCAATTAACAAGTTGTCCATGTAATGTAAGGTCATTGCTTGAGGATATTTCTGTCTGGCATTCTGTTAACATTGGAAAATTCTTGGGTTGCTGAGTTGTTGCTATCTGTGTTGTCACACAGTGGTGCTACACACTCATTTTTGAGTTTCTCGACAACAGCTTTCTGCAGGCTCTGGACAGTTGTTTTTTTTTTAAGTGTTCAGGCTTTCCATACCGGTAACATAATCCTTTAATGGTTTCAGCTTGCATCAGTGCCAGAGCACTATTCCGCTGAGGTATTAAATGTAGGGCAGAGAGGGGTTTAACTAGTCTTTGGTCAGTATCTTCTGCTTGTGCAGCAAAAGCTCTCTCAAGTCTCCCTCCAAAGGTATCTGTTTGTAATGTAGCAATATGCTGTGGCTTATAGATTTTACTGCAGGCTTCTGTCATTTGAGGCGGATCTGGCTGTAAGTGCGGCAAGGCTTGGATAATCCATTTACACTCATCATTAGCATCTGCAAACGCAAGAATACAGAGTACGTGCAGATGTGCCATGGCATTGTCACGCTGATCTATCACTTGTGTTAGGCAATCTATAAAAGTTGTAAAAGGCACTGATACCCCTTGCCTTATTTGAGTATAAACTCCTTAAGGGCTCCCAGCTGGCTGAACTTGCAAGAGAGCTTTACGTGCTGCATCTTTAATATCATCGAGCACTGCTCTGGGTAAATCAGCTGCCTGATCTTCAGCTCTGTCATGTGGAGGGTCCCCAGCTAAATGTACAACTGTAAGAGCTGCATTGGGACCTCCTGCATATTTTTCTATTAATTTTTCAAGAAGTCTTTGCCATTTTAAGTCTTACAAAACGCACTGTGAATCCATTAAAGTCATGGATGAAACAACGGCAATCAAAAGATGTTAAATCAATTATTATAAACACTTTTCAGCAATTGTTTAAGGCAAGCCCAGACCAATGTCTTTAATAGCTTTTCTTAAGTCTTTGTTTTCATCATGTGACCCAGGGTCCCATCTGGGGTTTGCATTCTGTCTCCTGCACCTTACTGGCAAATATAAAGTTGCTCATGTGCTAATTCAAGGTCACCTTCTTTGATGGCTTTATGCTTGATATCAGCCCAATCTGCCAACTTTAAGGTGTATTTTGGAGACTCTTTTAATTTTACAGGAGCTGGGGGTCTCTGGGATCAGGAGAAAAACAACTCGTTCTCTAGTTTTAAATCTGTCTCCTCTTCAGAAGTAGAATCACTGTCTTGCTGTTGAATACCCATAAAGATTTATAGTTTTCAATTTTCTTTTCACTTTCCTCTTCATTAGCTGTTTTTGAGGCATCTAAAAGTAACAGAGATGCAGTAAAGGCGGCAGCTACAGGAACAGCAGAATCCAGAAGACTGAGACTGATTGGGGAGAGAAGCTAAAGGATGCATGGCAGGCAGACTAGGTTGTTTACTGAAAATGTCAACAAGTATAGGACTTATGGGCAGCAGTTTAACAGCCATAAACTCCCTATGGGTAGTTGCATCATAGAGTCTTACTGAAATGGAGTCCCAAAGAGACATGGTAAAAGCAGACGTAAGGTCTGTGTCTGCAAAATTTTTCTGTACCCAGCATTAAAGGTCTTTTAATATTGCTTAGGCATGGCACAAGAATTAGTTCTTATCAGAGCTTTGAAATGAATATAAATGTCTCTCTGTTCCCTGGACATTTCTTGCCCCATGTTCCTCAAAGCTCACCTGTAATCTCATCACAGGTCTTTTCTAGATGGACTCAAGTCAGGGATGACCAGCAGGCTGTTTTCTGTTTCCTTTCAACACCCAATAGAGTCTGTTCCTCCTTTGTTTCAGGTGCCATTAAATCTGTGGATTTTCTGCTTCATTCCTGAAGCCTCTAAATTAGGCATCTGGAGTTTCCCAATTGCTCAATAAGATTGATCGCTCCTTGCACCGTGAAGCATCATTTACTGGGAGGTCAAAATCACAAGAGACAGGGCAACTGAGAGACTTTATAAAGGATGATTTATTGCCTCATGGTGTGAGTCTCAAAAAAGGGTGAGACATTAAATGTGTTATGTTTAATGCCATAATATCAGAAGCCATCTAATTCTTAGTTACAATTAAGTTACAATCTAAGTTACAACTAATCTTGTATTAGTTTTTTAGCCAATCACATACTTCTATGAAACTTGATAGCATCTTTTTACACCAACCATAATAAATCCTTTTTGCGGCTTTGCTGCAATGCTTTAACCAATCATGTAACACTTCACAAACCTACGTTGATACATCTTAAGCTTCTAATTGACTTTATAGCAGGTTCTATTGCTGAACTTTCATTTTTTTACGCTCTTACTTAACATATTGCTTTGCTTACATAATACATATCTCTGTTTGCTTAAAACATATTTCTACTTAAATTGCAAACTTACATTCTTGTTTTATATCTGCTTCACTTTCAGTGTTCTGGTTCTCCAAGCCTTCTCCTAGGTCTTAGGTTAAACATTGTATCCATCTCTATATCTGAGCCTGTATGCACAGGAACTCTGGGAGCTCTCTGTACTTGCAATTCCCACAGGTTCCACTGTGCTAAAAGAAGCTGTTCAAAGGCAGAGGCTTTGTTTTGACAAGGCACTGAATTGGTCAAGGGTTTATAGGTTAAGATCAGAGGGGAAGCCAACAAGAGGAAGATTAAAGTGAGCCTTCACCAGACTTGGACTGAATAAGTAGAGAAAGCAACTATCACCCTTGAAGAACTAGAAGCTTCACTAATACAAGCCTTCTTTCTGAAGGAGTACTTTAGTACTTGGACACATGATAAAATGACAACCTGTCCTGGTAGAAGTCCTACAGAATGCTCCTGGAGATTTTAGAAATAAGTTGATGGGAGTATTTGTATATGCTGGGTAAGTTGACGTGGGAGGTATTTAGCTGTACCTGCTATTCACAGCAAAGAACTGGCTAGAAATGCAAAGGTTGAGAAGTAGCTGTCATTGCAACATCGATGAGATTGAGATCCTGAGTCACCTAATAAGCAGCAGAATAAAGATTCAGACTTCAGGAGAGAAGGCTTCAGGTTGTTCATTGAGCTGGTTGGTAGCATTTTGAAGGACAGTAGAGTTCATGAGAGCTAATTGCCTCCATGGACAACCATCTTAGAGAATGAATAATTTATCCCAAAGTGCATGAAATTGTGTCAATGTGGCAGGAGGCCAGCACATATGGAGTGGGAGCTCCTGAAATCCAGAAAGTGTGCATATAACTCATGAAAGCCACCCGAGCTTTCAAGACACCTGAGAAGTATATAGAAGCATTGCCTGGATGTGTGGGAGAACTGGGAAAGCCTAAATTTGTTTGGAGTTGGAATTGACAGGGAATTAAAAGCTGCAAGCAAGGCTTCCACTGGTATTGGCAGCAAAGGTAAAATGAAGGAAAATTGTAGGTCTTCGGCAAAATGTTGAAGGGAGCCTAGTGATGAAAAAAATGAAAAAATGTCTGAGGCACTCAATGCCTTTCTCTTGTTTTCTACTGAAGAGGTGTGCTGTCAGGTCTGCCAAGCCTCTTTTTTGAGGGGAAGTTTGAGGGAGTGAATTATTACAATAAATTTGCTTAAGGACTGTTTTAAGCAGTTGAACATATGCAGGTCCATGGGACGAACAGGATGTACCCATGGGTGTGGAGGGAGAGTCATGGTTTAACCCAAGTGGGCAACTAAGTACCATGATGCCACTTGTTCACTCCCTCCACTCAGGTGGGATGGGGAGAAGAATCAGGATAAAGTAAAGCTAGTGGATTGAAATAAGAACAGTTATTTAAGTGTTGAAACAGAGTAAAGTATAATAATAACAATTTTAATGAAAAGGAGAGAGGTACAGATAAACAAAACATAAGGAAAAGAAGTGATGCCCAGTATAGGTGCTCAGCACCTGCTGATCTGTGTCCAACCTGTGTCCCAGCAACGGTCAGCCCCTCACCAGCAGCTCCCCCAGTTTACACACTGGGCAGGATGTTTTGTGGTGCAGAGTATCCCTCTGGACAGTTTACAGCTGTCCTGGCTGTGCTTCCCTCCAGCTTCTTGTGCAGCTCCTTCCTAGCACAGCATGAAAGACTGAGAAGTCCTTGACTTGGGGTAAGCACAACAGAGCCACAACCAAAGTATTAGTGTGTGATTAAGATTATTCTCATCCTGGATCCAAAATACAGTGTTGTACTGGGAAGAAAATGAACTCAGGACAGGGAGCTGAGGGGTGCTAGTGTGAGACCACTACCTGTCCTCAGAGAGTTGTGGATCCCAATTACTGGGGAAGAAAGCATGGCACACATTTCCGTGAATGGCAAGAAAGAGGTTTCAGGAAAGTAGAAATTGCTCAGCTCCTTCCTCCCTCTTTGTGGTGAAGGAGACCTAGGATATGAGGCACCTTAAAGGAATTGAGAACAGCCAGGGCAGATAAAACAGAGACCAACCTGATGGGTTTTTTATAATCTAAGATTATTTGCTTTGCAGAGAACTTGTTGATTTTGACTTCAGGCAAGATCTTTGTATGGTCTGAAGTATCGTTGTCATAGCCACTATGGAGAGAGGTGTACTGTTTGGGTGGAATTTAAAGTGAGTGAAAAATTGGCTGAAGCAGTGAGCTTTGAGGGCAGCAGCCAGTGGTTGGAAGTCTGACAAGTGTCAGTCACTAGAGGCATTTCTTAGGACTGTTCAACATATACACAAACAGCCTGGCAGGGTGGAATAAATCTTGTTAAGTTTGTGGATACTACTGCACTGTGGGAAGGGAAAATGGTCAATATGTTGGAAGGTAGGGGCTGTTCAGCAGGATCTCAGCAGGTTGGAAAAATACCTGATGGTCAGCAAATGCAAATTCTGTACCTGAAGTGAGAGAACCTGTGTGTCATAAGGACTGAAGAGGGTCTGGCTAGAAAGCAGCTGTGCAGACAAGTCTTGGAGATCCTGATACTACATGAAAAGTGTTGAGACAGGTTCTCGCATACAGAATTTATTAGCAGATCTGTAGCTGATTGTATTGCTTCTAAGGGTGACAGTTACTTTTTTTTTGGAGGAAGAGAGATTGAAAAGGGAAAACTACCACTATTGGCTAGCCATAAAGGCTAGTAATGGGTTCCCTAGACAAGCATCTTCCCCCAGAGTGTCCTCGCCAGTGGAGCAGGTGGTATCCCCTAATATTCTTCCCATAGTAACTGTATGGTTTTCTTCATAACATGCTCAGACTTCCTGTGATTTTGGGGCTTTTTTTCTGCTTATGGTGCTGTTGATGCTGATGGAAGTGTGCTTTGCTGAGGGGCAACTGCTGTATGTGGGTCACGTCTGAGGCTTTGTGTGTGCATATAGTGTGTTGGGTCTTCCTGTCAGTGTCAAAAGTGATGCGGTAGGAAGTTAGGACAGAAGCAGGAGGGAGTGATTCCCATGCAGGTTGCAATTGCTTTCCAACACTACTTTGGGGGTCTGTAAGTGCAAGGCTCTCAGTTGTAGTGGAACAAGAACTTAGAACAGGAATAATCAGGAGAAATGCTACCACAGCATGTGCAGGGAGAAGTAATGAAGCCACTTGTGGAAAGCAGGAAAGTGGTCTTTCTCTTTTTGTGCCACTGGTGGATGGTATCAGGAATGCAGTATAATTTGGGGCTTGACAGTACATGAAAGACACTTAAAAAGGGGACTAGTGGCTAGAGCACAAGATGTGTGATGAGAGAATGAAAGAGCTGAGTATGTTCTGCTTGGACTAGGGCAGGAAAATTGGATTGTTCCCCTCAGCTCTCACGTGGTAGGTGGAGGTAAGATTAGAATGGAATTAGGAACCGTTTGTCAAACAGATGAGAAGCTGCAGGGGTGGAGTAAAGGGGATTCCAGACAGGTTTTAGGACATGGCTATCATACTTAGTGTAGTTGAACATTGAACCAGACTACTAAAAGGTAAAACTCTCCTGTGGATTTTTTGAAACTTGATATGAGATCTTGGGCAGCCTAATATAAGTTTGAAGTTGATGCTGCTTTGAACACGGTTTGGACACAAGTGATTGTTAGAATTTCCTCTGAAGCTTAACTGTTCTGTGATTTGCTAAGAAAAACACTTAACAACGGGAGACATTTAAATGCAAAACATGCTCTGTAGATCTGGAAGTGTTAATGGTTTGTCAATGTAAATGAGTGTGTGACACACCTTGTCATAAAGTCTTTTTATTTAAAGAAACTCAACTTCTTAGGCTACATTTTTCCATTTCTTTAGGCAGCAGAATGTCAGAAAAAGGAGTCCAACAATACATCAGATGATGACAGCTGTGAGAAGGCTGAACTAAATGCGCAGCAAGCATTTGTTTTTGGGCAAAATTTAAGAGATAGAGTTAAGGTAAACACACATTTGTTCTCTTAGTCAAGAGTTTATGAAGTACTGTGAAGCTACTGTATGAAAGGGTTAAAACCGTTTACATGTATGCATGTAAAATTAAAAGCTATGACCTCAATGGAGTTGACTGTTTAATAAAACTAGTTTTCTGGACATTTAATAAATGAATTCTGTTAAATAGCATGAGAAGCTTTTTCAAGAACAAGTACATCTACTGCAATAATGAGTAATGGCTAAAGCTCAATAGAATGTAGCATTTTCTCTTATCTTTTGGGTTAGAATGAAGTTGAAACGTGGTCCTAAAATGCTCCCATGAAACCAAGACTTCACAGAAAGATGGAAAAATAGGCTAAGCCTGGGCTCCAACTTGCACATAGAATAACTGAGTTGGACTGTTAGTACTTCCTGTTGAAAACAGGTTTGCTCAGGTTTCCTAGTGTAATAAAAGAAAGTGTGATATTGGGACACAGACTTACCTTGTTTTATTGTAGAAAGCATTTGTGGATGAAACGTTGTCTTTAGGAAGAATGAGTTGAAAAATTTGTGGTCAGTTATTAAAATTTATATATACTTGATTCAAGTTATTGATGTATATACTATATATACTTGATTAAAATTATTGATAAATATTTGTTCTTTGTCTAGCTAGGAGATGAAAGTGATGAAACTGCTGATGTGCAAAATGCTGGCCTTCTGACAGCAGATATACCTTCTGCAACAAACTATTTTCTGCAGTACATCAGTTCCAGGTGAGACTACAGAGAAACCGATAGAAGAGTTTTCCTTACTCATTATTGAAAATTTTTTATGTTTCTGCTCTTTACTGGATGCAGGGCTTAGACTGGGTCAGTGGGGATCCAGACTTCTCAAGAATGAGATGGCAGTCTTCAGGTCTGGGGGAATCCTCAATTATCTCATCAAGGGAGATGCATTTGATACTATTTATTTGACCACATCCTCACTGAAACCTCTTCAGAAAACCAACAAGCGTGACATGAGAAGTCTTCTCATGAATGATTAGAAACACTGATGGACTGAATTTGAACTACTTGTACAATCTCATGAAGATCTCTATTGATTTGTGTTGTTCAGTAGGTTTTGTATGTGATATGGATAAAAGGAAGAATAGTTAAAATTTTTTCATGATATCAAGCTTTTCACAGAGGCCTGTATGAATAAGTAGGAGCCTAACTGTGGGAGGTTTTTTGAGAGAACTTCTGATGAGGTGACAGTGTCAGAAGATATGTGATGCATAGGTAAAGTGAGGCAGCCAGGAGAAAACTGCGAATTCTATCTTCTGTGGTGATGAGCTCTGAGCTGACAACCTTCACTTGAGTCTAAGGTAGTGATACAGCTCTGAAAATGGTAGCTTAGTAGTGATCAAAAAATGAAGTAGCGTACAGAGTGAGAAAACAGGAGATACAGAGCTGTGAATTCTAGTAATAACTGGATAAGTGTGAGGGGAATTCCCACCAAGAGTGATGAAGCAGAGTCTCTGCTCCTGGAATAAGCTGAAATTCAGATTGAGGCAATGAAATAATTGTAGGAGAAGCACCAATACATGCTTTCTTTGTCCTTACATTTGGCATTTTTAAGATTCACCATGTTGGTGTTCATGCAGGAGGCCGTAGGCAGTTTTGCAATCGATAAACTTCTGATGCTGAACTTCTCAGCACTGGAGACGTAGAGAACACCTTTGCTCTCCTGATGCCAGATCAATGTCTTTCCAATAGACAGAGTCAGATTTGTTCAATCAGATTTGGCAGACAGTAACTACTAATATGTGGCCTTCAAGTACTGGAATATTTTTTTCATATTTTTCAACTCATATGACATCTACTGTCATCTCATTTGAGTCTTTACTTTGGGAGGATTTATTCATGGTGGATCAATTGCCAGAAACCTGGTTTTGCACTTGTCTTACAAAAAATAGTGTCTAAGGGGAGTTGGCTCTGGTTTTCAGCTGAGATGGCAAAGCATTATGGTAATCAACTTGTAAAAGAAAGCTCCTTCCTTTGTGTAGCACTGTCAATTCTTTTAAAAGTGTAAATGTGGTGGGTGGTGTGGCAGATACTGGTAGGCCGCATTGCATTCCCTCTCAACATTTCGAGCTCAAAACTGTGGTATTTAATTCCCTTGGTAGGTAAAGCTGTCTTCCACTGAGGATCTCCTTTGTTCTAGGAATCTCCTTAATCAGAAGTAGAAATTCTACATGTACAGTTTAAAAGTTTGTTTGGTTTCACTTTAATCACGTAGATGTGAGTCCTTATTTTCCAAACTTGGTGGAATGCACATAGGCTTGATTCAGAACAGTCTGCCTTTTGTATGTTCATTTTGTGAGCAAGCTGGTTTCTTAGAAAGGTATGCCTGATGGAAAGGGACAGAAACAGTGACTTGTTAAGTCTTTGGAGTCTGTAAAAGAATAAAACTCTTGTCCTTTCTAAATAGGATTTAAAATCTGTTAATAAAAGTACTAATGAAAGGAGGAAGTAAAAGCTGAGATTTGATTGTGAAACTTCTTCAAGAGGCTGTGGTATAGCAGCTAGTCTGATAGAAGGCATTACTTGTCCCTGCTACCTTTGCTTCAGTTACGATACTGGAAGTGCTTTTGTTTTCAGTTCTTGCCCTTTCTGAGGGAATTGATGAAAAATGTGTAGTTGTTCAAGTCTGTGCATGTAGAATACTGTTTAAAAAAAAGTATGTTACATGATTAGACAGTAAGCCCTCACTTAGCATTCAGCATTCCTTTGTATGTTATTAGTTATCTGAAGGGGAAGATTTTTACAGAGGCAAAATAATTTGTTGGCATTCTGAGAAAATTCTTATTCTGTAAAGCTAGAATGTTCTTTCATGTTAAATTGAATTAATTTTTACCTATGTTTGTGTCTACCAGTGCTTACTTTTTTAAAGCCAGTGACAATCACTCACTTTGAGAAATTTTATTAGTAGAAAATTAGAGGTATTATTTTCCATCATGTAAAACTTGTCTTATTTATTGGGTTTTTTATTCAGTGTAGAGAACTCTAGAAACAGTGCAGATGCATCTGGCAACAAGTTTGTTTTTGGACAGAACATGAGTGAGCGAGTCCTAGTAAGTATCCACTGCATATATGTTGTAATTTTGTGATCAATTTGTTACGGATTCTCACTCTGGAACTTTGAGAGCCTTTAATTATGCTTGTCACTTGAGTATGGGGTTTTTTATTCAGTGGTTTCCCTTGAAGGTAACTTACTTTGCAGCAGGGGAAGTTCATTATGAGCTGTCTGTCCAGCCATACTCTCCAGGATTTCCCTGCCAAACTCTCTCAGTGTGAGGAGATTCAGTGCTCTCTCTGTAGTGCATGTTGAGTCTTGTGCATTTTATGGCACAGCTTGTTGCTTTAAGTGGCTATTGGAGTATAAGTATTAGAGGGAATTTTATATTTAGCCTCAAAATTGAGAGCAGTGCAGTTGTGTGAGTCCCCCCTGGATAGGATTTCAAGCCTAGCAGTAGAGCAGATGCCTCAGGACTGAGGTGTGATTCTGGAAATGCTGTTTATGATGTACCAACCTAAGGAACGCATCCTAGTACTTCACTGTTTCCTGCTGTTGTTTTTATCCCTGTGCTGGAACAAAATGGAAACATTTAATGCTGAGACCTAATGAAGCAGGAGTTGAGTCAGTTATGCCATGAGTAGCTGTAGATGAAATTGACTTGCTGTGTTGAATAAAGCAAGTAAAAAAGCCTCAGAATAAGGATTGGAATTTGATATCAGTTTAAGGGAAGAAAATTTGAACTGGTTTTTAGTTCACACTCCATTCAGTTCCTTGCTGAGGTAGTAGGATAGCTTTAACTGTGAAACTATTATCCATGAGATTCTTTTTTTTTTGGCCCTACAGTGTATAAATACTGGAGGTGCCCTCAGTACTTGGTTACTAGCCCTGTTCTGCAGAATTAGCATGTATTTCTCTCTTCTGTTTACCTCCTCTTATTTTTGTGATAGAGTCCACCAAAATCAAATGAAGGTAGTACAGAGAGTAATAAGGAGAATGCTGCTACAGAGTCTGGGTCTGAATCATCTTCTCAGGAGGCCACGCCAGAAAAAGGTGAAAAAAAAAGTATTGTATTAGGAATGGTAGTTAATAATTTTTTAAATGGTTGTATTTTTCAATATCCTGTTACTTTTCAAAAACATAGGATTATTATGTTGCCTTTACTGTCTCCTGTAAACCAAAGATACAGGCTGGGTGTGGAAATTTCTGGATGGTGTAGATCCTCTAATATTAAGCATGTATAGGCTGCACTGTTTTTTTCATTGTCATTCTGTGGTAGTGGGATTATCTTCAACAGAATAAAATTAGAAGGAATTAACAGAGCTAGTTGTAGGACTTGGTAGAGAACATAGAAGAAATGTGCCAAACATTTTTTTAACAATTCTGTTATATTTCAAATTACAATTTCTGAGTCAAACGTGTATTGCATTGAGTGGGTGCTCCACATGTTGTTTGAACTTAGAATTGTTTGCTGGATTCTGTGACTTCAAATTGTCAAGATAATACTGAAATTCTGGGAACTTGGGTTTTCTTCAGTAAACTGCTTTCAAGCCCAAATGAAAGTGGAAAATAAATTGCACTTGTGTAGGCACAAAAATAAATTGTCCATGTGTAGGCACAGCTGTATGGCTGGCAAGAGTATAAGTACTGCTGGAGAATCTACAGATAAGCAGGTGTCCATGCAAAGGTTTTGAACTATTGTGTGTAGGGAAAAAAACTTCTTGAGAACTTCTCTTTTGTCCTGTATGCATGTAAAGCAAGTATTAAAAGACAAGCGTTCATTTCTGCTTTAAATTTCAATCATTTTTTACATGTTCTATTAAGGTCTGTCTTCTGTACTTTTCAAAAGTCTCAAAATTCTGGTGTGCTTGTGTGAGACCTTTGTACATGTTTTAAAATTTTATGCTAATCATTCTCAGACTCTCACAATGTTGTTCAGCTAATAATATTTCAGAATCACTGGCAGAGTCTGCAGCAGCCTATACTAAAGCAACAGCAAGGAAGTGTTTATTAGCGAAGGTAGAAGTGATTACTGGGGAAGAAGCTGAAAGTAACGTGTTACAGGTAAGAAACAGAGTAGAGGAGCTTTGAGTTTGTGGGATTTCATATGGATGTCTAGTGAATGCACACCATCTGATTCCCTAACTCAGCCTTCTTCTATATCTCTAATGTATTTTCTTGTGTTAAAATGCAAACTTTATATCAGATCCTTATTTATTAGCTTGTTGTCCATAGTTTTTCAATTTCCTCTTTCTGAATGAATTTTTCTGTATGAGTCATTCAGGTGTATCTTAAGCATACTTTCCTGAATCCATCACACAGAAGCTTCTGTTTTCTAAGAAACAATTATTTGAAGAAAATTTAAATTAATTAAATATTTTTAAGTTCTTTAATCATTGTACTACTGAAGATTTTCTAAAACTTGGAATGGACTGTTTATGCCAACAGTCTAGTTTCTTGCAAAATAGAAACTATATCACTATATCACTCAGGAATTTGTTTGAGCTACTTAATTGAATTAGTAATTTTGTAGAAGGATATTTAGTCATGACTTAAACTCCTGATTTTAATAATGATATATTTAACATTGTGGTTATTCATTAACTTAAATATACTTACAAAATCCAGTATATCCTTAAGAAAAAGGGTTTTAATTTAAAATTAAGTGGTACGTTTATTTTTTTTCCATCTCTTTATCTTTCAGTGATAGTGTGTCTTTTTTCCTTGAGGTACTTTGTTTCTCAGAGTTTGAACTGTGTTATTTTCAGGAATAGCTTTCTTTATTCTTACAGACAGCATGCTCTATTCTGGCACAAACAGTTTTACACTGTCTGTATCTAATGCCTATCAGTTACACTTGTATTACCTTACAAAATGAAGCTCTGTAATGTTTATATTCTTGGACTTGTTTTTACCAGACATAAATGGTCTTTAAATGGGTCTTCTGGTACGTCTCTCTTTCTCTGTAGTTCAGAAATGTCTGGAGGCTTCACATAATTGATCAAGACACTGAAGAGATAAGAATCCTGTTTCACTTAGGAAAACCACAACTTTTGGCAGTTGTATACTTAATAGAGGACTGACTTGCCTGAATATGCTGTAATTTAATGGATCTCTTGCCTAACTTTAATTATTATTTTTCTTGTGAGATATAATGCATTAACTTCCAAATGAGATTTTGTACTGGCAGAACTATGTTAATATTGCATAAACACATAGAGCTAGATGTTTTGGGGTGAAGAAGATGGTAAATGGGGGAATGTAAATGGAAGTATCTTTTCCACTTAGTGCATGCTCATCTGTGAGGAACTTGAGGGGGTGTTGGTTTGGGGTATAAAACCTCAGCAGTAACAAAGAAGTTGGATTAGAGAGAGCGATATAGAGTAAATATGTTTGGCGTGGAAGAAAAAGGGAGCTTGTAGGTCAAGAAGGAGTATTCCTACTGTTGAAAAAAATACATACACCTTTTGAGTTTTATAACCTATGAATCCTGCAGGGAGGCAGTAAAAATACTTCATTTATTAAAGACTTTGTGTGGTTCAGGCTTTGATAATGACTTGGTAATGAGCTAGTGTCTTTGTTCATCCTTTGCTTCCTTACGGGAAGAATTTTGCTTTGCTTTCATTGAATTTGCTGGGTCTTCCCAGCAACAAGTACCACCTTCACTGGTGCAATGTGTACCTAAGGCTTTTAAAAGAATTGACTGATATAAAGCAATCTCTTATGACCTTAGGTTTATTTTGTGAAAATTAATACCTTACCTGAAAATTACTTGTTTTGATTTTAAGCCTTCTTATTCTTTAAGAATATATAGCTTCTTTTAATAAAACCTGATGAAAACAGACAGCATATTTTGAGAAATTTATTGCAAAATAAAGGATGACTGTTTTGGTTTACACAGCTATAAACAATTAAAAATTCCAGTGTGAAATCTGTATATTTGTTTAACCAAATGTAGGTGACTGAGATTACTTCATGATTACTTCAATCAGCCACTATGCAATAGAGATGTTTTCTGTTACAGATTCAGTGCAAGCTGTTTGTATTTGATAAAAACTCTCAGTCTTGGGTGGAAAGAGGTCGAGGACTCCTGAGACTCAATGATATGGCCTCAACAGATGATGGAACATTACAGTCTCGACTGGGTAAGGGGAACCAAGAGAAATGAGATACTGAATGACAGTCATGCTATTTTCACAAGGCTCTTTCTTGACACATAGCAACATTCACTTTAGTTTGTCTTAGCTCCAGTAATGCAGAAGCAGTTTGGACCTTTTCTTTTGCTTCAGTTAGTGAATATTGCCTCCAAAGAGAGTATCTTCATACCCTTCTATTGTGGCAGATGTTCCAGTTTTTCCCATCATAAAAGCAAACCATGTTTAGTAACTAGAATATTTGCCTAGAAATTTATGGTAAGATCTTTCAACTCTGGCTATATTGGACGGGTTGCTTGTAGTGGGGGAAGTCTGTTTGAATAGTGCATGATTGTTCAGGCTGGCAGGAATGTGCATTAGCCTAAGGTTATCTGCTCAAATACAACTACTGAATTTTAATGTATTAACATATAAGGCTTCAGACTAAATAGCTTTAGACATTGCTCATAATCTTTAATAGCCTTGTTACAGTTTAGGCCCAGCCAGCAGCCATGCCCCTTGTAGCATTTTGCACTCCCCCTCCAGCAGGATCAGGGAGAGAATTGGAAGTATATGAAAGTTAAAAAACTCATGGGTTAAGATAAAAGACAGGTCAGTAAAGAAAGCAGAAACAGTGCATGCAAACAAAGCAAAACAAGAAATGAATTAATTGTTTCCCATGGGCAAGCAGGTGTTCACCCATCTCCAGTACAGCAGGGTCCCATCACACATAATGGTGACTTGGGAGGACAAACACCATCACTCCAGATATCCTCCCTTTCTCTTCTTCCCCCTGCTTTATATCCTGAGCATGGTGTTATATAGTCTAGAAACTCTTGGGTCACCTGTCCCAGCTGTGCCTGCCCCTAACCTCCCGCATACTCCTTGTCAGTGTAGTATTATAAAAAGCAGAAAAGGCCTTGGCTCTGTGCAAGCACTGTTCTGCAATAACAAAAACATGTCTATTATCAACCATATGTTCAGCACAAACCTAAAACACAGCTCCATACCAGTGACTGGGAAGAAAGGTAACTCTACTCTAGCCAAAACCAGCACAAACCTATATTCTTCTCATTTACAGTTGTGACAAAAACCAAAGAGGGGCTTATTTGTAGGAGGACAGAAACCTTTATACAATAAAAACTGTCTTGACTATTTTGAGCTTCCTTATGTGTCTGTTTTCCACCTAATTGATCTTGTAACTTGGCTTTAGTGATGAGGACTCAGGGGAGTCTCAGGTTAATCTTAAATACCAAGCTCTGGGCTCAGATGCAGATCGATAAAGCCAGTGAGAAGAGTATCCGGATCACTGCCATGGATACAGAGGACCAAGGAGTTAAAGTTTTTCTTATATCAGTGAGTACTATTTTTGTTTATGTCTTAACCATTTTAATAAATACTTACTTCAACTGTAGTTGAGGTAGCATTATCATTTTTCTTTGCACCCTGCACTGTCTTAACATCAGCCCTGCCCCAAAGACAAGGCACTTGGCAGATTTGCTTGTCTAACAAGTCTTGCTAGTTGTGAACCAACACCGCATCAAAGGCTGCCCTGGGAAGCCAGGTTATCCAAAGCATTGCCTATGGAGTCATGGGATCTGTTCCACACATACTGAGACTCTAACTATAGTTTATAGTGTTTAATGCAGATTGTTTTCTGATACAGGAAAAATGGTCATTATTTCATGGATCTTATGCAGTAGTTTAACCAAATTAGATCTACTGGAACTTTCAGCACAGGAAAACTGTCACTGTCTGCAGTGAAGGAGGATGATAGGTGCCTGCTGAAAAGGAAACACTAAAACTGTCAAGAACATCATATTAGTACTTAAAGGATACACATTTTAACTTTTATTTTCTATTGAATATTATTTTGTTTAGTATTTTGATGTGTATTAAAGCAGTAAAGGACAGTGAAAGTGATTTCTGTGCTTGCTAAATGGGGAACGGCAGTCCCGATCAGAATTACTAAAACACTCGGGATCTGATCATACAGTCAGCAAGGAAGAAAGGTCATTCTCTAATGCCTGCTAAAGCACTTACAGATTTGGAGAGGTCTGAACATGTTATTTTGATTTATGCTGATGCTACACAAGATGTTGCAAAAGAATTAGTGTTTCTAGGGATCAGAAATTGAGAGCATCAACAAATGGTCAGCATTCCCTGTGACATTAGGTTTGTGGGGCTGAGATCTGGAGTCCCAGAATGGAACTTAATGGTACCAAATATGCATTGATAAAGAAAAGTGAAATTATTGGATAATATTTTCTCCATACTAGATTTGAAAGTTTTGAGTTAATCTGTCATCAGGTTATTCACTCTTGATTTTAGTATTGATAAAAAGTATCTTGTTTGGAATTATTTCTTTATTACAGCTCATTGCAGGGGAATTTTGCAGGCACAGAGATGACAGATTCAAGTGTCAGATGGGACGGATGGAAACTATTTTTTACGAAAGATTTCGACAAGTTGTCAAAAATGCTTCCCTCTGAAACAGAGACTGTTTAAAAAAAAAAATGAACAATTGCCTGCCTGTCCATTGAGTTTTCTCATTATATCTCATATTGAAATTTTATGCAAGTGCCTCATAAAACAATTGGCTTGATTACAATTAACTAATGTGTGAAGTTGAATTATTGACAGGCTGGCAAAAGCATGCAAGATTTTAATTGAAGGTCTTTTTAATATGAGCTTTTGGGAGGTTTCAGGAAAGCTGTGTGATTCCTGTGTGAAGAAGGCTATGTGAGATCAAGAAGTACTGGGTATGTTAGCCAGAGAAAGTTGGAACTAAGCAGAGGAATATACTCTCACCACCAGAGTTCTGTATACCTAATGTCCTGCTGTGTGTACCACAGCCCATTGTAACCGGTTTGAAAAACACTTTATGAGAAAACCGAAAAGTATATTGTGAAATATGGCATGACTGGCATGTATTATGTCAGCAGTATTTTGTGTTATAATTCTATGTACCTTTTTCTTCTTTCTGAATATTAAAAAATGCAGGCAAGCTCTAAAGATACAGGGCAGTTGTATGCTGCATTACACCATCGGATCTTGGCCTTGCGCAGTAGAGTGGAACAAGAGCAAGAAATCAAGAATGTAGCACCTGAGCCAGAGGTAACGCAGTCAAATGAGGAAGACAGTGATGATGATGATGTCATTGCACCTTCAGGATCAGTTGGAAGTGGTAAGGAAGACAGTGTTGTGTTTCCTGTTTCCCATGCATCTTCCTGTGTCATTTCTTAAGGCAGAACTGTGCTCTTCACATATGTCTATGGAGTAGGACTATTGCACAGACTTTCTTTTTGAATGCAACTACTTCATGATTCTTCTCCGAACTGGTAAAAGGCCCCTCTGCTGCCTCTGAGTTACATGCCACAGTTTAGCAGAGGTTATCTGTGCTTTTTATCATTTACAGGCTTTCTAAGGGTAGTTCTGAGTTTCATTTTTGCTTTCATCATGGCCAGGAGTTGCACCTAAAACCTGTGTCCTGGTTTGAAAGACAGGTGTTTGATAAGAAAGGCAGGAACCTCTCTTTGAAATGGAGAATGTAGACCCCCCTCCCTCAAAATTATTATAATTTTGGAATTAAGGGTGTCTCAGGCAAATATGTGGGGATAGGAATAACAGTTCTTTACTGATACATACATATATGTATGTATATATATATATATATATCAAGGCAAACAAAACAACAACAACTATGAAATTAACACCAAACAGAACAGGAACCCAGTAACAGTTCTTTTGATTGTGGACACCTTTCCCCTGTGGTGCAGGTCCCATCCCAGCTGGCAGGCAGCACTGGCCAGCTCCCGGTGAGCAGGGGGAGATGCGGTGATCCCGTGTGGCTGCAGGGGTGCTGGGGGTGATGGAGGCTGTGTCCTGGATGGGAAGGATGGAGGAGAGGCTCTGCTCATGGATCTTTGGGACCAGTGTCAGTCCTGGTGTTCCAGTAAGATGCTTTGAGGTGGCAGGCTGAAGCAGGAGGGTGTCTGAGCAGGGGAGTGTGGGGTCCCACAGCCGAGGAAAGGCAGCAGTGAGGTTTTCCAGTGACCATCCTTTACTGAGCCAAATGAGGGGGAGAGCGAGCAGCTGCCCACACTCTCCTTTACCTGCCCTCTGTTCTTCAGGGTATTCTCCCTCTTCTGCCTCCCCCCCCTTACCCCGGCCCTGCAAGAGAAACTCCAAGAAAGGGACAGGAAGTCTTCCCCTCCCTTTGTCACTAGCCATCTTGGCATGCCAATGGGAAAAAATTCCAGATAGAGAGGGGGGGAAAAAAAAGAAAAAACCAACCTCCAACAACCTGAGATCAGTAGACAGCATCCAGACTGACCTTTCAGTGGAAAGCTGTTTGGAAAGCAGGTTTACAAAGGGGCATGGAAGGAGTGTAATGGATTTTGTGCATGAGGAGGCCATAATTTATGAAAAAAAAACTAGTCTTCAGTTTAAGGAAGGCTTCCTTTTGTGCTCTCAACTTGGAAGCCATCTGTGCTTTGCTTTCTTGAGGCTGAGAACATCCAGCCTTTGACAGACCTCCATCCTGGTTCACAGAAAGGCAAAAAAGGAGGAATGAATATGAACAAAAGCAGTGGGAAGATTGAAGAGGTTGGAAACTGGGTTTTTAGGGATTTCTAGGGATGCTGCTGGGATTCCTGAACCAATTAGTCAAGAACATAAAATTCTACAGTAGACAGGTCTTAGTCTGGAGAAGGCATATGCAGGGCAGGGGAGGAGGAATTCTGTAGTTCTCATCTCTCATTGAACACCTGGATATGAGACTTCTGTAGGATGCTTGGGATGGGTCTCTTACTGTAAGGCAAGAAACACAAGATCTTTCTTATGACCAAGAACTACTTTTATTGTTTCAGGTCCTAATGATGAAGGTGATGGGCAGAACGTTGGTAGCACATAGCAGATGTTAGCTGATCTGCTTGCAAGGCTGCTATGAACACCATCTTGCAGGCATCTCCGGATACCCCAGGCCAGCGATTATTTCAGGCAGTGTTGAAAGCTCCAGGACTTAAGACTGTGCATCTCTATTCTGTTTGTTTGGGTTTTTGGTCTGGATCAGTAGATTCCACACAAAAAAAAAGCAGACTTGGAAACTACCTGAATGTGGTTTGGGACATTAAAAGCTCATCATATTGATGAGCAAAAAAAAAATAAAAATCCAACCCCAAAACAACAAAAACACAAAATGCAACCACCCCCAACCATTTCTCCTCTTCCTTGTAATTAAAATGGCACATTACAGCTTGTCACAGCTTTTCATTGGAACCTTTTGACTGTTTCTTCAGTAGTTCATGTCTTGCAGGTCTCCAAGATAGAACTTTCTGACACGGTTCCAGCTCAAATTCTGCTTTTATAACCCCTGTTCTCCTTTATGCAGGGAAACCCAGTCCTCACCAGCTCCTATGCTCACTGGCTGCCCTTTTGGGTTCCTTTGTGGCTATTTTTGTTTTGTGGGGTTTTTTTGTTTGTTTTTTTTTTTGTTTTTTTTTTTTTTTTTTGTTTTGGTTTGGTTTTTTTTGTTAGTTTTTGTTTTTTGGGGTTTTTTTTTTTTTTTTGGACTGCAGATGGGGCAGGTTATGTTTTTACCTTTTAATTTTTAATCCCAACATAGATTATGGATGTGGATGCTATTGTTTGCTGTCTAGTGGTTTTAAACAGAAAGAAACAAAACATTGTGGTTCACCAGAAAAGCTTTTTTAACATGATAATAAGAGACTTTAAAGTCTGAAGGACGTTTTGCTAACTCCTTTTTTCTTCCCATTTCATTATTATTTTTGGGGGATTTATATTGTGGTGAGACTTCTTTTATTTTCATTTTTCAATAAGATGTTCTTGTGTGTTGAAAAAGTGAAACTATTGTTTTGTACTGTTCTTTTCTGTTGCTATTTAAGGGAGAGTTAAGCCACTATATATAATAGATGTTGCATATAATTTCTTAGAAAACTTTGTTTCTGCAGGAGGCATACAGGTTAAACCTTCAAAAAAGTTAATGACAAAGCAGCTGTTAGCCCTTGGAAGAATAAAATGGGCTCATATAATGAGCTCTGCCAGCCATTAAAATAAATCTGTATAATAAAGCAGCTCTCATTTAATGGCTTGATTCAACAAGCCATTTACGCACCTGCCTGACTTAACTGTATGTGAATAATCTTACTGAAGTCAGTGCAACTCTTCATGCTTAAAGTTGAGGACATTTTTTAAAATCCTGCTGAATTAATGGCCTTAAATAGAAAATTTGACTTCTAACCCTTCCTGTCCCTGTTCTGTTTCCTAAAGTCTTGCAGCATGAAGAAGATAATACTGCCAGCCTTGACTAGTTTGGGCTGAAGGTTATTGTATTCTGTTCCACCACAAATAAAAGCAACAATGTGTTTTTCTGTGTGTAATTCTGAAGTACTCCTACTGCAACCATAACTCACTTTTTTTTAATTTGGGTGTTTTTTAATAATTTTAGCCTTTTGTGTGAAAACTGAGTTTTATTTTCTTATTGAAATATATGGTAAGTTCTATTCTAGCAAGGTTGGAATTTGGTAGTCACCAAGTTACTTTCACTATAAATTCCCCAAATTTTTCCATCTCCTTTATAAGTAGTTTGCTGATAGATAATTTCTGACTTGCATGCTTGCTCCTTTGTAGGATAAGGATCTAAAATGCACCACCTAAAAGAAAATGAAAAGGGAAGAAGCATTTGATGTAGCATTAATTGAAAACAGAAACCCAGGTTAACTTCAAAATTGAGTATTCAAATAGCAAAACAGTCCTTATTACCTCTATTTTAACTAAACACACTTTTCACTGGCAGTTGAGAACATGTCTACCACTGTTTTCTGTTAACCATCACTGAAGACCTCACTGAAGGCTGATGCTGTTGGGACAGAGGGTGCTTTTACTTTTCCTGATATCCAGTTGAAAGAACACCTGTGATTACTTTTCTGGCAATTGAAAAGGGCTGATGATAAGCTGTGCCACTGCATCTTGATTCTCTGGATTGTCTGCTCATGCCTTCTTGAATTTTGGTTTTCTTTTTCCCTCCTTAGAGTTATGGGGGTTTTTACCAATGAACAGACCTGTTGCTGCACCCCCTACTCTTGCCATGCTTCAACAGGAACATGGCATGTTCCTTAGTACCCACCACATGATTGTTTCTGCATCACAAGGTTCTGGGGACTTCCAAGTAAGTGATCTGTATTTTTGGATCTGGAATCATTTTACATTGTTGAGATACTCAGATTTAAACTATTCTTTTCAAATACCTTTGCACCATAAAGCTGTTTATTGTCAGCAGCTTGTTCATAAGGAAAATTAATAAAGTGTCTTGGCCATCATGGCCCACTTCTGGGAAAATAGGCTTTATTTCCTGGTCCCAGGCTCTTTGGGGTCCATGTTGAGCTTACTTTGAAGTGTTTTACCTAAAATGAATTGATGGTGCATGAGGATTCAGAAAAATTGAATAAGCATGCTTGCTTTGGGGTTCGGTAGTACATCACCTACAGCTTTTTAAAAAATTTGGCAACTATTTACTGATAGAGATTTTATTTTTGGCCAGAAGCTTTGCATAAATGTTTATAGTGAAGGCAGAATTGTGTTGCTGTGCATCCCAACAGAATTGACAACGGATTGAGTTCAGGCCCTGCCCAGCAAGATACAGTTAGGCCAAAGCAAAACCCTAATTTAGCTTTCTGCTTTAAGCCTTATTAAGCCAGTGACAGGCAAAAACAGATGATGCCCATGTGTCTCAAAAGCTGTATGTAAGACTGTCATATCAAAATGTACATGGGAATTACATTAAAACCTGTGTTAACAAGCAGGCAAACAAAACACCTTGAGCCCTGCATTGTGTTTCCTGTACTGAGCAGTGGCTGTTCGAGAGGAGGGTAATGGTGACCAGCTTTGCTGCCTTGCAGTAATCTTCCCCTTGATCTCACTTCTGCTCCATCTTTCCCCTGAGGCCTCCTGTGAACTTTTGTGTGGTGTTGATAATTCCTGTGTATAGCCTGTGTGGCTGCTGACCCAACACAGGCACAGCCTTTCAGGTTTCCAAGTGGCAAAAAATATACTGAAGAGTATAGTAAAGTCGAAAGTGCTTGCAGATGACTCAACAGTGTACTGTGGCAACCAGGAGGGCCAGATATGTCCTGGGGAAATATCAGGCACAGCCAGGCAAGGGAGGAGATTATCTCTGCTCTGCACTGCAGAAGCCTCACCTTGAGTTCTGGGGACAGTTTTGGGCACCACAGCATAACAAAGGCCTTAAGCTAATAGAGAGTGTCCAAAGGGCCACAAGGATGGGGAAGGGTCTAAGGGGAAGTTGTATGAGGAGCTGCTGCGGGCACTTGGTTTGTTCAGCCTGGAGAGAGAGACTGAGGGGAGACCTCAATGCAGTCTTCAGCTTCCTCGTGAGGGGCAAGTATCAGTCTCTACACTCTGTGACCAATGACAGAGCTTGAGGAAACAGCGTGAAGCTGAGTCAGGGGAGGTTTACCTTGGGTATCAGGAAGTTGTTCACCCAGAGGGTGACTTTAGAACTGGAACAGGCTTCTCAGGGCAGTGGTCATGGCACCAAGCCTGAGTTCAAGAAGCATTTGGACAGTGCTCTCAGTCATAGGGTGGGATTGTTGGTGTGCCCTGTGTAGGGCCAGGAGCTGGACTTGATGATCCTGATGGGTCCCTTCCAACTCAACATGCTCTATGTTTCTATGAAAATGTTGCTAGAATGGTGATGTCACTGAAACCAGAAGTTAGCCTCTTATCCGTCAAATAAAAAAAAAAAAAAAAGACACCCACTAGAAATGCAAACATTAAGGTAAGAGAATGTTGTAACACAACATCTTTCTGTAGTCAGTTCCCAGGGCATGATACATTGCTTTAGAGAAGACAGGGCAAGAAATTATCAAAATAAATGCGTCTTCAGCCATCCTGCCCTAGAACTAGGGTGGGAGGTGACCAGATTGTTAGAAGCCTGCAGGAGTAAAAACCCTCCAACTTTGTAATGGTCTTCTCTGTTCCCTGAAGTATCAGTTGATGCCATTGCTTGGGTATTACTGCCCTCAAATGACTGTTCTTAATATGTCCCATTCTGCAGTTCAACTGGTCTCTTGTTCTCACAGTGAGTGTAGAAAATGGTTTATTTACTTTCTAGAAACATGTTACATATTTCAAAATTTACCATCTTTCCCATAATATTCCCTGGTTTTAGGAATTCTCGTTATAATTGCCATAATTTGTCATACGAGATTTCATTAAACTGACTTTTCACTGTGCACTTTTTCTCCCGGTGTTACGTGGTCTTTCTGTGCACTGGCTGGCTTAAATTGAACTCTGGTCCATCATGTGGGTAACAGATTTTCAGACAGGATGTTATAAAGATGTTTTAATTTTTTGAGAAGATTTGGGGTTTTTTTTCCCTCCTGTGAAATCAGGACAGACCAACACAGGTGCGAGAGAGAATTGCTAAATCAGACAAAGTCAGTCTTTATTCTTTTCTGCTAGGTGAAAGTACAGGTATCTCATTAAGAAATACTTACAGATAATTTCTGTAAGTAGAAGTCTCATTTGAAGATAGTATTCAGAGCTCCCTTTTGGCTACCTCCTTTCAAGGACTTCTTTCCAAAACTCTTCCTTTTGTAAAGATACAAAAGCTGAATTTGTCACTGGGAGCACTGGTAATTCTGTTTACATGGGTGGACAGTGAATGCCTTTTCCAGGGATATCTGTGAATTAAATGTGGGGTTATTTTAAATGAATCACTCCTGATCAAATTCTGGTAGCTTACCTTCAGCTTCTAATGAAACTGGAAAGCCAAATGGTGATGTTTGATTTCCTCCTCCTGTTCCAGAGAGCAGGAGGTGTCATTGAGCCCCCACTGCAGGGTGTCTACTGCTGGTAACATGTACCTGAGCATCCATGTGCTGACTGTACACTGTCCTCTGAAAAGCATCTTGCTGTCTGTAGTCCATTTAGCAGACATGATAAATTGCTGTTCCAGAGAATTCAGAGCACAACTTCTGCTGCGGACAGGAGATCTATTGGATAAGGCCCTACAAAAATGCTCCCAAGAGGGAAGGATGGGGAAATGTCTTGAATGCAGTTTGCTGTTGGATGGTTCTGCCATTTCTGAAAAGGTTTTGGAGATAGAAGGAATGCCAGTTATCTGCAGCTTGTAATATGATGGCAAGCCCCTCCCCCTGTTTAAGGGTACTAGTATTCTGTAGCAGCAGTTTTGTTTATCAGCAGTAAAAATATCTGGAACCAAATTACTGTTTTAAGTGTAATGTTACATTAATTAAGTGTTGCTTTCCCTGGAAGTTGCCTGTTTATAGTAAGGTAACTGTTCCCTCCTATTGCAGCAGCTCTCTGAACCACGTTGACTGCCTGGGGAGGGTCTGCAGCCCAAGGATATGTATCTGCTAAATAAACCCTACCAGCAGTGTGGCAAGGTTAAGTGCAATCTATCCATGAGGCAAGTTGAAAGCTGTACACACCAGGGTGCTTAGTCTTGCATCTGGAGGTGTTGTACCTGCTGCAGAGCAGAAGAGATGTGAATTCTCTGTCCCACCTCTCTTGTCAGTGGAAGAAGCATTATGAGTACTACATGGGATACAGCCTTAGAAGACTTTCTACAAATGCTTGGATCCCAGAAAGCTATTTGTTAATTGTGTAGAGTAATGGTGTTGCTTAATGGTAGAGTGTTGCCCTGTGCAAAATTCAGTGGCTTCTGTATGTTTATATTGGGGAGAGAGCATTTGCAGCGTACGCTGCCCTGCACGTGAGTGTTTACTCTGTCCTGCTGCCTGGAAGGGTCACACAGCTATTCATCCGATGTGCTTAGGAAGAGCTTTGGAGAAGGGGCAAAGCTCCTTCTAAAAAGCTGTTCTAAAAAATGCTTCCTGTATTAAAGCACCAGGGAGTGCCTGATGGTGGCATTGGTTCTGTGTGCAAGAACAGCAAGCTCTGGCACGCAGAGGACTATGTGCCCAAACCAAAGGACAATAGAAGGCCCTCTGTTGTGAATGCAACTCACACCAGCTCCTGGCGCTGACAGCTCTAGAATGGAGGCAAATTTCCTGTTGCATTTTGGGCACACCACAGTACGTCTCTGGTGTGATACAGCCCAGTGCAACTGCCAAACCCTGGCCATGCCCCTTCTCCTTTCCCTGCTGCTAGGGCTCGTGAACCCCTGACTTTACGGGGGATACAGTGCTACAAAAAATTCCTTTGGATAATGAAGCAGTAGCATCCAACTCCAGCTGCTTTGGGGTCCTATTGCAGAGAAGAGGTACTGTGGGGGACTCAGCATCCTGGAAAATGCAGAAATCAAGTATTTAATAATGCTCCTCGCATACAGGGAAAAGAGGTAGGGAGGTGACAAAGCTTGAGCTAACCACAATACACTTATAGACTTGACTCAGATCTTGGAGTTATTTCAAGAGTCAAGAAAACAGCTGAAAGAGCTTTGCTTGAAGGGATGTCACTGATATGGAAGATGCATTCTAGTGTCTTTACAAACAATTCCATGGGTGAAGGTATGTCTTTGAGATGGGTCATAATGTCTCTTCTAACTTCAAGCAGCAGGTTTGTTACTGAGCCCAGACAACCTGACTCCTGAAACAGGCAAGTGAGGGACTCTGCACAAAGCTGAACTTCTGAACGTCGGGGTAAAACACCAGGTTCAAAGGGGAATAGGTGGTAGGTGGTTGGGGAAGGCTGTACCTTCCTAGTGCCTCAGCCAATGGGGAAAGGAAGAGGGCAATGTGCGGCCAGGAGTGTAGGATAAAAGGAGAGTGTGCCCTCTGAAACCTGAAGAAAATGCTGTGGGTGCATGCCCCAGTGGACTCTCTGCCTTTATTCAAATAAAGTTGAAGGACTCCTGTGTCTCCTTTATGGACATTGGCTTTTCATAGCATGATGTTTCATACAAAATGGGAACATGTCCAGGTTCCTTCTAATGTCCAGGTCTGGCATGCGGAAAAAGGAGCTGGAGGTGTGCATCACTCAGTTTTAGATCACCAGCTCCCTTCAGCCCTGGCTGGCATCGGGCAATTGGTTGGGTACCTGAGACCCACAGAGGGACTGGGGAGGTCCATAAATACTCCACAGGAAAGGACCACTGGAAATCTCACCAGTGAGTACACTGAGAGCTTCAAGGAGTAAAATGTGGCAGGATGCCCAGAAGGGGCAGTAAAGGAAAGTTGTGGAAGGGTCTCAACTCTAGGGCTGATGAGCTCAAAATACCTCCAGAGGTTCCTTTGGAATAAGGTTGGGATGGTTTGCATATTCTCCCAGAGGCAAATAAGGACATGGATGCCAGGAGGAGGCAATAAGGAGAACCAGGGAAGGATCTTGGCAACAGGGATGGTGTTGGTTTGAAATATGATTGGTTGAAGAAGAGTGTGAAGGAATATGGTTAAGGAAAACAGAAAAATATGATAAGAAAAGAGACAGTGAGGACGATAGGTTCTCTACCTTATCTCCAAAATCTGCAGTCTAATACAGGGCCAGCTTCAAGTCTTTTGTATTCCTTGCTTCGAGGACAGGGAAAACATAGAGGTATTGTTCCTACACCCCCCGGTCATTATGGAGCCAGGTCATTATGGAGCCACGGTGAAGGATTTGCATTTGCCTGCTTACTACTCACGACTTAAGGGGGGTTTCTCTATGGAGTGCCCAGGCTGGGAGCAAGAGTGCAGGACCAGCAGCTTGGGCTGGGAGCCTGTGGAGAAGGTGTGGGACTGAGCCAAGGCTGTGGGGCAGCCAGGCTGCTGTTCCCCCCAACCTCCATTTGCCCATCAGCTGAGCTGTGCCAGTACCTGGTGCTTTACAGAGCTTGTGGTGCTGGCAGAGCAGCCTCCAGGCCTGGACAGGTGTGCTGCAGGGGTGTCTGGACACTGGCAGGACAAGGACCAGGCTTTGGTGTAAGAGACAGTGTATCACCAAAGTTTGGCTTGATACAAAAAGGGATTTTGTTTGGATCGCCAGGGAGATGCGTGATTTTGCAGAGAGTTCAGAGACTGTGGGAGGCTGAGAGCCCATAGGCAGCAGGAGCATGGGCTAGAGAGGTGGCAGAGTGGGCTCTTGCAGGAATTGATTAAAAAGGCACATCAGGTATATAAAAGATATGAAAGAAGGGATGAGGAAAAGGTAAAGAAAGGTACGGGCACGGATAGTGTCACAATTTTTGCAAACCCCAATGGGAAAAAGTGTGAAGGGAGACCCAGGACTAAAGGGAAGGGGGTGGCCACCAGGACAGTGGTTGATATGGAATAAATGTGTCTTTTGTAAAAAAAAAAAAAAAAAAAAGAGAACATTAGAAATGGTTTGTTAAGGGTGTCAGGACAGGATCTCCTATTGCACTGGGGGATTCCATACTGGAGCCCTTACTGGATGAATAAGTTTCCTAGTGACATGGGAGCCTCTCTGTCCGCTTTGAATTTTATGCCAAAGTGGGGACAGTTGTCCGAGTCTTCTTTTGATAAGTGGGAAAGATGAGCAGGTACGTTTTATTTAGTTGCTGTTGCTGAATGTGGGAGATGGGTTTGAAATACAGGAGTTTCTGTTTGTCCCTAGTTGTAACTGTGTTTGCCAGGAGGGAATTTGATGACTGAGCTGGGGAATGCAAGTTACTGACCTGAGAAGTGACAGAGAGGCTAGTGCTGTTGTGCTGATAAAGCTTATACTAAAGTGAACCTAGAAGTGTGCATAGTCCCAGTGGAATGTGGAAATCTGGATATAGAGTCTCTCCCTATCCTCAGATCACTCTAGCGGTAATCTGGACAGCTGGTATCTAAAAAGCAATACCCTCTTTCCAAGGGAAGGAAGGAAGGGGTTGCAGCCTGTTGCTCAGTGCCTGTTAAAGGCAGATCTTTTGAAGTCATGTATAACACTCCCATACAGTGATAGATGCTAGGTATGCCAGGTATACAGAGCCATGTATAACACCCTGTAATACTCCTATCCTGCCAGTTATGGTGCAGGACCTAAGAATAAATAATGAAACCCAGGCATTCTGCCGTCCCAGATCCTTATACCATCTTGAGCCAGGTTCTCTCCTGGTACTGCTACTGTTCAGGACTTGATTTAAAATATGCTTTCTGGGGATGCCCACTTACAGAGCATAATAAACAGTATTTTGCCTTCAAGTGGGAACAAGATTATTTGGGCAAGATAGTAAGCAAATTTACTCCATCCCTAGGAATTAGGTTATTGCAGTATATGAAATACTTACTTCTACTGGGAGAATGGGAGGAGATGGTAGGGGAAGCCACTGTGGTTTTCTGGCTGGAGGGGGGCTTGGAGTGTCTGAAAGGAAGGCACAGGTGATTGACAGAAAGGTTGAATGTTTGTGGCATATTCTGAAGGTTTTCAGTGTATTGGCCCAGAGGGGGTCCAGGGAAACTTGGAGGAGCTGTTACCCAGGGCTGAAGGCGGGCTGTGACTATTAGAATTAATAGAGTATTGCAAGAAAATTAAAAGAAAGGTTGGCCAATGCCCTAGCTTTAGCTCTCTCAGGCCCGGAAAAGGAATTGGAATCTCCCTTTACTCCCTATGACTCAGCTGCTGGGGGAGGGGGGGCAGTTGTGCTGTCTTTTCCACCAGAGGAGTTGGAGATAATTAAAGGTGATGGAGTAGAAGAAGGAAGGGAGAATTGATTTACAAAAGCAGTAAACTGTAGATGCCAGGAGCTTTGACCCCTGCAAATGTTAAAACAACTCCATTAGGAGAGTCAGTGTGGGTCTCCAGGATTGGCAGAAGCCTTACTCAAGATGAATTGTCTTGGGTCTTTCTGTTTTAGCAAAATGAACTACTGAGGGGAGCCTGGGTAAAGTTAATAGCCAGACTACAGAGGATATTGCAAGGTGGGGGAGTGACCTGGGGCTATACTCCTTTCCAAGGGTACTGGGTACAGTTTGCTGAGGTGCTTCTTTCCTCTCAGTACTTGGATTTATCTACCAGCAGGGCCACAGTTTATTTGTAAAGACATCTCATTCCTTTCACCCTTTGAATTAATTTTCAATTTAGTGGGGAGGTGAAGATGTGTATTTAAACCAGTGTGTGGTCAGGATTCTGTGTCTCATGAAATCTCTTTGACAGGAAGCCCATTTAGCACAGACGCTGCCTTTGGACTTTGGTGTTCAAAACATCCAACCAGGACTACAGAGACAGCAGCCAGGACAGCGGAGCACAGGTGGACCCATCACACTCGGGGCAAGGTCACTAGAGCTCTGGAGATTTGGACTTCTCAGCAGGAGGAAAAGGATGGGAGACTTCAGCTTTCAGTAGCCATGGTTCATCTAGAAGGACCTCTAATGATCAGTGGGGCTTATATGAACAGTCATTGTCTACTTTATTCTCTGTACTTACTGTATTCTGTTTCTCTGTATTTGCTTGCTGCACCTGGTTCAGCAGCCAGATGTTGAAAAGTTGGATGGGGGTGTTTCAAATGTTAATCTGTATACCGTGCCAGGTTGTTTAAAAACGTTAGTAATAACCTAGGGTTTGTTAAGTCAAACTGAGCAGTAAGAGGAAGGACTGATAGAATGTGCTGGTGTCTTTACAAACCAATTCCATAGGTGAAGGTATGGGTGTTAACGTCTTTGAAATGGGTCATAATGTCTCCTCTAACTTCAAGCAGCAGGTTTGTTACTGGGCCCAGACAACCTGACTCCTGAAACAGGCAAGTGAGGGACTCTGCACAAAGCTGAACTTCTGAACGTCGGGGTAAAACGCCAGGTTCAAAGGGGAATAGGTGGTAGGTGGTTCGGGAAGGCTGTACCTTCCTAGTGCCTCAGCCAATGGGGAAAGGAAGAGGGCAATGTGCGGCCAGGAGTTTAGGATAAAAGGAGAGTGAGCCCTCTGAAACCGAGAGAGAGAAAACCCGGTGGGGGCGTGTGTCCCAGTGGACTCTCTCCCTTTATTTGAATAAAGTTGCAGGACTCATCTGTCTCCTTTATGGACATCGGCTTTTCAGAGTGTGATTTTCCATGCAGCACTGAGAAGGCACAGTAGAGAGCTGTCTTTTTATTAGAGTACTATTAACAACTAGAAAAATCAATGTATACAGCATCCTTATAGCCTGTGTCAAAGCATCTTTATTATTTCAGAAGGAAACAGGGCCATACAGCAGTCTAGACACAGAAAAATTAAAACAATCTTTGAAAATTCATTAAAAATATTTCAAAGCGCTATTGAGAGTTGTAGATGCTTCCACAAAAAAAAATACAAAAAAAACCACAAAGCCGGTCCCCAAACAAAGAAACTACGCCTTCCCCCATAAAAATGCAAAACCTCCAGAACAAAACAAAACCACACCGCTCTCCCCGCCCCGCAAGCAGCCAGCAAAGATAAAGGGCAGGGTCAGAGCTCCGAGTTTAGGTAAAAAGCCTGAAAGCCGCGGTTGGGCAGCTGGGACCAGGAGGCAGAAATCCCGTAGGACAGCGACGGGGCGGGTGGGCTCGGGCAGCGGCGGGTGCGGAGCCGGCGCGGTCCCGCATCGCGGGTCCCGGCTCCCCGCAGGCGGCGCGGGGGCGGGGCCGCCGCGCTGGCCACGCGCGTGCCTGGGGAGCAATTCCTGGGCTCGCCCCTTCGTGAGGCGGGGCCGCGCCGTCCTCTCGCGATACCTCGGTTGTGCCCTTGTCGCCATGGCGGGCTATTGGGACGGCCCTGAGGGCGAGCAGTGTCCGCAGCGCACCTGGCTCGCCACGCGCGTGGGCGCGGCCGCGGGTGGGCACCGGGGGAAGGGGTCAGACAGGGGGGCGGCGGAGTGGGGCCCGGGCCCGGGCAATAACGAGCAGTGCTGTGTTGCAGGCCTGGTCGGGGCGGCGTACCGCATCATCCTGCTGCGGCCCGGCTCGGCTCTGGCCGCGTTGCAGACGGCGGCGGCGGACAGTGTCACGATGGGTAAGGGCTGGGCCCCTTGGCAGTGTAACTGTAGGGTGGGACTCCCGCACCCCGCAGGAGCGCTGGCCTCGCCTCTGCCCGCTGTGGCTGCGCCCTCGCTTTTGTCCTTACCTCTGCCCCTGCACGGTTTCGGTGGTTCTCTCCACCGGCCCTGGGTCGTTGTTAGCCAAGAGCTAGAACACTGAAATGGAAAGACATATCCTTGATTTGCAGGTCAGGTAGCATACTTTTTGCAGTCTGGAGTAACAGGTACATAGGGGTTTCTTTTTGTATTTGTAGAATACTCAGTTCGAGGGCAGCAACATATGTAAACAAATTTAGGTTTTTACTTATATTTACTTATATTTAGGCATTGTATTTAATAAACTGCATTTGCTAAAGAACAGTGCAATGGTTTTGGTGGCAGAAGGAAAATAAACGTGGGGTTTTTCCCATTGTGTTGTATAGACAAGGAGAAACCATGTAGTTGTATTGAATTGTCTTTGGAAGAGAAAGTGGATGCTGAAGAGAGGAGCAGGGAAGCTGAAGGGGCTGCATGATTGAAGCTCCCTCTATTTCTTGTCAAGTGCAGTTTTTCTATTAGCAGACTTTTGCTTTTTCAGTCTAATTAAATGGCTTGTGCCACCTCTACCTCTCCCCAAGTGCTGGTGTTCTGAACTGGGCCACAGTCAGTCCAGGTTTGCATTTTTGAATAGTTCAACTCTAAAGCAGAATCTGGTATATCCTCTAATGAGCTGAGATTGTTATGAAAGGACTGGATCATTAAACTATGATTTCAATAAATCGCTTAATCCTAAACAGGCATATTGGGCCCTCTTACCAGTTTCATACCTGAGGAAGGATTTGTCCTGTCTGCCATTCAAGGGCCACACCTCATGGCCTCAAACTGTGCATTTTACCTACAGATGCCTTGCTCCAGGGAGTGCAGGAAAGTTGAAATGCAGTCCTAGGTCTGGGGGTTTCTTCAGTGCTCTTTTCAGTTGATTTTGGCATCAGCATAATTCATTTTCTGAATAGGTTTGTAATGGGAGCTGCTGGTTTTATATAGGGCTTGAAAATTTTTATCCTGGACATTTTTATTGTTCCTAGGAAGGATTAATTGAAATCTGAAGATGGTGCCTGGTAGACAGTTTCACATTTCATGATCAAGAGTTTGTATTAGATACAAACCCAGCTTTTCTTGGTACAGTTCTTTGCCAGAGTTTGTGATTGTATCAGTGTAGGGTCTGATGGAATGAAGTGTGTAATTCAGTGAACAGGATGCTTGTACTTAAAGTTTTTTATTTCAAAGTCTTAATTCAATTTCAAAGTCAGTTTACAAACAAGAATAATTTACAAACTCAATTCATTTTTCTACTATCCAGTAATCATTGTGAACTCCTGGTAGCCAGAGGAGGAAGGTGCCAGGACTAGCAGTGACAGAGGGAGAAGAGCCCTTGGGGTTGTTCTGCCTGGTGCTTTGAGGTCACTTCACAGGCACTTGAGGGCTGAGTTACAGTGCAGAGTCCAGGCAGAGCTGGGGAGGTGGTTGCACACACAGCACTGCTCCCCTCCAGCACCCCCAGCTGTCAGGGGTCCCCCATCGCCCTATCGGGAAGGGCTGTGGGGCGATACCCCGGCAGGATGCAGTGCTCTTTGCAGCAGTGGGTGTGGGGCGCTCTGAGGCTCCAGCTCACAGCTGAGCAGGTTCTGTGTGGTGCAGGAGGAAAAACCCAGGGAAGCTGGATGGGACTGGGTGAATGCTGAGTCTCACTGTAGCAGCTGGGATAGGATGTCCCTGGGAAATGGATCTTGCTTCGGTTGCCATTGTAGTCACTGCGAATATTTAAATTGTGTTCAGTGTGAATTCTCTGATCCTTGAGGATTTTGTTGGTTTTTTTTTTACTTATTATTTATAGCCACACTGGGAGCTGTGTTTGGCTTAAGTACCTGTCTCAGTGCCCAAGTTCGGGAAGAACCAGAGGATCCTTTGAACTATTTCATAGGTGGCTGTGCAGCAGGAACTGTCTTGGGAGTGAGAGGTAACTGTGGACAATGCCTGCTTTGAATTGTGCCCTTGCTGGTATTAGAAACTTTTCTGTTGGGGAAAAATATTAAAGAATATTGATGTCAGGCTTTTTTAGTAACAATTCATTTGAGCCTCTATTCATGCCAGTTTCATTGACATTGTATGGGCATGCTGAAGTAAATAGGCTGCAGGAGGGGGGACACCAGAGGGAACATGGAGTAGTATACAGAATAAAAGGAGAGCTGACTCAGTACTGCTGGTAAGAGCTACCAGTTATACCTTAAAATTGCACGATAGGGAAAATATACTTGTGGAAATCCATGTTTCCTTGGCAGTAAATGTGATTTATTTTAGACAGCAATTACAATCAATCTAATATCTGCCTTGTGCATTCTTCACATAGTCTGAGGGACAAGCTGTGGTCCTGCTGCTGTTGCTTCCACAGCTTGTAAGGCTTAATCAGCTCCTGCAGATACTGACATAGCTCTGTTTTCTGTAGACATTCATTCTCAAACCTAAAAAAGTGTAGGATTTATTTAAGTTGTAATTGTGGTGAAGTAGAATTAATCTTTACTTGTCCTAGTTACTGAGCTGATGACAGTTCAAAGGACTGATTGTTATTTTTGTTATTCAAATGAACCGTATAAGATTGCCCACTTAATGGGATGAGGCAGTGGATTACTAAAATTGGTATTTCAAATTGCAAGCCATAAGCATGAAAACTCAATTTTATAAAAAGGCCACTTTTCCAATTCCTCTGGCCGGATAATGTTGCTGATGGTCAAAGGACTTATGAAAAATGGCAGTCTATCAAGATCTGTTGCGAAGGACTTGTGCCTTAATGGGTCTTTTCTGGTTTGATGTGTTTTCTTCAGCTCACAGTTACCTCACTGGCACCACAGCATGTCTGGGGTTCGGAATCACTGCAGCTCTCATGAAGATCGGTAACAAGGAGGGCTGGAGGCTGATGGGACCTCCCAAGCTGTAAATGTCACCTTTCCCCCCTCTGAGCTGGCTTCCAAATTTCCAAATTGCATGTACTTAGGATGTTGTGTAATAAAGGTTTGGTCCAATCAGCAGTTGTCACAACATTGTGGCGTCACGCGGCTGTTTTCTGGAATTTGGGCTGAGTTGCAGAAAGCTGGAGCTGCTGAAGGGGAAGCAGCATCTTCTGGTCTGGCTGCGATTTTTGTGCACAAATTACTTTGCCTCCATGTCTTGGTGTTGTGTGTGCAAGTGGGAGCACTGCGCTGTAGCTTCAGTGAGGTTCTTGCAGTTGAGTGGGCCCTGTGGGGCTTCTTGACAAAGAGTGGGATTACACTGCACAGTGAGGGTCTGGAGCCAAAGCTTCTGAGGAAGTGCTTGGCTTTGAGCTGAAGATGGGGAGGGTGGGGTAGGGAAGAAGTCATGCATTGCTCACAAGGTGTTTGGGAGCCTGGGGTTTTTCTCCAAAAAGCATTTCAGGAAGTCTAGAGCTAAGCACTTCAGGGTTGAAATTGAGGAATACCTGAGGCTGGAAGGGACCCCTGAATGCCAGCTGAGAACTGGAGCAGGTTGTTTATAGTCTGCTTGAATTTTCTATGAACAAACAAGTGTGTCCTGTAAGTCCACGAAGGAGGTGGGAGAGCATGGAGTCACAGGATGCACAAAGAGAGGTGAAAATTGGATCATTTTGCCTGGAGAAAAGGTCAAGATTTGATCTAATAGCACTTTTACACAACTTAGTGACTACAGAAAGTGCAGGCTCAGGTGTGCAAGTGAAAGATGGGAAATAACAATATAGGGAAATTTTAACTAGTCAGAAAAAAATTCTCACACAGGTAAGTGCTGAAAAACAGACTTAGAGAGGATGTGAAAACATCTTTGGAGACACAATTCAACTGGACATGTGGGAACAGTGTGGTAGAGATGGGACATTAGCAGATGGGTGCATGAGTTACAGAGATAGGGAATGTGGGCTTGCTGAGTGCTGGTGCATGGGACAGGGAAATGTGGGGTGTGAGGAGAGGGGACAAGATGAGGAGACTGGGGCACCAGAGGACAGCAGAGGGAGGGACGGTGGTACCTGGACACAGCCATGGCAGGCTCTGTTGCTCTTGTATGTGCACTATGTGGGCTGGTGGGATCCTGGGTGTTTGTGGGGTGGTCCTGGGGACACTTGAGGGTGGGCCAAGGGGCTGGTGTCTCCATGTGCTTCTGTAGCTGAGACCCCCAGCTGTTTAGGAGTCAGGCTGGGCTGCCGCTTAGTAGCACAGCAGGTGGTGGTAGACCTATCACCCCCTAATGGGAGTGGGGGTGCAGGTGACTGTGTCTCCTACCCGAGGGTTTGGGAAGGGGCTCTGCTTCACCTTGGGCTCTGGAGAAGAACAAGGTTTAGAGAGGGGCCTGAAGGGCCAGGGATCCCTGGCAGGATCTGCCTAGGGTAGCATGGGCTTACAGAAGCTCCTGTCATCTTCAGCTGGCGCTGCTGCCTGTCCTCATAGAATCCACTGTCCCAGCCTGGGGACTCTGGGGCCTTGCACCTCCCTCTGCCTGAGCCTCTCTCAGCTCCTGGCTGGGGCCACGTGTTCTGTCTGGTCTATAATTACCCAGGCACATTCCTAGGGGGTCACAGGAGTTCTGCAGAGCAGCAGCAGGCGGTAAGGGGGACAAGTACACGGCACAGCACAACAGGCCACACAGTAATGCAAGGGCATGGCATACAGCGAGCACTTCACTGGGGCTGCAAAGTGCATGGCCTGAGCAAGGACAAGCGACACTGCACAAGCAGCGAGCAACAAGTGGGGGCAGGGGGTGGAAACGTCATGAGGGTCAGCACACCTTGACAGTACGAGGTGCAGGGGAGTATGATATGCAACATAGCAGACAACTAGCAAGATAATGCATCACAGTGTGTGACAGCATGACACACAACAGGCAGTGTACAGCAGGCACTGCCACACACTGAGCAGGTGTGACAGGTGCTTTGCTGGGGACCTGCTGCTTGGTTGCTCTTGGACCATCAGTAGTTTCAGCTATGGGGCAATGGCTGAGGAAGGGTGTGGTTGTGTGTGCTATAGCACTGAAGGTCCTGTAGGACTGAGTGGTGGCAGTGGCCTGAGCCACTGTGGGGCACTGACTGTGGGGTAGCATTGTTGGCTGTGGGTCAGTAGCTTCATGCTAAGTGTTCAGACATGAGACAGGTGAGATCAGGCTTAGCTATGGGTCAGTGAAATGGGCTGTTGTTCTCACCTATGGAGCTGTAGTTTTGCCAAGAAGCATCAAATTCAGTAATGGAGCAGTAGCAGAGCCTGGTGACCCTGGCTGTGGGGTAGAAGCTTTGGTGGTGGACCTAGTGGCTTTGCTATGTGGCAGTACCAGTAGCAAGACCCCATGTCCCCAGCCAATACTCCAGCCATGGGCAAGAGGTGCCAGTTTTGGAGACAGCACCCTGACACCCTGCTTCACGTATTTCCACAGGCAAGATGTGGGTTGCAGAGGGGCCAGCCCCAGACCAGTGGAACCTGTGGGATGGGGCTCATGCTGGACACTTCCTGGCCATGGCTGAGCACCTCCGCACCACAGGACAGCTGGTGGATGTGGCCGTGGGCCCAGAGGGTGACATGGCCCATGCTGTGGTCCTGGCCTCCATCAGCTCCTTCTTCCGCCGCTTCCTGGAGGGCAGGACCAGACAACTCCGCCAAGATCCTCCACCCCATGTCCCCCTGCCACCTGGGACCACACTATGGGGCTGGCGGGCTGTGCTTACTTTTGCCTATGGGGGAATTGTGCCCCATGGCCGGGCAAAAGAGGTGGAGGAGACTGCCCGGGCCCTGGGTGCCCCCCGGCTGGTGGCTGCCTGCACCCTGCGTCTGGAGATTGACCACCAGGAAGAAGGTCCTAAGCCCCTGGAGGAGCAGTGGGAGACGCTAAGAGCTATGGAGCAGCTCCATGCCAATGGTGTGGGCTGTGACCTCCAGCTCCAGGCAGGGAACGAGGTCATCCCAGGTGGGCAGGAAGTGGGGGTCTCCTATGAGGGGCTGAGGAGTGGGACAGGGCACTCTGGGACAGCCAAGTCCTCTGGTGGGGATGATAAGACTGCAGCTCCAGGTGGGGATCAGGTTCTAGAAGTGCCTGCCTGGCTGCTCCCTTTGGCAGAGCTGGGGCTTTGATGGGCACAGGGCCAGGATACCTGGGTTCTGGCAGCTGCACAGTGCAAGGGTCCCCTGCTGCCTCCCACCTTTATTCCTCCTTCCTCCTAGTTCAACGACTGGCCCTGAGCTGCTCCTGTGACTTCTTCCGGGCCCTTTTCACCTGCCCCATGCGGGAGGCCACCCATGACCCTGCCGATCCTCTGGTCACAGGGCTGTCCCCAGCCGAGCTGCGTCTCCTCCTCTCCTTTGCCTATACAGGAGCTGTAGCAGGGCCATGGCCCGTGGTCTTGGAGGCAGCTGAGACCTCCCTGCGCTACCAGGCCTGGGGCCTTCTCACTCTCTGCCTGGATGTTTTCACCCATGGCCTGACCCCAGAAACTGTCCCTGACGTGCTGGCCTTTGCTGTGGCCTATGGGTTGGATGAGGTGGTCCATGTAGCAGAGAACTACATCTTGGCCACCTTCCCCTGTGTGGTGGTTACACCGGCTTTCCTGGATCTTCCTGCACACCTTCTCATCCGCCTCCTCCGCTCTGATGGTCTCAATGTCCTCCACGAACTGGAAGCCTTGGAAGCAGCATCACGGTGGCTTATGGCCAATGGAGATGGCCAGGAAGATCTAGCCAAAGAGATCCTGTCATCTGTTCGCTTTGCCCTCATGTCCAGCCTGGAGCTGAAGAAGGTCCCATCTGTGACTGTAGGGGTAGCTGACCCAAAGATCCTCCGTGAGCTCATGATAGCAAGTTTCACCCCCATGGCCCAGCTGCCGTGTCGGGTACGTTCCTTGCAAGAGGTGTTGGTAGTTTGTGGTGGAGACAAAGTAAAGGACAACCTGGCTGCCCGGAAGCCCAGCAGACACCTCTGGTTTGCAGACCGCTACCTCAGTGCTGTGGGGCTAGTGAAGCAGGTTGAGTGGCGGGCACTGGGACACTTTCCTGATGGCCCACGTTTCCGTCATGCTGTAACTGTGGTGGGCAACAACCTCTACATCCTGGGTGGAAAGCACTACTACGGGGTCCATGACACCCTAGCCAGTGTCTACAGGTGAGAGCTACAGAGGACTTAGAGTTGTCATGTGGTACCAGGGCATTGTGGGAGGTATTGGTAGAGCTAGACCTGCCCTATGGATCCAAGACATTGTGGCATTGCAGCTGGTCAAGTGGCCCCAAGACATTCAGGGAAGGTTGGGTGTAGGACTCAGAGGTGCCCTCCCACTCCAGGGTGTTACAGGCTCTTTGGGAGTAGGAGCAGGAGGCTTCTATCTGGAGATGCCCCAGGACATTATGGGTTTGATATTGTCCATAAGGAGGGGATATTCCCATGTAAGGTGACCATGTGACCTCAAGACATTATGGGACTGGCAAGTTGTAGGTGGGTTGCTGCCCTCAGTGGTGCCAACATCAGCTCATGGTGTTGTAGGTAACAGGTAGTCTCTTGATCCTTTACCTCTCAAACCCAGGTACCAGCCTATGGATGATTCCTGGGAGCGTCTGGCCAGTATGACATGTGGACGGAGCTACTTTGCTGCTGTGGCACTTGGTGATTTCATCTATGCCCTGGGGGGCAGCTCAGGGGAGCTCTACTGCACAGATACTGTGGAGTGCTATGACCTGGCCAATGACACCTGGAGGTGAGGTTGCTCTGGCAGCTGCCTAGTTTCCCTTTTCTCTCAGAGCTCCTTGTTTTGGCTATGGTGCCCACTGAGTGCTGAGGTCACTAAGCCTCCAGTGGAGGATGGACCTACAGTAGTATTTGAGAGAGGTCTACTGGGTATTGAACAACCATGTCCCTGGGGGACTGGGTGTTGACCAGTGTTGCCTGGGTGGCAAATGAGTTTTTGGCCAGTAGTGTGTTCACCAATGAGAAAAGTAGTTTGATTCCTCTCATAGGCAGAATACTCATGGGGTGATGGCCAATGTTGCCCATTGAGGGACCCCACTGTGGTTGACCAATGGTGTGGCAATTACAAAGTGCTGAATGGTGACGCCCCTGGGGCATTCATTCAGTGTCAGCTGATGCTGTCCACTGGGGCTTGTTGGGTGTTGGCAAGTGTTGCCTGCTGAGTGGTCAATGAAGCCATGGCTCACCAGGGAATCTCTAGGTAGTCAGTCACTGCAGGACAGTCCTGCTTAACCTGTCCTTCACCTCTCCCTCTCTCCTTGCCTAGGCGGTGCCAGCCCCTGCCAATGGCTCTGTGTGGGCATGCGGCGTGTGCCCTGGATGGTGAGCTCTACGTGTCGGGTGGGTGTGATGAAGCATACCAGTGTCAGGCATCCTTGCTCCGCTATGTCCCAGGTGCACCTGTCACTTTCCTGGCCCCCATGAATGGCCAGCGAGCTGGCCACATCATGGAGGAGGCAGGTGGGCAGCTCTATGTAGCTGGGGGCCTGTGTCAGCGGGCTGGGCAGACTGGCTACAGGGACCAGCTGACCTTTGAGGTTTACAGCCCCAAGCAGAACATATGGGTTCTCCTCAGCCCCCTCCCCCGTGCACATGTAGTTGGGGGTGCAGCTGTGCTGGGAGGGGAACTGCTTGTACTGGGAGGGTACAGTCATGACACCTGCCAGGACACGCACTTGATCCATGCCTATCAGCCGGGTACCCGGCGCTGGATCACCCGAGGCTCATTGCCACATGCCTATACTGACCTACAAGCCTGTGTTCTCACTGTGCCCCCTGCCTTGCGTGCCCCCAGCTCCCTTAAGAACCCCTTGAGATCAACAGACACTCCCAATAAAGCTTAGGGTATACTCTCTGCACCCCATGCTGGGATACCCAGGTAGCATCCATAGATACCTCTACGGGACTAAAGTGTCCAGATCCCTCCCCCAGAGTGGGTTCCTTCTGTGGTTTCCAGCAACTCTTCACTCTCAGGATACATGACCTAGACTGTTGTGAACCTGTGGAACATAAAGATTCCCCACAGTGTAGTCCTGTGCCTCCAGGAATACTCAGTCCCCTTGTCTGAACCCTTCACTGGGAGCTTGGAAACCCCCAGTTTCCCTCCACACCTGGGTAGAATAAAAGTGCTTCCTGAACTGTGTGTCTGGGTCTTGTTTCTGGTGGGGAACCCAGACATCCAGTTGCTTCTCACAAGGAAGAGGAGGAGAGCAGGAGACCAATGACCTGCGTGTTCTGGGTGGGTGGTGCTGGGCACTGGGGCTTTGTGTACCTGTGTTCACTGGGCACAAGGGTGTATGTGTTTGTCTCAGGACTGAGAGGGATCTTGGGGTGCATAGGGGATCCTAAGGGAATAGAGTCCTGGGGGTGCCAGTATTTATGGAGGTTGATGGTGGGGTAGAATAGGGAATCCTGGGGACTTTGGGGTTTCTAGGTGCTCTTGAGAGGTCTTGGATTCCTGGAGTGACCTGGAGTGCTTGTTGTGTGAATTCCAGAGAGGAGTTGCAAGGAGAGGCAAAGGTAATGGGATTCTGAGAAATACTGGGGTACCAGTAGTGCCTGTGGGGGGGGAACTGGGTGGCTTCAGATGTGTGGGAGGCAGCAAAAAACTGTAGTCTAAAGAGATCTGGGAGAAGGAGATAATCACTTTCCTTGGCCTGCTGTCCCCATCTCTGTTAACCCAGTACATGTTTTTGTTGTCCTCCCTTTGCTGCCAGGTGCACTGCTGGACCTTCTTCACCTTTCAGTCCACCAAGATACAAAGATCTTTTTCCACCACTCTGCTTCCCAGATGTCCGTGCCCCACTGTTGGGGCCTTCAGACTGTGCCAGCACCGGAGGTACTGGCCTCATTGTCCCAGGAAACAGGGATAGAGAGGATGGTGTGGTTAGAGGACAACACCAACAAACAGACAAGTGCCTCCTACAAATGCAGTGTCAGTCCATGGACACACTTGCACACCAGACCTTCACCAGCAGACATGCTCATGTTGACCAAGCACAGGCACACATTCCCACCTGTGGACCTAGTAGTTAAGCTGGCAGAAGGCCACTCTGACTCACAAACAGTTTGACATTTGGGGCAATTAGAACTGGAACTGTATTTCAGGCTGGAAAAGTGATTCACAGGATCCAGCTGCTGCATTTATGCACCAGTTCTGGGGTGAGCTATTCGACCCTCACCAGTGATGACTACTGCTTCCTTCTCATACCTCCCAAAATGTTTGAGTGACATCTAGACAGGTGGTCACAAAGTTTGGCCAGCTCCAGTGTGCTTTGTCCTAGTGTATCCCTTACATCCATTGCCCTTCATAGCCTCCCATGCTACTCCTCCATATCCGACCATCCCATAATGGATCATGCAGAGGCATCAACAGTTGCACTTTCCTTATTACCTGCCAATGGGATGCTTCTCCTGTGTGATTCAGTAGCACAGGGAAGAATCACATATTTGGGGCCAAAGTCAGAAACGAGTATAAGTGTGCTGTTTTGAATGCCAGAATACAAGAAGGATCTAAAGCTGTTAAAGAGTATCCAAAGGAGGCCACAGAGATGGGGAAGAGTCTAGAGAAGAAGAGTATGAATAGCAGTTGAGGACACTTGATGTATTCAGTCTGGAGGGCATCGAGGGGAGACCTCATGGTGGGGACCTCCCCTGAGAGGAGGCAGAGGGCCAGCTCTGATCTCTGCTCTCTGGGGCCTGGGTCAGGAACCCAGGGACAGCTGGAGTTGTGTCATGGGGGCATCCCAATAGATCAATATTAGGAAAAAGTTCTTCCCTCAGAGGGTGGTCGGGCACTGAACAATGTCCTCAGTGAATGGTCACAGATCCAAGACTGCCAGAGCTCCAGGAGCATTTAGACAATGCTCTCAGGCACAAGGTGGGATTGTTGTGGTGTCTGTGCAGGGCCAGGAATTAGACTTGATCCTTAGGGATCACTGCCAACTCAGGATATTCTAGGATTCTGGGATTCCATGGTCTTTTCTTCCCTGCCTTCACTATTACAAATACTGAAGACAAATTTCTCATTCGCTGTGCCCTGCCAGGATTGTGGTAGGTCCAATGAAATCAAACCAGCACCCCTTTTAAGTTCAGGCACAGAATATTTATTATGTGATTAAGAGCCTGGCACTGAGTGGAAAGTGTATCACATCTTTGTGTGCATAATTTGAACAGAAGCAGTTGCAACAGAGCACAAGTTCTGCTTGCCCTCATTCACCCCAAAACTAGGTAGTGGCAGTCCCAAACTATCTCTCACCAGTTTAGGACTTTATCTTCCTTCCGCCAAGCACCCAAGCAATTATTTTAGCTCTGGAAACCTCAGGCTGCTTGAGAATACTAGAGGAAGGAGCTGAATGACTTCCCCCTAGGGAATTAGATCTTTCCCTTGTAAAACAAAGCATAAAAAGCAGAGCCACAACTCTTGATCTCTTTCTCTGAGTGTACAGAAACATTCACATGGTGTTACCCATATATTTCACTCTGACATCACCAATGGCCTTGACACCCCTGTCCAGGCTGTAAGCAGATGGGGTCCTCAGGAAGCCAAAGTCTGTGACCATCAGCTTCCTGGAGAAAGGCTTGACTGATGTGTGCAGAGGACTGTGGTGAACCCACAACTCCTTTGTGGTGCAGAAGGAGTAACTTGCAGGAGGACTGTGCTGTATCCCCAGATCTTTAATTGTGCAGTAGGTAACTTCAGGGCACAACTCCACTTCCTTGATTGTACAGAATGTGGGTCGCTGGAGGGGGATTTTGAAGCTGCTGAGTTGCATCATAGGGTTTCCTGTTGACTCCCTCCATTCCAGCAGTGGATACCACACCTCTTGGGTCTGCAGAGACTGGTGCCTGGAAGGTTGTCCCACCAGACACATCCATGGCAGCCAACCTGCTAGAGCCAGCATGGTCAGGATTAGCAGAGCTGAGGAAGCCAGGTAGAGCACCCAGTGCAACAGGCAGCAGTGCCTCAGCACCCACTGTCCCCACTGTGGACCCTCCCCACTGGCCTGAAAACGCAGCACAGGTACAGCCCGTCCTGAGATGGAGCATGGGCAGAGGGGAAGAGGAGCAGGTAGTGGAGAATATGCAGGCTGGGTGAAGTGTGTGGTGTCCAGGGGAGGTGGTAGTGCTGCAGCATGAGTGGAAAGCATGGTGTCAGCCAACATCAGAGGAAGAGATGGAGATCTGACAATGGAAGAGGCCTCTAGCATGGCAGTAGAAGGCAGTGCCATGGAACTGGTGGGAAATGTGCCAGCGGACCCCATGAGACTGCCACGGATAGTGCTGGCAGCAAGGATGGTTTGTGGATGGCCACTGGTGCTAGAAGAGCTGCTGCTCATAGTCATTGGCAGAGAGGTGGCATTGTCAGGGGTGGCAGGTCTGTGCAGGGTGATGGTGGTAGCAGCAGTGAGAACAGTGGCAGTGCTGGGGGTCTGTGTGGGTGTCATGGTGGGACTGGCTGGTACAGGAGTGATGGTGCTGAGAGCTCTGATGCTTGCCAGCATCACAAACAAAGTGCTTGGGGAAAGGGTGGAGGTACGAGGGGTACTGAAGGAAGGTCGGGTGAGGGGAGATCTTGTGGTAGTGAAGGTAGGAAGGCAAGATGAGGTAACAGCAAAGGGCGTGGTAGTGTGCTCTTTGGGGATGAATGGATGTAGGGGGAAGGTGGTCATGGTAGCTTTCTCTGTTGTTGTTTCTTCCTCATAATTGTATTCATTCCCTCCTTCCTCATCTGCATCCTCCATGATGCTGCAGTTAAGCTTGAAGTGAATGATGGGCTTCTGCCTATGCTCAGCAGGGCTGTGGCACACAACCTTCTCAGGTGCAACCTCCACCTTTGTTTCCTCCAGGCCCCTCTCTGGCCAATAAACAATGTCAGCATTCTTCTGGATCCAGGTCTGGAGGTAGTGCAGGTCACAGTTGCAATGCCATGGGTTCTCAGTGAGGAAAACATACATGAAGAGGTGCCCCTTTGGGAAAAAGTCAGTGGGCAGGGTCTGCAGCTGGTTTCCTGAGAGCCAGAGAGTCTCCAACTTTTGCAGGTCCTGCAGCAACTCCTTGGGTAGTGCCTTCAGGCAGTTATCTGAGAGATCCAACTCCCTGAGTGCCCTCAGCCCTGCAAAGGCCTCCTGGGGCAGCTGCTGCATCTTGTTGCCTCGCAAGTCCAGGTTCTGCAGCTGCGGCACTGTGCGGAAAGCTCCTGGGGCCAGTGTGTCCAGGCTGTTGTGGGCCACAGCCAGGTGGGTGAGTGCGGGGAGGCCCTCCAGGACAGGTAGGGCCACCAGGGCATTGTGGGAGAGGGTCAGCTCCTTCAGGAATGGCAGCCTGGCCCCCGTGTGCAGAGCCACCAGCCCATTGTTGGCCAGGTCGATGTCCTGAAGCTGGGTGAGGGGCAGAAAGGCAGCAGTGGAGAGGGACTCCAGGCGATTGTTGCTGAGCAGCAGGATGCCTGTGTCCGCAGGCAGGTCTGAGGGCACTGCGCTGAGAGCCAGCCCAGTGCAGTTCACCTCCAGGAGATCCTTGACCTTGTTCATCTCTGAAGGGCAGGGCTGGGCTGGGGGCAGCAGGACCAGGAGAGTGACCAGGGTCAGGGCAAGGACCTGCATGGCCTGGAGGGGGAGAACGGAGGGGTGTGGGTGCAAGCAAGCATGCACCTACACATTGCTTTTCTTCCTGCGCAAGCACCATTTGCAGCAAAACTGGCATCCTCTGCCAGACCCTCTGGCACCCTCTGAGCTCTGCAGCTCCTCCCTGGGATGGTGGAAGGGAGGGATGAATCCCATACCTACTGCCATCTTGTCCTCGGAGGTCAGCAGATGACATTTTGCCCCTTTTGCTCTCCTGGTTCTCTTCCATAGTGGGGAGAACCTGACTAATTTGCCTCTTCACAGCAATGCCGTCTCCACTGGGGCAGCACTGCTGCCTTCACCACTGTAAAAGCTGTGCCCCTGCAGTGTTTGTGTTTCAGAGTACCCATACCCAGCTCAACCCAGACAAATCGTGTGCTGGAAGAAACTCCCTCAATATGCTGCTACCCAACACCAGCTGAGCCCTCTGCTGGATTTGGAGGGTAGGAGCATGAATCATGTGAAAGGAGCTTCCTGTGCACAGATGTGTCTTCCATGAGCAACCAGGCCCCTGTGAACACTATAACTCACCTGCAGATCTTCCAGCATTTGCTCCCTGCTGCTCTACCTCCTCCTGCTCATGGACCAGACAGTGCTCTGGGACAATGCTAGCAAGGGGCTGCCCAGCCCTCTATCAGCACCCACAGCTGTGGGACAGGAGCTGTGGTTTCCTGAGCAGCCAAACCCATCTCCTGTCCTTTTCGCACAGCCCTTGCTTTGGCTGCAGTGCCACATCATCATCTCTCCTTGCAAAATGTCAACAAGGATCAGCAGGCATTGCCCTAGCAGCAAATGGTCATAGCACACTGAAGTCTGCACTGGATCCTGCTTATTCTGCTGCTCAACTCTGTTTCCCCCTTAGGATTTGCAGGAGTGCTTGTGGAAAATAATTCCATTGGCTTCTGGAGAGGAAATGGGCAGAAGCATTGACCACAGCTTCTGAGAAGGGGCTGAGGTGGTAATAAAATGACTCTATGCCCACGATGCTAGAGAAGCCCTTGTATCTGGATGCAGGCCCATCTGGACCTGAATGCCGAGGCTCAGAACATTGCTTGCTGTCTGTGATAGAAATGGGATGGACTGAGGCTCTTCTCCCCCAGCAACTGTAGTTCAAAGCCCTCTTCTCCAGCTTGGCAACCCTGTGAGTGAAGATGCTTTTTGCCTTTTCTGACAGATGGACTCCATCTGCCCCCAATAGACCAGGTTGTTCAAAGCAAGTCTGATGTATGTTCAAAGCAAGTAGCCAAACCCCTGGCTGTGGTACCAGTCCTGTAACCATTTTTTGATTCCCCAGATTTGACTGTCCCTTTCAAACACCTTCCCTTTGATTGGGAATATTGATGAAAAAACTACCTGTGTGCTCCAGAGTCAGCAGTTACTGCTGCTCCCAGGGCTCTGTAATCCTTCTTGATGCTGCTCAGACTGCTCTTGACTGTATCACTCACACCCACATGAAACTACATCAACAGGTAATGGTGGAATGTGCAAGGCATGGTAGTCTCTCAGTGACATCTCTGATACGAGTCCATGGTAAGCAGCATAATCTAGAGAGTGCAGCAGTAAATAGTGCCTCCATACCTCTCAGAAGAGAGTCTCCTCCTACTGTTACCCTCTTCTTAATTGTGCTGATTGCTATATGGGGAGCAGATTATGTTGCCTTACTGGTTTTTATATGGGGAGTAGATGGGCCTGCCTTACTCATCTTCAATGCCTTTCCTGCTGAGTCTTTCCGGCAGATCAGTGAAAGGTGCAAGATGCAAGGGTCCCTCTGTCTTCTGGAAAGGTTCTGCAAGAGCACCTGTGGCTTTGGGGGAAGACTGTTCTTCCTGCAGGTCTTTGCCATTCCAAGTTTCCATTCTTCCACACCGGCCCTACTCCCTTCTGTGTGTGTTCTCTTGGTCCTCTTCCATTCTGTGTGTCACGAGAGGAGTCTCTTGCTGTTTGGCTTTGGCTGTGGGCCTACTGCAAACTGCGCTTGCAACCAGAAGACTCTCTCCTTCCTGGGAAAGAACTCTTTCTCAGCCTTCCTGACACTGTGCAGCCTTCTCACTGCCTCTAACCTTTCTCAACCATTTTCCACAGGTGGTCCTCCACCTGGGCACACTTTTTGCAGGTAGGTCTGCTGCCTGTCCATAGACTAGCAAAAGATCTATTCACTTCCTGCAATGAGAGATCCACACTGCAGCTTCTCCATTTGGCAGCTCTGTCTCGATGGAGGCACTGGCAGTAGCCAGGATAGATGGTGCATTGGAGTTGCAGCCTTTGCTCTCAAAGGAGTGTCCACCATTCTACTGTGGAAGTCAGGTAGGAGGAATGTTTTCAGCCTTTGCAGATGGTCACACAACATGCCTGGTTGCTGGAAGATGGAGCTTAGATACAAGTTACAAATGGTTTGTGTAATGGTAACTGCATTGGGGTAATCATCTGCAGAAGCATTTCTCTCTTCCATGGAATCTTAATCTATAATGGTATCTGCAGAAGAAATGGAGTCTGAAGTGATACCTACATTTACAACAGTAATTGCAATGTCATCTGTGTCTGTCTGAAAGACATGAGTTACTTAATCCTGGAATATAATAATAATAATTAATATTAATATCAATTATAATTAATATTAATAATATTAACCTAATAATATTCTTTGCCCTCTTTTAATTTTTTTTTTTATTCTTCCTTGTCCAAACAAAGAAAACATGGTCAGGGCCTTTGGGGACTGAGACAGGAGGTGCCATTTTAACTTGAACCTCTGATTGCCCAGGCCTTTTTGCTTCTTTTTACCTTTCATTTTTACAGTCAGATACATCTGATGGCTATGCCACCTTTTGGCTATGCCATTTCCTAGACCCAATTGTTGGAAATTGTATAACCTTTCTAATTTTTAAATTTACAATTTTAATTAACTTCTAATTATTCTAAAAATTATTGTAATCAGTATGTTATTTATAACTAGTGTATTAGTCTTAAATCACTTTTAGCCAGTATTTAGTAAAGTTGTCATATGCTCCTTTTATGGGAATACAGCTTGGGAAAATTACTGAAACTTTAGGTTTTGCTAAACTAACTCTGATATGTTTCAATGAAAAAAAGCCTGGGGGAGAGATACATTGTTGAAGCTGGACATCTAGAATGCAGAATTTATGGACTACAATGACCTTTTGCTGAAACCGGAAGATAAAGGACTAACAAAGACTCAGTATATATGTTGGAAAGTCCCTACTGGAGGAAAAAGATACTAAAAAGACTAAAAATATGGACTAATTAGCATAAGAAGCAAGAATTCAACAGCCAATAGGAGATAAAATACTAATTATGAGAGTTTTGTAACTTAGAACCAATGAACATTAATTTCTTTGGTTGTTAACAAAGTATAAATAAGTGAAAAAGTTTTGTATCAATGTCTGTATGGATGATGGAATTTTGTAGGACATACACACACCTCTGGACTAAGGATAAAGTAACTCCTTTCTTGCTAACACTGAAAAGGCAGTGTTAGAGTGTTTTATTTATCCTGGCAATGTTAGGGGATTTAGTAACAGAAAGATAACAGAAACAGATAAGCCTGACTTGCCCCTGTTTTTTCTGTTTTATATATTGCCTGGCTCACATCAATTCTCCCATGGCTAAAGCAGTGGTGTCACTACAAAAAGCAAGTGCAGAATGTGTTCTCCAGTGGGGTCTGGAGATACAAGCACTGGCTCCACTGCAGTTGTTGGTGGTTTCTTATTCTCTTCTGCAAGAGAGTAAGGGAAGGCTGTAGTCAGGCCCATGTTGAAGCTGCTTGAATGTCAGAGGCAATGAGTGGATTTTTTGGGCCATGTTCAACAAATGCAGTATGGATTGTGAGTGTCTTCTAGTGATCATTTCAGCTGGAGCTGCTGCAGGCTGGAGGAGCATTGCTGGGTCTCTCCTCTCCACTGTGATCCATGGTGTCTCCTCCTGCCAGCTACCAGAAGAAAAGTCTGGCTGAAGCCCCACACAGTCCTGGTGGACTGTATAAAGCCCTGAAGCCTTCTGCCCAGGCTGAGGTGCTTTGTGCCCTTAGCATCTCCCTGGGCAGCGAGTGCTTTTGCATCCTTCCCCCGCAGCAGTGTCCCCTACTGGCTGATGTCTCTCATGCACTAAAGAGGAGGAGAACATGTGGGTGTGGAGGGGAGCATGCACCATGCATGGTGTGGTATTGTGTATATTTGGTCTGAGCAGTGCTGAGCCCTGGTGTGCTATAGGTGTACATCTGTAATAATGTTGCTGTCTCCACAGAATTGTGCAATGATATCAACACGTGACAGGATCTGCAATGCTATCTGCATATGGATCCTATATGTAGCATTTGTTATGTCAAAAAGCTCACTGCAGATAACATTGCAGCTGCAGGTAGTAATAAAGGTTAAGTTGCCATATGTCATGGTTTGACACTCGCCAAACACAGGATACCCACAAGAGTAATTAGTTTACCCTCTCCTGCTACAATTGGGCAAAGGAGAAGGAAAAAGATGAATGACAGACTCATGAGTTAAGGATTGGGAGAAAGAAATACTCTGAGGGCAAAACAAATTAAAATTTAAAGGTATAAAATGAATTTATTATTAGCAGAGTCAAGGGATGATAATAATATGTGCTTAAAGCACCTTTTCCCCCTCCCCAGCTCCTCTGTCCTTCCCACCAACAATGCAGGGAGACATGACATGGGGGTTTTGGTCAGTTCATCACTCAAGGTCCTTTTCTGTTCCTTCAGGGAGAGAAGTCTTTGCTCTGCTATGCCATGAGGTCCCTCCCACGGGCAAACAGTCATCCCAAAACTGTTGTGGCACAAGTCACTCATCTACAGAGTGCAGTCTTTTAAGGATAGGCTGCTCTAGTTTGGAAGCAATGGCCCTCTCTCTCTATCTCTGGAATCAGGGACCCTCTCTCTCTGTTCAGGTCTCCCACTAGATCACAGGTTTTTCTGACATCCACCCACTCTGGTGTGAGCACTTTTCCCACAGGCTGCGAATGGATCTCTTCATCCCCCGTGGACTTCATGCATTACAAGGGACAGTTTGTTTGACCATAGGACTCACTACGGCTTATAGAGGAATCTTGGCTATGTCACTTGAAGCACCTCCTCCTCCTCTTTCTTTACCACTGACCTTGGCGCTGCCGTGTTGTTTTCCCTCATGAGTCTTCACTTCCTCCTCTTCTCTAACTAGAAGAAAAACTGCTGCTTGTAGGTACCATTGTCAACAAGTTCCACTAATTCAAAGATTCCTGCAGGATCCCACAGTGCCAAGAAGTTGATCTCGTCTAGGTTCCACGTCAGGGAATTGCTCATCACACTTTTGATGCTGGCCGTGTGGCCCTGCTGCCATAGCACTGAATGCCTCTGAATGCCTCTCCTCCCATTCATACTGGGAAGGGGAAGCTGCTGCTGCTGCTCCTGACCTTTTTGCCTGCAGCACAGTTGGCTAGGCGTGGCCAGATGGGCAAGGCTCTCCACTGATCACACTGAGATGACTGTGGCTGCAGTGTATTGCTGCACACTGCTCCAGGAATGGCCCACGGTGGCGGCACCTCGCCACCCCAGAATAAAAAACAGTATGCATGCTGTTTTGATTTTCTTCTCGAATACGTCACCACAGAGGCGTTGCCAACCTCTCGAGTTGGGCCAGCAGCATGTCCATCTTCAGAACCGTCAGAGATTGGCTCTGTTAGACATTGTCCTGGTTTGAAAGACAGGTGTTTGCTAAGGAAAGCAGAAGCCCCCCTTTGAACTGAAAAATGTGATCCTTCCTTCCTACAGATTATTATGATTTTGAAATTAAGGGAGCTCTCAGGCAAAGATATGGGGATAGGAATAACAGTTCTTTACTAGTATATCTAACAAGACAAACAAGAACAACAACAGCTATGAAATTACCCACAAACAGAACAGTAACTCAGTCCCAGTGTTTTTTGGCTGCAGGCACCTTTTCCCTGAGCTGCAGTTCCCGGTGCTGGGGGCGGGCAGGTCCCACAGAGCCGCAGGAGGGCTGGGGGTGATGGCAGAGCTGTCCCAGGGGGAGAGAGAGAGATGGAGAGAGCCCTCCGCTCACAGTGTGGGTCCCAGTGCTCAGCAGAGTGCTGGATGGTGGCAGGTTACAGCGAGAAGGCAGCAGGGCAGGGTCCCACAGCAGTGAGGTGGCTCCCAGCGCTGGGATGGCAGGGATGGGACAGAGGCGGCGATCGTCCTTCTCGTCCGAACTCCGCGGGGGAAATGGGCCAAGCCAGAGCCTTCCGTTTCCTCTTCTGGCTGTTTGAATCTCGCAGGGTTTCCCTCTTCTCTCCCCTCCCCTCCCCCTTGCCACCAGGGCCCAGTCAACAGGTATCTTAGCATGACAATGGGGAAAATTCCACAGAGGGAAAAGGGAAAGAACCAACCCCCAAGAGACATGGTGGAAGATTCTCGCAGCTTCTCACAGAAGCTACCCCTGTGGCTCCCCGCTGCTATCATAAACCAAGTTGTGCCAAACCAACACACCACGGAAGACTCCATTGCAGAGGAGGATATCACTATAGAGGCACCATTGCAGATCAAGATACCATTACAGACCCTACTGAAAATGCAGATGCTATATCAGATGCCAGTGTAGATGCATAAGAGCAAAGCTACCTTTTTCCACTAGTGATTTGAATCATCAGAGAGAAGACCTTTAAAATTTTGCGGAGGACCCCAGTAAAGTGGCAAAATTATTTCATAGTCAAGAACTAGCACTCAGACTGGGGTGATATCAATTTAATGCTGACAGAATTAGCAGAAACTGATCAAGAATTAGTGATTAAAAAAAGCTAAAGCACATGTGCAGGGACAAATTGCTAGTGAAGCCCTACAGGATATTGTGGACATGCTACTCCCTTCTGAGTAATCCTATGTGCGATCCAAACAATCCAGGCAAATATGCCTCACTAACCAGATACAGGGAGTTAGTAAAATTTGGATTAGAGGTTGCCATTCTGAAAGCAGTAGATTTGGCATTAATTAATAATTTTAAACAGGAACAGCAAGAGCCTCCTATCAACTTTGTAGATAGGCTCTGAGCAGCAATGTGAAAGTTTATAACCCTTGATCATGATTTTAGAAATGGGAAAGCAGTAGTTAGTCTCCTTGATGCTAGGACAGTCCAGCCCAGACATCAGACAGAAAACACAGAGATTAAAAGAGCTATATAATAAAACATTAGAAGCAATCATGGAAGAAACATGGAGAGTATATAATAACTGAGACAAGCAAGAGAAGGAAAAACTCACAGGAACAAGTGACAGCTTTAGAGCGACATCAAAGAGGAGAACATGGTCAGGGATGGGGATGAGGCAGAGGCAGAGGTAAAGGTGGAAACAGTAGAGTAGGCTGAAATCAATCCCAAGGGAGGTTAGGGCCAAATCAGTTTGTTTACTCTAAGAAAGCACTGGCACTGGAAATGCCAGTGCCCAGATTTACCAAACACTACACAGGAAAATGTTGTTGCAGCAGTAGATAACAGTGAGTGATGGGGATCAGCAGATATCTCCCTAACAGACCCGATGCTTAAGATACAGCTAGGGAATGACAAAGAAGTTGAATTCTTAATAGATACAGGGGTCATATTTTTGGTTTTAAATGAAGCTTTAATGCCTAAAAGTGAAAAACATATTCAGGTAATGGGATCCACAGGCCAATCAGAGAATGCCTTTTTCTTAAAACAGTTAGAATACAAAATTGGGAAAAGGATGGGAATACATCCATTTCTCTATCTACCAAATTCACCTAAGTCCCTATTAGGCAGGGATCTCCTTGAAAATTTAGAACAGCAATTGAGTTCAGAGAGGGAAAAATGAAATTTAAAGTACCTGAGGGCAAATTGATTTTAGCATTAGGATTGGCAATTGTTGGGGGTTGGTTCTCTCCCTTTTCCCTCTGTGGAATTTTCCCCATTGTCATGCTAAGATACCTGTTGACTGGGCCCTGGTGACAAGGGGGAGGGGAGGGGAGGGAAGGGGGGAACCCCCGCGAGATTCAAACAGCCAGAAGAGGAAGAGGAAGCCTGGGCCCCGGCCCATTTTTCCCCCGCGGAGTTCGGACAAGAAGGACGATCGCCGCCTCTGTCCCATCCCTGCCATCCCAGCGTTGGGAAACCACTATCGCACCCTGCCCTGCTGCCTTCTCGCTGTGAACTACCACCATCCAGCACTCTGCTGAGCACTGGGACCCACACCGTGAGTGGAGGGCTCTCTCCATCTCTCTCTCTCCCCCTGGGACAGCTCTGCCATCACCCCCAGCCCTCCTGCAGCTCTGTGGGACCTGCCTGCCCCCAGCACCGGGAACTGCAGCTCAGGGAAAAGGTGCCTGCAGCCAAAAAACACTGGGACTGAGTTACTGTTCTGTTTGTGGGTAATTTCATAGCTGCTGTTCTTGTTTGTCGTGTTAGTTATACTAGTAAAGAACTGTTATTCCTACCCCCATATCTTTGCCTGAGAGCTCTCTTAATTCCAAAATTATAATAATCGGAAGAATCACATTTTTTTTTCAGTCCAAAGGGAAGCTTCTGCTTTCTTTAGCAAACACCTGTCTTTCAAACCAGGACAGATTTTGGCCACCCAACGTGGGGCCCGAGGGCATTGAGAGAAAAGGGTGAAAAAGGAATAACAGCTCTTGAGTTACCTCAGTTTTGTGTTAGGTGGCATCATGTTGTCCAGCTTACCGTGGTTTGGGCTCCATGTAGCCGCAGCTTTATCTCTCCCATTTGCAATCCCTTACTTGAACATGGGTCCTATAACTCAGGCTGCTGTAACTATTATCCAGTTCCTTTTGTGGGCTGATAACGTGAGAAATTCCTGGATTTTTAACTTCCTCTGGAAGGTGGGCACATGGATTCAGGGCTATCACACTCTAACTGTATGTTTTTGGGGTTACTTTAATAATGGTACATACTGTGAGGATATGACACCAGGAAAAATTTTGTCCCAACCCCTTACACAGTTTTTTGGGTCTGCTCCACCAGCTTTTGAGGGGTTCAAATCTCTTCTAAGTGGAAATGATATCATACAGTGGCTGACATTGCTAATAGGCCTTGTACACCTGTTCTATTTAACATTCCGAGATGAGGGGAGATTGACTTGGATGACAACCCTGATACATCCCCCAAGAAATAGGGATTCTGCCCCAGAGCCTGGCCCTGCCCTAGAGCCTGGCTCTGCCCCAGAGAGTAAGGACTCTGCCCCAGAGACTAAGGATTCTCCCCCAGAGACTAAGGATTCTGCCCTAGAGACTAAGGATTCTGCCCTAGAGACTAAGGATGTTGCCCCTGAGCCTGATTCTGCCCCAGAGCTCACCTCAGAAAGGAACCATCCAGAGTGGGTGGGGTTTCTAGTGAAGGAGATGGGCCAAATGCTGAAGGAGTACCTTTCCCCAGCTCTTTAGAAATTCTCCCCCTGCCTTAAAGAGGGAGAACCTGATGGTGCAGCAGTGGAACCCACAAATGTTACATCTCTCCAAGCTCCAGCTGAACTGCAAGGGCACTCACAGCCAGCAGTAGCTGCCCCCGTGGAAACTAGAAAGTCTAAGGTGAAAACAAAGCACCTGAATAATAAGGATCAGAAAGCAGGGCCCTCACAACCAGCAGGGGAGCCAGAGGTTGAGATCATCACAGAGTCCCTGTCATACGAGAGTCTCCGTAATCTGTGTAAAGACATTGTGCGAAGGGGCCGTGAGGCTTTTACAACGTGGTTACTGCGGGTCTGGGACCTTATGGGTACAAGTGTGCAGGCTCAAGTCTCTGCTGTGATTAGGGAACTCAAAGAGGAGATGAGAGAGATGAGGGAGGAGATGAAGAAGGTCAATGCAGCACCAGTGCGAGTCACAGATCCCAGAGTTAGAGCCCAACGTCCCCCAGCTAGGAAGAGAGGATACACCCCACGAGCTGACCTGTGGTTCTTTCTGCGTGACCACGGGGAAGACATGAGGAGGTGGGATGGGAAACTCACTTCTGCCCTGGCAGCGCAGGTGCGTCAACTCAGGGAGGGAAACACTAACCAAGGGAGCTCCACTGAAGTGAAGGTAGCCTCAACTTCCCATAACCAAGATGCAGGGTATTACAAAAGGGAGGATGATTTGTCAGATCCCCTTGAGGGAATCTCCAACATGTATGCCCAGGAAGGAAATAATAACCAGTGCTAGAGGGGCCCTGCCTCTAGCCAGGGAGAGGCACGGGAAAACCGCGTCTTTTGGACGGTGTGGATCCAATGGCCTGGCACATCAGAGCCACAAAAACATAGGGCATTAGTTGACACTGGTTCACAGGTCACCCTAATACCATCAGAACATGTGGGGGAAGAGCCTGTTTCTATTGCTGGGGTGACAGGGGGATCACAGGAATTGACTTTGCTGGAGGCTGAGGTGAGCCTGACTGGGAAGGAGTGGCAGAAGCATCCAATTGTGACTGGCCCAGAGGCACCGTGTATTCTAGGCATAGACTTCCTGAGGAATGGCTATTACAAAGACCCAAAGGGACTCAGGTGGGCTTTTGGAATAGCTGCTGTAGTGGCAGAAAACATTAAGCAATTGAACACCTTGCTTGGACTGTCAGAGAACCCATCTGTAGTGGGCCTCCTGAAGGTGAAGGAGCAGCAAGTGCCAATTGCCACCTCCACAGTGCACCACCGGCAGTACAGGACAAATCGAGATGCCGTGATCCCCATCCACAAGATGATCCGTGAGCTGGAGGGCCAAGGGGTGGTCAGCAAAACCCACTCACCCTTCAACAGCCCCCTCTGGCCTCTGCGCAAGTCTGACGGAGAATGGAGATTGACTGTGGACTATCATGCATTGAATGAAGTGACTCCACCGCTGACCGCTGCCGTGCCGGACATGCTGGAACTCCAGTACGAGCTGGAGTCCAAGGCAGCAAAGTGGTACGCCACCATTGACATTGCCAATGCATTTTTCTCCATTCCTCTGGCAGCAGAGTGCAGGCCCCAGTTTGCTTTCACCTGGAGAGGCGTGCAGTACACCTGGAACCGACTGCCCCAGGGGTGGAAACACAGCCCCACCATCTGCCATGGACTGATGCAGGCTGCACTGGAAAAGGGTGAAGCTCCAGAACATCTGCAATACATTGATGACATAATTGTGTGGGGGAACACGGCAATGGAAGTATTTGAGAAAGGAGAGAAGATCATCCAGATTCTGCTGGGAGCCGGTTGCGCCATCAAGAGGAGCAAAGTCAAAGGTCCTGCCCGAGAGATCCAGTTCCTGGGAGTAAAGTGGCAAGACGGGTGGCGCCAAATCCCCACTGAGATCATCAATAAGATCACCGTGATGTCTCCACCAACCAACAAGAAGGAAACACAAGCTTTCCTAGGTGCCATAGGCTTTTGGAGAATGCACATTCCTGAGTACAGCCAGATCGTGAGCCCTCTCTACCTGGTCACCCGGAAGAAGAAGGAATTCCACTGGGGCCCTGAGCAGCAGCAAGCCTTTGCCCAGATCAAGCAGGAGATCGCTCATGCCGTAGCCCTCGGCCCAGTCAGGACGGGACCAGAGGTGAAGAATGTGCTCTACTCTGCAGCTGGGAACAAAGGCTTGTCCTGGAGCCTTTGGCAGAAGGTACCTGGTGAGACCTGAGGCTGACCTCTGGGATTCTGGAGCCGAAGTTACAGAGGGTCTGAAGCCAACTACACGCCAACAGAGAAGGAGATCTTGGCTGCTTATGAAGGAGTTCAAGCTGCCTCAGAGGTGATTGGCACAGAAGCACAGCTCCTCCTGGCACCCCGACTACCAGTGCTGGGGTGGATGTTTAAAGGGAAGGTCCCCTCTACCCACCACACCCCCGATGCCACATGGAGCAAGTGGATCGCCCTCATCACACAGCACGCCTGTATCGGAAACTCAAATCGCCCTGGGATTTTGGAAATAATTACAAACTGGCCAGAAGGTGAAAATTTTGGTCTTGCCGATGAAGAGGAGCAAGAACAAGTGACCCGGGCTGATGAAGCCCTGCCATACAACCAACTGCCAGCAGATGAAACTCGCTACGCTCTTTTCACTGACGGTTCCTGTCGCATCGTGGGGATGAACCGCAAGTGGAAAGCAGCCGTATGGACCCCCACACGACAGGTTGCACAAGCTACTGAAGGAGAAGGTGGATCAAGTCAACTTGCTGAACTCAAAGCCGTTCAGCTGGCCCTGGACATTGCTGAAAGAGAGAAGTGGCCAAAGCTTTACCTTTACACTGATTCGTGGATGGTAGCCAATGCTCTGTGGGGCTGGCTGGAAAGATGGAAAAAAGCTAACTGGCAACGTAGGGGAAAACCAATCTGGGCTGCTGATGAGTGGAAAGACATTGCCAGTCGGGTAGAGAAGCTACCCGTAAAGGTCCGTCATGTAGATGCCCATGTCCCCAAGAGTCGGGCTAATGAGGAGCACCAACACAATGAGCAAGTAGATCAGGCTGCAAGGATAGAGGTGTCACAGATAGACTTAGACTGGCAACACAAGGGAGAGTTGTTCCTGGCTCAATGGGCCCACGGTGCCTCAGGTCACCAAGGCAGAGATGCTACCTATAAGTGAGCACGAGACCGAGGGGTGGATCTCACCATGGACAGGATTTCCCAGGTTATCCATGACTGTGAGACGTGTGCTGCCATCAAGCAAGCCAAGCGAGTGAAGCCCCTCTGGTATGGGGGGCGGTGGTCCAAATATAAGTATGGGGAGGCCTGGCAGATTGACTACATCACACTGCCTCAGACACGCCAAGGTAAGCGCTACGTGCTGACCATGGTAGAAGCCACCACTGGATGGTTGGAGACCTACCCTGTGCCTCATGCCACTGCCCGCAACACCATCCTGGGCCTGGAAAAACAAGTCCTTTAGAGACATGGTACCCCTGAGAGAATTGAGTCAGACAATGGGACTCATTTCAAGAACAGCCTCATAAGCACCTGGGCCAGAGAACACGGCATCGAGTGGGTGTACCACATTCCTTATCACGCACCAGCGGCTGGGAAAGTGGAACGGTGCAATGGGCTGCTTAAAACCACCTTGAAGGCACTGGGTGGGGGGACTTTCAAGAACTGGGAGATGAATCTACCAAAGGCCACATGGTTAGTGAACACCCGAGGTTCCACTAATCGAGCAGGCCCTGCCCAGTCTGAGCCCTTGAGAACACCAGATGGGGACAAGGTTCCAGTGGTGCATATGAGAGGTATGCTAGGAAAAACTGTTTGGGTGAACTCTGCCTCCAGCAAAGACAATCCAATTCGTGGGGTGGTTTTTGCTCAAGGGCCAGGTTGTACCTGGTGGGTGATGCAAAGAGATGGAAAGACCAGATGCATACCCCAAGGAGACCTTGTTTTACGGTGAACTACCTACAATACTGTGCCTGTATCTGTAACTGTAAGGATGTCTATAATTTGAAGATTTTAATTTGATTTAGCATGATGGTAGGGGAAAATTCAGGGTGGATAATGTTGGGGGTTGGTTCTCTGCCTTTTCCCTCTGTGGAATTTTCCCCATTGTCATGCTAAGATACCTGTTGACTGGGCCCTGGTGACAAGGCGGGGGGGGGAGGACAGAGACAGAGGAGGTAAGCCCCACGAGATTCAAACAGCCAGAAGAGGAAGCGGAAGGCTGGGCCTCGGCCCATTTCTCCCCATGGAGTTCGGACGAGAAGGACGATCGCCGCCTCCTGCCTCTCTGTCCCATCCCAGCGTTGGGAAACCACTATCGGACCCTGCCCTGCTGCTTTCTCGCTGTGAACTACCACCATCCAGCACTCTGCTGAGCACTGGGACCCACACCGTGAGTGGAGGGCTCTCTCCATCTCTCTCTCCCCCTGGGACAGCTCTGCCATCACCCCCAGCTCTCCTGCAGCTCTGCGGGACCTGCCCGCCCCCAGCACCGGGAACTGCAGCTCAGGGAAAAGGTGCCTGCAGCCAAAAAACACTGGGACTGAGTTACTGTTCTGTTTGTGGGTAATTTCATAGCTGCTGTTGTTCTTGTTTGTCGTGTTAGGTATACTAGTAAAGAACTGTTATTCCCCCCCCCATATCTTTGCCTGAGAGCTCTCTTAATTCCAAAATTATAATAATCGGAAGAATCACATTTTTTTTTCAGTCCAAAGGGAAGCTTCTGCTTTCCTTAGCAAACACCTGTCTTTCAAACCAGGACAGCAATTGATACAGAACCAGAAAACAATAGTAATTATTTGGAGCAAATAATGAATCAGGTATATCCCAGGAATACTGATGCTCTTGGGAGATCAAAATTGTCTGACCCTATTAAGACTGAATTACAGACAGGAGCCAGGCCAGTGGTTAGGAGACAATAACCCTTGAGAACAGAAGAAAGAAAAGGGATCAAACCAATTATTAGCAAATTTTTGACACTAGGATTGTTGACACTAGGATTGAATCTGAATTTAATACTTCTATACTACCAGTGAAAAAACCTAATGGAATTTGCAGATTAATGCAAGGTTTGCGAGCAGTCAATAGGATTGCTAAAAGTATCCACCCAGGGGTTGCAAATCCCTACACTTTGCTAACTAAACCCCACAATGACCTCATTTGGTTCTTGATGATAAATCTCTGTCCTGGTTTAGGGTAATTTTGGGAGAGAACCTCTGAATGGGGTTCCTCTAGGAAACAGGTTCAAATAGTCCCTTCTCCAACTGCTTTGGGAAAATATTTCCTTGGAGAGAAGTAGGATAAGAACTTGTTTATTTAACAGGCAAAGCACTTCCTAGCACAAAAATGAACAACACTAAGCAAGAAAACCTCTCGCTGCTTCGAAATGCTGACAAATGCAGCAGAGTCCCTCCCATGGGTTGCAGCCTGGCTCACTCAGGCTGTTCTCAGTCCCTCCTGTGCTGGGAAATGCCACAGCCCAGGCCAGGTCCTGGTGGGACACAGGGGTGAGCTCCCAGTGCTCCTTTGGGTTTTCAGTCCAGAGCAGGTTCAAACAATTTTAATAAAAAGGAAGAAAAAAAACCCAGTCTAGGGAGCTTCTGTGCCTCAGCTAGCCAGAAACTAACCAAGAGCAAAGGAGAGCTCTCCCCTGCTGTCCACTGCAGACAACACAGTCTGTGTGAAGGATGCTGGGGAGCAAGTGCAGTCTCTGATAACAAACTCTGCATCTCTTCTCTCCCCTTCACTCCTGGAACCAGCCTTAAAACTGCAGAACTCAATATTCAACACCAACAGAACAGACTACTGGGGATACAAACATCATAAAGTCACCCCAAGACAGTCTCAAAGATGCTTACTTCTGTCAGCAGCTTGCAGAATAAAGTCAAAACATATTTGCTTTTGAATGGGAGAGTCCTAGAATAGGCAGGATAAACCAATTTACCTGGATGGTGTTACCTGGGGGATTAAAAAACAGCTCCACAATTTTTGGGAATCAATTGGTGAAAGAATTGGGATAATGGCATTCTCTGCCTGGGGACGGAACATGCCTAGAATATGCAGATGACCTACTAATTGCTACAAAAACTATTGGAGTGTGCCTTATATGGACAATAAGTCTGTTGAATTTTCTTGGACTCAATGATTATTGAGTGTCTCAACAGAATGCTCAGCTGATGCAACTCCAGGTTACCTATCTTGGATATGAAGTCTCTGGAGGACAAGATCCCTGGAAACTGCAACAAAGGAGGTAATCTGCCAAACACCCAAGCCAAAAACTGTAAAATAACTCCATGCTTTTCTTGGAATGGCAGATTGGTGCTGGTTGTGGAAATACAACTGCTGCATAACTGTAACTGTAACTGTAAAGAACTGATGGTGAAACCTTTGTGCAAGCTAGTGAAAATTTCTAAAAATACTGTGGTGTGAACACTGGAACAAATCATGCCTTAGAAGAATTAAAGCATGAGCTCCTGAGGGCCTTGGGTCTTCCTGAGGTGAGTAAACTGTTTTGGTTATTCTCACATGACAGACAGGAAATAACCTTAAGGGCTGGCACAACGCCTGTGTCCTTACAAAAAGGCAGTGGCCTATTTTTCTAAATTTGATACTGTGAGCCTCAGGGCTCAGAGCCTCAGTTACTGTTAGAGCAAACAGTGGTGCCACCCTCTCACTTCACACATATTTTAGCGCTAGAATTCCTTTGGCACAGCCCTGTACTGGAGGACCACACTGCTTATTACAATTCTGGGTATCTTCGGTATAACCTAAACTTAGTAGAAATAGCCTATGCATTTTCTCTGCTCAGCAAATTCCTTCACCATTCCTAAGTCTGGGCATGGGATCATCAGAAAAGCAGGATTTCCAAAGACTATTTGCACTTTCATGAATAATTCATGGAAAAAATCAGTCTTTGCAACCAGTCCATATGAAATTCCAATTCCTTTTCTGGGCTTGGAAGATATAAAGCTGAGGCATTATTCAAACTTTCTTTTAGTTTTCTTGTAATACCCTATTAATCCTAAAAATTGTCACAGTTCCCCTTCAGTCCTGGGCAATGGCACCTCCAAGATTCTCTGGACCCCCTCTCAGCCAACACACTGTAAGCCTTCAGTCAAAGTATGCCCTAAGCAGTCAACCTTTTTCTCCGTGACCTGTGCCTTTCCTTCAGACACTCCAGTCTTCCCCTCCAGCCAGAAAACAGAATAATTTCACAGTGGCTTTCCCGACCACAGAGAGTCCTGCAGCCTCATGGGCCTGGGGTTCCACTGCAGCTCCTGCCCATGGGGGTGGCATCTTTGGGCACCTCCTGGAGCTGAGCCCTGGCTGTCTCACAGTCTCGGCTCGGTCCTGCACCTCCCCCACAGGTCCCCAGCCTGTGCTTCTGGTTGCACCTGGCCTCGGACAGAAACCCCCTCAAGTCCTGAATAGCAAGCAGACAAACCCAAATCCTCCACCGTGGCTCCATAATGACCGGGAGGAGTGGGGGTGTAGGAACAATACCTCTGTGCTTTCCCTCTCCTGGAAGCTGGCAATACAAAAGGCTTTCACCTGGCCCTGTATTAGACCACGGATTTTGAAGATAAGGCAGTGTCAGTCCTCACTATTCTTTCCTTATCACATAGCCTCCCTCTGTGATTTGCCTTAATCATATTTCTCCTCACCCCCCTTCAACCAGTTCTTTCCCAAACTAACAACTTGCTTCCTGCTCTGGGCATGGATTGCCGAGACCCTTTCCCAGCTCCCCTTAGTGCCCCCTCTGGCCATCCATGTTCCCCATATTGCCCCATCTGGGCACCCATGTCCTTGTAACTACCTTTGGGAAAATGTACAAACCATCTCAACATCCTCCTAAAGGACTCTTCAGAGGTATTTTGGAATTGTCAGCCAGATAGTTGAGACCCTTTTTCAATTTTCCTTTTTGCCCACCCTAGGCATACTGCCATGTTTTACTCCCCTGTGATAAATGAAGCTCAACCCTCAGTTGAATTTTTAAAAAATTAATAAAGGACAATAGGGGACAAAATCAATAAAGCAAAAGTAACAGCACTGGGTGCACAGCAGTACTCAGAAGCACACTGGCTAACCATAGCAACTCTTCTTTTATACCCTTTCTATTTCATTGTTCAAATACATATTGATAAATTATTATATGTATTCAAACATTTCTTTGAACTTGTTTGCCTGTTCCAGGAACATTTTAGCATGGTCCTTCCTCTGATCCACCTTTTTAGAGCATGTGCAGTAATCTTGGGTATGGTTTTGAGGGTTATGTGTCCTTACAATGGCCTCCTGTTCCATGGTTTCAGCAGGTGACAGTCACTGATAGCTGAAGTGTCAGTAGCAGAGTCCACAGCAAGCCCCTTCCTCAAATGTTGTCTGACCATGCAGATGGTTTAGTTATTTCAGTCATTGCAAGTTAACCACAAGTACTCTAAATCCACATCAACTATTTCACAAATCTGTGTTATTTTAATTATTATAAAAAGAAAAGAATTAGTTATTATTTGTCAACTATAGCTACTTCTGCAAAAGTTAGCATTTATATTATAATGCACAACACATAGCATCCACTTTAGTATTTGTGAAAGCCAAAACGTGTTTATGACATTCCAAAGTGATACTTACTGGTGAGATTTGCAGAGCCGCTTCTTGAATCTCCTTTATTACCCCCCCTGGGCAACCATGTCCTTTCCTATGGGAAGGACACAGATCCCCTACAGTTTGTCTCTCCTTCTGACCCCTTCATGGGATCCCCCTCTCATTTGTCTCCTGAACAATCTCAGGTACCCAATCTATGGCCCGGTGCCAGCCAGCACTGAAGGGATCTGGTCACTGAAACTGGGTGAAGCATGCCTACAGCTCCTCTTGCAGCATGCCGGACCCGAAGAGTGGAAGAATCCTGGACCGAGCCTTCAATTGTCAAAAAAATCCATAAACGCCAGAGGTTTGTGTCCAAAAAGGAGAGTCCTTCAACTTCATTTGAATATAAGGACAGAGTCCACCGGGGCACATGCCCGCGGGTCTTTTCTCTCTCGAGGTTTTAGAGGCGCAGACCCCCTTTCATCTGAAACTCCTGGCCGCACGCACACTGCCCTCTTCCTTTCCCCACTGGCTGAGGTACCAGGAAGGTACAGCCTTCCCGACCTGCCTACAGCATATCCCCCCTTGAACCTGGCATTTTACCCCAAAGTTCAGAAGTTCAAGCTTGTGCAGACCCTTGTCTATTTAGAAGCCAAACTGTCAGGACCCAGTAACAAACCTGCTGCCCAAAGTCAGTAGAAACATTAAGACCCATTTCAAAGACATTAACACCCATAACCTCCACTCACTGACTTATTTGTAAAGATATTAGCCCACATCTTTCCTCTCAAAACTTACATTTTTAGGTCACATTTAAAAATGATGACTTTTAAGATGATTCTGAAAGTAATTAGTCTATCATTACTAAGAGTCTGTGTAAGCCTGCTTGTATGTAAAACCAGAGACTGATAGATAAGAAAAGAATGTTACCAGTTTACAAGGACTTGTTGCTCAACCAAGGCCATGTTAAGTTCCTGAATTTAAAGACGATGAACAACAGAAAGGAGGGTGAGGTGTGTGTTGTGTTATATGTTAAGGAGGTCCTGTAGCAAGCAATTCAAAAAGTTTGTACCCCTAGAATACCTCAGCCAATGGGGAAAGAGAGAGGGTGATACAGCTGGGAAAATAGGATTAAAAGGAGGCTGTGTCCTACAGCAATTTGAGAGACCCCAGGGGAATACCCCATGGACTCTCCCTTTATTAGAATAAAGTTATAGGACTCCTCTGTCTCCTTTTTGGACATACACCTCTGGTGTTGTGAATTTTTCTGCACAATTCTCTTAGGTTTGGTCTTGGGGTTGATTTTTCTGATAGCCAAGTTGGAGATCCTGTTTCCTCTGTGTCTTAGTTTAAGACAATTTAAGAAGTGGATGCTCTCAAATGACTTCTTATAATTTTCATAAATCCCTTTTGTGAAATGAGATTTGCAATTTGGATTTTTTTTTTATTTTAAAAAGTTTATTAAGGGATAAAAAAAAAATAACCAGCACTGTGGTGCCCTTGGTGTTTGGTCAAAAAGCACACTGATAAAGTTGGAGAGTGTGATCTATATACTATTACATTACTGAGGTACATACATATTCATGTGCTTCATACATTACTCAGACATTCTTGTGAGTTTTTGATGTTTCAGGAACTTTTTGTTTTGTTTTCTTTACATTCTAACTTTTCTGCACTGCATCCTGTGAGATATGTTTTACTTCTTCTTGCGTCTCCATCCTGTTGTTCCACATCCTCTGATAAGGGGTTAACAAATCCTTCTCTGGTGCTCTGCTTTTGACACTTTTGTCTTATTTCTTGGGGAGGTCAGTCAGCAGATGTAGGAATCAACATAATTGTTTCCCACCATTCAGTCACATAGAAGCATTTTAAATATTTCATGTTTTTGCTAAGGTCCACGATATAATACATTCATCGCACCACTATTTCTATAAACTATATGGTACATACTTAAACTAATAGATTATGTTATACTAACAAACAGCTAAATAGAATTATACATTATACTATATCTGAATATTTATGGTCAATACCAGTGTTTAAAAGGTAAGACATTAATGCAAAAGTAAATATTACATTGTAGTTTTTAACACTTTCCATCAATAAGGAAAAATGAATATAGTTCTATTGCTTGCTGGACAAGGCACTAGAACCCCCGGGCTGCAGCTGGAGCTGGGTGTGGGCAGCACCGAAAGGCAGCTGTGGAACTAAAGGCTCGTCACTGATTTCTCCTCTGACTAAACTTCGCAGTTTTTGTCCGGCCCCTCCAGCGCGGCCTGGGTGGCCTGAGATCCTGACATAGCTCCAGCATGGCCTGGCCCAGCCCCTGCAACTTCTGTGTGAGATTTTATTTTTTTCCCAATGCTCAGATAAGACTTACAGACTTTCATCTTTCCTTGGGTGAGAAGGAGAAGAACAGAAAGGATACACCAAAGTCAGTGAAGCAAAAGCTTAAGTTTCTAGATGGAAGGAGAATGAGGAGACACCATGAATGTTGGCTGAAATGTCTTTTTGTAAGTTATAGGGGTGGACTGTACTACACTAAAAAATTCCTTTAAACCATGGAAAAAGACATGGGGAATAGGGTGTGGTGTGAAGTGTTTGGAAGATCCTTTGCCCCAAGGGAAAAAGGGGCATCTCTGTTCCAGGAAATGAAGTATGAACAGAGAGAAGAGAGCTGAAGAAATCTTGTGTCTTTGAACAGCTCATCCTTAACAGTAATACCCCATGACTTCGACATGGCCCACAAGCACAGCTCTGGGAAGGCTGTGAAGGTGGGAAGAGTTTCATGATTGCAGATGTCCAAGCGGCTACTATTTGTGAAAAAAGTGAAGTCAGGAAAGAACTAGGGTTTTTTTCCCTCTCTTAAAATGATCCCTATAGCTGAACAAAAACAAACAAACAAACAAACAAACAAACAAACAAACATACAAACAAAAAACTTCTCTCCCTAAGGTGAACTGAAAAGGATTATTTAAGTAAGGAATTGACTCAAGTGTCTCAGTATATTGTTAAGAAGGTGTGAAAAGGGGGAGGAGGGGGTGGTCTGAAGATCTATTCTGAATTTATTATTACTTTCTTTGTGGGTTAATAAAGTTTTTTTCTTTATACCCCTTTAAGTTGTAGGCCTGCTTTGCTTTTGCTCCTACTTCTGTTTCACAACAGAAAATGAATATTTCAAAATTGGCAAACCTGAACTGTGACATTTATTGGTGCATTGGCTGGGAAATTCAAACTAAACCAAGACACCTGGGCTGCAAAATTTACTTTAAAACAGCTTTTGATTGGGAAAGGCAGCTACTGGAGTTGCTACTGTTGTGAGTAGTGCCAAGCAGCAAGAAAAAAAGAAGCGGCAAACCGCTGGGCCAGAGAGAGAGAGACAGCGCTCCTCCTGAGTGCTCCAACGTAAAAAAAACCCCAGCGCTGCCCAGCCACAGCCCCTGCTCCGTTTTCTGGCTGCAGGCTCCTAAAGAAGCAGTAACGATTTTTAGGCACAGATAGATACGGACGACAGTAATGTTTTGGGTTACCCAGGACACTCTACATGAAGACATTCCTTGGTGTTTATGTTTCCTTTTATTGTGTTTATGGTAATTACAAATACACCATGTAGTAAGTATTTATTATTAAAAATAAATTATATTTTTTGCCATCTCAGAAGAGTCTGATTGTCAGTGTTCTAGCATTTATTGCATTTTGGGGAGGCAGACCTGTGGGGTATATGGTATATATTCTTAAACCCCGTACCTAAGGCTTTTGCATACTAGCTACAGAGGAAAGAACAAGCTGGTGACCTATGTGAACAAGACCCATCCTTAAGTGAGTCCTATTAGTTTCTAAAGGGGCCTAAGGGATAATGGGGAACAGTAGTACTAGTTTGGCCTATAATTAAGTTAAACATCTTCATAATACCTTTTATGGGGCCTATGTTTTGGATTTGTGCTGAGAACAGGTGAAACACTAATCTTAGAGAAATTAGGATTCTAATTAAAAGTTAGAAGAAACTGGGGTTGAGATAGTCATCTGAAACATAAATAATTAATTGCCTGTCATTTTATGTTTGCTCAGCTGTGCATGCAATGGAAAAAATGAAAGTAGTAAGTAGATCCAAAGAAACATGAACAATTGCAACCAGAAATTTGTTCAAAGTCACGAAGGGAGGAAAATTTGACTTCTCCCAGAAGTCCTTTGTATTGTCATCGATAGAAAAGGTTGAGAGTTTAGGGTGAGGAAGACTTGCCTTACCGCCTCTTTTTAAGACCCCTCCCCACAAAAATGACACCAGACTTAATTTAAGAAGCCAACCATGCAGACTTAATAGCCATTCAAGCTAATTACCACAGGAAGCAGAGAGGTGCTGGTATTATGAATATGTAACTGTTTGAAGCTTTTGTCAATAAATAGACTCTGTGATCACTTGTAATTTCACAGTGCATATTAAAGGGCTACCTCCTGCTGCTGCCAAGTGCTGAATAAACATACACTTTCTAACTTTAAATTGTTAGAGAGTATTTTGTCCATCACAGCTGAGTATCAGTATTAAACCAATACTCAAATTGTGGTAAATCACAGGGTTTATAGCATGGGGATATTTTAGTTCAAGCCCCCTCATTATTAGGGTCAGAATCTGAATACCAAGGACAAACAAAAAAAAAATTAAATTTTAAAAATTAGATTGCACACCACATTTTCAAGGTCCAAAGGATTATTTTTCAGATTTAACCCTGAGTTTTTCAGGCATTAACACTATTTATATGATGAAATCCTCACAAAGAGGATACATTTTAAATCACCCAAACAAGTATTTGGGAGAACAAAGAGTCAATTTAATGTCCAAACCCACATTTTTAGACTAAAAAATTGCTATCCTTTGCTAAATTTCTAAAAAGCAATTCATAATTGACGAGGTTTATGCTTTTAGAGTGCAAAGACACGTTTAGAGGGTCCAAAGCCTCATTTGTGAGTCCAAAAGCTAATTTTTGGCCCCAAACATTCCTTTTTAGTTTTCCAAAACCTCAGTGTTGGGGACCAAAGCCCATCTTTAGAATTCAGTCTGCAATTTGGCCATCTCCAATCCTTCTTTTAAGACTCCAATGACCCATTTCCTCACACGCTTATGAGTAAAGTAGGTCCTGAGAGACTATGGGGAGGGTGAGAGTGCTCATCCTTCCTTCTCTGTGATGTTGTGTATGTTCCCTGTATCACACTGGGAAGCATGTCAGCTCCAACAGTCTGTATGCAAATTGCTCATCTTCAGTAGCTTTTTGGGCAAGCTGAAAGATTTATATGCACAAGCTGCAACACTTGAGACAGGGAGCTGCAGATTTTAAAGGCCGTCAGGGCTCTCACCATTGAGGATCAACTCAGCAGCATGAGGCAGCTCGAGATCAGCTTCTGGGAGAGGATGGAGCCCACCTTCATGATGCCCAGTATCACCCCTTGAGATACAGACATCTGCAGACACCACAGGACTGTCACCAGGACCCAACCATGCAGCACTGTGGGACACAACAGCTGTCCATCCAAGGCTGCAGACAGCAGTGACACGTCTGCCAATGCCCCACAGCCCAGGGTGCTGGGAGAGTTGAGAGTCATCAGATGCAGAGCACAACCTGGCTTTCATCTGCTTTCCAGAGCAAAGGGTTGTCTGGGACATGATGGCTGGCTACATCCAACAACAGCTCTTGCTGTACAAGGTAGGACAACACCCATCTCCTCCTCATCTGCACAGAGAAGTGGGGAGTCCCATAGCCCTGGAGCATAGTCTGCAGTTCTTCTTGCTCTCCTCAGAGAGCAAGACACCCACTTCAAAAGGTCCCTCTCCACTTTCAGGAGACCAGCTCCAAAACTGAACATATTCAGGGATTGCTTCTACACAAAAGGTAACAGGACAGAAAGGTATTTCTGTCATTTAGCTCCCCATGACAGCCTAAAGCTTCACTTCTTGGCAGTGGAGAAGAATCACTAGGTTCTAAAGGGTCTTTTCTACCATCTCACCTATTAATTTTTTTCAGGCCTAAAACCTCCATTTTAGGGCCACATCCCTAACTTCTGAGCTTCCAACCTGCTTTATGTTACCTTTTATTGTCTGTAGGACCTGATTTGGAAGGTCCAAATTTTCATTTGAAATTTTAGTTCCTAAAAACAAGACTAAAATATATGGATACTAAAGGAATAGCCTTAAAAATGGGATTTTACACCCTAGAAATAATTTGGTTTAGCTTCCAAATGAGGCTTCAGGCATAAAGAACATAAGGCTTTGAGCCTTCAGTGAGGAGTTTGCACCCTAAAATAAGGCTTTGGATTTTAATGTGCTCTCCTGAGAGGTGGATTCCAAAGAATCCTGGTGCTAAAAAGCCAGCAAGGATGAGAGACCCAGGGTGAGAGAGAAGGTGGGTGAGGACCTAGTAGCCATCCAAAGTCTACCCAACACAGTTTCTGAAGGTGTTCCTTTGGTATTGCTAGTTCAGGGTCAGCCTGAAGCTGACTCTAAGGGCAAAAAAATTTCATTGGAAATAAGCCCTGAGAGTCCAGATGATTTGCTACACAAGTCACATAGACACATTCCAGTACCTGGGAAGAATGGGAAAGAAGTCCCCAGCACTGCGAGTGAGCCAGCCAAACCAGTGACCAGGTTCATAGTCCTCAGAAGCCTTTAATTCCTCTGGTTGCTGCAGCTCCAGGAAGAGACAGGATCTTGGCTGGTGGGTGAATCCATTGCCAGGGGAGGTCCAGTGACTTCCAGTTGTGAGAGTTGCTGGGTTGTGTGTAGAGACACAGGGTTCTGTGGGCGCAACAGGAGATGTCCCCATGCAGCCTTGTGTCACAAAGGGGCAGAGATGTGGCACCTGTCCAGTCATTGTGACCTCACCTGCCCAATGCTTTGTATCCTGACAAGCAGACCAGCAAAGACTGAGCTGGTCTTCAGGATAACTCAACTCCTTTCTTTGCTACTTGCATGTCTACATTTTTTCTAGCATTCTCTTTGGCAGCAACTACAAGCACCAAAAAAATGCTTGTGACAGTTAAAGCTGTTCTGTGGGTCACATTTGGGTCTTTTTAATTTTCAAGTTTCATTTATTTTCTTTCTCAACAGGAGATGGGTTTAGTTCTGATCTGATTTTTCTGAAGGAGGATCTGGATCCTTTGTCATCCACAACTTTTCCATCTGTTCTTGAGAGGAACGGCTGCAACAGGAAATAATTCCTGTAAAAGTTTTTCCAGCAGCCTTGAAATTTGTGAATGCTCACAGACAACATGGCTGGTGCTTCATTCCTGAGTGTCAGTGTGCTAACAGACTAGATCCTGAGAACAGCCAGACTGACCCAGGTGATTTTGGTTAGACATAGGAAAATGCATTTGGTCACTCTGTCCCTAGTGCACAAGACTTTGAAAAAGGACATTGCTCATAGAAAGACCTGACACCCATAGGTACTTGCTTGTTCTTTTCACATTACAATGAGGAAAAAGCAACTGATAATCCAAGGGTCTAGAGGGAAAGGATGGTAGCCTGAGGTCCAGAAATCAGAGTGGGAGTTTGTAGGACTTTTGGCAGAGTAAGTAGGGGAATCAGACTGTTTTCCAAAACTATTTCCATACCAGTAGGTATAAATGGGCTGTTAGGCTTTCCCCAGTGTTTCTGTGATGGCAGTTAGAGCTGTTGTCCTTGGTGCTCCTGTAGAAAACTCAATATTTGAATGTGCTTTCAAGCAACAATATTATCACATCTCATCAAATATAATTTCCCTGCAGGCGTTGCTGAGGGAATGGCTCTGCCACAAAGGATCCTCTTTCCCCCGGAGGAGATTTGCATGGACTGGCAGCAAAGACAGAGACCTGGAGCAGGACTGTGCAACCTGGGCAGTACTTGTTACATCAATGTCATCCTGCAGTGCCTGACATACACACCACCTTTAGCCAACTACCTGCTCTCTCGTGACCATAGCCAGTTGTGTGAGTACTTTAAGGAATATTTCCTTGTAAATCTCTTGAGCACGTCCTGAGGATTACAGAACCTGGAACTGTATTGAGGAGGACAGTAGTGCTTCTTTGTCAGCCCCATGAGCATGTGTTCAAAGAAGTTATTGTTCCACTGTGTGTGCCCACAGATAACACAAGATGAGTGTCCATATTCAGAAAGGCATCTCTTTCTAGCCTGATATCTCTGTCCCTGCAAGTTAAACCCTCTCAGCTTATTGCACCAAAAACTTGTGACAATTTCTGAAGAATGTTTTACCTGCACTAAAATGTCCTAGGCTTGTTAGGAGCAGTTGGAACAGTTGGATGAATGGGCAGAGTCCAAGAAAATGACATTTAGTAACTCTAAGTGCCAAGTCCTGCATTTTGGCCACAAAAGCCCCCTGTAATGCTATAGGCTGGGGACAGTGTGGCTGGACAGTGCCCACACAGAAAGGGACCTGGGGGTACTGGTCAACGGCCGACTGAACATGAGCCAGCACTGTGCCCTGGTGGCCAAGAAGGCCAACAGCATCCTGGCCTATATCAGGAATAGTGTGGCCAGCAGAACCAGGGAGGTCATTCTTCCCCTGTACTCAGTGCTGGTGAGGCTGCACCTTGAGTGCTGTGTCCAGTTCTGGGTCCCTCAGCTCAGGAAGGACATTGAGATACTTGAGGGCATCCAAAGGAGGGCAACAAGGCTGGTGAGGGGCTTGGAACACAAGTTCTGGCGAGCCGGGGTTGTTTAGCACGGAGAAAAGGAGACTGAGGTGACCTTATTATTCTTTACAATTACCTGAAATGTGGTTGTAGTCAGGTGGAGGTTGGTCTCTTTCTCCAGGCAACAACTGACAGAACAAGAGGACACGGTCTTAAGCTGTGCCAAGGGAAATTTAGGTTGGATATTAGGAAAAGGTTTTTTACTGAAAGTGTGATAAAGTATTGGAATGGTCTGCCTGGGGAGGTGGTGGAATCACCATCCCTGGATGTGTTTAAAAAAAGTCTGGATGTGGCACTCAGTGCCATGGTTTAGTTGAGGCGTTAGGGCATGTGTTGGACTTAATGGTCTTGGAGGTCTCTTCCAACCAAATCATTCTGTGATTCTGTGATTCTGTGACATCGTCAACTTGGTAGAAGTGAAGACTGTTCTTAGAACTTCAAGATCTCCATTAAGTTTCCTAGTGCTAGGGATGATGTGCTAATCTGAGGAGCTTTCCTCCCTCCCTCCCTCCCTCCCTCTCTTCAGGTCATCGGCAAGGCTTCTGCATGATGTGCATCATGGAAGTGCACGTTAGGAAAGTCCTGTGCTCTTCAGCCAATGTCATCTGGCCTAGGGCTGTCATCAGGGACCTAAAATGTAAGTAATTTCAGGTGCTTTGATAGGTTCTCTCCCTTTCTTGTAGGTGAGAACTACTAACTTCTTTCCTAGTCATAGGAGAAGAATTTGAGCCCAACATGGCTGGAGATGCCTACGAGTTCTTACGCTGTGCTCTTGAGGCCATGCAGAGAGCTTGTCTGAGTGGAAGCAGAAGGTAAGCATAAGTAAATATCCATTCCCATGTTCCCAAGCCCACTGGAGCCCTTGGATATGCTCCCATCAAGGAAAACCTTTGCCCAGGGCTTTCCAAGCTAAACTTTTGGAGGATAACTCTGCCTTGCCATTCATTTCCAGTGTGGACATCTCTTCTCAAACAACTACCATAATCCATCAAATATTTGGGGGCTTTCTGAAATCCAGAGGTAATGTTTCCATACCTATTGTTTTCCTTGGCATTGTTTTCACCCTTCCTTCTGTCTGTCTGTGATAAATGGCTGGTCCTGTAACTGGCATAACTGGTACCAGGAGCATAAAATATCATTTAACCATCATTAGTCATCATTTAACTTCCTCCTTCACTCAGCATTTTGATTTTCTTTCCAGTCATATGCTTGAGGTGCCAAGCAATTTCTGATTCCTATAAGGCCTTCCTGCATGTCCTTTTGGATATCAAAGTAAGAGGGCTTTGTAGTTGTGCTTCAAGACATCCCAAACCCCCTGTACCTTTCCAGAGACAAAGTATTTGTCTTAAAAATGGAATCTGCAAGCACAAGGGAGCTTGGTGGTGGGTGGGAAGCAGAATGTACCTCCTTCTGCAGAGTCTATGGCACTCATCTCCACATTCTACAGAGGAAGCTCTTGATGGCCCCAGGAAATCCTAGGACAAAAAGGAAATCCTTTCCCTTTCCCTTTCCCTTTCCCTTTCCCTTTCCCCTTTCCTTTCCTTTCCTTTCCTTTCCTTTCCTTTCCTTTCCTTTCCTTTCCTTTCCTTTCCTTTCCTTTCCTTTCCTTTCCTTTCCTTTCCTTTCCTTTCCTTTCCTTTCCTTTCCTTTCCTTTCCTTTCCTTTCCTTTCCTTTCCTTTCCTTTCCTTTCCTTTCCTTTCCTTTCCTTTCCTTTCCTTTCCTTTCCTTTCCTTTCCTTTCCTTTCCTTTCCTTTCCTTTCCTTTCCTTTCCTTTCCTTTCCTTTCCTTTCCTTTCCTTTCCTTTCCTTTCCTTTCCTTTCCTTTCCTTTCCTTTCCTTTCCTTTCCTTTCCTTTCCTTTCCTTTCCTTTCCTTTCCTTTCCTTTCCTTTCCTTTCCTTTCCTTTCCTTGCTATTGTTGGGTCTCCTCAGCATCAGCTGCTTGGATCTTGTTAAGTCCTTGGAAGTGTTCAGGCATGGGCATTTCCCACAGCTCAGTGGCTCCTTTCTCACTTTTCCAGGCACTCTCATCCCTCTCCACAGCTCTGGAGGACTTTGTGACACCCAAGAAGCTGGATGGAAAATACTGCTTCAAATGTAGCAAGTAAGATGACTTCTAACAACTTATTAGCACTTGATTCCATGTGAAGGAGCTACATGTGATTGAGCAGAATCATCTTCTCATGGAGGTTTAAAGCACAATGAGACACAGGTTTTTTTTAATGTGACCTTATGGCATGGAATAGCCTTAAAATACTGTAAGGATATGTGACACACAAAAGCATTTCTTGTCTTGTTGGGCAAATATAGGGTGCATTTCAGCACTTGGCTCTGCTTTGTTTCAAGGTGTGAGAAGAAGGTAACTGCCTCCAAGAGAGTTACAGTCCATTGTGTGCCCAAGGTCTTCACGGTGTGCCTGGAAAGGGCTGCCGATCACACAGGCAAGAAGATCAATAAGGTGTGTATGCAACTGCAGTGCAACTTTCTCCTTGAAGCAGGAGAGTCCCCAAAGCAGTACACTCTTTCAGAAGCTGCTCATGTTGGGGATTTTGTGTTCTGTTATGGGGAGAGGAGAATTCATATGAGAAGACCATCCTGAACTCTCCTCCAACAGAGCTGCTTTGGCTGAGAACAGTTTCCTGCTATCCAAGCCATTATGTGCAAAGGGCTATTTCATGTGGTAATTGAAAAAAATTTCTGAGCTCACTTGGTCTTTCTGTAGATTGTTGAGTATCCTGAGTATTTGGATCTTCGGCCATACACGTCTGACACAGCTGGAGAACCCCTCCTCTACTCCTTATATGCTCTTGTGGTGCACAGCGGTGACACCTGTCTTGATGGACACTTCTTCTGCTACACAAAGGTAAAGAGCAACGATTTTTTATAGAGTCAAGTATGCTGGGAAGACAAACTTCCTTGTCAGTATTACAGGTATCCAAGGCTTTTGGGAGACAAGGTCTCCTTCAGCGCTGATTTGGATTTGTTTTGGTGTACTCTTTGTTCACCTGCTCTCTCTCTTTGGTGTTGTGGAGAAAACTTACAGTTCCTTTCCAGAGATGGATGACTTTCTTTGCAGGCCAGTAATGGACTATGGTACAAGATGGATGATGAGTCTGTGGATAATTGTGGCATCCACACAGTTCTCAGGCAGCAAGCCTATTTGCTGTTCTATGCCAGGTAATAACTAAGGTCATGTGTTTAGAATGTTTCCTTTTCCCGGCTTTGCAGTTTGTCTTCTCATCTTCCTGGGTGTTTCCGTTATAGGAGACAATTCTTCCCTGCTTATTTCAGTGCTGTCAATTCTGAACTACGTCATATCAGTCCTTCTCTTGCTGGGCTTTAGGGTGCTGGCCTGTGTAAGATGCTCCTTGTGTGCTCTCTGAAACTAGGTCATGTTGAGAGGACCTAAAGGGGATTCCAGGAAAGATGGAGAGTGATTCTTTATCAGGGAATGTAGCAATAAGACAAGAGGTAAAAATTTCAAAGTGAAAGAGAGATTTAGATTAGTTATTAGAAAGAAATTCTTGCCTGTAAGGATGGTGAGGCACTGGCAGAAGTTGTCTATGAGCTTCTCTACGGTGTGGTTGCCTCATTCCTGGAAGTGTTCAAGGTCAGGCTGGATGGAGGTTGGAGCAACCTGTAGATGGTCCTGCTCATGGTAGGGGGAGGTGGAACTAGATGGTGGTGGAACTAGATGGTATGTAAGGAACTGTCCAAATCAAACCTCTCTAGGAGTCTGTGAAACAAAGGCTGTAGGGAGAACAGACATGAGGACTTGTTCTGACAGGGGCAAATGTGGGAAGACCCCCATCAAATTTTCCATTGGTGACCTTGGTGAAATCTCTCTGCTGTAGAAACCACTCCAAGAAAATGACTGAAACCGAGAGGAGCCTGCAAGGAATGCCTTAAACAGAGATCACTTTATATTTTCTCCAGATGCTCTGATTTGAAAATGGGAAGAATGGTGGCTTCCTCTCTGACACCATCCTATGCCCATTCCTTCCTCAGTCAGTGGGAGGCCAGCAGTGAGCAAGCAGGTTCTGCAGGGACACACAGTCCACCTGGTAGGACTATGTCAACGCACTGCCAGAGGACAACTGCCAGGAAGAGGATCCAGAGTAGATCCCTGCAGCAGGGCAATGGTCACTGCAGCTGGTTCATGAACAGCATTGGCTCCAACAACTCAACAGGAAGGAAGAGAAAGAGAACAAGTCCTCCAAGTCGTGACCATGCTCTCAAGGATGGCACAGCTTCAGAGCCCTTCAACAGAAGCTGTCAGTGGGCTCCTGCACCCAGTGCTGCTTGGGTACAACACCTGATGAGACAGAGAGAGCAAAGCCTGTCCTCACAGCAGGGCTATGATCTTTGCAGATGGTTTGTGGAGATCAGAGACTATCACCAGTCAGCGAGGAGAAGGAGGAGGAGCTGGTGGAGAAGAAGTCCTCCACACTGTGACCAAGACCCAAAGGATGATACACCAGGAGGGTCCTCAAATGCTAGCTCCAAGAGGGTTAATGAACCCTGTGCTGCTCGGAAGCAATCCCTGCCAAGGCAGAGAGAGCAGAGCAGATCACCTAAATGGGGCTATGATCTCCGTAGACGGTTTGTGGAGATCATAGACTACCACCAGTCAGCAAAGAGGAGGAGGAAACACTCATTTAGAACAAACAGGCAGAAAAGACAAAGCCAGAATTAAACCCCCTTGTTAGCCTTGTGTGTATAATTTACAAGATGTTTCCTTCTCTGTAGGTTTTGGGGCAATTGGTGGAAATACCCACTGTTTGTGTAATGGGATTTTGAAAGCTGCATGTTTGCATGTGCCCAACTGACAATCTCTTGTTTTTTAAATATGGAGTTCAAGTCACTAAAAACAACATGAACTGAATGAGCCAACAGTGATTGGGACTGAAGAAGGCTGGGCCCTGAGGGTGTTGCTCATTGCCACCAAATCTATTGTTGTGCCAGGAACAAACACTGTCTCCCAGGAATTAGCACTGGGATTGATCCTGGTTAACATCTTCCTCAGCTAATGGTCTGTCTTCTGGGGCAGAGGACGTGCTTAAAAAATTGGCACATGACAGCAAACTGGAAGAGTGGTGCTTAGGCCAGGGGTTGTGCTGCTATCCCTGAGGGAGCTGGGCAAGCTGGAGAGATAGGCTGGCAGGAACCCCTTTTAGTTCCCTTTTAGAAAGGGAGGTGGTAAAGGGTGCCGAGCACCAGCAGAGGCCACTGAGTGAGCCCATGGAGGCTCCATCCTTGGACATATTCCACAGCCCTCTGTGCATGTTCATGGACAAATGGCTGCAGGTGCCTCTGCTGGAGAAGGAGGTGGGAAAGCCCTGATTCACCCTCCATGTGACCTTCCTCCCAGGCTCAAGGTGTCACGGATGCCTAAAAGAATCCAGCCAGCAGTGCTGTCCCCCTAGGGTGACCATCAGCATCTCCACCAGATAGCTGGAGCCTATGGAGCTGCTAGGCCAGGGCAGGCTCCTGGCAGGTGCAGCAGAGCAGTCATGAGTCACTGGACTCTAAAATGCACATATGGGACCTAAAAGTAAATATTTGGTCCCTAAAAAGGAAACTTTTATAGAATAATCAAATCACAGAATCACAGAACAATAGGATCCTAGAATCCTTCCTTCCTTTGGGTTGGAAGGAACCTTAAACATCATCTAGTTCAAACTCCCTTGTCATGAGCAGGGACATGTTCTACTAGACCAGGTAGCTTCAAGCTCTGTACAGCCAGGCCCTGTACACTTCCAAGGATGGGGCAGCCACAGCTGCTCTCAGCAACCTGTGCCACGGCCTCACCATCCTCTCAGGGAAGAATTTCTTCCCAAAATCTAATCTAAACCTAATTTTTGTCTGTTTGAAACCATTATCTCTTGTCCTGTCACTCTGTACCCCTTTGTGCAATGTCACTCTCCAGGTCTCTTGGAGACCCTTTTGGGGCTAGAAGGTGCTAGAGGACTGTTATAAATGTTATTCTATCTGTCCAATTTACCAAACAACAAGAAAAATTCAGCAACGTTTTTTTAATAGTAGCAACTGTATCAAATCAAATATATTAAATATACATATTTAAAAATGTACAAAATTTGCCAGTGAGTAATTCAGTATAATTAAGGTCCGTATAAAGAATGAGCAAAACTAACCAGGGATACGGGGAGGGCCCTGCCCTTCCTCACATATCAAACAAACAAACCAAAAATCACACTTATATACTCTATGCTAATACATATAATACAGAACTTCCTGGAAAACTCCTCCTAGTTTTTATTCCTAAAATCTATATCACTATGTTGTGCTGCGCATGCTCTACTAATAGTTAGAGCTCATCCTTTTGGGGGTCTTATTTCCGATGAAGGCTCTTTGTCCTCATCAGTGTCTGCTCTGTAACCTTGCAGGCAGTGCAGGAGCACTAAGCTTGGTGTTATATAATTTCAAGTTCCATGCCTGGAGTCATGCCAATTTGGCCCAGTCCAAGGTCAGAATTTTTATTTCTAGATGTGGCTTATCAAACCTACATGCTTCTACTACTCCCACCTAACATCTGAGGGAGTCCATCTGCTTTTTCCTCACTATTTGCTTTCTTTGCTTTGTAACAACTGTTTTCTATTAATACAAGTACAATTTTGCTAATATAGTTACGGTTTAGTTAGCACGAATCACATTCATTACAGTTTTAACCATGGATAGACAAACTAAAGGAGTCTCTCCTCAGGAGTGGTTTGGACTTGATCCCTGGGAATTTATTGATCCAATAAATCACTGTATAGAAAGAGGGAACAAACAGGTCTATCTAGGAGGGATATACAAAACCTCTGCAGGGAGGTTGGTAGCCTTAGACTGGGAACAACCTGCAGTAGAGACTCTGGGTAATTCAGAGAGAGTGAATAGGATAGCTTGTTTTTGTGGGAGATTTGGAGCTGCCAGAGGATCAAGGGTTGGCATCTGGCATGGCTTTTATTACAGTGTGGAGATTGTGAAATACATTGGTATTGTTGCTCTAGTAACCAGCAGGGTGTATGCCCCAAGTGTAAATTGAACAACTATCCTAATCAAGTCAATGTTGAACCTAAAATTCTGAAGCTAGTGTGTGAAGTCATGTTGGGTGACCGTGAATTGGGGTTGTGTGTGAAGAAAACTGGCAAAGAACAGTGAAATTGTGTGAGGAAAAGTTTGGGGGGGAAACAAGACAAGAAGGAGAAGATAATGGGGACTGGACAAAGTAAAGAGATCCCTAAGGCCAGTCCACTAGGCTGTATTTTTGCACATTGAAAAGCCAATGCTGGACACGGGGGCAAAGAAAACAAAAGAGACTTTATTAGATTCTGTAAAAACTGGTAGCCTTTATTAAATTGGATAAGAAAGCAAAGTGGCCACCAACTGGAACTTTGGATAATAACATGCTCTTACAGCTCATGCTGTTTCTTAGCAGGGAAGGGAAGTGGACAGAGGTAGCATATGCAGATATGTTTTTCTCTCTTAGAAACCACCCTGTGATAATTGATAAAAGATTTGTGTTAATCATAAAAGCATTGGGGTTTGTATAAACCAGAATACTTAGGTCTGAAATGAAGCATGGACATTAGCTAGAGAAAAATATATATGATTAAATAATTCTGTTTAAATCCCCCTGTTATGAATATTGTGTTTTTTAGTAAATTGTATTTGATATCAGTCTGTAAAGTGGGGGTTTCTCACGGCCTGAAAGATTTTGCAATACCAGATTTCCTGCCTTGGTGTAATCAATCCCAACCTATCTGTTAAGACCAGACCCCCCATGTCTACTGTTCCTTATCCACCAAGACCACATGGCTGCTTGACAGAGACTACAAGGAAGACCATACTATAAAAAGGAGCTGCAAACCAAGGTTCGATGGAGCATGGAGTGGACGGTGACCCGTCACGTTCCCCAGCGCTGCTTGCTCCATCTACATCAAATAAAGCAATCTAAATTTTGCTAAATATCAAGACTTTGCTTCTCATTTATAACAACCCGTAATGGCAGAGGGACTGTGGGCTCAGGGCTCCATCTGACCCTGTGGTATTGGCCCTAGAGAAGGAGAATAAAAATAAGAGAGGAAAGCTTAAGCGGTGTTGTTCAGCCTACAGTATATGGCAAAGATGTACAAAATTGGATGAGAGTTACCAGACTGTGGCCCAGAAACAAGATCTGGCAGATGATCTACTCAGATCTCCCCACATAAGACAGGAAAGGGATGAGGATGCAGACTCTGAGGTACCATCAGCCCCAGCCTATTCCTCCCCTCCAACCGAACAGTGGAATAGACAGCAGACACCCATATTACAGGCATCTCTGTGAGAGGCAGTGGGACCAGAGGGAGAAAGGGTATTGGTTAGATCTCCCTTCTCCTCAATCGACTTGGAGGCATTGGAGAAGGTTGCTAAAACTTACCACAGTGATCCAGTTAACATGGCTAATCGTCTGCGATATATAATAAAACAACATAATCTAGATTGGAGCATTTTACAATTATTATTAGATGCACTAACAGAGACAGACAATCAATTATAAAAACGGTTTTTGGAGAAGCACCTCAGCGCTGAATAAATACATACCTACCCTTATAACTTTTTTTTGTGGATTATACGCTGTTTGTCCGCGCATCATCTGACCCACAAATGGCCTTTGGGACCCCCAGGTGCCCCCCTAGGCCCCTCAAGCTTCCCGTTGGAGCAACCTCCGACACTACATCTCCCATCATGCACCGCGACACGCCTAGAGCTCCATTAAACACGCACTATAGCTCCCATCAACCCCGCGCCCCATAGAGCCTCATTATAGCCACGCCTACGATTCCCACCCCACGGTTACTCGCCTATAACTCCCGTCATGCCCCGCGCCTCCCATAGCGAATCACTAAAGGCCCCGCCCCTCTCTCCCGTGCTGCCCCGCGGCGCATTTTAGAGCGTGTTTTCGCATTCCCTTTCTCCATTTCACAGCCCACCTGAGGATGGCGGAGGCTCTGGAGCGCTGGCTCTGGGAGGAGATGAAGGTGCCGCCCTCCGTCGCTCCCTCCCCGGATGTGCTGCGCAGTTCGGGACCACGCAGGGACCCCCGAGGGAACCGCTCTGAGGCGGGGAGGGTTGGGGGGCTTCGGGGACCCGTGGGTGAGAACCTCTCTGAGGAGAGGATCGGGAATCTGGGAGGACTGAAGCGGTTTGGGATCACATCGAGAGGGTCTGGAGGGGGTTTGGGGGGTCCTGGGGCAGTTTGGGAGAATCTTGAGGGAATTTTGGGGTCCCTTTGGAAGGTCCTTAGGGGCGGGGGGAGTTGGGTCTGTTTTAGGGCGTTCTGGGTGAGTTTGGGGGTGCCTGGGGCTGATTTTAAGATCCCTTGGTGAGTTTTAGAATCTCTTTGGGGAGTTTAGGGGTCCGCGGTGAATTCTGGGCTCCTCAAACGAATTTTAGGGTCACTCTCAAATTCTGGTGTCTCCCTGACCTCCCTTTTCCCCCTTCCCTCTCCTCCAGGCTCTGCTCTGGCCCCACAGCCCCATTTTGGGATTATGTCACCCGCCACGTCCGGAGCCGCCGGTGAGGGGGGACACCAAAATTAGGGGGATGAAAACACCACAAAAACTCCCAAAATTAAGAGGAAACCCCCAGACTGGGAGGGATAGGATTAAGGTTGTGCCCTCTCCAGGACTACAGCTCCCATCATGCCCTGCGCCGCTGTAGACTCCCATTGTGCGTGCGCGTACATCTCCCATCATCCACCCCACCCCTTAGAACTTCATTATAGCCGAGCCTACGATTCCCGTCATGCTCCGCGCGCCCATAGAGCTTTGTGGTGGGCTCTGACCCTCCCGGACTGCAAGTCCCGTCATGTCCCGCGGCGCATTTCGCCCGCCTTTTCGGGACCCCCTCACAATATTTTTGGGGTGTCCCCACAGGAACGTGAAGAAAATTCGGGATAATCTACGCTTGTATCCAAAAACTTGAGGGGGCCCCCAAAAATTGGAGGGGCACCTGGAAACCTGGAATGGGGGGTCAAAAACTGGGGGGAACTTGTAGCGTTCCCAAATGTTTTGGGGGATTTGGGAGGCCCAAAATCATTGGGGGGGAGAGCTGCAAAATTAGGGGGAGGACCCCAGAAATTTGGGATGGGATGTCCCAGTGAGGTTTCACCCCAGAATTTAAGGGGAGGCATTTTTGGGTGGGATTGTGAAACGGGGGGGGGGGGGGGGGGCAAAAATTATTTGGGAACCCAAGAAATTAAGGGGAGAGGGGATTGCGAGATCTCAAAAGTATTATGTGGTCCCTGAAATTGCAGGGGAGAAGGGTCCCAAAAACTGGGGGAAACCCCAAAATTATTCCTTAACATGGGATTCAGGTATGGACACCCGCAAGAGCCAGAGGTGAGCGGAACCTCCAAATCTGGGAGGCTTTGGAAGGATTTTAAAGGGGGTCCCTAAATTCGAGGGTGCAGATTCAGGGTTGGGAACTTAAAATTTTAGGGAATCCCCCTCAGATTTGGGAGATATTTTGAGGTATCCCCCAAACTTTGGGGTCATTTTGCAGTGTCCCTGTAATTTAGGGGGAGGAAGATGAGGGTTCTCAGCCAATTCTAGGGGCTTTGGGGTCATTTTGGGAACTCTTTCAAAATTTAGGGGGTCCCTCTTGTTTAGGTGTGAGAAATTTGGGGCGAATTCCAAAAAATTTGGGTTAATCCCCACATTTTGAGCCTCATTTTTTGGAGGGGATTTTGGATTTTTATTTTTTTTTTTCCAAACTTTGGGAGTTTTGGGTAAGGTGAGGATGCTTTGGATAACTAAGGGGAGATTTGTGGGAATTTTGGGGGGGATTTGGGTGAATTTTGCGGTGAATTCGGGAAGATTTGGGGTCAAATTTTGGCACGGTGTTCTGGCAGGCCGCGGCTGGTCCTCCAGGCTGCGAGGAGGAGCTGTGTGCGGCGGTGGCACAGCTCTAGAAGCTGCAGCAGGACCTGCGAGACGCCACTGAAGACGCAGAGAAAGAGGTGCGGCACCTTGGTGAGTCCGGCCGGAAACAATGGGACCCACACAACGGTTCCTATACTCAAACGCCATTTTTCACGTCCCCACTGACCATTTTGGGGTCTCCTGTTCCCCCAAACCCCAGTTTTGGGGTCCTTGACCCCCTCTTCCCCCCCAGAGGTCTCGCTGGAGGCAGGGCACAGCCAGAGGTCGGCGGCGCGTCAGCAGGCGGCAGCGTTTCAGCCGCTGGCAGCAGAGCCAAGCCCTGATTGGCTGCGGGAGGAGGCGCTCAAGGGCCCACAACAAAAGTAAAAGGGGTGTGGCCTGAAGGGGGAGGGGTTTAGGTGGGACTTCCTTCTATGGGTAATGGGGAGGAATTTTGCAGGGTCCTGAGGGGATACTGGAGAGTGAACTTTTTTTGGAGTTTGGGGACTTTTTGGGAATTTGAGGAGTTTTGGGGAGGTCCTTGAAGGGATTTTGGGGTTCCTGATGAGAGTTTTGGAAATTTGTGGGGTCCCTGAGGGGATTTTGGGGGGATTTTAAGAGGATTTTGGGAGGATTTGAAGGATTTTGAGGAGATTTTGGGGTCCCTGAGGAAATTTTGAGGGTCCCTTGGGGGATTTTGGGAGATATTTGAGGGGATTTTGGGAGGATTTTGAGGATATTTTGGACTCCCTCTCCTCAGGCCAGGCAAGTCCCGGGCGGAGCTTTGGGCCATGTTGTCCTCGGGGGTGGAGCCAGAGGTGCTGGTGAGGGGGCACAGCCTGGGGTGGGGGTTCCATGGGGGCAGGGCCTAGGGTGAAACAACTCGGGATGTCCCAAATTTCCACCCAAAATCCCACCAGACTTGGCCAAGGACACCCCAAAATTGTCTCAAGACCCTCCCAGATTCCCCCAAGGTCCCCCAGATTCCCAAAAGGCCCTCAGAGCCACCTCAGATCTTCTCAGGACCCCTCTAAATCCCCCCAGATTCCTTACAGATACACCCAAATACCCCGGATTCCTCCCCAAATCCCCCCAGAACTGCTCTAAATTACCCCAGGACCACCTAAATTACGCCAGAGCTCCCCCCAGGACCTCCCAAATTCCTCCCAAATTCTCTGAGGATCCCCCAGAATTGCCCCTAAAATCCCCTCAGGATATCCAAGTTTCCCCTAACCCCAACCCCCAGAATGCCCCAGAATTCTCTCAGGACCCCATAAAATCCCCCTCAAAACCCCCCAATTCAATTTCCTCCATGATCCCCAAAATTTCTGCTAAAATCCCCCACAAATTCCCCCAGCCCACCCCCCTTGCCCTCAGTTTCTACCAGAACCAATCTAAATCCCTCAAGACTCCCTAAATTCCCCCTACAATCCTTCCAAAATCCCCAAATTCCCACCAGATTCCCCCAGAACCCTGCAAATTTCCCCAGCTTCCTCCCAAACTCTCCAAATTCCCCCAGACTCCTCCAAAGTTCACCACAGGACCCCCTAAATTCCCCCTAAAATTCTCCCTCAAACCCCCCAAATTCCTCCTAGATCCCCCCAAAATCCCCCTGATTTCTTCCAAATTCCAGAAGTCCCCTCAGGACCCCCGAACCTCCCCCAAAACCCTCCAAATTCCCCTGAGATTCCTTAGAAATTCCGAAAAATCACCCAACCCTGGTTCCCCTCCCCAGCTGTCAATCAAGGCCCTGTGCAAAACCAGGGAGGCGGAGCTGCGGAGACTGCACCTGCCCAGGTAAGCCCCACCCCTTCCTCATTAACTCATTAACCCTTTGGCTAATTAAGTCCCCACCTAAATATACTGTCAATCACCCAAGGCCAGGTCAGAAGAAGGCTCAGGATTGGCTGGAACAGGCTCAGGTGGGCATGGCTTCCTCAGGGGAAAGGATGGGAGGCCGAAGCTGAGGCCATGCCCCCTTTTCCTGACACTTGGCGCCCCCTACTGGCCATGCTGATTGGTCACAGTGCTGAGGCTGTGCTGTGGGCGTTGGAGGTGTTGGCCAATCAGAGCATGAAGAGGGTGGGGCTTAAAGGGGCAGGGCTTGGGGATCTCCCAAATTCCATGTTTGGGGTTTCTGATCCCACAAAAATTCCCTCTTTGGGATCCCTTCACACCCCAAAATAGCCCCATAAATCCTTTTTGGGATCCCCTGGTAGACAAAATCACCCTAAATCTCTTTTTGGGGTCCCCCAAATCCCTTCAAATCCCCCTGAGATTCATTTTTTGGATCCCCTGATGCCCAAAATTCCCCCAAAATTGTTTTTTTTTGGTTCCCCGAGTGCCTGAAATTGCTTGATACCTCCCCAAAATTGATTTTTTTGTATTTTTTGTATCTCTCCTAAATCCTGTTCTTGAGTTTCTGATCTCGCAAAATTCCCCAAAAATACCCCTTTTGGGGTCACCCGGTTACCCAAATTTTCCCCAGAATTATTTTTTGGGGTATTTTGATTTTCTAAATCCCTTCAAAATCCTTTTTTGGGGTCCCCCAGCGCCTGGAATTCCTTGAAACCCCCCCAAAAATGATTTTTGGAATTTCTTGGATCTTTCTGGAATTCCTTTTTGGGGTTTCTGATCCCCCCAAAGTCCCTTTTTGGTGGCCCCCTGGTGGCAAAAATCTCCCCACAATTTTATTTGGGGATCTTTTGACACCCCAAATCCCCTAAAATCCCTTTTTGGAGTCCCCCAGATCCCTTCAGATCCCCCGAAATTCCCTTTTTGGGGGTCTCCCTGATGCCCAAAATCCCTCCAAGAGCTTTTTTAGGATGCTTTGACTCTAAATTCCCCAAAAACCCCACCATGGTGTGAGCAGGGTAAACCGGGGGTGTAGCCATGGCAAAAGGGGCGTGGTCACATCGAGAAGGGGTGTCTCCATGGTGGAAAAGGGGCGTGCCCAGGGTTACAGAGGGCGTGGTTGTAGTGAAAGGGGCGTGACCATGATGGAAAATGGTGTTACAGTGCAAAGGGAGTGTGGCCAGGACAGTGGCATAATCATGCTTAAAAGGGGTGTGGCCACGGGTAAAAAGGGGGCGTGACCATGGTGAAAAGAAATAAGGTTGCTGTGAAAAGGGGTTGGGTTTCAAAGGAAAGGGGCGTGGTCATGTGATAAAAGAGCTTAGCCTGTGCCCCTCCCCCCACAAGGCACTCCCCACTTGCCCAACCCACACTGCTGAGGCCCCGCCCACCCTGAAGAGCCTGTTCCAGGTGTAAGGGACAGGCTGGGTGCATTTTTGGGATTTTGGGGTAATTTTGGGGTTATTTTTGGGATATTGGGGAAGATTTTTGGGCCTCCCATGGGAATTTTGGGGGGGATCTGGAGGACTTTTGGGAGGAATTGGGGGATTTTGGGGGGATCCTGGGGGCTGGGAGAATCTGGGGGGATTTAGGGATTTTGCGGGGTTATTAGGGGATTTTTTAGGAAATATTTTGGGGGGAATTTTGGGGTATCCTTGGGGTGTTTTGGGGAAATATGGGAGGATTTTGGGATATCTTGGGGGGGATTTTCAGGAAGATTTTGTGGGGACTTTGGGGATTTTGGGGCACTTTGGGAATTTTGGGATGTCATAGGGAAGATTTGGGGGAAAATTTTGTGGGGATGGGGAATGCAGGGGAGTTTTGGGAAGGTTTTTGGAGATTTTTGGGGAAATCTGGGGGATTTTGGGGGCTCCGGTGGGGGACTTTAGGTCGCATTTGGGGAATTTTTTGGGGGAGGTTTTGGAATTGTGGGTGAATTTGGGGAGATTTTGGGGAAATGTGGGGGGTCCTGCAGGGATTTTGGGGCTGTGGGACTCAAAGTTTTTGGGGCTTTTGGGTCTGGGAGGGAATTTTGGGGTAATTTTGGAGTAGATTTGGGGGTTTTGGGTTCCCTGGGTTCATTTTTTGGGGTGAATTTGGAGTTTTTGGGGTCCGTGAGTTCATTTTTGGGGTGAGCTTTGGTGTTTTTGGGTGCCTGAGTTCAGTTTTTGCGGGGAATTTGGGGGTTTTGGGATCCTTGAGTTCATTTTTTGGGCGATTTGGGTTCGTGGGGGTGAAAGATGGGGTTTCAAGCTGAATTTTGGTTTTTTGGGTGAATTTGGAGTTTTTGGTGCCCATGACTTGATTTTTTGGGATATTTATTTTCCCTGGAATCATTTTAGGGTAAATTTGGGGGGGTTGGGTCACTGGGTTGACTTTCAGGGGTGAATTTGGGGGTTTGGGGCTGAATTTGGATTTTTTGGGGACCCTGAGTTGATGTTTTGGGGTTCCAGGAGGGCTGGTGGACCATGGGGGGGCTCTGGGCACAGCTCCCCCCCCATGCTATCCCAGCTGGCCCAGCTGAGGCAGAAGCTGGAGCTGCTGCAGCCACACCTGGGCAGGGATGAGAGCATCAGGACAGCAGCCAGGTATCCCATAGAAGTCCCTGACTTCTCTTAAATTATCCCAAATACCCAAATCAAGCACAAAAACCTAAATCCAACCCAAAATTATCTCCAAAGAAACCCAAATCCCAGTCAGGTGTCCCATAATAGTCCCTGAGTTATCCCATAATAGTCCCTGAATTATCCCAGGTTGTCCCAGAATTATCCCAGAAACCTCAAAATAACCAAATCAGGTCTCAAAATCCCAGATTAATCCCAAAACAATGCCAAAATCCAGCCCCAAACCCCCAAAATAATCCCAAAATCCAGCCCAAAATCCCTCAAGTCCAGCCCAAAGAACCCAAATCCTGCCCAGAAATATCCCCAGAAAACCTAGAATCCCAACCAGCTATCCCATAGTAGTCCCTGAGTTATCCTAAATCCCTGAACACCAATCCTGCCCAAATTTATCCACAAAAAAACCTGAAATCCCAGACAGGTGTCCCAAAATAATCCCTGAGTTATCCTGTAACAGTCCCTGAATGATCCCTAATTATCCCAAAATTATCCCAGAATCCCCAAAATACCCCAAAACCCCAAAATAATCCTGAAGTAATCCCAAAATCCAGCCTAAAATCCCCAAAATCCAGCCCAAAATTATCCAAAAAGTTGTCCCAAAAAATCCAAAAGTTATCCTAAAACTGCCAAAATTCATCCCAGAAATATCCCAAAACCCCCAAAAGCCAGCCAGGTAATCCCCAGATTGTCCCCAGATTGTCCCCAGATTGTCCCCAGAACGTCCCCAGAACCCCAAAATATCCAAATTTCATCCAAAAATATCCAAATTCCACCCCAAAACTCGGTCTAAGACGCCCAGATTTCATCCGAAAATATCCAAATTTCACCTCAAAACTCGGTCCAAGACGCCCAGAATTCATTCCAAACCCCCCTTAAAATTATTCCAAAATCCCCCAAATCTATCCCAAAATTAGCCATAAATCCTTAAATCCCAGCCAGGTACCCAGAGCCATCCAAAATTAACCCAAAATTCTCCCCAGACCGCTGAAATTCATGCAAAAATTATCCCCAAAAAAACCAAATCCCAGCCAGATATCCCATAACAGTCAGTGTCTTATCCCTGATAATCTCAGAATTATCCCAAAAACTCCACATCCACCCAAAGTTATCCTAAAAACCCCAAGACAGCCTAATCAAGCCCCCAAACCCCAAAATAATTATCCCAAAATAATGCCAAACCCCCAAGTCCAGCCCAAAATTATCCCATAATAATCACAGATTTATCCCAAAAACCCCAAAATAACCAAATTCAGACCAAAATTACCTAGAAAAAAAACCCAAATCCCAGCCAGATCCTGAATTAGCCCAAGTTATCCCAGAAAGCACAAAATACCCAAATCCAACCCAAAATTATCCCCATAGAAACCCAAATCCCAGTCAGGTGTCCCAAAATACTTCCTGAGTTGTCCCATAATAGTCCCTGAATTATCCCACATTATCTCAGAATTATTCCAGAAACCCCAAAATACCCAAATTAGGCCAAAAAATCCCGAAATAATCCCAGAATAATGCCAAAATCCAGCCCAAAATGCCCAAAGTAGTCCCAAAAAATCCCCCCCCCCAAATTATCCCAAAATACCCAAATCTAGTCCAAAAATTATCCCCAAAAAACCCCAAAATCCTAGCTAGGTAACCCATAATAGTCACTGAGTCATCCCAGAATAGTACATGAGTTATCCCAGATTGTCCCACAATTATCCCAAAAACCTCACAATAATTGTGAAATAGTCCCAAAATTATCCAAAAATTAATCCTAAAAAATCCAAAAATTATCCCAAAACCACAGAAATTCATGCCAAAACTATCCCCAAACCCTCAAATGCCAGCCAGGTAACCCCAAAATAGTCCCAAAATTATCCCAGAATTATCCCAAAATACCCAAATCCAGCCCAAAGTTATCCCCAATTCCCCAAAATATGTGAATTTCATCCGAAAATATCCAAAATTCAGCCCAAAATTATCCCAAATCCAGCCCAATATATCAAAATTTCAACCCAAAACACCCAAAATTCATCCCAAAACCCCACAAAATTATCCCAGAATTATCACAACTCCCCGAAACCTCAGCCAGGTATCCCATAATAACCCCAGAATTATCCCAAAATCCCCAAAATACCCAAATCCAGCTCAAAATTGTCCCAAAAGTCATCCAAAACCCCCAGAATTATCCAAAAACCCCCAAATCCCAGCCAGATATCCCATAATTGTCCCAAAATTCATCCTAATGTACCCAAAATTCAGCCCAAAAAACCCCAAAACCGAAAGTCTCCCAAAATCCTGAGATTCTTCCCAAATTCCTCCCTCAAATTTTTCTCTCAAAATCCCCATTTTTCCCAAAATCCCTCCTTTCCCCCAAATCTCTCGTTTCCCCCAATTTCCCTCCTTTTTTCTCCATTTTTCTCATTTCCCCCAAAATCCCACATTTCTCCCCATTTTTTCCTGTTTTCCCCATTTTCCCCCATATTTTCCCCAAATCCACATTTTTTCCCCAAATCCTCAATTTTTACCAAAATCCCCATTTTTTTCTCAAAATCCCTGTTTTTTCCCCCATTTTCTCCAAAATCCTGGTTTTTCACCCAATTTTCCCTCCCCCCCTCTCCCCCCCCCTCAGGCTGTGTATGGCCCAGGTGGGGCTGAGCGCATATTTGGAGTCCCTGAACTGGGGGCTTCAGGAGCTTGAGGGGGAATCCCCAGAAACCTCAAAATCTACCCCAAAATCAGAACCGAAATTGGAACAGAAATCAGCCCCGAGATGGGAACAGAGATCGGCCCTGAGATCAGAACAGAGATGGGCCCCAAAAAAGGAATCGAAATCAGAATCAGAATCAGCCCCAAAATCAGACCTGAAATTGGAACCAAAATCTGACCTGGAGCAGCTCAGGCAGCAGATCCAGAAGGGGAGGCGCCGAGTGGTGAGTGATGGGATTTTGGGGCATGTTGGGGTTTTTTGGGGGTGGATTTCGGGTATTTGGGGTCATTTTGGGGAGAATTTTAGGCAGATTTTGGGGCATTCTCGGCACTTTGAGTCTTTTTGGGGCAGTTTTGGGGATTTGAGTTATTTTTGGGAGTGGATTTGGGATTTTTGAGGTCACTTTGGGGGGATTTTGGGTCTTTTTTGGCTTTTTCAGATGATTCTTTATGAGGGATTTTGGGGTCATTTTTCAGGTTTTTGGGTGGGTTTTAGGGTCATTTGGGGGGGCTGGAGTCAATTTTGGGAGGATTTTGGGATTTTTTTGGGCTGTTTTGGGGTTTTTTGGGTCATCTTTGGGTGAGATTTAGTTAATTTTTGGATTGAGTTTTGGGTTGATTTCATGTGATTTTGGCCCCTCCAGCTCCAGCAGTGCCTGCGATTCCTCATTGCCACCAGCAGGGAGTGCTGTGTGCAACTGCACAGTGCCCAGGAGGAGGTGGGGATTGCACCAGTACAGACCACTATGAGCCAGTATAGTCTGGTACAGACCAGTGCAGTCCAGTATGGAACCACTATGAAACAGTATGGACCAGTATAAACCAGTACAGATGAGAACAGTTCAGTAAGGACTGATATGGACTGGTACAGACCAGTATGGACCTGCATAGTCCAGTACCCCTTTGTGCCCTCCCAGTCCATCCCAGTGCCTCCCAGTCCCTTCTCTCTGATTGGCTGCAGGTTGTAGCTGTGGCCCAGGCGGGGCTGGGCTCAGCCCCTCTCCCGCTGGAGGGGGAGGGGTGACATTGCATCTACAAAGTGGAAGCACTGGGACAGCCCCTCCCCCACCGTTGGACCCCTCCCCCACTGCAGGAAATAAGGTGGGAGCTGGGAGTGGAGCAGGTAGGGGAGGAGCAGGGTCTGGGCTGGGGGAAGGGCCTGTAGAGAAAGGGGAGCAGCCTAAGGGGAAGGGGAGTGGCCTAAGGGGGGAGGGAGAGTCTTAAGGGGAGGGGCCTGAAAGGGGCAGGAACCCAAAGGAAAAGAGAAGGCCTTAAAGAGGGGGAGGGGCTTGAGCAGGAAAGGCCTGAGATGTGGGGGAGGATCTTAGAGAAAAGGGGAGGGGTTTGTGTGGGGGAGGGGCTTGCAGAGGGACTTGAAGGGTGGGGGAGGGGCTCAGGATCCACATCCATCCATCACCCCTCCCCCACCCCTCCCCTTGTCCAGCAGGGGGCGCTGCTGTCCCGGGTGGCCGGCTTGAAGCAGGAGCTCCACCAGGGGATGCTGTGCGTGCACCGGAGGGCGGGGCTTGGGCTGGGGGAAGGGCCTGAGCCTGAGCAGCTGCCCCTCCCCCATCCCGAGGGCATGACCGAGCTCGTCCCCCAGCTGCAATTGGTCAGAGACTGCAGCCAGCAGCAAATCATGGCCTGGCCCCAGCTGGAGCAACGCGTCAGCCAATGGTGATGGGGAGAGGGGCCACGAGGGTGGGGGAGGGTCTTGGGGGAAGTAGAGGGTATTGAGGAGTGGGGAAAGAGCTGAAAGTGGGGGGGCTTGGGTGGGCGAGGGGCTTCAGGGAAGGAGAAGAACTTGAGGGAAAGGGGAGGGGCTGGAGGAATTGGGGGAGGGGCTTTAGGGGAGAGGCTGGATGGGGGAAATGGAAGAGCTTTGGTGTGGGGGAGGGGCTCCTCCCACTAAAGCCCTGACCCCTTTATTCTCACCCTGCCCCTTGCTCACCCACCCCTCTCAGGTGGACCCAGCCGGCTCAGTGGACCCTGGCCACGCCCCCTTCTCCCATTGGATGCAGCGCTAGAGAGGTGCTGCCCATGCTCTGGAGGCCATGCCCACTTCTGCGCAGGCCCTGTCAGTCCTTCAGCAGGACGCACCTACTTCTCTAGAGGACACGCCCACTTCTCCGTAGGCCATGCCTGTATGTCTGCACGCCACACCCACGTTTTTGCGTGCCATATGCACTCTCTGGAAGCCACACTTGCCCTGCTGCATGCCCCACACACTTCTCTGCACCGAGGAAGGGGGGGAGGAGCCAGGTGAGGAGGCCCTTCTCCCCTGACGGGCTCAGGAGGCTGTGGCTGGTCAGGAATAAAGAAGCAGTGTAGGGCGTGTGGCCTCAGCCTGTGCTCAATGGGGGATCCAAAGTGGACCCCCCAGTCGGTACCACAGGAAACCATCTCAGTCCCCCCAGTACCAAAGCCCCTCTGTCCTGGTCTCCCCAGTACCAAAGCCCCTCTGTCCCAGTCTGCTCCAGGGCTGTCTCTCAACAAGCCTTCCCTCTGGGAGGGGGCGTGCCCTCCTCCATCTATGGCCACAACATCCATATGTGGACACGGACTGCCCTGTGGGCAGGGCCTCCTTAAGCCACAGCCGGAACCGTGCGCACAGGTGCCTAACCCCGCGGGGAGGGGTGGCGGGGAAGATCCTGAATTTGGGGGAAATTTGGGGGATTTTGGGGTCTGAGGAGAGGAGAGGAACCGCGGGGGGTGAGAGATTTTTGGGATCGATTCTGGGGAGATTCAAGTGATTTTAGGGTGGATGATGTTGGATTTTTGGGGGGAACTATGGGGGCTTTTTCGGGGATTTGGAAGCAATTTTGGGGAATTTGGGGGTCCAAGGAGAGGGAATGCACGGGGGGGGGGGGGGGGGGGGGCAGGGGGGAGTGGAGAGGGAATTTTGGGAATAATTTGGAGATTTTTGGGAATTTTTGGTGTCAATTTTAGGGAGACCTGAGCGAATTTAGGGCGGATTTTGTGGGAATTTGGGGTTTTCTTTTTTTTGGGTTTTCTCCTCCCAGCGACGGTTTTTGGGAGACCTAGGGCGGGCTCCACCCATAACTCCGATTTTAGGGGATTTTGGGATTTTTAGGAATTTTTTTGAGAGCACAATAAAATCGAGACATTTTGGATTTTTAAAAGGTTTTTAGGGAGTTTTTTGAGACTTATTTAGGGGTTTTGGGGGAGCTTTTTTTTTGTATAATTTTTTTTATTGTTTTAAGGTTTATTTAGGATTTTAGGTATTTTAAATGAGTTTTGTAGGGGTTTTTTTAGGATTCTTTAGGATTCATTAGAGGTTTTTTGTGGGATTTTAAAGCTTTTTTTTTTAGGGATCGTTAAGGTTTTTTAGGGTGGGGTTAAGGTTTTTAAAGGGCCATTTTTTTGTTTGTTGGGGGGAGGATTGTAGCCCTACATGGGGGATGTATTTAGGTTTTATTAGGAGTTATGGAGGGACTTTTTGGGAACTTTTGGGAGTTTGTGGGGATATTTTTTGGGATTTATTGATATTTTTTGGGGAATTGAGAAATTTTAGAGGGATTTTGTGGGGTCTTTTGGGGATTTTTTATTTATTGGAATTTTGGATTTTTGGGGGGGATTTTGGGGATTATTGAGGGATTTGTTTGGGTTTTTTTTGTTTTTTGTGGGGATTTTTTGGGATTTGTTTTATTTCTTGGGTTTTTTGGAATTTTTTGGGTTTTCTTAGGGATTTCTTAGGATTCTTTTAGGCTTTTTTTGTTTTTTTAAAGGATTATGTGGAATTTTTAGTTTCTTGGGAATTTTTTTATTTTTTAGGAATTCAGGGTTTTTTAGGAGCTTTTTGGGAGGTTTTTTTTGAAATTTCTTGGGAAACTTCTGGGGAATTTTTGGGGGGATTTTTTTGGCAACTTTTGGGGAACTATGGGGAATCTTTTGGGGTTTTCTTAGGGATTTCTTATGAAGTTTTGGAAATTTTTTTAGGTTTTTTTTTTGTTTAAAAAATTTCTTGGGAATTTTGGGGGAATTTTTGCAAATGTTTGGGAATTGTTTTGGGTTTCCTTAGGAATTTCTTGGGAATTTTTTGGGGTTTTTTACAATTTTTGGGGGGCTGATGGGGATTTTTTGGGAACTTTTTTCAAATATCTTGGGATTTTTGGGGGGAATTTTTCGGTAATTTTTGTGAAATTCTGGGGGGTTTTGGGGGATTTCCTCCCCCCTTTTCCGCCTCTCCATGAGGCCCCCCTGGCTCTGCTGCCTCTGCTCATCCTGGGGGAGTCCAGCCGATTTTGAGGGGGTTCCCGATTTGGGGGGGGGGCTTTCCAAAGGGGGCAGGGCTTGTCCTGGGGCTGCGACCAGGACAGCGCCTGGTGCTGGGGTGGGTGGGGTGCGCAGGCATCCTCTGGGGGATCCCCACGTGCTTGGCCGTGCTGTGAGCGACCCCTCCCCCAAATTTGGGACCCCCCCCAGAACCCCTGGGACCCCAAATTTTGGACCCCCAAAATTCCCCCAGGATCCCGCTTGAACCACAGATTTTTGGGACCCTTTCCCAAAATTAGGTCCCCCAAAGCCCACCAGGACCCCCAAAATTGGGACACAAAACTGCCCCTGGGACCCCCATCATGGACCCCAAATTCAGGACCCCCAAATTCCCCCCCAGGACCCCCCAAAATCCCCCTGCCCCCCCCTTTTACCCCAATTTGGAGCTTCCCAACCCCCTTGGGATCCTCAGTTGTTCCTCCCCAGCCACGCCCTGCTGATGTCATCACCTAAGCCCTACCCCCCCCCAGTGCCTGAGGGGAGCTTGGACCGGTTTCGGCCAGTTTGATCCCAGTTAGCCCAGTTTAGACCAGTTTAGTCCCAGTTTGGACCAGTTTGATCCTAGTTTAGTACCAGTTTGGCCCAGTTTGGACCTGTATAGGCGCAGTTCGATCCCAATTTGATCACAGTTTAGCATAATTTGATCCCTGTTTAGTCCCAGTTTAGCCCAATTTGGACCAGTTTAGCCCAGTTTAATCCCAGTTTAGCCCGGTTTCGATCAGTTTAGCCCATTTTAGCCCCACTTCAGTCCAGTTTAACCCCAGTTTAGCCCAATTTAGACACAATTTGATTCCAGTTTAGTCCAGCTTGCACCAGTTTGTTCTCACTTTAGTCCCAGTTTAAACCAGTTTAGCCCAGTTTAGTTCCAGTTTGATCCTAGTTTAGCCCAGTTTGGACCAGCTTAGTCCCATCTTAGATCAGTTCGTTCCCAGTTCGTTCCCAGTTCGTTCCCAGTTCGTTCCCAGTTCGGGTGAGATTGATCCCTGTTTAGACCAGTTTTGACCCAGTTTGATCCCAGTTTTGACCCAGTTTGATCCCAGTTTTGACCCAGTTTGATCCCAGTTTAGTCCAGTTTTGACCCAGTTTGATCCCAGTTTAGTCCAGTTTTGACCCAGTTTGATCCCAGTTTAGTCCAGTTTTGACCCAGTTTGATCCCAGTTTAGTCCCAAGTTGATCACAGTTTGGACCAGTTTGGTCCCAGTCCCTCCCAGTTCCCCCCATTTTTCCCAAGTTCCATCAAATTTCTCCCTCATTTCTCAATTACCCCATTTTCCCCAGTATTTCCCATTTTATTCCATTTTTTTCCCATTTCCTGTCCCATTTCTCCCAAATTTCTCCCATTTTCTCCCCGTTTTTACTCATTTTTCTCAATTTCCCTCCCAGATTTTCCCCCCATATTTTCCCTGAATTTCCCAGTTTTTCCACAATTCCCATTTTCCCCCAAAATTCCCATTTTCCCCCTAAAATTTACATTTTCCCCCAAATTCCCATTTTACCCCAAAAAATTCCTGTATTTCCTCTAAATTGTCTCAATTTCCACCCAAATTTCCCCAAATTTCCTTCAAATTCCCTTCTGAAATTCCTGTTACCCCCCCCTTCCAAAATTCCTGGTTTTCCTTCCCAAATTCCCATTTTTTCCCAAATTCCCAACCCCTCCTTAATTTCCCCCCCAAAACTCCAATTCCCCCCCCCCAAATTCCCACTTTTTTCTTCCCAATTTGCTGTTTTCCCCCAATTCCCATTTCCCCCCCAAAAAATTCCTTTTTTTCCTTCCCAAATTTCCCCAAATTCCCAATTTTCCCAGAATTCCTGTTTCCCCCCCCAAATTCCTGTTCCCTTCCCAAATTCCATTTATTTTTTCCAAAACTCCCTTTCCCCCCCTAAATTCCAGTTTATTCCTAAATTCCCTTTTCTTTCAAAATTCCCCCCTAAATTCCTATTTTTTTCCAAATTCACATTTCTTTCCCAAATTTCCCGCCCCCAAATTCCTGTTTTTCCCCCCCAAATCCCCCTTTTTCCCCTCTAAAATTCCTGTTTATTCCTAAATTCCCCTTTTCCCTCAAAATTCCCATTTCTTTTCCCCCCAAATTTCCCATTTCCCCCCCAAATTTCCCATTTTTTTTTCCAAATTCCTGTTTCTTCCCCCAAAATTCCTGTTTATTCCTAAATTCCCCTTTTCCCTCAATATTCCAAAATGGCCCCAAATCACTCCAAATATCCTAAATTGTACTTAAATGGCCCAAATGTCACAAATTACCCCAAAATGGCCCTAAATCACCCCAAAACTACCCCAAATATTCCAGAATAGCCCCAAATGGCCCCCAAACCACCCCTAAATATCCCCCCTCAAAAAAAAAAAAAATCCCATATTGCCCCAAAATGATCCCCAGATGTTGCCAAATGTCTCAAATTTGTCCTCAAATGGCTCCAGATTATCCCCAAAATGTCCCAAATTGTACCTAAATGGCCCCAAAATTTCCCAGGTGTGTCCCCAGATTATCCCAAATGTCCCAAAATTGTCCAAAATTTCCCCTAAATTGTTCCAAAAGTGTCCCCAGATGTACCCAGATTATCCCCCAAATGTCCCCATTTGTCGTCAAATGTCCTAAAATAACCCCAAATTCCTGTCCCAGCCTAGTGACCTCAAGATGCTTGGGAAACATCAGGGATGGAGCCTTCAGTGGGCTGGGGTCACTGAAGTACCTGTGAGCTGTACTGGTTATACTGGGACATACTGGAAGGGACCGGGGGGTACTGGCGGGAAACTGGGAGGGACTGGGATGAACTGCAAGAGACTGGGAGGGAATGGGAGAAAACTGGGAGGAACTGGGGTGAACTGGGAGGGTACTGGGGAGAAATTGGGTCAGCTGGAAAAATATTTGGGGAAAATGGAGGGTACTGGTTGGAACCAATTTGAACTGGTCAGTACTGGTTTATACTGATCCATGACAGACAATACCAGACCATACTGGTCCATACCAGTCCACACAACTCCATCCCAGTCTATATCGGCCCATTCTGGTCCATAACAGTCCATACAGGTCCATAGTGCTCCATAATAGACCAATTACTAGATCTGGGCACTGCATGTGCAGGTGCCAGGAAATTGCCAGATTTTGGCTTTCTGGGCATGCAAATTCCTAGACATAGGGTGTGCCATCACTGGGAAGTGTCAGGACTTGGGCAGTGGTGGAGCCAGAAAACACCACATTTCAGGCTCCAGGTGCTGGCAAGGACCAGATCTAGGTTTCAGGCATCTAGGTCCTTCCATCGGTCCTTCCATCCTTCCTTTCCCAACCAAATGATCCTCCATCACTGACCAGGCTCCCCAGGGAATGCTCATAGTCACCAGGCTGATGCAGCTTCAGGAGCCTTTGGACACCTCTCCCAGGCATGCATAGCCTTGGCTTGTTGGCCTGTGTGTGCAGGGCCAGGTCCTGGACTCCATGATCCTGCTGAGTCCCTCCCAGCTCAGTGCCTCTTGCAGTCCTCACCCTTTGACTCAGCCTTTGTGTCCCCTGCAGGCACTGGGAAGGCTCTTGGGGCTGTGCCAGGAGCAGGGCAGTCCCAACATTCCCCTGGCTGTGACACCCCAGCCGTGGCAGCCCCAACACTCCATCCCTACAGATGCTCCATGGAAAGCTTCCAGCCAAGGCAACTGACTGGCCACTGAGCACCTTCAGCCCGGGCTGATATGGATTCCTCTGCATGCAGCTCGGGCAAGGTCCCCTTGGACACCTTCACTGTGCCCCAGACAAGCGTCAGATACACTTCTGGACCCCTATCCAGTGCTCCCAGGAGGAGTTGAATAAAAATAGAACACAAAGATTAAACAGAATAATCCCCCGAAACCAGACCAATCCACACAAATGAACAAATCCAACAACAACCGAAACAAACCCAAAAACCACTAGAGAAGGAGATCACCATCCCCCCCAGACCTCTTCCATCTTTCAGTTGGTATACATGCACAGGACCTGAGAGTTCAAAAAAAGTGGATTCCTGGAGTACATTTGCAGGAAAAGCAGCTTTAAGATAGGCTCACACTTAGGACTCTTCTCAGCGGAGCCAAAAAGGCCCATTTGGCAACTGTAGGGCCCTTGGAAATGGCAAGTGCCACACCCTCAGCCCATGGGAGAGAAAAGGGCTCTGTATTGCCCAGCCCTGGCATGTAAACCCTGTTCCCAGAGCACACGCAGGACTCTAAAAGAGGAATCCAGAAAGGCTTTCTAGGTACTGTTCTGGTTTGAAAGACAGGTGTTTGCTAAGGAAATGATCTTTTTTTCCTACAGATTATTATGATTTTGAAATTAAGGGAGCTCTCAGGCAAAGATATGGGGGGTAGGAATAACAGTTCTTCACTAGTATATCTAACAAGACAAACGAGAACAACAACAGCTATGAAATTACCCACAAACAGAACAGTAACTCAGTCCCAGTGTTTTTTGGCTGCAGGCACCTTTTCCCTGAGCTGCAGTTCCTGGTGCTGGGGGCAGGCAGGTCCCACAGAGCTGCAGGAGGGCTGGGGGTGATGGCAGCACTGTCCCAGGGGGAGAGAGAGATGGAGAGAGCCCTCTGCTCACGGTGTCGGTCCCGGAGGATGGCTCCTGATGCTGGGATGGCAGGGATGGGACGCAGACAGCGATCCTCCGAACTCTGCGGGGGGAAATGGGCCGAGGCCCAGCATTCAGCTTCCTCTTCTGGCTGTTTGAATCTCGCGGGGCTTCCCCCTTCCCTTCCCCCCCCCCTCCCTTCCCCTCCCCCTTGTCACCAGGGCCCAGTCAGCAGGTATCTTAGCATGACAATGGGGAAAATTCCACAGAGGGAAAAGGGAGAGAACCAACCCCCTACATTATCCACCCCGAATTTTCCCCTACCATCATGCTAAATCAAATTAAAATCTTCAAATTATAGACATCCATACAGTTACAGATACAGGCACAGTATGGTAGGTAGTTCACCGTAAAACAAGGTCTCCTTGGGGTATGCATCGGGTCTTTCCATGTCTTTGCATCACCCACCAGGTACAACCTGGCCCTTGAGCAAAAACCACCCCACGAATTGGATTGTCTTTGCTGGAGGCAGAGTTCACCCAAACAGTTTTTCCTAGCATACCTCACATGTGCACCACTGGAACCTTGTCCCCATCTGGTGTTCTCAAGGGCTCAGACTGGGCAGGGCCTGCTCGATTAGTGGAACCTCGGGTGTTCACTAACCATGTGGCCTTTGGTAGATTCATCTCCCAGTTCTTGAAAGTCCCCCCACCCAGTGCCTTCAAGGTGGTTTTAAGCAGCCCATTGCACCATTCCACTTTCCCAGCCGCTGGTGCGAGATAAGGAATGTGGTACACCCACTCGATGCCGTGTTCTCTGGCCCAGGTGCTTATGAGGCTGTTCTTGAAATGAGTCCCATTGTCTGACTCAATTCTCTCAGGGGTACCATGTCTCTAAAGGACTTGTTTTTCCAGGCCCAGGATGGTGTTGCGGGCAGTGGCATGAGGCACAGGGTAGGTCTTCAACCATCCAGTGGTGGCTTCTACCATGGTCAGCACGTAGCGCTTGCCTTGGCGTGTCTGAGGCAGTGTGATGTAGTCAATCTGCCAGGCCTCCCCATACTTATATTTGGACCACCGCCCCCCATACCAGAGGGGCTTCACTCGCTTGGCTTGCTTGATGGCAGCACACGTTTCACAGTCATGGATAACCTGGGAAATCCTGTCCATGGTGAGATCCACCCCTCGGTCTCGTGCCCACTTATAGGTAGCATCTCTGCCTTGGTGACCTGAGGCACCGTGGGCCCATCGAGCCAGGAACAATTCTCCCTTGTGTTGCCAGTCTAAGTCTATCTGTGACACCTCTATCCTTGCAGCCTGATCTACTTGCTCATTGTGTTGGTGCTCCTCATTAGCCCGACTCTTGGGGACATGGGCATCTACATGACGGACCTTTACGGGTAGCTTCTCTACCCGACTGGCAATGTCTTTCCACTCATCAGCAGCCCAGATTGGTTTTCCCCAATGCTGCCAGTTAGCTTTTTTCCATCTTTCCAGCCAGCCCCACAGAGCATTGGCTACCATCCACGAATCAGTGTAAAGGTAAAGCTTTGGCCACTTCTCTCTTTCAGCAATGTCCAGGGCCAGCTGAACGGCTTTGAGTTCAGCAAGTTGACTTGATCCACCTTCTCCTTCAGTAGCTTGTGCAACCTGTCGTGTGGGGCTCCATATGGCTGCTTTCCACTTGCGGTTCATCCCCATGATGCGACAGGAACCGTCAGTGAAAAGAGCGTAGCGAGTTTCATCTGCTGGCAGTTGGTTGTATGGCAGGGCTTCATCAGCCTGGGTCACTTGTTCTTGCTCCTCTTCATCAGCAAGACCAAAATTTTCACCTTCTGGCCAGTTTGTAATTATTTCCAAAATCCCAGGGCGATTTGGGTTTCCGATACGGGCGCGCTGTGTGATGAGGGCGATCCACTTGCTCCATGTGGCATCGGGGGTGTGGTGGATAGAGGGGACCTTCCCTTTAAACATCCACCCCAGCACTGGTAGTCGGGGTGCCAGGAGGAGCTGTGCTTCTGTGCCAATCACCTCTGAGGCAGCTTGAACTCCTTCATAAGCAGCCAAGATCTCCTTCTCTGTTGGGGTGTAGTTGGCTTCAGACCCTCTGTAACTTCGGCTCCAGAATCCCAGAGGTCAGCCTCAGGTCTCACCAGGTACCTTCTGCCAAAGGCTCCAGGACAAGCCTTTGTTCCCAGCTGCAGAGTAGAGCACATTCTTCACCTCTGGTCCCGTCCTGACTGGGCCGAGGGCTACGGCATGAGCGATCTCCTGCTTGATCTGGGCAAAGGCTTGCTGCTGCTCAGGGCCCCAGTGGAATTCCTTCTTCCGGGTGACCAGGTAGAGAGGGCTCACGATCTGGCTGTACTCAGGAATGTGCATTCTCCAAAAGCCTATGGCACCTAGGAAAGCTTGTGTTTCCTTCTTGTTGGTTGGTGGAGACATCACGGTGATCTTATTGATGATCTCAGTGGGGATTTGGCGCCACCCGTCTTGCCACTTTACTCCCAGGAACTGGATCTCTCGGGCAGGACCTTTGACTTTGCTCCTCTTGATGGCGCAACCGGCTCCCAGCAGAATCTGGATGATCTTCTCTCCTTTCTCAAATACTTCCATTGCCGTGTTCCCCCACACAATTATGTCATCAATGTATTGCAGATGTTCTGGAGCTTCACCCTTTTCCAGTGCAGCCTGCATCAGTCCATGGCAGATGGTGGGGCTGTGTTTCCACCCCTGGGGCAGTCGGTTCCAGGTGTACTGCACGCCTCTCCAGGTGAAAGCAAACTGGGGCCTGCACTCTGCTGCCAGAGGAATGGAGAAAAATGCATTGGCAATGTCAATGGTGGCGTACCACTTTGCTGCCTTGGACTCCAGCTCGTACTGGAGTTCCAGCATGTCCGGCACGGCAGCGGTCAGCGGTGGAGTCACTTCATTCAATGCATGATAGTCCACAGTCAATCTCCATTCTCCGTCAGACTTGCGCAGAGGCCAGAGGGGGCTGTTGAAGGGTGAGTGGGTTTTGCTGACCACCCCTTGGCCCTCCAGCTCACGGATCATCTTGTGGATGGGGATCACGGCATCTCGATTTGTCCTGTACTGCCGGTGGTGCACTGTGGAGGTGGCAATTGGCACTTGCTGCTCCTTCACCTTCAGGAGGCCCACTACAGATGGGTTCTCTGACAGTCCAAGCAAGGTGTTCAATTGCTTAATGTTTTCTGCCACTACAGCAGCTATTCCAAAAGCCCACCTGAGTCCCTTTGGGTCTTTGTAATAGCCATTCCTCAGGAAGTCTATGCCTAGAATACACGGTGCCTCTGGGCCAGTCACAATTGGATGCTTCTGCCACTCCTTCCCAGTCAGGCTCACCTCAGCCTCCAGCAAAGTCAATTCCTGTGATCCCCCTGTCACCCCAGCAATAGAAACAGGCTCTTCCCCCACATGTTCTGATGGTATTAGGGTGACCTGTGAACCAGTGTCAACTAATGCCCTATGTTTTTGTGGCTCTGATGTGCCAGGCCATTGGATCCACACCGTCCAAAAGACGCGGTTTTCCCGTGCCTCTCCCTGGCTAGAGGCAGGGCCCCTCTAGCACTGGTTATTATTTCCTTCCTGGGCATACATGTTGGAGATTCCCTCAAGGGGATCTGACAAATCATCCTCCCTTTTGTAATACCCTGCATCTTGGTTATGGGAAGTTGAGGCTACCTTCACTTCAGTGGAGCTCCCTTGGTTAGTGTTTCCCTCCCTGAGTTGACGCACCTGCGCTGCCAGGGCAGAAGTGAGTTTCCCATCCCACCTCCTCATGTCTTCCCCGTGGTCACGCAGAAAGAACCACAGGTCAGCTCGTGGGGTGTATCCTCTCTTCCTAGCTGGGGGACGTTGGGCTCTAACTCTGGGATCTGTGACTCGCACTGGTGCTGCATTGACCTTCTTCATCTCCTCCCTCATCTCTCTCATCTCCTCTTTGAGTTCCCTAATCACAGCAGAGACCTGAGCCTGCACTGGGCCATTCATTATACTCTCAAAATTCCTGAGCCTATTGGCAACAGAACCCACTGTCTCGTGGTTGGTGTCAGCATTAATGGCTGCAATGAATGTGGTGTATTGAGATGGCCCCAGGTGTGCCAGATTCCACAACATCTGCCCTGTGCACCTGACCTTGTCGGGGTCATTGTCATGTTGTCCACCCCTCCCAAAGAGTATCTCCAGTACTGCCACTTCTCTCAGCTGTTGGATCCCCTCCTCAGCGGTCTTCCAGCGCGTTCTATGGTGGTGCTCCTGCATTCTCTCTCTATGGACAAACCTCTCTTACACTCATTAAAAGCCGCTCCCAGAGGGAAAGGGGGCCTGGTTCTCTTACGAATATATGATCCACACCTGAGTCCTGGGTCCGGGGTCCCAAATTCCTTGCCTCAGTACCATCCAGCTGCACACCTGTACCCATAAGATCCCAGACCCGCAGTAACCACGTTGTAAAAGCCTCATGGCCCCTTCGCACAACGTCTTTACACAGATTACGGAGACTCTCGTATGACAGGGACTCTGTGACGATCTCAACCTCTGGCTCCCGTGCTGGTTGTGAGGGCCCTGCTTTCTGATCCTTATTATCCAGGTGCTTTGTTTTCACCTTAGACTTTCTAGTTTCCACGGGGGCAACTACTGCTGGCTGTGAGTTCCCTTGCAGTTCAGCTGGAACCTGGTGAGATGTAACATCTGTGGGTTCCACTGCTGCACCATCAGGTTCTCCCTCTTTAAGGCAGGGGGAGAGTTTCTAAAGAGCTGGGGAAAGGTACTCCTTCAGCATTTGGCCCATCTCCTTCACTAGAAACCCCACCCACTCTGGATGGTTCCTTTCTGAGGTGAGCTCTGGGGCAGAATCAGGCTCAGGGGCAACATCCTTAGCCTCTGGGGCAGAATCCTTAGTCTCTGTGACAGGGGCAGGGTCAGGCTCTGGGGCAGAATCCTTAGTCTCTAGGGCAGAATCCTTAGTCTCTGGGGGAGAATGCTTAGTCTCTGGGTCAGGGGTAGGGTTAGGCTCTGGGGCAGAGTCCTTAGTCTCTGGGGCAGAGCCAGGCTCTGGGGCAGGGCCAGGCTCTGGGGCAGGATCCCTATTCCTTGGGGGACGTATCAGGGTTGTCATCCAAGTCAATCTCCCCTCATCTCAGAATGTTAAATAGAACAGGTTTACAAGGCCTATTAGCAATGTCAGCCACTGTATGACATCATTTCCACTTAGAAGAGATTTGAACCCCTCAAAAGCTGGTGGAGCAGACCCAAAAAACTGTGTAAGGGGTTGGGACAAAATTTTTCCTGGTGTCATATCCTCACAGTATGTACCATTATTAAAGTAACCCGAAAAACATACAGTTAGAGTGTGATAGCTCTGAATCCATGTGCCCACCTTCCAGAGGAAGTTAAAAATCCATGAATTTCTCACGTTATCAGCCCACAAAAGGAACTGGATAATAGTTACAGCAGCCTGAGTTATAGGACCCATGTTCAAGTAAGGGATTGCAAATGGGAGAGATAAAGCTGTGGCCACATGGAGCCCAAACCACGGTAAGCTGGACAACATGATGCCACCTAACACAAAACTGAGGTAACTCAAGAGCTGTTATTCCTTTTTCACCCTTTTCACTCAATGTGCTCGGGCCTCACGTTGGGTGGCCAAAATCTGTCCTGGTTTGAAAGACAGGTGTTTGCTAAGGAAAGCAGAAGCTTCCCTTTGGACTGAAAAAAAAAAATGTGATTCTTCCGATTATTATAATTTTGGAATTAAGAGAGCTCTCAGGCAAAGATATGGGGGTAGGAATAACAGTTCTTTACTAGTATATCTAACACGACAAACAAGAACAATAACAGCTATGAAATTACCCACAAACAGAACAGTAACTCAGTCCCAGTCCTTTCTGGCTGCAGGCACATTTTCCCTGAGCTGCAGTTCCCGGTGCTGGGGGCAGGCAGGTCCCACAGAGCTGCAGGAGGGCTGGGGGTGATGGCAGAGCTGTCCCAGGGGGAGAGAGGGAGATGGAGAGAGCCCTCCGCTCACGGTGTCGGTCCTTGTGCTCAGCAGAGTGCTGGATGGTGGTAGTTCACAGCGAGAAGGCAGCAGGGCAGGGTCCGATGGGGGTTTCCCGACACTTGGATGGCGGAGATGGAGGAGAGGCGGCGATCGTCCTTCTTGTCCTAACTCCGCGAAGGAAATGGGCCGAGGCCTGGCCTTCCGCTTCCTCTTCTGGCTGTTTGAATCTCGTGGGGCTTGATTCTTCCCTCCCGTCCCCTCCCCCTTGTCACCAGGGCCCAGTCAACAGGTATCTTTGCATGACAATGGGGAACATTACACAGAGGGAAAAGGGAAAGAAACCAACCACCAACACCCAAAGGCGTCTAACACCATAGAGGCCAAGAATCAAATGATTCATTGTAACACTAAGCGGGCTAAAAGGGCATGGGATGCATTGTGACACCACAGGGGTTAAGAGAAGCAAGGATCCATTGTGACCCAATGCAGGCTAACAATCTAATGATCCCTTGTGACACCAGGGTGCCCAAAAGGGCCAGGGATGAATTGTGGAAGCATGGGGCCCAAGTAAAACCTGGTACAATTACGCCACCATGGAGGCCAAGAATCAAATGATTCATTGTGACATCATGTGGCCTAAAAAGGCATGGGATGCATTGTGACAGCACAGGGGTTAAGAGAAGCAAGGAACCATTGTGACCCAATGCAGGATAACAATCTAATGATCCATTGTGACACCAGGGGTTGTAATAGGGCCAGGGATGAATTGTGAATGCATGGGGCACAAAAAAAACATGGAAATATTAATACAGCATATAGGCCAAGAATCGAATGATTCATTGTAACACCGAGTGGCCTAAAAGGCCATGGGATGCATTGTGACACCACAGGGGTTAAGAGAAGCAAGGAACCATTGTGACCCAATGCAGGTTAACAATCTAATGATCCCTTTTGACACCAGGGGTTGTAAAAGGCCCAGTGATGGATTGTTACAGCACGGGGACCAATAGAAGCAAGGATCTATTATGCCACCATGGAGGCCAAGAATCAAATGATTCATTGTGACATCAAGTGGCCTAAAAGGGCATGGAATGCATTGTGACACCACAGGGGTTAAGAGAAGCAAGGATCCATTGTGACCCAAGGGAGGCTAACAATCTAATGATCCCTTGTGACACAAGGTGTTGTAAAAGGGCCAGGGATGAATTGTTACAGCATGGGGCACAATAAAAACATGGAAACATTATGACACCACAGAAGACAAGACTCAAATGATTCATTGTGACATCAAGTGGCCTAAAAGGGCATGGGATGCATTGTGACACCACAGAGGTTAAGAGAAGCAAGGAACCATTGTGACCCAATGCAGGGTAACAAGCTAATGATCCCTTGTGGCACCAGGGGTTATAAAAAGGGCCAGGGATGGATTGTTACACCACGGGGACCAATCGAAGCAAGGATCTAATATGCCACAATGGAGGCCAAGAATCAAATGATTCATTGTGACATCATGTGGCCTAAAAAGGCATGGGATGCATTGTGACACCACAGAGGTTAAGAGAAGCAAGGAACCATTGTGACCCAAGGGAGGCTAACAATCTAATGGTCCAATGAGACAACAGGGGTTGTAAAGGGCCAGGGATGAATTGTGAATGCATGGGGCACAATAAAAACATGGAAATATTATGACACCATAGAGGCCATGAGTCAAATGATTCATTGTAACACCAAGTGGCCTAAAAGGGCATGGGATGCATTGTGACACCACAGAGGTTAAGAGAAGCAAGGAACCATTGTGACCCAATGCAGGCTAACAACCGAATGATCCCTTGTTTCACCACTGGGTCTAAAAGGTCCAGGGATGAATTGTTACAGCACGGGGACCAATAGAAGCAAGGATCTATTATGCCACCATGGAGGCCAAAAATCAAATAATTCATTGTGACATCGTGTGGCCTAAAAGGGCATGGGATGCATTGTGACACCACAGGGGTTAAGAGAAGGAAGGATGCATTGTGACCCAATGGAGGCTAATAATCCGAGGATCCCTTTTGACAACAGGGGGCGTAAAAGGCCCAGGAATGAATTGTGACCGCATGGGGCCCAATAGATACAAAGAACTATTATGACACCATAGAGGCCAAGAATCAAGTGATTCATTGTGACATAAAGTGGCCTAAAAGGGTATGGGATGCATTGTGATACCACGGGGGTTAAGAGAAGCAAGGATACATTGTGACCCAATGCAGGCTAACAATCTAATGATCCCTTGTGACACCAGGGGTTGTAATAGGGCCAGGGATGAATTGTGAAAGCATGGGGCCCAATTAAATCTGGTACAATTACGCCACCATGGAGGCCAAGAATCAAATGATTCATTGTGACATCAAGTGGCCTAAAAGGGCATGGGATGCATTGTGACACCGCAGCGGTTAAGAGAAGCAAGGAACCATTGTGACCCAATGCAGACTAACAATCTAATGATCCCTTGCGGCACCAGGGGGTATAAAAAGTGCCAGGGATGGATTGTTACAGCACGGGGACCACTAGAAACAAGGATCTCTTATGCCACCATGGAGGCCAAGAATCAAATGATTCATTGTGACATCAAGTGGCCTAAAAGGGCATGGGATGCATTGTGACACCACAGAGGTTAAGAGAAGCAAGGAACCATTGTGACCCAATTCAGACTAACAATCTATTGATCCCTTGCGGCACCAGGGGGTATAAAAAGGGCCAGGGAAGGATTGTTACAGCACGGGGACCAATAGAAGCAAGGATCTCTTATGACACCATGAAGGCCAAGAATCAAATGATTCATTGTAACACCAAGTGGCCTAAAAGGGCTTGGAATGCATTGTGACACCACAGAGGTTAAGAGAAGCAAGGATCCATTGTGACCCAATGGAGGGTAATAATCCCAGGATCCCATTTGACACCAGGGGGCGTAAAAGGGCCAGGGATGAATTGTGACAGCATGGGGACCTATAGAAGCAAGGAACCATTATGACACCATGAAGGCCAAGAATCATATGGTTCATTGTAAGACCAAGTGGCCTAAAAGGGCTTGGAATGCATTGTGACACCACAGGGGTTAAGAGAAGCAAGGAACCATTGTGACCCAATGCAGGCTAACAATCTAATGATCCCTTGTGGCACCAGGGGGTATAAAAAGGGCCAGGGATGGATTGTTACAGCACGGGGACCAATAGAAGCAAGGATCTCTTATGCCACCATGGAGGCCAAGAATCGAATGATTCATTGTGACATCAAGTGGCCTGAAAGGGCATGGGATGCATTGTGACACCACAGAGGTTAAGAGAATCAAGGAACCATTGTGACCCAAGGGAGGCTAACAATCTAATGATCCCTTGTCACACAAGGTGTTGTAAAAGGGCCAGGGATGAATTGTGAAAGCATGGGGCCCAAGAAAAACATGGAAACATTATGACACCATAGAGGCCAAGACTCAAATGATTCATTGTAACACCAAGTGGCCTAAAAGGGCATGGGATGCATTGTGACACCACAGGGGCTAAGAGAAGCTAGGATCCATTGTTACCCAATGGAGGCTAAGAATCTAATGATCCCTTGTGACACCAATGGGCCTAAAAGGGCCAGGGATGAATTGTGAAAGCATGGGGCCCAATTAAAACCTGGTACAATTACGCCACCATGGAGGCCAAGAATCAAATGATTCATTGAGACATCAAGTGGCCTAAAAGGGCATGGGATGCATTGAGACACCACAGGGGTTAAGAGAAGCAAGGAACCATTGTGACCCAATGGAGGCTAATAATCCCAGGATCCCATTTGACACCAGGGGGCGTAAAAGGGCCAGGGATGAATTGTGACAGCATGGGGCCCAATAGAAACAAGGAACCATTATGACACCATGGAAGCCAAGAATCAAATGATTCATTGTGACATCAAGTGGCTTAAAAGGGCATGGGATGCATTGTGACTCCACAGGGGTTAAGAGAAGCAAGGATCCATTGTGACCCAATGGAGGCTAACAATCTAATGATCCCTTGTCACACAAGGTGTTGTAAAAGGGCCAGGGATGAATTGTTACAGCATGTGGCCCAATAAAAACATGGAAACATTATGACACCACAGAGAACAAGACTCAAATAATTCATTGTAAGACCAAGTGGCCTAAAAGGGCATGGGATGCATTGTGACACCACAGGGGTTAAGAGAAGCAAGGATCCATTGTGACCCAATGCAGGCTAACAATCTGAGAATCCCTTTTGACACCAGGGGGCTCAAAAGGACCACGGATGAACTATGAAAGCATGGGGACCTATAGAACAAGGAACCATTATGACACGATGAAGGCCAAAAATCAAATGGTTCATTGTAAGACCAAGTGGCCTAAAAGGGCTTGGCATGCATTGTGACACCACAGAGGTTAAGAGAAGCAAGGAACCATTGTGACCCAATGCAGGCTAACAATCTAATGATCCATTGTGACACCTAGGGGTTGTAATAGGGCCAGGGATGAATTGTGAAAGCATGGGGCACAATAAAAACATGCAAATATTATGACACCATGAAGGCCAAGAATCAAATGATTCATTGTGACATCAAGTGGCCTAAAAGGCATGGGATGCATTGTGACACTACAGGGGTTAAGAGAAGCAAGGATCCATTGTGACCCAATGGAGGCTAATAAACCCAGGATCCCATTTGACATCAGGGGGCTCAAAAGGGCCAGGGAAGAATTGTGAAAGCCTGGGGCCCAATATAAAACCTGGTACAATTATGCCACCATGGAGGCCAAGAATCAAATGATCCATTGTGACATCAAGTGGCCTAAAAGGGCATGGGATGCATTGTGACAGCACAAGGGGTTCAGAGAATCAAGGATCCCTTGTGACCCAATGCAGGCTAACAATCTAATGATCCCTTGTGACACCAATGGGCCTAAAAGGGCCAGGAATGTATTGTGAAAGCATGGGGCCCAATTAAAACCTGGTACAATTATGCCACCATGGAGGCCAAGAATCAAATGATTCATTGTGACATCAAGTGGCCTAAAAGGGCATGGGATGCATTGTGACACCACAGGGGTTAAGAGAAGCAAGGAACCATTGTGACCCAATGCAGGCTAACAATCTAAGAATCCCTTTTGACACCAGGGGGCGCAAAAGGACCGCGGATGAACTGTGACAGCATGGTGACCTATAGAAGCAAGGAACCATTCTGACACCATGAAGGCCAAGAATCAAATGGTTCATTGTGACATCAAGTGGCCTAAAAGGGCTTGGCATGCATTGTGACACCACAGAGGTTAAGAGAAGCAAGGAACCATTGTGACCCAATGCAGGCTAACAATCTAATGATCCCTTGTGGCACCAGGGGGTATAAAAAGGGCCAGGGATGGATTGTTACAGCACGGGGACCAATAGAAGCAAGGATCTATTATGCCACCATGGAGGCCAAGAATCAAATAATTCATTGTGACATCAAGTGGCCTAAAAGGGCATGGGATGCATTGTGACACCACAGGGGTTAAGAGAAGCAAGGATCCATTGTGACCCAATGGAGGCTAATAATCCCAGGATCCCATTTGACACCAGGGGGCATAAAAGGGCCAGGAATAAATTGTGACAGCATGGGGCCCAATAGAAACAAGGCACCATTATGCCACCATGGAGGCCAAGAATCAAATGATTCATTGTGACATCAAGTGGCCTAAAAGGGCATGGGCTGCATTGTAACACCACAGAGGTTAAGAGAAGCAAGGATCCATTGTGACCCAATGCAGGCTAGCAATCTAATGATCCCTTGTGACACCAATGGGCCTAAAAGGGGCAGGGATGTATTCTTACAGCACGGGGACCAATAGAAGCAAGGATCTATTATTCCACCGTGGAGGCCAAGAATCAAATAATTCATTGTGTCATCATGTGGCCTAAAAGGGCATGGGATGCATTGTGACACCACAGGGGTTAAGAGAAGCAAGGAACCATTGTGACCCAATGCAGGCTAACAATCTAATGATCCCTTTTGACACCAGGGGGCGGAAAAGGACCACGGATGAACTCTGACAGCATGGGGACCTATAGAAGCATGGAACCATTATGACACCATGAAGGCCAAGAATCAAATGGTTCATTGTAAGACCAAGTGGCCTAAAAGGGTTTGGAATGCATTGTGACACCACAGAGGTAAAGAGAAGCAAGGAACCATTGTGACCCAATGCAGGATAACAATCTAGTGAACCATTGTAATACAAGGTGTTGTATAAGGGCCAGGGATGAATTGTGAAAGCATGGGGCACAATAAACACATGGAACCATAATGACCCCATGAAGGCCAAGCATCAAATGGTTCATTGTGACATCATGTGGCCTAAAAGGGCTTGGAATGCATTGTGACACCACAGAGGTTAAGAGAAGCAAGGAACCATTGTGACCCAATGCAGGCTAACAATCTAAGAATCCCTTTTGACACCAGGGGGCGCAAAAGGACCACGGATGAACTCTGACAGCATGGGGACCTATAGAAGCAAGGAACCATTATGACACCATGAAGGCCAAGAATCAAATGGTTCATTGTGACATCAAGTGGCCTAAAAGGGCTTGGCATGCATTGTGACACCACAGAGGTTAAGAGAAGCAAGGAACCATTGTGACCCAATGCAGGCTAAACATCTAATGATCCCTGGTGACGCCAATGGGCCTAAAAGGGGCAGGGATGAATTCTTACAGCACGGGGACCATTAGAAGCAAGAATCTATTATGCCACCATGGAGGCCAAGAATCAAATAATTCATTGTGACATCAAGTGGCCTAAAAGGGCATGGGATGCATTGTGACAGCACAGGCGTTCAGGGAATCAAGGATCCATTGTGACCCAATGCAGGCTAACAATCTAATGATCCCTTGTGACACCAATGGGCCTAAAAGGGGCAGGGATGAATTGTGAAAGCATGGGGCCCAATTAAAACCTGGTACAATTACGCCACCATGGAGGCCAAGAATCAAATAATTCATTGCGACATCAACTGGCCTAAAAGGGCATGGGATGCATTGTGACACCACAGGGGTTAAGAGAAGCAAGGATCCATTGTGACCCAATGGAGGCTAATAATCCCAGGATCCCATTTGACACCAGGGGGCGTAAAAGGGCCAGGAATAAATTGTGACAGCATGGGGCCCAATAGAAACAAGGCACCATTATGCCACCATGGAGGCCAAGAATCATATAATTCATTGTGACATCAAGTGGCCTAAAAGGGCATGGGATGCATTGTGACAGCACAGGGGTTCAGAGAATCAAGGATCCATTGTGACCCAATGCAGGCTAACAATCTAATGCTCCCTTGTGACACCAATGGGCCTAAAAGGGGCAGGGATGTATTGTGAAAGCATGGGGCCCAATTAAAACCTGGTAAAATTATGCCACCATGGAGGCCAAGAATCAAATGATTCATTGTGACATCAAGTGGCCTAAAAGGGCTTGGACTGCATTGTGACACCACAGGGGTTAAGAGAAGCAAGGAACCATTGTGACCCAATGCAGGCTAAACATCTAATGATCCCTTGTTATGCCAAAGGGCCTAAAAGGGGCAGGGATGAATTCTTACTGCATGGGGACCAATAGAAGCAAGGATATATTATGCCACCATGGAGGCCAAGAATCAAATGATTCATTGTGACATCAAGTGGCCTAAAAGGGCATGGGATGCATTGTGACACCACAGGAGTTAAGAGAAGCAAGGAACCATTGTGACCCAATGCAGGATAACAATCTAAGAATCCCTTTTGACACCAGAGGGCGCAAAAGGACCACGGATGAACTCTGACAGCATGGGGACCTATAGAAGCAAGGAACCATTATGACACCATGAAGGCCAAGAATCAAATAATTCATTGTGACATCAAGTGGCCTAAAAGGGCTTGGCATGCATTGTGACACCACAGAGGTTAAGAGAAGCAAGGAACCATTGTGACCCAATGCAGGCTAACAATCTAATGATCCATTGTGACACCAGGGGGTGTAATAGGGCCAGGGATGAATTGTGAGAGCATGGGGCACAATAAAAACATGGAAATATTATGACACCATAGAGGCCAAGACTCAAATGATTCATTGTAACACCAAGTGGCCTAAAATGGCACGGGATGCATTGTGACACCACAGAGGTTAAGAGAAGCAAGGAACCATTGTGATCCAATGCAGGCTAAACATCTAATGATCCCTTGTGACGCCAATGGGCCTAAAAGGGGCAGGGATGTATTGTGAAAGCATGGGGCCCAATTAAAACCTGGTACAATTATGCCACCATGGAGGCCAAGAATCAAATGATTCATTGTGACATCAAGTGGCCTAAAAGGGCATGGGATGCATTGTGACACCACAGGGGTTAAGAGAAGCAAGGAACCATTGTGACCCAATGCAGGCTAACAATCTAAGAATACCTTTTGACACCAGGGGGCGCAAAAGCACCCAGATGAACTCTGACAGCATGGGGATCTATAGAAGCAAGGAACCATTATGACACCATGAAGGCCAAGAATCAAATGGTTCATTGTAACACCAAATGGCCTAAAAGGGCTTGGAATGTATTGTGACACCACAGAGGTTAAGAGAAGCAAGGAACCATTGTGACCCAATGCAGGCTAATAATGCCAGGATCCCATTTGACACCAGGGGGCGTAAGAGGGCCAGGGATGAATTGTGTAAGCATGGGGCCCAAGTAAAACCTGGTACAATTATGCCACCATGGAGGCCAAGAATCAAATGATTCATTGTGACATCAAGTGGCCTAAAAGGGCATGGCATGCATTGTGACACCACAGAGGTTAAGAGAAGCAAGGAACCATTGTGACCCAATGCAGGCTAGCAATCTAATGATCCCTTGTGACACCAATGGGCCTAAAAGGGGCAGGGATGTATTCTTACAGCACGGGGACCAATAGAAGCAAGGATCTATTATGCCACCGTGTAGGCCAAGAATCACATAATTCATTGTGACATCATGTGGCCTAAAAGGGCATGGGATGCATTGTGACACCTCAGAGGCTAAGAGAAGCAAGGAACCATTGTGTCCCAAAGCAGGCTAACAATCTAATGATCCCTTGTGGCACCAGGGGGTATAAAAAGGGCCAGGGATGGATTGTTACAGCACGGCGACCAATAGAAGAAAGGATCTATTATGCCACCATGGAGGCCAAGAATCAAATGATTCATTGTGACATCAAGTGGCCTAAAAGGTCATGGGATGCATTGTGACACCACAGGGGTTAAGAGAAGCAAGGATCCATTGTGACCCAATGGAGGCTAATAATCCCAGGATCCCATTTGACACCAGGGGGCGTAAAAGGGCCAGGAATAAATTGTGACAGCATGGGGCCCAATAGAAACAAGGAACCATTATGCCACCATGGAGGCCAGGAATCAAATGTTTCATTGTGACATCAAGTGGCCTAAAAGGGCATGGCATGCATTGTGACACCACAGAGGTTAAGAGAAGCAAGGATCCATTGTGACCCAAGGGAGGCTAACAATCTAATGATCCCTTGAGACACCAATGGGCCTAAAAGGGGCAGGGATGTATTCTTACAGCACGGGGACCAATAGAAGCAAGGATATATTATGCCAACGTGGAGGCCAAGAATCAAATAATTCATTGTGACATCATGTGGCCTAAAAAGCCATGGAATGCATTGTGACAGCACAGGGGTTAAGAGAAGCAAGGATCCATTGTGACCCAATGCAGGCTAACAATCTAATGATCCCTTGTGACACCAATGGGCCTAAAAGGGGCAGGGATGAATTGTGAAAGCATGGGGCCCAATTAAAACCTGGTACAATTACGCCACCATGGAGGCCAAGAATCAAATGATTCATTGTGACATCAAGTGGCCTAGAAGGGCATGGGATGCATTGTGACACCACAGGGGTTAAGAGAAGCAAGGAACCATTGTGACCCAATGCAGGCTAACGATCTAGTGAACCTTTGTAATACAAGGTGTTGTATAAGGGCCAGGGATGAATTGTGAAAGCATGGGGCACAATAAAAACATGGAACCATTATGACACCATGAAGGCCAAGAATCAAATAGTTCATTGTGACATCAAGTGACCTAAAAGGGCTTGGAATGCATTGTGACACCACAGAGGTTAAGAGAAGCAAGGAACCATTGTGACCCAATGCAGGCTAACAATCTAATGATCCCTTGTGGCACCAGGGGTTATAAAAAGGGCCAGGGATGAATTGTTACAGCATGTGGCCCAATAAAAACATGGAAACATTATGACACCATGAAGGCCAAGACTCAAATGTTTCATTGTAACACCAAGTGGCCTAAAAGGGCATGGGATGCATTGTGACACCACAGGGGCTAAGAGAAGCAAGGAACCATTGTGACCCAATGCAGCCTAACAATCTAATGATCCCTTGTGGCACCAGGGGTTATAAAAAGGGCCAGGGATGGATTGTTACAGCACGGGGACCAATAGAAGCATGGATCTATTATGCCACCATGGAGTCCAAGAATCAAATGATTCATTGTGACATCAAGTGGCCTAAAAGGGCATGGGATGCATTGTGACACCACAGGGGTTAAGAGAAGCAAGGATCCATTGTGGCCCAATGGAGGCTAATAATCCCAGGATCCCATTTGACACCAGGGGGCGTAAAAGGGCCAGGGATGAATTGTGACAGCATGGGGCCCAATAGAAACAAGGAACCATTATGACACCATGGAAGCCAAGAATCAAATGATTCATTGTGACATCAAGTGGCTTAAAAGGGCATGGGATGCATTGTGACTCCACAGGGGTTAAGAGAACAAGGAACCATTGTGACCCAATGGAGGCTAACAATCTAATGATCCCTTGTCACACAAGGTGTTGTAAAAGGGCCAGGGATGAATTGTGACAGCATGGGGCCCAATAGAAACAAGGAACCATTATGACACCATGGAAGCCAAGAATCAAATGATTCATTGTAAGACCAAGTGGCCTAAAAGTGCTTGGAATGCATTGTGACACCACAGAGGTTAAGAGAAGCAAGGTACCATTGTGACCCAATGGAGGCTAACAATCTAATGATCCCTTGTGGCACCAGGGGTTATAAAAAGGGCCAGGGATGAATTGTGAAAGCATGGGGCACAATTAAAACCTGGTACAATTATGCCACCATGGAAGCCAAGAATCAAATTATTCATTGTGACATCAAGTGGCCTAAAAGGGCATGGGATGCATTGTGACACCACAGGGGTTAACAGAAGCAGGGAACCATTGTGACCCAATGCAGGCTAACAATCTAAGAATCCCTTTTGACACCAGGGTGCGCAAAAGGTCCGCTGATGAACTGTGACAGCATGGGGACCTATAGAAGCAAGGAACCATTATGACACCATGAAGGCCAAGAATCAAATGGTTCATTGTAAGACCAAGTGGCCTAAAAGGGCTTGGAATGCATTGTGACACCACAGAGGTTAAGAGAAGAAAGGAACCATTGTGACCCAATGCAGGCTAACAATCTAATGATCCATTGTGACACCTAGGGGTTGTAATAGGGCCAGGGATGAATTGTTACAGCATGTGGCCCAATAAAAACATGGAAACATTATGACACCATAGAGGCCAAGACTCAAATAATTCATTGTAAGACCAAGTGGCCTAAAAGGGCATGGGATGCATTGTGACACCACAGGGGTTAAGAGAAGCAAGGAACCATTGTGACCCAATGGAGGCTAACAATCTAATGATCCCTTGTGACACCAGGGGGCCGAAAATGGCCAGGGATGGATTGTTACAGCACGGGGACCAATAGAAGCAAGGATCTATTATGCCACCATGGAGGCCAAGAATCAAATGATTCATTGCGATATCAAGTGGCCTAAAAGGCCATGGGATGCATTGTGACACCACAGGGGTTAAGAGAAGCAAGGAACCATTGTGACCCAATGCAGGCTAACAATCTAATGATCCATTGTGACAGCTAGGGGTTGTAATAGGGCCAGGGATGAATTGTGAAAGCATGGGGCACAATAAAAACATGCAAATATTATGACACCATGAAGGCCAAGAATCAAATGATTCATTGTGACATCAAGTGGCCTAAAAGGCATGGGATGCATTGTGACACTACAGGGGTTAAGAGAAGCAAGGATCCATTGTGACCCAATGGAGGCTAATAAACCCAGGATCCCATTTGACACCAGGGGGCTCAAAAGGGGCAGGGATGAATTGTGAAACCATGGGGCCCAATTAAAACCTGGTACAATTATGCCACCATGGAAGCCAAGAATCAAATGATTCATTGTGACATCAAGTGGCCTAAAAGGGCATGGGATGCATTGTGACAGCACAGGGGTTAACAGAAGCAGGGAACCATTGTGACCCAATGCAGGCTAACAATCTGAGAATCCCTTTTGACACCAGGGGGCGCAAAAGGACCACGGATGAACTGTGACAGCATGGGGATCTATAGAAGCAAGGAACCATTATGACACCATGAAGGCCAAGAATCAAATGGTTCATTGTAAGACCAAGTGGCCTAAAAGGGCTTGGAATGCATTGTGACACCACAGAGGTTAAGAGAAGCAAAGAACCATTGTGTCCCAAGGGAGGCTAACAATCTAATGATCCATTGTGACACCAGGGGTTGTAATAGGGCCAGGGATGAATTGTGACAGCATGGGGCCCAATAGAAACATGCAAATATTATGACACCATAGAGGCCAAGAATCAAATGATTAATTGGAAAACCAAGTGGCCTAAAAGGGCATGGGATGTATTGTGACACCACAGAGGTTAAGAGAAGCAAGGAACCATTGTGACCCAATGCAGACTAACAATCTAATGATCCCTTGTGGCACCAGGGGTTATAAAAAGGGCCAGGGATGGATTGTTACAGCACGGGGACCAATAGAAGCAAGGATTTATTATGCCACCATGGAGGCCAAGATTCAAATGATTCACTGTGACATCAAGTGGCCTAAAAGGGCATGGGATGCATTGTGACACCACAGGGGTTAAGAGAAGCAAGGATCCATTGTGACCCAATGGAGGCTAATAATCCCAGGATCCCATTTGACACCAGGAGGCATAAAAGGGCCAGGGATGAATTGTGACAGCATGGGGCCTAATAGAAACAAGGAAACATTATGACACCATGGAAGCCAAGAATCAAATGATTCATTGTGACATCAAGTGGCCTAAAAGTGCTTGGAATGCATTGTGACACCACAGAGGTTAAGAGAAGCAAGGTACCATTGTGACCCAAAGGAGGCTAACAATCTAATGATCCCTTGTGGCACCAGGGGTTATAAAAAGGGCCAGGGATGAATTGTTACAGCATGTGGCCCAATAAAAACATGGAAACATTATGACACCATGAAGGCCAAGACTCAAATGTTTCATTGTAACACCAAGTGGCCTAAAAGGGCATGGGATGCATTGTGACACCACAGGGGCTAAGAGAAGCAAGGAACCATTGTGACCCAATGCAGCCTAACAATCTAATGATCCCTTGTGGCACCAGGGGGTGTAAAAATGGCCAGGGATGGATTGTTACAGCACGGGGACCAATAGAAGCATGGATGTATTATGCCAACATGGAGGCCAAGAATCAAATGATTCATTGTGACATCAAGTGGCCTAAAAGGGCATGGGATGCATTGTGACACCACAGGGGTTAAGAGAAGCAAGGATCCATTGTGACCCAATGGAGGCTAACAATCTAATGATCCCATTTCACACCAGGGGGCGTAAAAGGGCCAGGGATGAATTGTGACAGCATGGGGCCCAATAGAAACAAGGAAACATTATGACACCATGGAAGCCAAGAATCAAATGATTCATTGTGACATCAAGTGGCTTAAAAGGGCATGGGATGCATTGTGACTCCACAGGGGTTAAGAGAAGCAAGGAACCATTGTGACCCAATGGAGGCTAACAATCTAATGATCCCTTGTCACACAAGGTGTTGTAAAAGGGCCAGGGATGAATTGTTACAGCATGGGGCACAATAAAAACATGGAAACATTATGACACCATAGAGGCCAAGACTCAAATAATTCATTGTAAGACCAAGTGGCCTAAAAGGGCATGGGATGCATTGTGACACCACAGGGGTTAAGAGAAGCAAGGTACCATTGTGACCCAAAGGAGGCTAACAATCTAATGATCCATTGTGACACCAGGGGTTGTAATAGGGCCAGGGATGAATTGTTACAGCATGTGGCCCCATAAAAACATGGAAACATTATGACACCATGAAGGCCAAGACTCAAATGTTTCATTGTAACACCAAGTGGCCTAAAAGGGCATGGGATGCATTGTGACACCACAGGTGCTAAGAGAAGCAAGGAACCATTGTGACCCAATGCAGGCTAACAATCTCATGATCCCTTGTGGCACCAGAGGGTGTAAAAATGGCCAGGGATGGATTGTTACAGCACGGGGACCAATAGAAGCAAGGATCTATTATGCCACCATGGAGGCCAAGAATCAAATGATTCATTGTGACATCAAGTGGCCTAAAAGGGCATGGGATGCATTGTGACACCACAGGGGTTAAGAGAAGCAAGGATCCATTGTGACCCAATGGAGGCTAACAATCTAAGAATCCCTTTTGACACCAGGGGGCGTAAAAGGGCCAGGGATGAATTGTGAAAGCATGGGGCCCAATTAAAACCTGGTACAATTATGCCACCATGGAGGCCAAGAATCAAATGATTCCTTGTGACATCAAGTGGCCTAAAAGGGCATGGGATGCATTGTGACACCACAGGGGTTCAGAGAAGCAAGGAACCATTGTGACCCAATGCAGGCTAAAAATCTAATGATCCCTTGTGACCCCAGGGGGCCGAAAATGGCCAGGGATGGATTGTTACAGCACGGGGACCAATAGAAGCAATGATCTATTATGCCACCATGGAGGCCAAGAATCAAATGATTCATTGTGACATCAAGTGGCCTAAAAGGGCATGGGATGCATTGTGACACCACAGGGGTTAAGAGAAACAAGGAATCATTGTGACCCAATGCAGGCTAACAATCTAAGAATCCCTTTTGACACCAGGGGGCTCAAAAGGACCACGTATGAACTGTGAAAGCATGGGGACCTATAGAAGCAAGGAACCATTATGACACGATGAAGGCCAAGAATCAAATGATTCATTGTAAGACCAAGTGGCCTAAAAGGGCTTGGAATGCATTGTGACACCACAGAGGTTAAGAGAAGCAAGGAACCATTGTGACCCAATGCAGGCTAACAATCTAATGATCCATTGTGACACCTAGGGGTTGTAATAGGGCCAGGGATGAATTGTGAAAGCACGGGGCACAAGAAAAACATGCAAATATTCTGACACCATAGCGGCCAAGAATCAAATGATTCATTGTGACATCAAGTGGCCTAAAAGGCATGGGATGCATTGTGACACCTCAGAGGCTAAGAGAATCAAGGAACCATTGTGTCCCAAAGCAGACTAACAATCTAATGATCCCTTGTGGCACCAGGGGTTATAAAAAGGGCCAGGGATGGATTGTTACAGCACGGGGACCAATAGAAGCAAGGATTTATTATGCCACCATGGAGGCCAAGAATCAAATGATTCATTGTGACATCAAGTGGCCTAAAAGGGCATGGGATGCATTGTGACACCACAGGGGCTAAGAGAAGCAAGGATCCATTGTGACCCAATGGAGGCTAATAATCCCAGGATCCCATTTCACACCAGGGGGCGTAAAAGGGCCAGGGATGAATTGTGACAGCATGTGGCCCAATAAAAACATGGAAATATTATGACACCATAGAGGCCAAGACTCAAATGATTCATTGTAACACCAAGTGGCCTAAAATGGCACGGGATGCATTGTGACACCACAGAGGTTAAGAGAAGCAAGGAACCATTGTGACCCAATGCAGGCTAGCAATCTAATGATCCCTTGTGACACCAATGGGCCTAAAAGGGGCAGGGATGTATTCTTACAGCACGGGGACCAATAGAAGCAAGGATCTATTATGCCACCGTGGAGGCCAAGAATCAAATAATTCATTGTGACATCATGTGGCCTAAAAGGGCATGGGATGCATTGTGACAGCACAGGGGTTAAGAGAAGCAAGGATCCATTGTGACCCAATGCAGGCTAACAATCTAATGATCCCTTTTGACACCAGAGGGCGGAAAAGGACCACGGATGAACTCTGACAGCATGGGGACCTATAGAAGCAAGGAACCATTATGTCACCATGAAGGCCAAGAATCAAATGGTTCATTGTAAGACCAAGTGGCCTAAAAGGGTTTGGAATGCATTGTGACACCACAGAGGTAAAGAGAAGCAAGGAACCATTGTGACCCAATGCAGGATAACAATCTAGTGAACCATTGTAATACAAGGTGTTGTATAAGGGCCAGGGATGAATTGTGAAAGCACGGGGCACAATAAAAACATGGAACCATTATGACACCATGAAGGCCAAGAATCAAATGATTCATTGTGACATCAAGTGGCCTAAAAGGGCTTGGCATGCATTGTGACACCACAGAGGTTAAGAGAAGCAAGGAACCATTGTGACCCAATGCAGGCTAACAATCTAATGATCCCTTGTGGCACCAGGGGGTATAAAAAGGGCCAGGGATGGATTGTTACAGCATGGGGACCAATAGAAGCAAGGATTTATTATGCCACCATGGAGGCCAAGAATCAAATGATTCATTGTGACATCAAGTGGCCTAAAAGGGCATGGGATGCATTGTGACACCACAGGAGTTAAGAGAAGCAAGGATCCATTGTGACCCAATGGAGGCTAATAATCCCAGGATCCCATTTGACACCAGGGGGCGTAAAAGGGCCAGGAATAAATTGTGACAGCATGGGGCCCAATAGAAACAAGGAACCATTATGCCACCATGGAGGACAAAAATCAAATGATTCATTGTGACATCAAGTGGCCTAAAAGGGCATGGGATGCATTGTGTCACCACAGGGGCTAAGAGAAGCAAGGAACCATTGTGACCCAATGCAGGCTAGCAATCTAATGATCCCTTGTGACACCAATGGGCCTAAAAGGGGCAGGGATGTATTCTTACTGCATGGGGACCAATAGAAGCAAGGATCTATTATTCCACCGTGGAGGCCAAGAATCAAATAATTCATTGTGTCATCATGTGGCCTAAAAGGGCATGGGATGCATTGTGACACCACAGGGGTTAAGAGAAGCAAGGAACCATTGTGACCCAATGCAGGCTAACAATCTAATGATCCCTTTTGACACCAGGGGGCGGAAAAGGACCACGGATGAACTCTGACAGCATGGGGACCTATAGAAGCATGGAACCATTATGACACAATGAAGGCCAAGAATCAAATGGCTCATTGTAAGACCAAGTGGCCTAAAAGGGTTTGGAATGCATTGTGACACCACAGAGGGAAAGAGAAGCAAGGAACCATTGTGACCCAATGCAGGATAACAATCTAGTGAACCATTGTAATACAAGGTGTTGTATAAGGGCCAGGGATGAATTGTGAAAGCATGGGGCACAATAAACACATGGAACCATTATGACCCCATGAAGGCCAAGCATCAAATGGTTCATTGTGACATCATGTGGCCTAAAAGGGCTTGGAATGCATTGTGACACCACAGAGGTTAAGAGAAGCAAGGAACCATTGTGACCCAATGCAGGCTAACAATCTAAGAATCCCTTTTGACACCAGGGGGCGCAAAAGGACCACGGATGAACTCTGACAGCATGGGGACCTATAGAAGCAAGGAACCATTATGACACCATGAAGGCCAAGAATCAAATGATTCATTGTGACATCAAGTGACCTAAAAGGGCTTGGACTGCATTGTGACACCACAGAGGTTAAGAGAAGCAAGGAACCATTGTGACCCAATGCAGGCTAACAATCTAGTGATCCCTTGTGGCACCAGGGGGTATAAAAAGGGCCAGGGATGGATTGTTACAGCATGGGGACCAATAGAAGCAAGGATTTATTATGCCACCATGGAGGCCAAGAATCAAATGATTCATTGTGACATCAAGTGGCCTAAAAGGGCATGGGATGCATTGTGACACCACAGGAGTTAAGAGAAGCAAGGATCCATTGTGACCCAATGGAGGCTAATAATCCCAGGATCCCATTTGACACCAGGGGGCGTAAAAGTGCCAGGAATAAATTGTGACAGCATGGGGCCCAATAGAAACAAGGAACCATTATGCCACCATGGAGGACAAAAATCAAATGATTCATTGTGACATCAAGTGGCCTAAAAGGGCATGGGATGCATTGTGACACCACAGGGGCTAAGAGAAGCAAGGAACCATTGTGACCCAATGCAGGCTAGCAATCTAATGATCCCTTGTGACACCAATGGGCCTAAAAGGGGCAGGGATGTATTGTGAAAGCATGGTGCCCAAGTAAAACCTGGTACAATTATGCCACCATGGAGGCCAAGAATCAAATGATTCATTGTGACATCAAGTGGCCTAAAAGGTCATGGGATGCATTGTGACACCACAGGGGTTCAGAGAAGCAAGGAACCATTGTGACCCAATGCAGGCTAAACATCTAATGATCCCTTGTGACACCAATGGGCCTAAAAGAGGCAGGGATGAATTCTTACAGCATGGGGACCAATAGAAGCAAGGATCTATTATGCCACCATGGAGGCCAAGAATCAAATAATTCATTGTGACATCATGTGGCCTAAAAGGGCATGGGATGCATTGTGACAGCACAGGCGTTAAAGAAGCAAGGAACCATTGTGATCCAATGCAGGATAACAATCTAAGAATCCCTTTTGACACCAGGGGGCGCAAAAGGACCACGGATGAACTCTGACAGCATGGGGACCTATAGAAGCAAGGAACCATTATGACACCATGAAGGCCAAGAATCAAATGGTTCATTGTGACATCAAGTGGCCTAAAAGGGCTTGGCATGCATTGTGACACCACAGAGGTTAAGAGAAGCAAGGAACCATTGTGACCCAATGCAGGCTAAACATCTAATGATCCCTGGTGACGCCAATGGGCCTAAAAGGGGCAGGGATGAATTCTTACAGCACGGGGACCATTAGAAGCAAGAATCTATTATGCCACCATGGAGGCCAAGAATCAAATAATTCATTGTGACATCAAGTGGCCTAAAAGGGCATGGGATGCATTGTGACAGCACAGGCGTTCAGGGAATCAAGGATCCATTGTGACCCAATGCAGGCTAACAATCTAATGATCCCTTGTGACACCAATGGGCCTAAAAGGGGCAGGGATGAATTGTGAAAGCATGGGGCCCAATTAAAACCTGGTACAATTATGCCACCATGGAGGCCAAGAATCAAATACTTCATTGTGACATCAAGTGGCCTAAAAGGTCATGGGATGCATTGTGACACCACAGGGGTTAAGAGAAGCAAGGATCCATTGTGACCCAATGGAGGCTAATAATCCCAGGATCCCATTTGACACCAGGGGGCGTAAAAGGGCCAGGAATAAATTGTGACAGCATGGGGCCCAATAGAAACAAGGCACCATTATGCCACCATGGTGGCCAAGAATCATATAATTCATTGTGACATCAAGTGGCCTAAAAGGGCATGGGATGCATTGTGACAGCACAGGGGTTCAGAGAATCAAGGATCCATTGTGACCCAATGCAGGCTAACAATCTAATGATACCTTGTGACACCAATGGGCCTAAAAGGGGCAGGGATGTATTGTGAAAGCATGGGGCCCAATTAAAACCTGGTAAAATTATGCCACCATGGAGGCCAAGAATCAAATGATTCATTGTGACATCAAGTGGCCTAAAAGGGCTTGGAATGCATTGTGACACCACAGAGGTTAAGAGAAGCAAGGAACCATTGTGACCCAATGCAGGCTAAACATCTAATGATCCCTTGTTACGCCAAAGGGCCTAAAAGGGGCAGGGATGAATTCTTACTGCATGGGGACCAGTAGAAGCAAGGATATATTATGCCACCATGGAGGCCAAGAATCAAATGATTCATTGTGACATCAAGTGGCCTAAAAGGGCATGGGATGCATTGTGACACCACAGGAGTTAAGAGAAGCAAGGAACCATTGTGACCCAATGCAGGATAACAATCTAAGAATCCCTTTTGACACCAGAGGGCGCAAAAGGACCACGGATGAACTGTGACAGCATGGGGACCTATAGAAGCAAGGAACCATTATGACACCATGAAGGCCAAGAATCAAATAATTCATTGTGACATCAAGTGGCCTAAAAGGGCTTGGCATGCATTGTGACACCACAGAGGTTAAGAGAAGCAAGGAACCATTGTGACCCAATGCAGGCTAACAATCTAAGAATACCTTTTGACACCAGGGGGCGCAAAAGGACCCAGATGAACTCTGACAGCATGGGGATCTATAGAAGCAAGGAACCATTATGACACCATGAAGGCCAAGAATCAAATGGTTCATTGTAACACCAAATGGCCTAAAAGGGCTTGGAATGTATTGTGACACCACAGAGGTTAAGAGAAGCAAGGAACCATTGTGACCCAATGCAGGCTAATAATGCCAGGATCCCATTTGACACCAGGGGGCGTAAGAGGGCCAGGGATGAATTGTGTAAGCATGGGGCCCAAGTAAAACCTGGTACAATTATGCCACCATGGAGGCCAAGAATCAAATGATTCATTGTGACATCAAGTGGCCTAAAAGGGCATGGCATGCATTGTGACACCACAGAGGTTAAGAGAAGCAAGGAACCATTGTGACCCAATGCAGGCTAGCAATCTAATGATCCCTTGTGACACCAATGGGCCTAAAAGGGGCAGGGATGTATTCTTACAGCACGGGGACCAATAGAAGCAAGGATCTATTATGCCACCGTGGAGGCCAAGAATCAAATAATTCATTGTAAGACCAAGTGGCCTAAAAGGGCATGGGATGCATTGTGACAGCACAGGGGTTAAGAGAAGCAAGGATCCATTGTGACCCAATGCAGGCTAACAATCTAATGATCCCTTTTGACACCAGGGGACGGAAAAGGACCACGGATGAACTCTGACAGCATGGGGACCTATAGAAGCAAGGAACCATTATGCCACCATGGAGGCCAAGAATCAAATGGTTCATTGTAAGACCAAGTGGCCTAAAAGGGTTTGGAATGCATTGTGACACCACAGAGGGAAAGAGAAGCAAGGAACCATTTTGACCCAATGCAGGATAACAATCTAGTGAACCATAATAATACAAGGTGTTGTATAAGTGCCAGGGATGAATTGTGAAAGCATGGGGCACAATAAAAACATGGAACCATTATGACACCATGAAGGCCAAGAATCAAATGGTTCATTGTGACATCATGTGGCCTAAAAGGGCTTGGAATGCATTGTGACACCACAGAGGTTAAGAGAAGCAAGGAACCATTGTGAACCAATGCAGGCTAACAATCTAATGATCCCTTGTGGCACCAGGGGGTATAAAAAGGGCCAGGGATGGATTGTTACAGCATGGGGACCAATAGAAGCAAGGATTTATTATGCCAACATGGAGGCCAAGAATCAAATGATTCATTGTGACATCAAGTGGCCTAAAAGGACATGGGATGCATTGTGACACCACAGGAGTTAAGAGAAGCAAGGATCCATTGTGACCCAATGGAGGCTAATAATCCCAGGATCCCATTTGTCACCAGGGGGCGTAAAAGGGCCAGGGATGAATTGTGACAGCATGGGGCCCAATAGAAACAAGGAACCATTATGACACCATGGAGGCCAAGAATCAAATAATTCATTGTGACATCAAGTGGCCTAAAAGGGCATGGGATGCATAGTGACACCACAGAGGTTAAGAGAAGCAAGGAACCATTGTGACCCAATGCAGGCTAACAATCTAATGATCCCTTGTGACACCAATGGGCCTAAAAGGGGCAGGGATGAATTGTGAAAGCATGGGGCCCAAGTAAAACCTGGTACAATTATGCCACCATGGAGGCCAAGAATCAAATGATTCATTGTGACATCAAGTGGCCTAAAAGGGCATGGGATGCATTGTGACACCACAGGGATTAAGAGAAGCAAGGAACCATTGTGACCCAATGCAGGCTAACAATCTTAGAATCCCTTTTGACACCAGGGGGCGCAAAAGGACCACGGATGAACTCTGACAGCATGGGGACCTATAGAAGCAAGGAGCCATTATGACACCATGAAGGCCAAGAATCAAATGATTCATTGTGACATCAAGTGGCCTAAAAGGGCTTGGACTGCATTTTAACACCACAGAGGTTAAGAGAAGCAAGGAACCATTGTGACCCAATGCAGGCTAAACATCTAATGATCCCTTGTGACACCAATGGGCCTAAAAGAGGCAGGGATGAATTCTTACAGCATGGGGACCAATAGAAGCAAGGATCTATTATGCCACCATGGAGGCCAAGAATCAAATGATTCATTGTGACATCAAGTGGCCTAAAAGGGCATGGGATGCATTGTGACACCACAGGAGTTAAGAGAAGCAAGGAACCATTGTGACCCAATGCAGGATAACAATCTAAGAATCCCTTTTGACATCAGAGGGCGCAAAAGGACCACGGATGGACTCTGACAGCATGGGGACCTAGAGAAGCAAGGAACCATTATGACACCATGAAGGCCAAGAATCAAATGGTTCATTGTGACATCAAGTGGCCTAAAAGGGCTTGGCATGCATTGTGACACCACAGAGGTTAAGAGAAGCAAGGAACCATTGTGACCCAATGCAGGCTAACAATCTAATGATCCATTGTGACACCAGGGGTTGTAATAGGGCCAGGGATGAATTGTGACAGCATGGGGCACAATAAAAACATGGAAATATTATGACACCATAGAGGCCAAGACTCAAATGATTCATTGTAAGACCAAGTGGCCTAAAAGGGCTTGGCATGCATTGTGACACCACAGAGGTTAAGAGAAGCAAGGAACCATTGTGACCCAATGCAGGCTAACAATCTAATGATCCATTGTGACACCAGGGGTTGTAATAGGGCCAGGGATGAATTGTGACAGCATGGGGCACAATAAAACATGGAAATATTATGACACCATAGAGGCCAAGACTCAAATGATTCATTGTAACACCAAGTGGCCTAAAATGGCACGGGATGCATTGTGACACCACAGAGGTTAAGAGAAGCAAGGAACCATTGTGACCCAATGCAGGCTAAACATCTAATGATCCCTTGTGACGCCAATGGGCCTAAAAGGGGCAGGGATGTATTGTGAAAGCATGGGGCCCAATTAAAACCTGGTACAATTATGCCACCATGGAGGCCAAGAATCAAATGATTCATTGTGACATCAAGTGGCCTAAAAGGGCATGGGATGCATTGTGACACCACAGGGGTTAAGAGAAGCAAGGAACCATTGTGACCCAATGCAGGCTAACAATCTAAGAATCCCTTTTGACACCAGGGGGCGCAAAAGGACCACGGATGAACTCTGACAGCATGGGGATCTATAGAAGCAAGGAACCATTATGACACCATGAAGGCCAAGAATCAAATGGTTCATTGTAACACCAAATGGCCTAAAAGGGCTTGGAATGTATTGTGACACCACAGAGGTTAAGAGAAGCAAGGAACCATTGTGACCCAATGCAGGCTAATAATGCCAGGATCCCATTTGACACCAGGGGGCGTAAAAGGGCCAGGGATGAATTGTGTAAGCATGGGGCCCAAGTAAAACCTAGTACAATTATGCCACCATGGAGGCCAAGAATCAAATGATTCATTGTGACATCAAGTGGCCTAAAAGGGCATGGGATGCATTGTGACACCACAGAGGTTAAGAGAAGCAAGGAACCATTGTGACCCAATGCAGGCTAGCAATCTAATGATCCCTTGTGACACCAATGGGCCTAAAAGGGGCAGGGATGTATTCTTACAGCACGGGGACCAATAGAAGCAAGGATCTATGATGCCACCGTGGAGGCCAAGAATCAAATAGTTCATTGTGACATCATGTGGCCTAAAAGGGCATGGGATGCATTGCGACAGCACAGGGGTTAAGAGAATCAAGGATCCATTGTGACCCAATGCAGGCTAACAATCTAATGATCCCTTTTGACACCAGGGGGCGGAAAAGGACCACGGATGAACTCTGACAGCATGGGGACCTATAGAAGCAAGGAACCATTATGCCACCATGGAGGCCAAGAATCAAATGGTTCATTGTAATACCAAGTGGCCTAAAAGGGTTTGGAATGCATTGTGACACCACAGAGGTAAAGAGAAGCAAGGAACCATTGTGACCCAATGCAGGATAACAATCTAGTGAACCATAATAATACAAGGTGTTGTATAAGCGCCAGGGATGAATTCTGAAAGCATGGGGCACAATAAAAACATGGAACCATTATGACACCATGAAGGCCAAGAATCAAATGGTTCATTGTGACATCATGTGGCCTAAAAGGGCTTGGAATGCATTGTGACACCACAGAGGTTAAGAGAAGCAAGGAACCATTGTGACCCAATGCAGGCTAACAATCTAATGATCCCTTGTGGCACCAGGGGGTATAAAAAGGGCCAGGGATGGATTGTTACAGCATGGGGACCAATAGAAGCAAGGATTTATTATGCCAACATGGAGGCCAAGAATCAAATGATTCATTGTGACATCAAGTGGCCTAAAAGGACATGGGATGCATTGTGACACCACAGGAGTTAAGAGAAGCAAGGATCCATTGTGACCCAATGGAGGCTAATAATCCCAGGATCCCATTTGTCACCAGGGGGCGTAAAAGGGCCAGGGATGAATTGTGACAGCATGGGGCCCAATAGAAACAAGGAACCATTATGACACCATGGAGGCCAAAAATCAAATAATTCATTGTGACATCAAGTGGCCTAAAAGGGCATGGGATGCATTGTGACACCACAGAGGTTAAGAGAAGCAAGGAACCATTGTGACCCAATGCAGGATAACAATCTAATGCTCCCTTGTGACACCAATGGGCCTAAAAGGGGCAGGGATGAATTGTGAAAGCATGGGGCCCAAGTAAAACCTAGTACAATTATGCCACCATGGAGGCCAAGAATCAAATGATTCATTGTGACATCAAGTGGCCTAAAAGGGCATGGGATGCATTGTGACACCACAGGGATTAAGAGAAGCAAGGAACCATTGTGACCCAGTGCAGGCTAGCAATCTAATGATCCCTTGTGACACCAATGGGCCTAAAAGGGGCAGTGATGAATTCTTACAGCATGGGGACCAATAGAAGCAAGGATCTATTATGCCACCATGGAGGCCAAGAATCAAATGGTTCATTGTGACATCATGTGGCCTAAAAGGGCATGGGATGCATTGTGACAGCACAGGAGTTAAGAGAAGCAAGGATCCATTGTGACCCAATGGAGACTAATAATTCCAGGATCCCATTTGACACCAGGGGGCGTAAAAGGGCCAGGAATAAATTGTGACAGCATGGGGCCCAATAGAAACAAGGAACCATTATGCCACCATGGAGGCCAAGAATCAAATGATTCATTGTGACATCAATTGGCCTAAAAGGGCATGGGATGCATTGTGACACCACAGGGGTTAAGAGAAGCAAGGAACCATTGTGACCCAATGCAGGCTAACAACCTAAGAATCCCTTTTGACACCAGGGGGCGCAAAAGGACCACGGATGAACTCTGACAGCACGGGGACCTATAGAAGCAAGGAAACATTACGACACCATGAAGGCCAAGAATCAAATGATTCATTGTGACATCAAGTGGCCTAAAAAAGCTTGGAATGCAATGTGACACCACAGAGGTTAAGAAAAGCAAGGAACGATTGTGAACCAATGCAGGCTAACAATATAATGATCCATTGTGACACCAGGGGTTGTAATAGGGCCAGGGATGAATTGTGAAAGCATGGGGCACAATAAAAACATGGAAATATTATGACACCATAGAGGCCAAGACTCAAATGATTCATTGTAACACCAAGTGGCCTAAAATGGCATGGGATGCATTGTGACACCACAGAGGTTAAGAGAAGCAAGGAACCATTGTGACCCAATGCAGGCTAATCATGTAATGATCCCTTGTGACGCCAATGGGCCTAAAAGGGGCAGGGATGTATTGTGAAAGCATGGGGCCCAATTAAAACCTGGTACAATTATGCCACCATGGAGGCCAAGAATCAAATGATTCATTGTGACATCAAGTGGCCTAAAAGGGCTTGGGATGCATTGTGACACCACAGGGGTTTAGAGAAGCAAGGAACCATTGTGACCCAATGCAGGCTAACAATCTAAGAATCCCTTTTGACACCAGGGGGCGCAAAAGGACCGCGGATGAACTCTGACAGCATGGGGATCTATAGAAGCAAGGAACCATTATGACACCATGAAGGCCAAGAATCAAATGGTTCCTTTTAACACCAAATGGCCTAAAAGGGCTTGGAATGTATTGTGACACCACAGAGGTTAAGAGATCAAGGAACCATTGTGACCCAATGCAGGCTAATAATGCCAGGATCCCATTTGACACCAGGGGGCGTAAAAGGGACAGGGATGAATTGTGTAAGCATGGGGCCCAAGTAAAACCTGGTACAATTATGCCACCATGGAGGCCAAGAATCAAATGATTCATTGTGACATCAAGTGGCCTAAAAGGGCATGGCATGCATTGTGACACCACAGAGGCTAAGAGAAGCAAGGAACCATTGTGTCCCAAAGCAGGCTAACAATCTAATGATCCCTTGTGACACCAATGGGCCTAAAAGGGGCAGGGATGTATTCTTACAGCACGGGGACCAATATAAGCAAGGATCTATTATGCCACCGTGTAGGCCAAGAATCAAATAATTCATTGTGACATCATGTGGCCTAAAAGGGCATGGGATGCATTGTGACACCTCAGAGGCTAAGAGAAGCAAGGATCTATTGTGTCCCAAAGCAGGCTAACAATCTAATGATCCCTTGTGGCACCAGGGGGTATAAAAAGGGCCAGGGATGGATTGTTACAGCACGGCGACCAATAGAATAAAGGATCTATTATGCCACCATGGAGGCCAAGAATCAAATGATTCATTGTGACATCAAGTGGCCTAAAAGGGCATGGGATGCATTGTGACACCACAGGGGTTAAGAGAAGCAAGGATCCATTGTGACCCAATGGAGGCTAATAATCCCAGGATCCCATTTGACACCAGGGGGCGTAAAAGGGCCAGGAATAAATTGTGACAGCATGGGGCCCAATAGAAACAAGGAACCATTATGCCACCATGGAGGCCAGGAATCAAATGATTCATTGTGACATCAAGTGGCCTAAAAGGGCATGGCATGCATTGTGACACCACAGAGGTTAAGAGAAGCAAGGATCCATTGTGACCCAATGCAGGCTAACAATCTAATGATCCCTTGTGACACCAATGGGCCTAAAAGGGGCAGGGATGTATTCTTACAGCACGGGGACCAATAGAAGCAAGGATATATTATGCCAACGTGGAGGCCAAGAATCAAATAATTCATTGTGACATCATGTGGCCTAAAAAGCCATGGAATGCATTGTGACAGCACAGGGGTTAAGAGAAGCAAGGATCCATTGTGACCCAATGCAGGCTAACAATCTAATGATCCCTTGTGACACCAATGGGCCTAAAAGGGGCAGGGATGTATTGTGAAAGCATGGGGCCCAATTAAAACCTGGTACAATTACGCCACCATGGAGGCCAAGAATCAAATGATTCATTGTGACATCAAGTGGCCTAGAAGGGCATGGGATGCATTGTGACACCACAGAGGTTAAGAGAAGCAAGGAACCATTGTGACCCAATGCAGGCTAACAATCTAATGATCCTTTGTGGCAACAGGGGGTATAAAAAGGGCCAGGGATGGATTGTTACAGCATGGGGACCAATAGAAGCAAGGATTTATTATGCCACCATGGAGGCCAAGAATCAAATGATTCATTGTGACATCAAGTGGCCTAAAAGGGCATGGGATGCATTGTGACACCACAGGAGTTAAGAGAAGCAAGGAACCATTGTGACCCAATGCAGGCTAACAATCTAAGAATCCCTTTTGAAACCAGGGGGCGCAATAGGACCACGGATGAACTCTGACAGCATGGGGACCTATAGAAGCAAGGAACCATTATGACACCATGAAGGACAAGAATCAAATGGTTCATTGTGACATCAAGTGGCCTAAAATGGCTTGGACTGCATTGTGACACCACAGAGGTTAAGAGAAGCAAGGAACCATTGTGACCCAATGCAGGCTAACAATCTAATGATCCCTTGTGACACCAGGGGGTATAAAAAGGGCCAGGGATGGATTGTTACAGCACGGGGTCCAATAGAAGCAAGGATATATTATGCCAACGTGGAGGCCAAGAATCAAATAATTCATTGTGACATCATGTGGCCTAAAAAGCCATGGAATGCATTGTGACAGCACAGGGGTTAAGAGAAGCAAGGATCCATTGTGACCCAATGCAGGCTAACAATCTAATGATCCCTTGTGACACCAATGGGCCTAAAAGGGGCAGGGATGTATTGTGAAAGCATGGGGCCCAATTAAAACCTGGTACAATTACGCCACCATGGAGGCCAAGAATCAAATGATTCCTTGTGACATCAAGTGGCCTAGAAGGGCATGGGATGCATTGTGACACCACAGGGGTTAAGAGAAGCAAGGAACCATTGTGACCCAATGCAGGCTAACAATCTAAGAATCCCTTTTGACACCAGGGGGCGCAAAAGGACCACGGATGAACTGTGAAAGCATGGGGGCCTATAGAAGCAAGGAACCATTATGACACCATGAAGGCCAAGAATCAAATGGTTCATTGTGACATCAAGTGGCCTAAAAGGGTTTGGAATGCATTGTGACACCACAGAGGTAAAGAGAAGCAAGGAACCATTGTGACCCAATGCAGGCTAACAATCTAGTGAACCTTTGTAATACAAGGTGTTGTATAAGGGCCAGGGATGAATTGTGAAAGCATGGGGCACAATAAAAACATGGAACCATTATGACACCATGAAGGCCAAGAATCAAATGATTCATTGTGACATCAAGTGGCCTAAAAGGGCTTGGCATGCATTGTGACACCACAGAGGTTAAGAGAAGCAAGGAACCATTGTGACCCAATGCAGGCTAACAATCTAATGATCCCTTGTGGCACCAGGGGGTATAAAAAGGGCCAGGGATGGATTGTTACAGCACGGGGACCAATAGAAGCAAGGATCTATTATGCCACCATGGAGGCCAAGAATCAAATGATTCATTGTGACATCAAGTGGCCTAAAAGGGCATGGGATGCATTGTGACACCACAGGGGTTAAGAGAAGCAAGGATCCATTGTGACCCAATGGAGGCTAATAATCCCAGGATCGCATTTGACACCAGGGGCGTAAAAGGGCCAGGAATAAATTGTGACAGCATGGGGCCCAATAGAAACAAGGCACCATTATGCCACCATGGAGGCCAAGAATCAAATGATTCATTGTGACATCAAGTGGCCTAAAAGGGCATGGGATGCATTGTAACACCACAGAGGTTAAGAGAAGGAAGGATCCATTGTGACCCAAGGGATGCTAACAATCTAATGATCCCTTGTGACACCAATGGGCCTAAAAGGGGCAGGGATGAATTGTGAAAGCATGGTGCCCAAGTAAAACCTGGTACAATTATGCCACCATGGAGGCCAAGAATCAAATGATTCATTGTGACATCAAGTGGCCTAAAAGGGCATGGGATGCATTGTGACGCCACAGGGGCTAAGAGAAGCAAGGAACCATTGTGACCCAATGCAGGCTAGCAATCTAATGATCCCTTGTGACACCAATGGGCCTAGAAGGGGCAGTGATGAATTCTTACAGCATGGGGACCAATAGAAGCAAGGATCTATTATGCCACCATGGAGGCCAAGAATCAAATGATTCATTGTGAAATCAAGTGGCCTAAAAGGGCATGGGATGCATTGTGACACCACAGGAGTTAAGAGAAGCAAGGAACCATTGTGACCAAATGCAGGCTAACAATCTAAGAATACCTTTTGACACCAGGGGGCGAAAAAGGACCGCGGATGAACTCTGACAGCATGGGGACCTATAGAAGCAAGGAACCATTATGACACCCTGAAGGCCAAGAATCAAATGATTCATTGTGAAATCAAGTGGCCTAAAAGGGCTTGGCATGCATTGTGACGCCACAGAGGTTAGAGAAGCAAGGAACCATTGTGACCCAATGCAGGCTAAACATCTAATGGTCCCTTGTGACACCAATGGGCCTAAAAGAGGCAGGGATGAATTCTTACAGCATGGGGACCAATAGAAGCAAGGATCTATTATGCCACCATGGAGGCCAAGAATCAAATGGTTCATTGTGACATCAAGTGGCCTAAAAGGGCATGGGATGCATTGTGACACCACAGGAGTTAAGAGAAGCAAGGAACCATTGTGACCCAATGCAGGCTAACAATCTAAGAATCCCTTTTGACACCAGGGGGCGCAAAAGGACCACGGATGAACTGTGACAGCATGGGGACCTATAGAAGCAAGGAACCATTCTGACACCATGAAGGCCAAGAATCAAATGGTTCATTGTGACATCAAGTGGCCTAAAAGGGCTTGGCATGCATTGTGACACCACAGAGGATAAGAGAAGAAAGGAACCATTGTGACCCAATGCAGGCTAACAATCTAATGATCCATTGTGACACCAGGGGTTGTAACAGGGCCAGGGATGAATTGTGACAGCATGGGGCACAATAAAAACATGGAAATATTATGACACCATAGAGGCCAAGACTCAAATGATTCATTGTAACATCAAGTGGCCTAAAATGGCACGGGATGCATTGTGACACCACAGAGGTTAAGAGAAGCAAGGAACCATTGTGACCCAATGCAGGCTAACAATCTAATGATCCCTGGTGACGCCAATGGGCCTAAAAGGGGCAGTGATGAATTCTTACAGCATGGGGACCAATAGAAGCAAGGATCTATTATGCCACCATGGAGGCCAAGAATCAAATAATTCATTGTGACATCAAGTGGCCTAAAAGGGCATGGGATGCATTGTGACAGCACAGGGGTTCAGAGAATCAAGTATCCCTTGTGACCCAATGCAGGCTAACAATCTAATGATCCCTTGTGACACCAATGGGCCTAAAAGGGGCAGGGATGTATTGTGAAAGCATGGGGCCCAAGTAAAACCTGGTACAATTATGCCACCATGGAGGCCAAGAATCAAATGATTCATTGTGACATCAAGTGGCCTAAAAGGGCATGGGATGCATTGTGACACCACAGGGGTTAAGAGAAGCAAGGAACCATTGTGACCCAATGCAGGCTAACAATCTAAGAATCCCTTTTGACACCAGGGGGCGCAAAAGGACCACGGATGAACTGTGACAGCATGGGGACCTATAGAAGCAAGGAACCATTCTGACACCATGAAGGCCAAGAATCAAATGGTTCATTGTGACATCAAGTGGCCTAAAAGGGCTTGGCATGCATTGTGACACCACAGAGGTTAAGAGAAGCAAGGAACCATTGTGACCCAATGCAGGCTAACAATCTAATGATCCCTTGTGGCACCAGGGGGTATAAAAAGGGCCAGGGATGGATTGTTACAGCACGGGGACCAATAGAAGCAAGGATCTATTATGCCACCATGGAGGCCAAGAATCAAATGATTCATTGTTACATCAAGTGGCCTAAAAGGGCATGGGATGCATTGTGACACCACAGGGGTTAAGAGAAGCAAGGTTCCATTGTGACCCAAGGGATGCTAACAATCTAATGATCCCTTATGACACCAATGGGCCTAAAAGGGGCAGGGATGAATTGTGAAAGCATGGTGCCCAAGTAAAACCTGGTACAATTATGCCACCATGGGGGCCAAGAATCAAATGATTCATTGTGACATCAAGTGGCCTAGAAGGGCATGGGATGCATTGTGACACCACAGGGGTTAAGAGAATCAAGGAACCATTGTGACCCAATGCAGGCTAACAACCTAAGAATCCCTTTTGACACCAGGGGGCGCAAAAGGACCACGGATGAACTCTGACAGCATGGGGACCTATAGAAGCAAGGAAACATTATGACACCATGAAGGCCAAGAATCAAATGATTCATTGTGACATCAAGTGGCCTAAAAAAGCTTGGAATGCATTGTGACACCACAGAGGTTAAGAGAAGCAAGGAACCATTGTGAACCAATGCAGGCTAACAATCTAATGATCCATTGTGGCACCAGGGGTTGTAATAGGGCCAGGGATGAATTGTGAAAGCATGGGGCACAATAAAAACATGGAAATATTATGACACCATAGAGGCCAAGACTCAAATGATTCATTGTAACATCAAGTGGCCTAAAAGGGCATGGGATGCATTGTGTCACCACAGAGGTTAAGAGAAGCAAGGAGCCATTGTGACCCAATGCAGGCTAAACATCTAATGATCCCTTGTGACGCCAATGGGCCTAAAAGGGGCAGGGATGTATTGTGAAAGCATGGGGCCAATTAAAACCTGGTATAATTATGCCACCATGGAGGCCAAGAATCAAATGATTCATTGTGACATCAAGTGGCCTAAAAGGCCATGGGATGCATTGTGACACCACAGGGGTTAAGAGAAGCAAGGAACCATTGTGACCCAATGCAGGCTAATAATCCCAGGATCCCATTTGACACCAGGGGGCGTAAAAGGGCCAGGGATGAATTGTGTAAGCATGGGACCCAAGTAAAACCTGGAACAATTAAGCCACCATGGAGGCCAAGAATCAAATGATTCATTGTGACATCAAGTGGCCTAAAAGGGCATGGCATGCATTGTGACACCACAGATGTTAAGAGAAGCAAGGAACCATTGTGACCCAATGCAGGCTAGCAATCTAATGATCCCTTGTGACACCAATGGGCCTAAAAGGGGCAGGGATGTATTCTTACAGCACGGGGACCAATAGAAGCAAGGATCTATTATGCCACCGTGGAGGCCAAGAATCAAATAATTCATTGTGACATCATGTGGCCTAAAAGGGCATGGGATGCATTGTGACACCACAGGGGTTAAGAGAAGCAAGGATCCATTGTGACCCAATGCAGGCTAACAATCTAAGAATCCCTTTTGACACCAGGGGGCGCAAAAGGACCACGGATGAACTCTGACAGCATGGGGACCTATAGAAGCAAGGAACCATTATGACACCATGAAGGCCAAGAATCAAATGGTTCATTGTAAGACCAAGTGGCCTAAAAGGGTTTGGAATGCATTGTGACACCACAGAGGTAAAGAGAAGCAAGGAACCATTGTGACCCAATGCATGATAACAATCTAGTGAACCATTGTAATACAAGGTGTTGTATAAGGGCCAGGGATGAATTGTGAAAGCATGGGGCACAATAAAAACATGGAACCATTATGACACCATGAAGGCCAAGAATCAAATGGTTCATTGTGACATCATGTGGCCTAAAAGGTCATGGGATGCATTGTGACACCACAGGAGTTAAGAGAAGCAAGGAACCATTGTGACCCAAGGCAGGCTAACAATCTAAGAATCCCTTTTGACACCAGGGGGCGAAAAAGGACCGCGGATGAACTCTGACAGCATGGGGACCTATAGAAGCAAGGAACCATTATGACACCATGAAGGCCAAGAATCAAATGATTCATTGTGACATCAAGTGGCCTAAAAGGGCTTGGCATGCATTGTGACGCCACAGAGGTTAAGAGAAGCAAGGAACCATTGTGACCCAATGCAGGCTAAACATCTAATGATGCCATGTGACACCAATGGGCCTAAAAGAGGCAGGGATGAATTCTTACAGCATGGGGACCAATAGAAGCAAGGATCTATTATGCCACCATGGAGGCCAAGAATCAAATGATTCATTGTGACATCAAGTGGCCTAAAAGGGCATGGGATGCATTGTGACACCACAGGAGTTAAGAGAAGCAAGGAACCATTGTGTCCCAATGCAGGATAACAATCTAAGAATCCCTTTTGACACCAGAGGGCGCAAAAGGACCACGGATGAACTCTGACAGCATGGGGACCTATAGAAGCAAGGAACCATTATGACACCATGAAGGCCAAGAATCAAATGGTTCATTGTGACATCAAGTGGCCTAAAAGGGCTTGGCATGCATTGTGACACCACAGAGGATAAGAGAAGCAAGGAACCATTGTGACCCAATGCAGGCTAACAATCTAATGATCCCTTGTGACACCAGGGGTTGTAATAGGGCCAGGGATGAATTGTGACAGCATGGGGCACAATAAAAACATGGAAATATTATGACACCATAGAGGCCAAGACTCAAATGATTCATTGTAACATCAAGTGGCCTAAAAGGGCATGGGATGCATTGTGTCACCACAGAGGTTAAGAGAAGCAAGGAGCCATTGTGACCCAATGCAGGCTAAACATCTAATGATCCCTTGTGACGCCAATGGGCCTAAAAGGGGCAGGGATGTATTGTGAAAGCATGGGGCCAATTAAAACCTGGTACAATTATGCCACCATGGAGGCCAAGAATCAAATGATTCATTGTGACATCAAGTGGCCTAAAAGGCCATGGGATGCATTGTGACACCACAGGGGTTAAGAGAAGCAAGGAACCATTGTGACCCAATGCAGGCTAACAACCTAAGAATCCCTTTTGACACCAGGGGGCGCAAAAGGACCACGGATGAACTCTGACAGCATGGGGATGTATAGAAGCAAGGAACCATTATGACACCATGAAGGCCAAGAATCAAATGGTTCATTGTAACACCAAATGGCCTAAAAGGGCTTGGAATGTATTGTGACACCACAGAGGTTAAGAGAAGCAAGGAACCATTGTGACCCAATGCAGGCTAATAATCCCAGGATCCCATTTGACACCAGGGGGCGTAAAAGGGCCAGGGATGAATTGTGTAAGCATGGGACCCAAGTAAAACCTGGAACAATTAAGCCACCATGGAGGCCAAGAATCAAATGATTCATTGTGACATCAAGTGGCCTAAAAGGGCATGGCATGCATTGTGACACCACAGATGTTAAGAGAAGCAAGGAACCATTGTGACCCAATGCAGGCTAGCAATCTAATGATCCCTTGTGACACCAATGGGCCTAAAAGGGGCAGGGATGTATTCTTACAGCACGGGGACCAATAGAAGCAAGGATCTATTATGCCACCGTGGAGGCCAAGAATCAAATAATTCATTGTGACATCATGTGGCCTAAAAGGGCATGGGATGCATTGTGACACCACAGGGGTTAAGAGAAGCAAGGATCCATTGTGACCCAATGCAGGCTAACAATCTAAGAATCCCTTTTGACACCAGGGGGCGCAAAAGGACCACGGATGAACTCTGACAGCATGGGGACCTATAGAAGCAAGGAACCATTATGACACCATGAAGGCCAAGAATCAAATGGTTCATTGTAAGACCAAGTGGCCTAAAAGGGTTTGGAATGCATTGTGACACCACAGAGGTAAAGAGAAGCAAGGAACCATTGTGACCCAATGCATGATAACAATCTAGTGAACCATTGTAATACAAGGTGTTGTATAAGGGCCAGGGATGAATTGTGAAAGCATGGGGCACAATAAAAACATGGAACCATTATGACACCATGAAGGCCAAGAATCAAATGGTTCATTGTGACATCATGTGGCCTAAAAGGTCATGGGATGCATTGTGACACCACAGGAGTTAAGAGAAGCAAGGAACCATTGTGACCCAAGGCAGGCTAACAATCTAAGAATCCCTTTTGACACCAGGGGGCGAAAAAGGACCGTGGATGAACTCTGACAGCATGGGGACCTATAGAAGCAAGGAACCATTATGACACCATGAAGGCCAAGAATCAAATGATTCATTGTGACATCAAGTGGCCTAAAAGGGCTTGGACTGCATTGTGACACCACAGAGGTTAAGAGAAGCAAGGAACCATTGTGACCCAATGCAGGCTAAACATCTAATGATGCCATGTGACACCAATGGGCCTAAAAGAGGCAGGGATGAATTCTTACAGCATGGGGACCAATAGAAGCAAGGATCTATTATGCCACCATGGAGGCCAAGAATCAAATGATTCATTGTGACATCAAGTGGCCTAAAATGGCACGGGATGCATTGTGACACCACAGAGGTTAAGAGAAGCAAGGAACCATTGTGACCCAATGCAGGCTAAACATCTAATGATCCCTGGTGACGCCAATGGGCCTAAAAGGGGCAGTGATGAATTCTTACAGCACGGGGACCAATAGAAGCAAGGATCTATTATGCCACCATGGAGGCCAAGAATCAAATAATTCATTGTGACATCAAGTGGCCTAAAAGGGCATGGGATGCATTGTGACACCACAGGGGTTAAGAGAAGCAAGGATCCATTGTGACCCAATGCAGGCTAACAATCTAATGATCCCTTATGACACCAATGGGCCTAAAAGGGGCAGGGATGAATTGTGAAAGCATGGTGCCCAAGTAAAACCTGGTACAATTATGCCACCATGGGGGCCAAGAATCAAATGATTCATTGTGACATCAAGTGGCCTAAAAGGGCATGGGATGCATTGTGACACCACAGGGGTTAAGAGAAGCAAGGAACCATTGTGACCCAATGCAGGCTAACAACCTAAGAATCCCTTTTGACACCAGGGGGCGCAAAAGGACCACGGAGGAACTCTGACAGCATGGGGACCTATAGAAGCAAGGAAACATTATGACACCATGAAGGCCAAGAATCAAATGATTCATTGTGACATCAAGTGGCCTAAAAAAGCTTGGAATGCATTGTGACACCACAGAGGTTAAGAGAAGCAAGGAACCATTGTGAACCAATGCAGGCTAACAATCTAATGATCCATTGTGGCACCAGGGGTTGTAATAGGGCCAGGGATGAATTGTGACAGCATGGGGCACAATAAAAACATGGAAATATTATGACACCATAGAGGCCAAGACTCAAATGATTCATTGTAACATCAAGTGGCCTAAAAGGGCATGGGATGCATTGTGACACCACAGAGGTTAAGAGAAGCAAGGAACCATTGTGACCCAATGCAGGCTAAACATCTAATGATCCCTTGTGACGCCAATGGGCCTAAAAGGGGCAGGGATGTATTGTGAAAGCATGGGGCCAATTAAAACCTGGTATAATTATGCCACCATGGAGGCCAAGAATCAAATGATTCATTGTGACATCAAGTGGCCTAAAAGGGCATGGGATGCATTGTGACACCACAGGGGTTAAGAGAAGCAAGGATCCATTGTGACCCAATGCAGGCTAACAATCTAATGATCCCTTTTGACACCAGGGGGCGCAAAAGGACCACGGATGAACTCTGACAGCATGGGACCTATAGAAGCAAGGAACCATTATGACACCATGAAGGCCAAGAATCAAATGGTTCATTGTAAGACCAAGTGGCCTAAAAGGGTTTGGAATGCATTGTGACACCACAGAGGTAAAGAGAAGCAAGGAACCATTGTGACCCAATGCAGGATAACAATCTAGTGAACCATAATAATACAAGGTGTTGTATAAGGGCCAGGGATGAATTGTGAAAGCATGGGGCACAATAAACACATGGAACCATTATGACACCATGAAGGCCAAGAATAAAATGGTTCATTGTGACATCATGTGGCCTAAAAGGGCTTGGAATGCATTGTGACACCACAGAGGTTAAGAGAAGCAAGGAACCATTGTGACCCAATGCAGGCTAACAATCTAAGAATCCCTTTTGACACCAGGGGGCGCAAAAGGACCACGGATGAACTCTGACAGCATGGGGACCTATAGAAGCAAGGAACCATTATGACACCATGAAGGCCAAGAATCAAATGATTCATTGTGACATCAAGTGGCCTAAAAGGGCTTGGACTGCATTGTGACACCACAGAGGTTAAGAGAAGCAAGGAACCATTGTGACCCAATGCAGTCTAACAATCTAATGATCCCTTGTGGCACCAGGGGGTATAAAAAGTGCCAGGGATGGATTGTTACAGCATGGGGACCAATAGAAGCAAGGAACCATTATGCCACCATGGAGGACAAAAATCAAATTATTCATTGTGACATCAAGTGGCCTAAAAGGGCATGGGATGCATTGTCACACCACAGGGGCTAAGAGAAGCAAGGAACCATTGTGACCCAATGCAGGCTAGCAATCTAATGATCCCTTGTGACACCAATGGGCCTAAAAGGGGCAGGGATGAATTGTGAAAGCATGGTGCCCAAGTAAAACCTGGTACAATTATGCCACCATGGAGGCCAAGAATCAAATGATTCATTGTGAAATCAAGTGGCCTAAAAGGGCATGGGATGCATTGTGACACCACAGGGGCTAAGAGAAGCAAGGAAACATTGTGACCCAATGCAGGCTAGCAATCTAATGATCCCTTGTGACACCAATGGGCCTAAAAGGGGCAGTGATGAATTCTTACAGCATGGGGACCAATAGAAGCAAGGATCTATTATGCCACCATGGAGGCCAAGAATCAAATGGTTCATTGTGACATCAAGTGGCCTAAAAGGGCATGGGATGCATTGTGACAGCACAGGAATTAAGAGAAGCAAGGATCCATTGTGACCCAATGGAGACTAATAATTCTAGGATCCCATTTGACACCAGGGGGCGTAAAAGGGCCAGGAAGAAATTGTGACAGCATGGGGCCCAATAGAAACAAGGAACCATTATGCCACCATGGAGGCCAAGAATCAAATGATTCATTGTGAAATCAAGTGGCCTAAAAGGGCATGGGATGCATTGTAACACCTCAGAGGTTAAGAGAAGGAAGGATCCATTGTGACCCAAGGGAGGCTAACAATCTAATGATCCCTTGTGACACCAATGGGCCTAAAAGGGGCAGGGATGAATTGTGAAAGCATGGTGCCCAAGTATAACCTGGTACAATTATGCCACCATGGAGGCCAAGAATCAAATGATTCATTGTGACATCAAGTGGCCTAAAAGGGCATGGGATGCATTGTGACACCACAGGGGTTAAGAGAATCAAGGAACCATTGTGACCCAATGCAGGCTAACTACCTAAGAATCCCTTTTGACACCAGGGGGCGCAAAAGGACCACGGATGAACTCTGATAGCATGGGGACCTATAGAAGCAAGGAAACATTACGACACCATGAAGGCCAAGAATCAAATGATTCATTGTGACATCAAGTGGCCTAAAAAAGCTTGGAATGCATTGTGACACCACAGAGGTTAAGAGAAGCAAGGAACCATTGTGAACCAATGCAGGCTAACAATGTAATGATCCATTGTGACACCAGGGGTTGTAATAGGGCCAGGGATGAATTCTGAAAGCATGGGGCACAATAAAAACATGGAAATATTATGACACCATAGAGGCCAAGACTCAAATGATTCATTGTAACACCAAGTGGCCTAAAATGGCATGGGATGCATTGTGACACCACAGAGGTTAAGAGAAGCAAGGAACCATTGTGACCCAATGCAGGCTAAACATCTAATGATCCCTTGTGATGCCAATGGGCCTAAAAGGGGCAGGGATGTATTGTGAAAGCATGGGGCACAATTAAAACCTGGTACAATTATGACACCATGGAGGCCAAGAATCAAATGATTCATTGTGACATCAAGTGGCCTGAAAGGGCATGGGATGCATTGTGACAGCACAGGGGTTAAGAGAAGCAAGGAACCATTGTGACCCATTGCAGGCTAACAACCTAAGAATCCCTTTTGACACCAGGGGGCGCAAAAGGACCACGGATGAACTCTGACAGCATGGGGACCTAGAGAAGCAAGGAACCATTATGACACCATGAAGGCCAAGAATCAAATGATTCATTGTGACATCAAGTGGCCTATAAAAGCTTGGAATGCAATGTGACACCACAGAGGTTAAGAAAAGCAAGGAACGATTGTGAACCAATGCAGGCTAACAATATAATGATCCATTGTGACACCAGGGGTTGTAATAGGGCCAGGGATGAATTGTGAAAGCATGGGGCACATTAAAAACATGGAAATATTATGACACCATAGGGGCCAAGACTCAAATGATTCATTGTAACACCAAGTGGCCTAAAATGGCATGGGATGCATTGTGACACCACAGAGGTTAAGAGAAGCAAGGAACCATTGTGACCCAATGCAGGCTAACAATCTAAGAATCCCTTTTGACACCAGGGGGCGCAAAAGGACCACGGATGAACTCTGACAGCATGGGGACCTATAGAAGCAAGGAACCATTATGACACCATGAAGGCCAAGAATCAAATGGTTCATTGTAACACCAAATGGCCTAAAAGGGCTTGGAATGTATTGTGACACCACAGAGGTTAAGAGAAGCAAGGAACCATTGTGACCCAATGCAGGCTAGCAATCTAATGATCCCTTGTGACACCAATGGGCCTAAAAGGGGCAGGGATGTATTCTTACAGCACGGGGACCAATAGAAGCAAGGATCTATTATGCCACCGTGGAGGCCAAGAATCAAATGATTCATTGTAACATCAAGTGGCCTAAAAGGGCATGGGATGCATTGTGACACCACAGGGGTTAAGAGAAGCAAGGATCCATTGTGACCCAATGCAGGCTAAACATCTAATGATCCCTTGTGACGCCAATGGGCCTAAAAGGGGCAGGGATGTATTGTGAAAGCATGGGGCCAATTAAAACCTGGTATAATTATGCCACCATGGAGGCCAAGAATCAAATGATTCATTGTGACATCAAGTGGCCTAAAAGGGCATGGGATGCATTGTGACACCACAGGGGTTAAGAGAAGCAAGGATCCATTGTGACCCAATGCAGGCTAACAATCTAATGATCCCTTTTGACACCAGGGGGCGCAAAAGGACCACGGATGAACTCTGACAGCATGGGACCTATAGAAGCAAGGAACCATTATGACACCATGAAGGCCAAGAATCAAATGGTTCATTGTAAGACCAAGTGGCCTAAAAGGGTTTGGAATGCATTGTGACACCACAGAGGTAAAGAGAAGCAAGGAACCATTGTGACCCAATGCAGGATAACAATCTAGTGAACCATAATAATACAAGGTGTTGTATAAGGGCCAGGGATGAATTGTGAAAGCATGGGGCACAATAAACACATGGAACCATTATGACACCATGAAGGCCAAGAATCAAATGGTTCATTGTGACATCATGTGGCCTAAAAGGGCTTGGAATGCATTGTGACACCACAGAGGTTAAGAGAAGCAAGGAACCATTGTGACCCAATGCAGGCTAACAATCTAAGAATCCCTTTTGACACCAGGGGGCGCAAAAGGACCACGGATGAACTCTGACAGCATGGGGACCTATAGAAGCAAGGAACCATTATGACACCATGAAGGCCAAGAATCAAATGATTCATTGTGACATCAAGTGGCCTAAAAGGGCTTGGACTGCATTGTGACACCACAGAGGTTAAGAGAAGCAAGGAACCATTGTGACCCAATGCAGTCTAACAATCTAATGATCCCTTGTGGCACCAGGGGGTATAAAAAGTGCCAGGGATGGATTGTTACAGCATGGGGACCAATAGAAGCAAGGAACCATTATGCCACCATGGAGGCCAAGAATCAAATGATTCATTGTGACATCAAGTGGCCTAAAAGGGCATGGGATGCATTGTGACACCACAGGAGTTAAGAGAAGCAAGGATCCATTGTGACCCAATGGAGGCTAATAATCCCAGGATCCCATTTGACACCAGGGGGCGTAAAAGGGCCAGGAATAAATTGTGACAGCATGGGGCCCAATAGAAAGAAGGAACCATTATGCCACCATGGAGGACAAAAATCAAATTATTCATTGTGACATCAAGTGGCCTAAAAGGGCATGGGATGCATTGTCACACCACAGGGGCTAAGAGAAGCAAGGAACCATTGTGACCCAATGCAGGCTAGCAATCTAATGATCCCTTGTGACACCAATGGGCCTAAAAGGGGCAGGGATGAATTGTGAAAGCATGGTGCCCAAGTAAAACCTGGTACAATTATGCCACCATGGAGGCCAAGAATCAAATGATTCATTGTGACATCAAGTGGCCTAAAAGGGCATGGGATGCATTGTGACACCACAGGGGCTAAGAGAAGCAAGGAAACATTGTGACCCAATGCAGGCTAGCAATCTAATGATCCCTTGTGACACCAATGGGCCTAAAAGGGGCAGTGATGAATTCTTACAGCATGGGGACCAATAGAAGCAAGGATCTATTATGCCACCATGGAGGCCAAGAATCAAATGGTTCATTGTGACATCAAGTGGCCTAAAAGGGCATGGGATGCATTGTGACAGCACAGGAATTAAGAGAAGCAAGGATCCATTGTGACCCAATGGAGACTAATAATTCTAGGATCCCATTTGACACCAGGGGGCGTAAAAGGGCTAGGAATAAATTGTGACAGCATGGGGCCCAATAGAAACAAGGAACCATTATGCCACCATGGAGGCCAAGAATCAAATGATTCATTGTGAAATCAAGTGGCCTAAAAGGGCATGGGATGCATTGTAACACCTCAGAGGTTAAGAGAAGGAAGGATCCATTGTGACCCAAGGGAGGCTAACAATCTAATGATCCCTTGTGACACCAATGGGCCTAAAAGGGGCAGGGATGAATTGTGAAAGCATGGTGCCCAAGTATAACCTGGTACAATTATGCCACCATGGAGGCCAAGAATCAAATGATTCATTGTGACATCAAGTGGCCTAAAAGGGCATGGGATGCATTGTGGCACCACAGGGGTTAAGAGAATCAAGGAACCATTGTGACCCAATGCAGGCTAACTACCTAAGAATCCCTTTTGACACCAGGGGGCGCAAAAGGACCACGGATGAACTCTGACAGCATGGGGACCTATAGAAGCAAGGAAACATTACGACACCATGAAGGCCAAGAATCAAATGATTCATTGTGACATCAAGTGGCCTAAAAAAGCTTGGAATGCATTGTGACACCACAGAGGTTAAGAGAAGCAAGGAACCATTGTGAACCAATGCAGGCTAACAATGTAATGATCCATTGTGACACCAGGGGTTGTAATAGGGCCAGGGATGAATTCTGAAAGCATGGGGCACAATAAAAACATGGAAATATTATGACACCATAGAGGCCAAGACTCAAATGATTCATTGTAACACCAAGTGGCCTAAAATGGCATGGGATGCATTGTGACACCACAGAGGTTAAGAGAAGCAAGGAACCATTGTGACCCAATGCAGGCTAAACATCTAATGATCCCTTGTGATGCCAATGGGCCTAAAAGGTGCAGGGATGTATTGTGAAAGCATGGGGCACAATTAAAACCTGGTACAATTATGACACCATGGAGGCCAAGAATCAAATGATTCATTGTGACATCAAGTGGCCTGAAAGGGCATGGGATGCATTGTGACAGCACAGGGGTTAAGAGAAGCAAGGAACCATTGTGACCCATTGCAGGCTAACAACCTAAGAATCCCTTTTGACACCAGGGGGCGCAAAAGGACCACGGATGAACTCTGACAGCATGGGGACCTAGAGAAGCAAGGAACCATTATGACACCATGAAGGCCAAGAATCAAATGATTCATTGTGACATCAAGTGGCCTAAAAAAGCTTGGAATGCAATGTGACACCACAGAGGTTAAGAAAAGCAAGGAACGATTGTGAACCAATGCAGGCTAACAATATAATGATCCATTGTGACACCAGGGGTTGTAATAGGGCCAGGGATGAATTGTGAAAGCATGGGGCACAATAAAAACATGGAAATATTATGACACCATAGAGGCCAAGACTCAAATGATTCATTGTAACACCAAGTGGCCTAAAATGGCATGGGATGCATTGTGACACCACAGAGGTTAAGAGAAGCAGGGAACCATTGTGACCCAATGCAGGCTAATCATCTAATGATCCCTTGTGACGCCAATGGGCCTAAAAGGGGCAGGGATGTATTGTGAAAGCATGGGGCCCAATTAAAACCTGGTACAATTATGCCACCATGGAGGCCAAGAATCAAATGATTCATTGTGACATCAAGTGGCCTAAAAGGGCATGGGATGCATTGTGACACCACAGGGGTTAAGAGAAGCAAGGAACCATTGTGACCCAATGCAGGCTAACAATCTAAGAATCCCTTTTGACACCAGGGGGCGCAAAAGGACCACGGATGAACTCTGACAGCATGGGGACCTATAGAAGCAAGGAACCATTATGACACCATGAAGGCCAAGAATCAAATGGTTCATTGTAACACCAAATGGCCTAAAAGGGCTTGGAATGTATTGTGACACCACAGAGGTTAAGAGAAGCAAGGAACCATTGTGACCCAATGCAGGCTAGCAATCTAATGATCCCTTGTGACACCAATGGGCCTAAAAGGGGCAGGGATGTATTCTTACAGCACGGGGACCAATAGAAGCAAGGATCTATTATGCCACCGTGGAGGCCAAGAATCAAATGATTCATTGTAACTTCAAGTGGTCTAAAAGGGCTTGGCATGCATTGTGACAGCACAGGGGTTAAGAGAAGCAAGGATCCATTGTGACCCAATGCAGGCTAACAATCTAATGATCCCTTTTGACACCAATGGGCCTAAAAGGGGCAGGGATGAATTGTGAAAGCATGGGGCCCAAGTAAAACCTGGTACAATTACGCCACCATGGAGGCCAAGAATCAAATGATTCATTGTGACATCAAGTGGCCTAGAAGGGCATGGGATGCATTGTGACACCACAGGGGTTAAGAGAAGCAAGGAACCATTGTGACCCAATGCAGGCTAACAATCTAAGAATCCCTTTTGACACCAGGGGGCGCAAAAGGACCACGGATGAACTCTGACAGCATGGGGACCTATAGAAGCAAGGAACCATTATGACACCATGAAGGCCAAGAATCAAATGGTTCATTGTAAGACCAAGTGGCCTAAAAGGGTTTGGAATGCATTGTGACACCACAGAGGTTAAGAGAAGCAAGGAACCATTGTGACCCAATGCAGGCTAACAATCTAAGAATCCCTTTTGACACCAGGGGGCGCAAAAGGACCACGGATGAACTCTGACAGCATGGGGACCTATAGAAGCAAGGAACCATTATGACACCATGAAGGCCAAGAATCAAATGGTTCATTGTAAGACCAAGTGGCCTAAAAGGGTTTGGAATGCATTGTGACACCACTGAGGTTAAGAGAAGCAAGGAACCATTGTGACCCAATGCAGGATAACAATCTAGTGAACCATTGTAATACAAGGTGTTGTATAAGGGCCAGGGATGAATTGTGAAAGCATGGGGCACAATAAAAACATGGAACCATTATGACACCATGAAGGCCAAGAATCAAATGGTTCATTGTGACATCAAGTGGCCTAAAAGGGCTTGGAATGCATTGTGACACCACAGAGGTTAAGAGAAGCAAGGAACCATTGTGACCCAATGGAGGCTAACAATCTAATGATCCCTTGTGGCACCAGGGGGTATAAAAAGGGCCAGGGATGGATTGTTACAGCATGGGGACCAATAGAAGCAAGGATTTATTATGCCACCATGGAGGCCAAGAATCAAATGATTCATTGTGACATCAAGTGGCCTAAAAGGGCATGGGATGCATTGTGACACCACAGGGGTTAAGAGAAGCAAGGATCCATTGTGACCCTATGGAGGCTAATAATCCCAGGATCCCATTTGACACCGTAAAAGGGCCAGGGATGAATTGTGACAGCATGGGGCCCAATAGAAACAAGGAACCATTATGACACCATGGAGGCCAAGAATCTAATGATTCATTGTGACATCAAGTGGCCTAAAAGGGCATGGGATGCATTGTGACACCCCAGGGGATAACAGCTGCAAGGAACCATTGTGACCCAATGCAGGCTAACAATCTAATGATCCCTTGTGACACCAATTGGCCTAAAAGGGGCAGGGATGAATTATGAAAGCATGGTGCCCAAGTAAAACCTGGTACAATTATGCCACCATGGAAGCCAAGAATCAAATGGTTCATTGTGACATCAAGTGGCCTAAAAGGGCTTGGCATGCATTGTGACACCACAGAGGTTAAGAGAAGCAAGGAACCATTGTGACCCAATGCAGGCTAACAATCTAATGATCCCTTGTGGCACCAGGGGGTATAAAAAGGGCCAGGGATGGATTGTTACAGCACGGGGCCCAATAGAAGCAAGGATCTATTATGCCACCATGGAGGCCAAGAATCAAATGATTCATTGTGACATCAAGTGGCGTAAAAGGCATGGGATGCATTGTGACACCACAGGGGTTAAGAGAAGCAAGGACCCATTGTGACCCAAGGGAATCTAATAATCTAATGATCCCTTGTGACACCAATGGGCCTAAAAGGGGCAGGGATGAATTGTGAAAGCATGGGGCCCAATTAAACCTGGTACAATTACGCCACCATGGAGGCCAAGAATCAAATGATTCATTGTGACATCAAGTGGCCTAGAAGTGCATGGGATGCATTGTGACTCCACAGGGGTTAAGAGAAGCAAGGAACCATTGTGACCCAATGCAGGCTAACAACCTAAGAATCCCTTTTGACACCAGGGGGCGCAAAAGGACCACGGATGAACTCTGACAGCATGGGGACCTAGAGAAGCAAGGAACCATTATGACACCATGAAGGCCAAGAATCAAATGATTCATTGTGACATCAAGTGGCCTAAAAAAGCTTGGAATGCAATGTGACACCACAGAGGTTAAGAAAAGCAAGGAACGATTGTGAACCAATGCAGGCTAACAATATAATGATCCATTGTGACACCAGGGGTTGTAATAGGGCCAGGGATGAATTGTGAAAGCATGGGGCACAATAAAAACATGGAAATATTATGACACCATAGAGGCCAAGACTCAAATGATTCATTGTAACACCAAGTGGCCTAAAATGGCATGGGATGCATTGTGACACCACAGAGGTTAAGAGAAGCAGGGAACCATTGTGACCCAATGCAGGCTAATCATCTAATGATCCCTTGTGACGCCAATGGGCCTAAAAGGGGCAGGGATGTATTGTGAAAGCATGGGGCCCAATTAAAACCTGGTACAATTATGCCACCATGGAGGCCAAGAATCAAATGATTCATTGTGACATCAAGTGGCCTAAAAGGGCATGGGATGCATTGTGACACCACAGGGGTTAAGAGAAGCAAGGAACCATTGTGACCCAATGCAGGCTAACAATCTAAGAATCCCTTTTGACACCAGGGGGCGCAAAAGGACCACGGATGAACTCTGACAGCATGGGGACCTATAGAAGCAAGGAACCATTATGACACCATGAAGGCCAAGAATCAAATGGTTCATTGTAACACCAAATGGCCTAAAAGGGCTTGGAATGTATTGTGACACCACAGAGGTTAAGAGAAGCAAGGAACCATTGTGACCCAATGCAGGCTAGCAATCTAATGATCCCTTGTGACACCAATGGGCCTAAAAGGGGCAGGGATGTATTCTTACAGCACGGGGACCAATAGAAGCAAGGATCTATTATGCCACCGTGGAGGCCAAGAATCAAATGATTCATTGTAACTTCAAGTGGTCTAAAAGGGCTTGGCATGCATTGTGACAGCACAGGGGTTAAGAGAAGCAAGGATCCATTGTGACCCAATGCAGGCTAACAATCTAATGATCCCTTTTGACACCAATGGGCCTAAAAGGGGCAGGGATGAATTGTGAAAGCATGGGGCCCAAGTAAAACCTGGTACAATTACGCCACCATGGAGGCCAAGAATCAAATGATTCATTGTGACATCAAGTGGCCTAGAAGGGCATGGGATGCATTGTGACACCACAGGGGTTAAGAGAAGCAAGGATCCATTGTGACCCAATGCAGGCTAACAATCTAAGAATCCCTTTTGACACCAGGGGGCGCAAAAGGACCACGGATGAACTCTGACAGCATGGGGACCTATAGAAGCAAGGAACCATTATGACACCATGAAGGCCAAGAATCAAATGGTTCATTGTAAGACCAAGTGGCCTAAAAGGGTTTGGAATGCATTGTGACACCACAGAGGTTAAGAGAAGCAAGGAACCATTGTGACCCAATGCAGGCTAACAATCTAAGAATCCCTTTTGACACCAGGGGGCGCAAAAGGACCACGGATGAACTCTGACAGCATGGGGACCTATAGAAGCAAGGAACCATTATGACACCATGAAGGCCAAGAATCAAATGGTTCATTGTAAGACCAAGTGGCCTAAAAGGGTTTGGAATGCATTGTGACACCACTGAGGTTAAGAGAAGCAAGGAACCATTGTGACCCAATGCAGGATAACAATCTAGTGAACCATTGTAATACAAGGTGTTGTATAAGGGCCAGGGATGAATTGTGAAAGCATGGGGCACAATAAAAACATGGAACCATTATGACACCATGAAGGCCAAGAATCAAATGGTTCATTGTGACATCAAGTGGCCTAAAAGGGCTTGGAATGCATTGTGACACCACAGAGGTTAAGAGAAGCAAGGAACCATTGTGACCCAATGGAGGCTAACAATCTAATGATCCCTTGTGGCACCAGGGGGTATAAAAAGGGCCAGGGATGGATTGTTACAGCATGGGGACCAATAGAAGCAAGGATTTATTATGCCACCATGGAGGCCAAGAATCAAATGATTCATTGTGACATCAAGTGGCCTAAAAGGGCATGGGATGCATTGTGACACCACAGGGGTTAAGAGAAGCAAGGATCCATTGTGACCCTATGGAGGCTAATAATCCCAGGATCCCATTTGACACCGTAAAAGGGCCAGGGATGAATTGTGACAGCATGGGGCCCAATAGAAACAAGGAACCATTATGACACCATGGAGGCCAAGAATCTAATGATTCATTGTGACATCAAGTGGCCTAAAAGGGCATGGGATGCATTGTGACACCCCAGGGGATAACAGCTGCAAGGAACCATTGTGACCCAATGCAGGCTAACAATCTAATGATCCCTTGTGACACCAATTGGCCTAAAAGGGGCAGGGATGAATTATGAAAGCATGGTGCCCAAGTAAAACCTGGTACAATTATGCCACCATGGAAGCCAAGAATCAAATGGTTCATTGTGACATCAAGTGGCCTAAAAGGGCTTGGCATGCATTGTGACACCACAGAGGTTAAGAGAAGCAAGGAACCATTGTGACCCAATGCAGGCTAACAATCTAATGATCCCTTGTGGCACCAGGGGGTATAAAAAGGGCCAGGGATGGATTGTTACAGCACGGGGCCCAATAGAAGCAAGGATCTATTATGCCACCATGGAGGCCAAGAATCAAATGATTCATTGTGACATCAAGTGGCGTAAAAGGCATGGGATGCATTGTGACACCACAGGGGTTAAGAGAAGCAAGGACCCATTGTGACCCAAGGGAATCTAATAATCTAATGATCCCTTGTGACACCAATGGGCCTAAAAGGGGCAGGGATGAATTGTGAAAGCATGGGGCCCAATTAAACCTGGTACAATTACGCCACCATGGAGGCCAAGAATCAAATGATTCATTGTGACATCAAGTGGCCTAGAAGTGCATGGGATGCATTGTGACTCCACAGGGGTTAAGAGAAGCAAGGAACCATTGTGACCCAATGCAGGCTAACAATCTAAGAATCCCTTTTGACACCAGGGGGCGCAAAAGGACCACGGATGAACTGTGACAGCATGGGGACCTATAGACGCAAGGAACCATTATGACACCATGAAGGCCAAGAATCAAATGGTTCATTGTAAGACCAAGTGGCCTAAAAGGGTTTGGAATGCATTGTGACACCACAGAAGTTAAGAGAAGCAAGGAACCATTGTGACCCAAGGGAGGCTAACAATCTAATGATCCCTTGTGACCCCAGGGGTTGTAATAGGGCCAGGGATGAATTGTGAAAGCATGGGGTCCCAGAAAAACATGGAAATATTATGACACCATACAGGCCAAGAATCAAATGGTTCATTGTAACACCAAGTGGCCTAAAAGGGCATGGGAGGCATTGTGACACCACAGGGGCTAAGAGAAGCAAGGAACCATTGTGACCCAATGCAGGCTAGCAATCTAATGATCCCTTGTGACACCAATGGGCCTAAAAGGGGCAGTGATGAATTCTTACAGCACGGGGACCAATAGAAGCAAGGATCTATTATGCCACCATGGAGGCCAAGAATCCAATGGTTCATTGTGACATCAAGTGGCCTAAAAGGGCTTGGCATGCATTGTGACACCACAGAGGTTAAGAGAAGCAAGGAACCATTGTGACCCAATGCAGGCTAACAATCTTATGATCCCTTCAGGCACCAGGGGTTATAAAAAGGGCCAGGGATGGATTGTTACAGCACGGGGACCAATAGAATCAAGGATCTATTATGCCACCATGGAGGCCAAGAATGAAATGATTCATTGTGACATCAAGTGGCCTAAAAGAGCATGGGATGCATTGTGACACCACAGGGGTTAAGAGAAGCAAGGATCCATTGTGACCCAATGGAGGCTAATAATCCCAGGATCCCATTTGACACCAGGGGGCGTAAAAGGGCCAGGAATAAATTGTGACAGCATGGGGCCCAATAGAAACAAGGAACCATTATGCCACCATGGAGGCCAAGAATCAAATGATTCATTGTGACATCAAGTGGCCTAGAAGGGCATGGGATGCATTGTGACACCACAGAGGTTAAGAGAAGCAAGGATCCATTGTGACCCAAGGGAGGATAACAATCTAATGATCCCTTGTGACACCAATGGGCCTAAAAGGGGCAGGGATGAATTGTGAAAGCATGGTGCCCAAGTAAAACCTGGTACAATTATGCCACCATGGAGGCCAAGAGTCAAATGATTCATTGTGACATCAAGTGGCCTAAAAGAGCATGGGATGCATTGTGACACCACAGGGGTTAAGAGAAGCAAGGAACCTTTGTGATCCAATGCAGGCTAACAACCTAAGAATCCCTTTTAACACCAGGGGGCGCAAAAGGACCACGGATGAACTCTGACAGCATGGGGACCTATACAATCAATGAACCATTATGACACCATGAAGGCCAAGAATCAAATGGTTCATTGTGACATCAAGTGGCCTAAAAGGGCTTGGCATGCATTGTGACACCACAGAGGTTAAGAGAAGCAAGGAACCATTGTGACCCAATGCAGGCTAACAATCTAATGATCCCTTGTGGCACCAGGGGGTATAAAAAGGGCCAGGGATGGATTGTTACAGCACGGGGCCCAATAGCAGCAAGGATCTATTATGCCACCATGGAGGCCAAGAATCAAATGATTCATTGTGACACCACAGGGGTTAAGAGAATCAAGGATCCATTGTGACCCAATGCAGGGTAATAATCCAAGGATGCCATTTGACACCAGGGGGCTTAAAACGGCCAGGAATAAATTGTGACAACATGGGGCACAATAGAAACAAGGAACCATTATGCCACCATGGAGGCCAAGAATCAAATGATTCATTGTGACATCAAGTGGCCTAAAAGGGCATGGGATGCATTGTAACACCACAGAGGTTAAGAGATGCAAGGATCCATTGTGACCCAATGCAGGCTAACAATGTAATGATCCCTTGTGACGCCAATGGGCCTAAAAGGGGCACGGATGAATTGTGAAAGCATGGGGCCCAAGTAAAACCTGGTACAATTATGCCACCATGGAGGCCAAGAATCAAATGATTCATTGTGACATCAAGTGGCCTAAAAGGGCATGGGATGCATTGTGACTCCACAGGGGTTAAGAGAAGCAAGGAACCATTGTGACCCAATGCAGGCTAACAATCTAAGAATCCCATTTGGCACCAGGGGGTGCAAAAGGACCACGGATGAACTGTGACAGCATGGGGACCTATAGAAGCAAGGAACCATTATGACACCATGAAGGCCAAGAATCAAATGGTTCATTGTAAGACCAAGGGCCTAAAAGGGTTTGGAATGCATTGTGACAGCACAGAAGTTAAGAGAAGCAAGGAACCATTGTGACCCAATGCAGGCTAAACATCTAATGATCCCTTGTGACGCCAATGGGCCTAAAAGGGGCAGGGATGTATTGTGAAAGCATGGGGACCAATAGAAGCAAGGATCTATTATGCCACCATGGAGGCCAAGAATCAAATGATTCATTGTGACATCAAGTGGCCTAGAAGGGCATGGGATGCATTGTGACACCACAGGGGTTAAGAGAAGCAAGGAACCATTGTGAACCAATGCAGGCTAACAATGTAATGATCCATTGTGACACCAGGGGTTGTAATAGGGCCAGGGATGAATTCTGAAAGCATGGGGCACAATAAAAACATGGAAATATTATGACACCATAGAGGCCAAGACTCAAATGATTCATTGTAACACCAAGTGGCCTAAAATGGCATGGGATGCATTGTGACACCACAGAGGTTAAGAGAAGCAAGGAACCATTGTGACCCAATGCAGGCTAAACATCTAATGATCCCTTGTGATGCCAATGGGCCTAAAAGGGGCAGGGATGTATTGTGAAAGCATGGGGCACAATTAAAACCTGGTACAATTATGACACCATGGAGGCCAAGAATCAAATGATTCATTGTGACATCAAGTGGCCTGAAAGGGCATGGGATGCATTGTGACAGCACAGGGGTTAAGAGAAGCAAGGAACCATTGTGACCCATTGCAGGCTAACAACCTAAGAATCCCTTTTGACACCAGGGGGCGCAAAAGGACCACGGATGAACTCTGACAGCATGGGGACCTAGAGAAGCAAGGAACCATTATGACACCATGAAGGCCAAGAATCAAATGATTCATTGTGACATCAAGTGGCCTAAAAGGGCTTGGACTGCATTGTGACACCACAGAGGTTAAGAGAAGCAAGGAACCATTGTGACCCAATGCAGTCTAACAATCTAATGATCCCTTGTGGCACCAGGGGGTATAAAAAGTGCCAGGGATGGATTGTTACAGCATGGGGACCAATAGAAGCAAGGATTTATTATGCCACCATGGAGGCCAAGAATCAAATGATTCATTGTGACATCAAGTGGCCTAAAAGGGCATGGGATGCATTGTGACACCACAGGGGTTAAGAGAAGCAAGGATCCATTGTGACCCTATGGAGGCTAATAATCCCAGGATCCCATTTGACACCAGGGGGCGTAAAAGGGCCAGGAATAAATTGTGACAGCATGGGGCCCAATAGAAAGAAGGAACCATTATGCCACCATGGAGGCCAAGAATCAAATGATTCATTGTGAAATCAAGTGGCCTAAAAGGGCATGGGATGCATTGTAACACCTCAGAGGTTAAGAGAAGGAAGGATCCATTGTGACCCAAGGGAGGCTAACAATCTAATGATCCCTTGTGACACCAATGGGCCTAAAAGGGGCAGGGATGAATTGTGAAAGCATGGTGCCCAAGTATAACCTGGTACAATTATGCCACCATGGAGGCCAAGAATCAAATGATTCATTGTGACATCAAGTGGCCTAAAAGGGCATGGGATGCATTGTGGCACCACAGGGGTTAAGAGAATCAAGGAACCATTGTGACCCAATGCAGGCTAACTACCTAAGAATCCCTTTTGACACCAGGGGGCGCAAAAGGACCACGGATGAACTCTGACAGCATGGGGACCTATAGAAGCAAGGAAACATTACGACACCATGAAGGCCAAGAATCAAATGATTCATTGTGACATCAAGTGGCCTAAAAAAGCTTGGAATGCATTGTGACACCACAGAGGTTAAGAGAAGCAAGGAACCATTGTGAACCAATGCAGGCTAACAATGTAATGATCCATTGTGACACCAGGGGTTGTAATAGGGCCAGGGATGAATTCTGAAAGCATGGGGCACAATAAAAACATGGAAATATTATGACACCATAGAGGCCAAGACTCAAATGATTCATTGTAACACCAAGTGGCCTAAAATGGCATGGGATGCATTGTGACACCACAGAGGTTAAGAGAAGCAAGGAACCATTGTGACCCAATGCAGGCTAAACATCTAATGATCCCTTGTGATGCCAATGGGCCTAAAAGGTGCAGGGATGTATTGTGAAAGCATGGGGCACAATTAAAACCTGGTACAATTATGACACCATGGAGGCCAAGAATCAAATGATTCATTGTGACATCAAGTGGCCTGAAAGGGCATGGGATGCATTGTGACAGCACAGGGGTTAAGAGAAGCAAGGAACCATTGTGACCCATTGCAGGCTAACAACCTAAGAATCCCTTTTGACACCAGGGGGCGCAAAAGGACCACGGATGAACTCTGACAGCATGGGGACCTAGAGAAGCAAGGAACCATTATGACACCATGAAGGCCAAGAATCAAATGATTCATTGTGACATCAAGTGGCCTAAAAAAGCTTGGAATGCAATGTGACACCACAGAGGTTAAGAAAAGCAAGGAACGATTGTGAACCAATGCAGGCTAACAATATAATGATCCATTGTGACACCAGGGGTTGTAATAGGGCCAGGGATGAATTGTGAAAGCATGGGGCACAATAAAAACATGGAAATATTATGACACCATAGAGGCCAAGACTCAAATGATTCATTGTAACACCAAGTGGCCTAAAATGGCATGGGATGCATTGTGACACCACAGAGGTTAAGAGAAGCAGGGAACCATTGTGACCCAATGCAGGCTAATCATCTAATGATCCCTTGTGACGCCAATGGGCCTAAAAGGGGCAGGGATGTATTGTGAAAGCATGGGGCCCAATTAAAACCTGGTACAATTATGCCACCATGGAGGCCAAGAATCAAATGATTCATTGTGACATCAAGTGGCCTAAAAGGGCATGGGATGCATTGTGACACCACAGGGGTTAAGAGAAGCAAGGAACCATTGTGACCCAATGCAGGCTAACAATCTAAGAATCCCTTTTGACACCAGGGGGCGCAAAAGGACCACGGATGAACTCTGACAGCATGGGGACCTATAGAAGCAAGGAACCATTATGACACCATGAAGGCCAAGAATCAAATGGTTCATTGTAACACCAAATGGCCTAAAAGGGCTTGGAATGTATTGTGACACCACAGAGGTTAAGAGAAGCAAGGAACCATTGTGACCCAATGCAGGCTAGCAATCTAATGATCCCTTGTGACACCAATGGGCCTAAAAGGGGCAGGGATGTATTCTTACAGCACGGGGACCAATAGAAGCAAGGATCTATTATGCCACCGTGGAGGCCAAGAATCAAATGATTCATTGTAACTTCAAGTGGTCTAAAAGGGCTTGGCATGCATTGTGACAGCACAGGGGTTAAGAGAAGCAAGGATCCATTGTGACCCAATGCAGGCTAACAATCTAATGATCCCTTTTGACAGCAATGGGCCTAAAAGGGGCAGGGATGAATTGTGAAAGCATGGGGCCCAAGTAAAACCTGGTACAATTACGCCACCATGGAGGCCAAGAATCAAATGATTCATTGTGACATCAAGTGGCCTAGAAGGGCATGGGATGCATTGTGACACCACAGGGGTTAAGAGAAGCAAGGAACCATTGTGACCCAATGCAGGCTAACAATCTAAGAATCCCTTTTGACACCAGGGGGCGCAAAAGGACCACGGATGAACTCTGACAGCATGGGGACCTATAGAAGCAAGGAACCATTATGACACCATGAAGGCCAAGAATCAAATGGTTCATTGTAAGACCAAGTGGCCTAAAAGGGTTTGGAATGCATTGTGACACCACAGAGGTTAAGAGAAGCAAGGAACCATTGTGACCCAATGCAGGCTAACAATCTAAGAATCCCTTTTGACACCAGGGGGCGCAAAAGGACCACGGATGAACTCTGACAGCATGGGGACCTATAGAAGCAAGGAACCATTATGACACCATGAAGGCCAAGAATCAAATGGTTCATTGTAAGACCAAGTGGCCTAAAAGGGTTTGGAATGCATTGTGACACCACTGAGGTTAAGAGAAGCAAGGAACCATTGTGACCCAATGCAGGATAACAATCTAGTGAACCATTGTAATACAAGGTGTTGTATAAGGGCCAGGGATGAATTGTGAAAGCATGGGGCACAATAAAAACATGGAACCATTATGACACCATGAAGGCCAAGAATCAAATGGTTCATTGTGACATCAAGTGGCCTAAAAGGGCTTGGAATGCATTGTGACACCACAGAGGTTAAGAGAAGCAAGGAACCATTGTGACCCAATGGAGGCTAACAATCTAATGATCCCTTGTGGCACCAGGGGGTATAAAAAGGGCCAGGGATGGATTGTTACAGCATGGGGACCAATAGAAGCAAGGATTTATTATGCCACCATGGAGGCCAAGAATCAAATGATTCATTGTGACATCAAGTGGCCTAAAAGGGCATGGGATGCATTGTGACACCACAGGGGTTAAGAGAAGCAAGGATCCATTGTGACCCTATGGAGGCTAATAATCCCAGGATCCCATTTGACACCGTAAAAGGGCCAGGGATGAATTGTGACAGCATGGGGCCCAATAGAAACAAGGAACCATTATGACACCATGGAGGCCAAGAATCTAATGATTCATTGTGACATCAAGTGGCCTAAAAGGGCATGGGATGCATTGTGACACCCCAGGGGTTAACAGCTGCAAGGAACCATTGTGACCCAATGCAGGCTAACAATCTAATGATCCCTTGTGACACCAATTGGCCTAAAAGGGGCAGGGATGAATTATGAAAGCATGGTGCCCAAGTAAAACCTGGTACAATTATGCCACCATGGAGGCCAAGAATCAAATGGTTCATTGTGACATCAAGTGGCCTAAAAGGGCTTGGCATGCATTGTGACACCACAGAGGTTAAGAGAAGCAAGGAACCATTGTGACCCAATGCAGGCTAACAATCTAATGATCCCTTGTGGCACCAGGGGGTATAAAAAGGGCCAGGGATGGATTGTTACAGCACGGGGCCCAATAGAAGCAAGGATCTATTATGCCACCATGGAGGCCAAGAATCAAATGATTCATTGTGACATCAAGTGGCGTAAAAGGCATGGGATGCATTGTGACACCACAGGGGTTAAGAGAAGCAAGGACCCATTGTGACCCAAGGGAATCTAATAATCTAATGATCCCTTGTGACACCAATGGGCCTAAAAGGGGCAGGGATGAATTGTGAAAGCATGGGGCCCAATTAAACCTGGTACAATTACGCCACCATGGAGGCCAAGAATCAAATGATTCATTGTGACATCAAGTGGCCTAGAAGTGCATGGGATGCATTGTGACTCCACAGGGGTTAAGAGAAGCAAGGAACCATTGTGACCCAATGCAGGCTAACAATCTAAGAATCCCTTTTGACACCAGGGGGCGCAAAAGGACCACGGATGAACTGTGACAGCATGGGGACCTATAGAAGCAAGGAACCATTATGACACCATGAAGGCCAAGAATCAAATGGTTCATTGTAAGACCAAGTGGCCTAAAAGGGTTTGGAATGCATTGTGACACCACAGAAGTTAAGAGAAGCAAGGAACCATTGTGACCCAAGGGAGGCTAACAATCTAATGATCCCTTGTGACCCCAGGGGTTGTAATAGGGCCAGGGATGAATTGTGAAAGCATGGGGTCCCAGAAAAACATGGAAATATTATGACACCATACAGGCCAAGAATCAAATGGTTCATTGTAACACCAAGTGGCCTAAAAGGGCATGGGAGGCATTGTGACACCACAGGGGCTAAGAGAAGCAAGGAACCATTGTGACCCAATGCAGGCTAAACATCTAATGATCCCTTGTGACGCCAATGGGCCTAAAAGGGGCAGGGATGTATTGTGAAAGCATGGGGACCAATAGAAGCAAGGATCTATTATGCCACCATGGAGGCCAAGAATCAAATGATTCATTGTGACATCAAGTGGCCTAGAAGGGCATGGGATGCATTGTGACACCACAGGGGTTAAGAGAAGCAAGGAACCATTGTGAACCAATGCAGGCTAACAATGTAATGATCCATTGTGACACCAGGGGTTGTAATAGGGCCAGGGATGAATTCTGAAAGCATGGGGCACAATAAAAACATGGAAATATTATGACACCATAGAGGCCAAGACTCAAATGATTCATTGTAACACCAAGTGGCCTAAAATGGCATGGGATGCATTGTGACACCACAGAGGTTAAGAGAAGCAAGGAACCATTGTGACCCAATGCAGGCTAAACATCTAATGATCCCTTGTGATGCCAATGGGCCTAAAAGGGGCAGGGATGTATTGTGAAAGCATGGGGCACAATTAAAACCTGGTACAATTATGACACCATGGAGGCCAAGAATCAAATGATTCATTGTGACATCAAGTGGCCTGAAAGGGCATGGGATGCATTGTGACAGCACAGGGGTTAAGAGAAGCAAGGAACCATTGTGACCCATTGCAGGCTAACAACCTAAGAATCCCTTTTGACACCAGGGGGCGCAAAAGGACCACGGATGAACTCTGACAGCATGGGGACCTAGAGAAGCAAGGAACCATTATGACACCATGAAGGCCAAGAATCAAATGATTCATTGTGACATCAAGTGGCCTAAAAGGGCTTGGACTGCATTGTGACACCACAGAGGTTAAGAGAAGCAAGGAACCATTGTGACCCAATGCAGTCTAACAATCTAATGATCCCTTGTGGCACCAGGGGGTATAAAAAGTGCCAGGGATGGATTGTTACAGCATGGGGACCAATAGAAGCAAGGATTTATTATGCCACCATGGAGGCCAAGAATCAAATGATTCATTGTGACATCAAGTGGCCTAAAAGGGCATGGGATGCATTGTGACACCACAGGGGTTAAGAGAAGCAAGGATCCATTGTGACCCTATGGAGGCTAATAATCCCAGGATCCCATTTGACACCAGGGGGCGTAAAAGGGCCAGGAATAAATTGTGACAGCATGGGGCCCAATAGAAAGAAGGAACCATTATGCCACCATGGAGGCCAAGAATCAAATGATTCATTGTGAAATCAAGTGGCCTAAAAGGGCATGGGATGCATTGTAACACCTCAGAGGTTAAGAGAAGGAAGGATCCATTGTGACCCAAGGGAGGCTAACAATCTAATGATCCCTTGTGACACCAATGGGCCTAAAAGGGGCAGGGATGAATTGTGAAAGCATGGTGCCCAAGTATAACCTGGTACAATTATGCCACCATGGAGGCCAAGAATCAAATGATTCATTGTGACATCAAGTGGCCTAAAAGGGCATGGGATGCATTGTGGCACCACAGGGGTTAAGAGAATCAAGGAACCATTGTGACCCAATGCAGGCTAACTACCTAAGAATCCCTTTTGACACCAGGGGGCGCAAAAGGACCACGGATGAACTCTGACAGCATGGGGACCTATAGAAGCAAGGAAACATTACGACACCATGAAGGCCAAGAATCAAATGATTCATTGTGACATCAAGTGGCCTAAAAAAGCTTGGAATGCATTGTGACACCACAGAGGTTAAGAGAAGCAAGGAACCATTGTGAACCAATGCAGGCTAACAATGTAATGATCCATTGTGACACCAGGGGTTGTAATAGGGCCAGGGATGAATTCTGAAAGCATGGGGCACAATAAAAACATGGAAATATTATGACACCATAGAGGCCAAGACTCAAATGATTCATTGTAACACCAAGTGGCCTAAAATGGCATGGGATGCATTGTGACACCACAGAGGTTAAGAGAAGCAAGGAACCATTGTGACCCAATGCAGGCTAAACATCTAATGATCCCTTGTGATGCCAATGGGCCTAAAAGGTGCAGGGATGTATTGTGAAAGCATGGGGCACAATTAAAACCTGGTACAATTATGACACCATGGAGGCCAAGAATCAAATGATTCATTGTGACATCAAGTGGCCTGAAAGGGCATGGGATGCATTGTGACAGCACAGGGGTTAAGAGAAGCAAGGAACCATTGTGACCCATTGCAGGCTAACAACCTAAGAATCCCTTTTGACACCAGGGGGCGCAAAAGGACCACGGATGAACTCTGACAGCATGGGGACCTAGAGAAGCAAGGAACCATTATGACACCATGAAGGCCAAGAATCAAATGATTCATTGTGACATCAAGTGGCCTAAAAAAGCTTGGAATGCAATGTGACACCACAGAGGTTAAGAAAAGCAAGGAACGATTGTGAACCAATGCAGGCTAACAATATAATGATCCATTGTGACACCAGGGGTTGTAATAGGGCCAGGGATGAATTGTGAAAGCATGGGGCACAATAAAAACATGGAAATATTATGACACCATAGAGGCCAAGACTCAAATGATTCATTGTAACACCAAGTGGCCTAAAATGGCATGGGATGCATTGTGACACCACAGAGGTTAAGAGAAGCAGGGAACCATTGTGACCCAATGCAGGCTAATCATCTAATGATCCCTTGTGACGCCAATGGGCCTAAAAGGGGCAGGGATGTATTGTGAAAGCATGGGGCCCAATTAAAACCTGGTACAATTATGCCACCATGGAGGCCAAGAATCAAATGATTCATTGTGACATCAAGTGGCCTAAAAGGGCATGGGATGCATTGTGACACCACAGGGGTTAAGAGAAGCAAGGAACCATTGTGACCCAATGCAGGCTAACAATCTAAGAATCCCTTTTGACACCAGGGGGCGCAAAAGGACCACGGATGAACTCTGACAGCATGGGGACCTATAGAAGCAAGGAACCATTATGACACCATGAAGGCCAAGAATCAAATGGTTCATTGTAACACCAAATGGCCTAAAAGGGCTTGGAATGTATTGTGACACCACAGAGGTTAAGAGAAGCAAGGAACCATTGTGACCCAATGCAGGCTAGCAATCTAATGATCCCTTGTGACACCAATGGGCCTAAAAGGGGCAGGGATGTATTCTTACAGCACGGGGACCAATAGAAGCAAGGATCTATTATGCCACCGTGGAGGCCAAGAATCAAATGATTCATTGTAACTTCAAGTGGTCTAAAAGGGCTTGGCATGCATTGTGACAGCACAGGGGTTAAGAGAAGCAAGGATCCATTGTGACCCAATGCAGGCTAACAATCTAATGATCCCTTTTGACAGCAATGGGCCTAAAAGGGGCAGGGATGAATTGTGAAAGCATGGGGCCCAAGTAAAACCTGGTACAATTACGCCACCATGGAGGCCAAGAATCAAATGATTCATTGTGACATCAAGTGGCCTAGAAGGGCATGGGATGCATTGTGACACCACAGGGGTTAAGAGAAGCAAGGAACCATTGTGACCCAATGCAGGCTAACAATCTAAGAATCCCTTTTGACACCAGGGGGCGCAAAAGGACCACGGATGAACTCTGACAGCATGGGGACCTATAGAAGCAAGGAACCATTATGACACCATGAAGGCCAAGAATCAAATGGTTCATTGTAAGACCAAGTGGCCTAAAAGGGTTTGGAATGCATTGTGACACCACAGAGGTTAAGAGAAGCAAGGAACCATTGTGACCCAATGCAGGCTAACAATCTAAGAATCCCTTTTGACACCAGGGGGCGCAAAAGGACCACGGATGAACTCTGACAGCATGGGGACCTATAGAAGCAAGGAACCATTATGACACCATGAAGGCCAAGAATCAAATGGTTCATTGTAAGACCAAGTGGCCTAAAAGGGTTTGGAATGCATTGTGACACCACTGAGGTTAAGAGAAGCAAGGAACCATTGTGACCCAATGCAGGATAACAATCTAGTGAACCATTGTAATACAAGGTGTTGTATAAGGGCCAGGGATGAATTGTGAAAGCATGGGGCACAATAAAAACATGGAACCATTATGACACCATGAAGGCCAAGAATCAAATGGTTCATTGTGACATCAAGTGGCCTAAAAGGGCTTGGAATGCATTGTGACACCACAGAGGTTAAGAGAAGCAAGGAACCATTGTGACCCAATGGAGGCTAACAATCTAATGATCCCTTGTGGCACCAGGGGGTATAAAAAGGGCCAGGGATGGATTGTTACAGCATGGGGACCAATAGAAGCAAGGATTTATTATGCCACCATGGAGGCCAAGAATCAAATGATTCATTGTGACATCAAGTGGCCTAAAAGGGCATGGGATGCATTGTGACACCACAGGGGTTAAGAGAAGCAAGGATCCATTGTGACCCTATGGAGGCTAATAATCCCAGGATCCCATTTGACACCGTAAAAGGGCCAGGGATGAATTGTGACAGCATGGGGCCCAATAGAAACAAGGAACCATTATGACACCATGGAGGCCAAGAATCTAATGATTCATTGTGACATCAAGTGGCCTAAAAGGGCATGGGATGCATTGTGACACCCCAGGGGTTAACAGCTGCAAGGAACCATTGTGACCCAATGCAGGCTAACAATCTAATGATCCCTTGTGACACCAATTGGCCTAAAAGGGGCAGGGATGAATTATGAAAGCATGGTGCCCAAGTAAAACCTGGTACAATTATGCCACCATGGAGGCCAAGAATCAAATGGTTCATTGTGACATCAAGTGGCCTAAAAGGGCTTGGCATGCATTGTGACACCACAGAGGTTAAGAGAAGCAAGGAACCATTGTGACCCAATGCAGGCTAACAATCTAATGATCCCTTGTGGCACCAGGGGGTATAAAAAGGGCCAGGGATGGATTGTTACAGCACGGGGCCCAATAGAAGCAAGGATCTATTATGCCACCATGGAGGCCAAGAATCAAATGATTCATTGTGACATCAAGTGGCGTAAAAGGCATGGGATGCATTGTGACACCACAGGGGTTAAGAGAAGCAAGGACCCATTGTGACCCAAGGGAATCTAATAATCTAATGATCCCTTGTGACACCAATGGGCCTAAAAGGGGCAGGGATGAATTGTGAAAGCATGGGGCCCAATTAAACCTGGTACAATTACGCCACCATGGAGGCCAAGAATCAAATGATTCATTGTGACATCAAGTGGCCTAGAAGTGCATGGGATGCATTGTGACTCCACAGGGGTTAAGAGAAGCAAGGAACCATTGTGACCCAATGCAGGCTAACAATCTAAGAATCCCTTTTGACACCAGGGGGCGCAAAAGGACCACGGATGAACTGTGACAGCATGGGGACCTATAGAAGCAAGGAACCATTATGACACCATGAAGGCCAAGAATCAAATGGTTCATTGTAAGACCAAGTGGCCTAAAAGGGTTTGGAATGCATTGTGACACCACAGAAGTTAAGAGAAGCAAGGAACCATTGTGACCCAAGGGAGGCTAACAATCTAATGATCCCTTGTGACCCCAGGGGTTGTAATAGGGCCAGGGATGAATTGTGAAAGCATGGGGTCCCAGAAAAACATGGAAATATTATGACACCATACAGGCCAAGAATCAAATGGTTCATTGTAACACCAAGTGGCCTAAAAGGGCATGGGAGGCATTGTGACACCACAGGGGCTAAGAGAAGCAAGGAACCATTGTGACCCAATGCAGGCTAGCAATCTAATGATCCCTTGTGACACCAATGGGCCTAAAAGGGGCAGTGATGAATTCTTACAGCACGGGGACCAATAGAAGCAAGGATCTATTATGCCACCATGGAGGCCAAGAATCCAATGGTTCATTGTGACATCAAGTGGCCTAAAAGAGCATGGGATGCATTGTGACACCACAGGGGTTAAGAGAAGCAAGGATCCATTGTGACCCAATGGAGGCTAATAATCCCAGGATCCCATTTGACACCAGGGGGCGTAAAAGGGCCAGGAATAAATTGTGACAGCATGGGGCCCAATAGAAACAAGGAACCATTATGCCACCATGGAGGCCAAGAATCAAATGATTCATTGTGACATCAAGTGGCCTAGAAGGGCATGGGATGCATTGTGACACCACAGAGGTTAAGAGAAGCAAGGATCCATTGTGACCCAAGGGAGGATAACAATCTAATGATCCCTTGTGACACCAATGGGCCTAAAAGGGGCAGGGATGAATTGTGAAAGCATGGTGCCCAAGTAAAACCTGGTACAATTATGCCACCATGGAGGCCAAGAGTCAAATGATTCATTGTGACATCAAGTGGCCTAAAAGAGCATGGGATGCATTGTGACACCACAGGGGTTAAGAGAAGCAAGGAACCTTTGTGATCCAATGCAGGCTAACAACCTAAGAATCCCTTTTAACACCAGGGGGCGCAAAAGGACCACGGATGAACTCTGACAGCATGGGGACCTATACAATCAATGAACCATTATGACACCATGAAGGCCAAGAATCAAATGGTTCATTGTGACATCAAGTGGCCTAAAAGGGCTTGGCATGCATTGTGACACCACAGAGGTTAAGAGAAGCAAGGAACCATTGTGACCCAATGCAGGCTAACAATCTAATGATCCCTTGTGGCACCAGGGGGTATAAAAAGGGCCAGGGATGGATTGTTACAGCACGGGGCCCAATAGCAGCAAGGATCTATTATGCCACCATGGAGGCCAAGAATCAAATGATTCATTGTGACACCACAGGGGTTAAGAGAATCAAGGATCCATTGTGACCCAATGCAGGGTAATAATCCAAGGATGCCATTTGACACCAGGGGGCTTAAAACGGCCAGGAATAAATTGTGACAGCATGGGGCACAATAGAAACAAGGAACCATTATGCCACCATGGAGGCCAAGAATCAAATGATTCATTGTGACATCAAGTGGCCTAAAAGGGCATGGGATGCATTGTAACACCACAGAGGTTAAGAGATGCAAGGATCCATTGTGACCCAATGCAGGCTAACAATGTAATGATCCCTTGTGACGCCAATGGGCCTAAAAGGGGCACGGATGAATTGTGAAAGCATGGGGCCCAAGTAAAACCTGGTACAATTACGCCACCATGGAGGCCAAGAATCAAATGATTCATTGTGACATCAAGTGGCCTAAAAGGGCATGGGATGCATTGTGACTCCACAGGGGTTAAGAGAAGCAAGGAACCATTGTGACCCAATGCAGGCTAACAATCTAAGAATCCCATTTGGCACCAGGGGGTGCAAAAGGACCACGGATGAACTGTGACAGCATGGGGACCTATAGAAGCAAGGAACCATTATGACACCATGAAGGCCAAGAATCAAATGGTTCATTGTAAGACCAAGGGCCTAAAAGGGTTTGGAATGCATTGTGACAGCACAGAAGTTAAGAGAAGCAAGGAACCATTGTGACCCAATGCAGGCTAAACATCTAATGATCCCTTGTGACGCCAATGGGCCTAAAAGGGGCAGGGATGTATTGTGAAAGCATGGGGACCAATAGAAGCAAGGATCTATTATGCCACCATGGAGGCCAAGAATCAAATGATTCATTGTGACATCAAGTTGCCTAGAAGGGCATGGGATGCATTGTGACACCACAGGAGTTAAGAGAAGCAAGGAACCATTGTGACCCAATGCAGGATAACAATCTAAGAATCCCTTTTGACACCAGAGGGCGCAAAAGGACCACGGATGAACTCTGACAGCATGGGGACCTAGAGAAGCAAGGAACCATTATGACACCATGAAGGCCAAGATTCAAATGGTTCATTGTGACATCAAGTGGCCTAAAAGAGCATGGGATGCATTGTGACACCACAGGGGTTAAGAGAAGCAAGGATCCATTGTGACCCAATGGAGGCTAATAATCCCAGGATCCCATTTGACACCAGGGGGCGTAAAAGGGCCAGGAATAAATTGTGACAGCATGGGGCCCAATAGAAACAAGGAACCATTATGCCACCATGGAGGCCAAGAATCAAATGATTCATTGTGACCTCAAGTGGCCTAAAAGGGCTTGGAATGCATTGTGACACCACAGAGGTTAAGAGAAGCAAGGAACCATTGTGACCCAATGCAAGCTAAACATCTAATGATCCCTTGTGACACCAATGGGCCTAAAAGGGGCAGGGATGTATTGTGAAAGCATGGGGACCAATAGAAGCAAGGATCTATTATGCCACCATGGAGGCCAAGAATCAAATGATTCATTGTGACATCAAGTGGCCTAGAAGGGCATGGGATGCATTGTGACACCACAGGAGTTAAGAGAAGCAAGGAACCATTGTGACCCAATGCAGGATAACAATCTAAGAATCCCTTTTGATACCAGAGGGCGCAAAAGGACCACGGATGAACTCTGACAGCATGGGGACCTAGAGAAGCAAGGAACCATTATGACACCATGAAGGCCAAGAATCAAATGGTTCATTGTGACATCAAGTGGCCTAAAAGGGCTTGGACTGCATTGTGACACCACAGAGGTTAAGAGAAGCAAGGAACCATTGTGACCCAATGCAGTCTAACAATCTAATGATCCCTTGTGGCACCAGGGGGTATAAAAAGTGCCAGGGATGGATTGTTACAGCATGGGGACCAATAGAAGCAAGGATTTATTATGCCACCATGGAGGCCAAGAATCAAATGATTCATTGTGACATCAAGTGGCCTAAAAGGGCATGGGATGCATTGTGACACCACAGGGGTTAAGAGAAGCAAGGATCCATTGTGACCCTATGGAGGCTAATAATCCCAGGATCCCATTTGACACCAGGGGGCGTAAAAGGGCCAGGAATAAATTGTGACAGCATGGGGCCCAATAGAAAGAAGGAACCATTATGCCACCATGGAGGCCAAGAATCAAATGATTCATTGTGAAATCAAGTGGCCTAAAAGGGCATGGGATGCATTGTAACACCTCAGAGGTTAAGAGAAGGAAGGATCCATTGTGACCCAAGGGAGGCTAACAATCTAATGATCCCTTGTGACACCAATGGGCCTAAAAGGGGCAGGGATGAATTGTGAAAGCATGGTGCCCAAGTATAACCTGGTACAATTATGCCACCATGGAGGCCAAGAATCAAATGATTCATTGTGACATCAAGTGGCCTAAAAGGGCATGGGATGCATTGTGGCACCACAGGGGTTAAGAGAATCAAGGAACCATTGTGACCCAATGCAGGCTAACTACCTAAGAATCCCTTTTGACACCAGGGGGCGCAAAAGGACCACGGATGAACTCTGACAGCATGGGGACCTATAGAAGCAAGGAAACATTACGACACCATGAAGGCCAAGAATCAAATGATTCATTGTGACATCAAGTGGCCTAAAAAAGCTTGGAATGCATTGTGACACCACAGAGGTTAAGAGAAGCAAGGAACCATTGTGAACCAATGCAGGCTAACAATGTAATGATCCATTGTGACACCAGGGGTTGTAATAGGGCCAGGGATGAATTCTGAAAGCATGGGGCACAATAAAAACATGGAAATATTATGACACCATAGAGGCCAAGACTCAAATGATTCATTGTAACACCAAGTGGCCTAAAATGGCATGGGATGCATTGTGACACCACAGAGGTTAAGAGAAGCAAGGAACCATTGTGACCCAATGCAGGCTAAACATCTAATGATCCCTTGTGATGCCAATGGGCCTAAAAGGTGCAGGGATGTATTGTGAAAGCATGGGGCACAATTAAAACCTGGTACAATTATGACACCATGGAGGCCAAGAATCAAATGATTCATTGTGACATCAAGTGGCCTGAAAGGGCATGGGATGCATTGTGACAGCACAGGGGTTAAGAGAAGCAAGGAACCATTGTGACCCATTGCAGGCTAACAACCTAAGAATCCCTTTTGACACCAGGGGGCGCAAAAGGACCACGGATGAACTCTGACAGCATGGGGACCTAGAGAAGCAAGGAACCATTATGACACCATGAAGGCCAAGAATCAAATGATTCATTGTGACATCAAGTGGCCTAAAAAAGCTTGGAATGCAATGTGACACCACAGAGGTTAAGAAAAGCAAGGAACGATTGTGAACCAATGCAGGCTAACAATATAATGATCCATTGTGACACCAGGGGTTGTAATAGGGCCAGGGATGAATTGTGAAAGCATGGGGCACAATAAAAACATGGAAATATTATGACACCATAGAGGCCAAGACTCAAATGATTCATTGTAACACCAAGTGGCCTAAAATGGCATGGGATGCATTGTGACACCACAGAGGTTAAGAGAAGCAGGGAACCATTGTGACCCAATGCAGGCTAATCATCTAATGATCCCTTGTGACGCCAATGGGCCTAAAAGGGGCAGGGATGTATTGTGAAAGCATGGGGCCCAATTAAAACCTGGTACAATTATGCCACCATGGAGGCCAAGAATCAAATGATTCATTGTGACATCAAGTGGCCTAAAAGGGCATGGGATGCATTGTGACACCACAGGGGTTAAGAGAAGCAAGGAACCATTGTGACCCAATGCAGGCTAACAATCTAAGAATCCCTTTTGACACCAGGGGGCGCAAAAGGACCACGGATGAACTCTGACAGCATGGGGACCTATAGAAGCAAGGAACCATTATGACACCATGAAGGCCAAGAATCAAATGGTTCATTGTAACACCAAATGGCCTAAAAGGGCTTGGAATGTATTGTGACACCACAGAGGTTAAGAGAAGCAAGGAACCATTGTGACCCAATGCAGGCTAGCAATCTAATGATCCCTTGTGACACCAATGGGCCTAAAAGGGGCAGGGATGTATTCTTACAGCACGGGGACCAATAGAAGCAAGGATCTATTATGCCACCGTGGAGGCCAAGAATCAAATGATTCATTGTAACTTCAAGTGGTCTAAAAGGGCTTGGCATGCATTGTGACAGCACAGGGGTTAAGAGAAGCAAGGATCCATTGTGACCCAATGCAGGCTAACAATCTAATGATCCCTTTTGACAGCAATGGGCCTAAAAGGGGCAGGGATGAATTGTGAAAGCATGGGGCCCAAGTAAAACCTGGTACAATTACGCCACCATGGAGGCCAAGAATCAAATGATTCATTGTGACATCAAGTGGCCTAGAAGGGCATGGGATGCATTGTGACACCACAGGGGTTAAGAGAAGCAAGGAACCATTGTGACCCAATGCAGGCTAACAATCTAAGAATCCCTTTTGACACCAGGGGGCGCAAAAGGACCACGGATGAACTCTGACAGCATGGGGACCTATAGAAGCAAGGAACCATTATGACACCATGAAGGCCAAGAATCAAATGGTTCATTGTAAGACCAAGTGGCCTAAAAGGGTTTGGAATGCATTGTGACACCACAGAGGTTAAGAGAAGCAAGGAACCATTGTGACCCAATGCAGGCTAACAATCTAAGAATCCCTTTTGACACCAGGGGGCGCAAAAGGACCACGGATGAACTCTGACAGCATGGGGACCTATAGAAGCAAGGAACCATTATGACACCATGAAGGCCAAGAATCAAATGGTTCATTGTAAGACCAAGTGGCCTAAAAGGGTTTGGAATGCATTGTGACACCACTGAGGTTAAGAGAAGCAAGGAACCATTGTGACCCAATGCAGGATAACAATCTAGTGAACCATTGTAATACAAGGTGTTGTATAAGGGCCAGGGATGAATTGTGAAAGCATGGGGCACAATAAAAACATGGAACCATTATGACACCATGAAGGCCAAGAATCAAATGGTTCATTGTGACATCAAGTGGCCTAAAAGGGCTTGGAATGCATTGTGACACCACAGAGGTTAAGAGAAGCAAGGAACCATTGTGACCCAATGGAGGCTAACAATCTAATGATCCCTTGTGGCACCAGGGGGTATAAAAAGGGCCAGGGATGGATTGTTACAGCATGGGGACCAATAGAAGCAAGGATTTATTATGCCACCATGGAGGCCAAGAATCAAATGATTCATTGTGACATCAAGTGGCCTAAAAGGGCATGGGATGCATTGTGACACCACAGGGGTTAAGAGAAGCAAGGATCCATTGTGACCCTATGGAGGCTAATAATCCCAGGATCCCATTTGACACCGTAAAAGGGCCAGGGATGAATTGTGACAGCATGGGGCCCAATAGAAACAAGGAACCATTATGACACCATGGAGGCCAAGAATCTAATGATTCATTGTGACATCAAGTGGCCTAAAAGGGCATGGGATGCATTGTGACACCCCAGGGGTTAACAGCTGCAAGGAACCATTGTGACCCAATGCAGGCTAACAATCTAATGATCCCTTGTGACACCAATTGGCCTAAAAGGGGCAGGGATGAATTATGAAAGCATGGTGCCCAAGTAAAACCTGGTACAATTATGCCACCATGGAGGCCAAGAATCAAATGGTTCATTGTGACATCAAGTGGCCTAAAAGGGCTTGGCATGCATTGTGACACCACAGAGGTTAAGAGAAGCAAGGAACCATTGTGACCCAATGCAGGCTAACAATCTAATGATCCCTTGTGGCACCAGGGGGTATAAAAAGGGCCAGGGATGGATTGTTACAGCACGGGGCCCAATAGAAGCAAGGATCTATTATGCCACCATGGAGGCCAAGAATCAAATGATTCATTGTGACATCAAGTGGCGTAAAAGGCATGGGATGCATTGTGACACCACAGGGGTTAAGAGAAGCAAGGACCCATTGTGACCCAAGGGAATCTAATAATCTAATGATCCCTTGTGACACCAATGGGCCTAAAAGGGGCAGGGATGAATTGTGAAAGCATGGGGCCCAATTAAACCTGGTACAATTACGCCACCATGGAGGCCAAGAATCAAATGATTCATTGTGACATCAAGTGGCCTAGAAGTGCATGGGATGCATTGTGACTCCACAGGGGTTAAGAGAAGCAAGGAACCATTGTGACCCAATGCAGGCTAACAATCTAAGAATCCCTTTTGACACCAGGGGGCGCAAAAGGACCACGGATGAACTGTGACAGCATGGGGACCTATAGAAGCAAGGAACCATTATGACACCATGAAGGCCAAGAATCAAATGGTTCATTGTAAGACCAAGTGGCCTAAAAGGGTTTGGAATGCATTGTGACACCACAGAAGTTAAGAGAAGCAAGGAACCATTGTGACCCAAGGGAGGCTAACAATCTAATGATCCCTTGTGACCCCAGGGGTTGTAATAGGGCCAGGGATGAATTGTGAAAGCATGGGGTCCCAGAAAAACATGGAAATATTATGACACCATACAGGCCAAGAATCAAATGGTTCATTGTAACACCAAGTGGCCTAAAAGGGCATGGGAGGCATTGTGACACCACAGGGGCTAAGAGAAGCAAGGAACCATTGTGACCCAATGCAGGCTAGCAATCTAATGATCCCTTGTGACACCAATGGGCCTAAAAGGGGCAGTGATGAATTCTTACAGCACGGGGACCAATAGAAGCAAGGATCTATTATGCCACCATGGAGGCCAAGAATCCAATGGTTCATTGTGACATCAAGTGGCCTAAAAGAGCATGGGATGCATTGTGACACCACAGGGGTTAAGAGAAGCAAGGATCCATTGTGACCCAATGGAGGCTAATAATCCCAGGATCCCATTTGACACCAGGGGGCGTAAAAGGGCCAGGAATAAATTGTGACAGCATGGGGCCCAATAGAAACAAGGAACCATTATGCCACCATGGAGGCCAAGAATCAAATGATTCATTGTGACATCAAGTGGCCTAGAAGGGCATGGGATGCATTGTGACACCACAGAGGTTAAGAGAAGCAAGGATCCATTGTGACCCAAGGGAGGATAACAATCTAATGATCCCTTGTGACACCAATGGGCCTAAAAGGGGCAGGGATGAATTGTGAAAGCATGGTGCCCAAGTAAAACCTGGTACAATTATGCCACCATGGAGGCCAAGAGTCAAATGATTCATTGTGACATCAAGTGGCCTAAAAGAGCATGGGATGCATTGTGACACCACAGGGGTTAAGAGAAGCAAGGAACCTTTGTGATCCAATGCAGGCTAACAACCTAAGAATCCCTTTTAACACCAGGGGGCGCAAAAGGACCACGGATGAACTCTGACAGCATGGGGACCTATACAATCAATGAACCATTATGACACCATGAAGGCCAAGAATCAAATGGTTCATTGTGACATCAAGTGGCCTAAAAGGGCTTGGCATGCATTGTGACACCACAGAGGTTAAGAGAAGCAAGGAACCATTGTGACCCAATGCAGGCTAACAATCTAATGATCCCTTGTGGCACCAGGGGGTATAAAAAGGGCCAGGGATGGATTGTTACAGCACGGGGCCCAATAGCAGCAAGGATCTATTATGCCACCATGGAGGCCAAGAATCAAATGATTCATTGTGACACCACAGGGGTTAAGAGAATCAAGGATCCATTGTGACCCAATGCAGGGTAATAATCCAAGGATGCCATTTGACACCAGGGGGCTTAAAACGGCCAGGAATAAATTGTGACAGCATGGGGCACAATAGAAACAAGGAACCATTATGCCACCATGGAGGCCAAGAATCAAATGATTCATTGTGACATCAAGTGGCCTAAAAGGGCATGGGATGCATTGTAACACCACAGAGGTTAAGAGATGCAAGGATCCATTGTGACCCAATGCAGGCTAACAATGTAATGATCCCTTGTGACGCCAATGGGCCTAAAAGGGGCACGGATGAATTGTGAAAGCATGGGGCCCAAGTAAAACCTGGTACAATTACGCCACCATGGAGGCCAAGAATCAAATGATTCATTGTGACATCAAGTGGCCTAAAAGGGCATGGGATGCATTGTGACTCCACAGGGGTTAAGAGAAGCAAGGAACCATTGTGACCCAATGCAGGCTAACAATCTAAGAATCCCATTTGGCACCAGGGGGTGCAAAAGGACCACGGATGAACTGTGACAGCATGGGGACCTATAGAAGCAAGGAACCATTATGACACCATGAAGGCCAAGAATCAAATGGTTCATTGTAAGACCAAGGGCCTAAAAGGGTTTGGAATGCATTGTGACAGCACAGAAGTTAAGAGAAGCAAGGAACCATTGTGACCCAATGCAGGCTAAACATCTAATGATCCCTTGTGACGCCAATGGGCCTAAAAGGGGCAGGGATGTATTGTGAAAGCATGGGGACCAATAGAAGCAAGGATCTATTATGCCACCATGGAGGCCAAGAATCAAATGATTCATTGTGACATCAAGTGGCCTAGAAGGGCATGGGATGCATTGTGACACCACAGGAGTTAAGAGAAGCAAGGAACCATTGTGACCCAATGCAGGATAACAATCTAAGAATCCCTTTTGACACCAGAGGGCGCAAAAGGACCACGGATGAACTCTGACAGCATGGGGACCTAGAGAAGCAAGGAACCATTATGACACCATGAAGGCCAAGATTCAAATGGTTCATTGTGACATCAAGTGGCCTAAAAGAGCATGGGATGCATTGTGACACCACAGGGGTTAAGAGAAGCAAGGATCCATTGTGACCCAATGGAGGCTAATAATCCCAGGATCCCATTTGACACCAGGGGGCGTAAAAGGGCCAGGAATAAATTGTGACAGCATGGGGCCCAATAGAAACAAGGAACCATTATGCCACCATGGAGGCCAAGAATCAAATGATTCATTGTGACCTCAAGTGGCCTAAAAGGGCTTGGAATGCATTGTGACACCACAGAGGTTAAGAGAAGCAAGGAACCATTGTGACCCAATGCAAGCTAAACATCTAATGATCCCTTGTGACACCAATGGGCCTAAAAGGGGCAGGGATGTATTGTGAAAGCATGGGGACCAATAGAAGCAAGGATCTATTATGCCACCATGGAGGCCAAGAATCAAATGATTCATTGTGACATCAAGTGGCCTAGAAGGGCATGGGATGCATTGTGACACCACAGGAGTTAAGAGAAGCAAGGAACCATTGTGACCCAATGCAGGATAACAATCTAAGAATCCCTTTTGATACCAGAGGGCGCAAAAGGACCACGGATGAACTCTGACAGCATGGGGACCTAGAGAAGCAAGGAACCATTATGACACCATGAAGGCCAAGAATCAAATGGTTCATTGTGACATCAAGTGGCCTAAAAGGGCTTGGCATGCATTGTGACACCACAGAGGTTAAGAGAAGCAAGGAACCATTGTGACCCAATGCAGGCTAACAATCTAATGATCTCTTGTGGCACCAGGGGGTATAAAAAGGGCCAGGGATGGATTGTGACAGCATGGGGCACAATAAATACATGGAAATATTATGACACCATAGAGGCCAAGACACAAATGATTCATTGTAACACCAAGTGGCCTAAAATGGCATGGGATGCTTTGTGACACCACAGAGGTTAAGAGAAGCAAGGAACCATTGTGACCCAATGCAGGCTAAACATCTAATGATCCCTGGTGACGCCAATGGGCCTAAAAGGGGCAGGTATGAATTCTTACAGCACGGGGACCAATAGAAGCAAGGATCTATTATGCCACCATGGAGGCCAAGAATCAAATAGTTCATTGTGACATCAAGTGGCCTAAAAGGGCATGGGATGCATTGTGACAGCACAGGGGTTCAGAGAATCAAGGATCCATTGTGATCCAATGCAGGCTAACAATCTAATGATCCCTTTTGACACCAATGGGCCTAAAAGTTGCAGGGATATATTGTGAAAGCATGGGGCCAAATTAAAACCTGGTACAATTATGCCACCATGGAGGCGAAGAATCAAATGATTCATTGTGACATCAAGTGGCCTAGAAGGGCATGGGATGCATTGTGACACCACAGAGGTTAAGAGAAGCAAGGATCCATTGTGACCCAAGGGAGGATAACAATCTAATGATCCCTTGTGACACCAATGGGCCTAACAGGGGCAGGGATGAATTGTGAAAGCATGGTGCCCAAGTAAAACCTGGTACAATTATGCCACCATGGAGGCCAAGAGTCAAATGATTCATTGTGACATCAAGTGGCCTAAAAGGGCATGGGATGCATTGTGACACCACAGGGGTTAAGAGAAGCAAGGAACCTTTGTGATCCAATGTAGGCTAACAACCTAAGAATCCCTTGTGACACCAGGGGGCGCAAAAGGACCACGGATGAACTCTGACAGCATGGGGACCTATAGAAGCAAGGAAACATTATGACACCATGAAGGCCAAGAATCAAATGATTCATTGTGACATCAAGTGGCCTAAAAAAGCTTGGAATGCATTGTGACACCACAGAGGTTAAGAGAAGCAAGGAACCATGGTGAACCAATGCAGGCTAACAATCTAATGATCCATTGTGACACCAGGGGTTGCAATAGGGCCAGGGATGAATTGTGAAAGCATGGGGCACAATAAAAACATGGAAGTATTATGACACCATAGAGGCCAAGACTCAAATGATTCATTGTAACACCAAGTGGCCTAAAATGGCATGGGATGCATTGTGACACCACAGAGGTTAAGAGAAGCAAGGAACCTTTGTGACCCAATGCAGGCTAAACATCTGATGATCCCTTGTGACGCCAATGGGCCTAAAAGGGGCAGGGATGAATTGTTACAGCATGGGGACCAATAGAAGCAAGGATCTATAATGCCACCATGGAGGCAAAAAATCAAATAATTCATTGTGACATCAAGTGGTCTAAAAGGGCATGGGATGCATTGTGACAGCACAGGGGTTCAGAGATTCAAGGATCCATTGTGACCCAATGCAGGCTAACAATCTAATGATCCCTTTTGACACCAATGGGCCAAAAAGTGGCAGGGATATATTGTGAAAGCATGGGGCCCAATTAAAACCTGGTACAATTATGCCACCATGGAGGCCAAGAATCAAATGATTCATTGTGACATCAAGTGGCCTAAAAGGGCATGGGATGCATTGTGACACCACAGGGGTTAAGAGAAGCAAGGAACCATTTTGACCCAATGCAGGCTAACAATCTAAGAATCCCTTTTGACACCAGGGGGCGCAAAAGGACCACGGATGAACTCTGACAGCATGGGGATCTATAGAAGCAAGGAACCATTATGACACCATGAAGGCCAAGAATCAAATGGTTCCTTTTAACACCAAATGGCCTAAAAGGTCTTGGAATGTATTGTGACACCAGAGAGGTTAAGAGAAGCAAGGAACCATTGTGACCCAATGCAGGCTAATAATCCCAGGATCCCATTTGACACCAGGGGGCGTAAAAGGGCCAGGGATGAATTGTGTAAGCATGGGGCCCAAGTAAAACCTGGTACAATTATGCCACCATGGAGGCCAAGAATCAAATGATTCATTGTGACATCAAGTGGCCTAAAAGTGCATGGCATGCATTGTGACACCACAGAGGTTAAGAGAAGCAAGGAACCATTGTGACCCAATGCAGGCTAACAATCTAATGATCCCTTGTGACACCAATGGGCCTAAAAGGGGCAGGGATGTATTCTTACAGCACGGGGACCAATAGAAGCAAGGATCTATTATGCCACCGTGGAGGCCAAGAATCAAATAATTCATTGTGACATCATGTGGCCTAAAAGGGCATGGGATGCATTGTGACAGCACAGGGGTTTAGAGAAGCAAGGAACCATTGTGACCCTAGGGAGGCTAATAATCTAATGAACCCTTGTGACACCAATGGGCCTAAAAGTGGCAGGGATGTATTGTGAAAGCATGGGGCCCAAGTAAAACCTGGTACAATTACGCCACCATGGAGGCCAAGAATCAAATGATTCATTGTGACATCAAGTGGCCTAGAAGGGCATGGGATGCATTGTGACACCACAGAGGTTAAGAGAAGCAAGGAACCATTGTGACCCAATGCAGGCTAACAATCTAAGAATCCCTTTTGACACCAGGGGGCGCAAAAGGACCACGGATGAACTCTGACAGCATGGGGACCTATAGAAGCAAGGAACCATTCTGACACCATGAAGGCCAAGAATCAAATGGTTCATTGTGACATCAAGTGGCCTAAAAGGGCTTGGCATGCATTGTGACACCACAGAGGTTAAGAGAAGCAAGGAACCATTGTGACCCAATGCAGGCTAACAATCTAATGATCCCTTGTGGCACCAGGGGGTATAAAAAGGGCCAGGGATGGATTGTGACAGCATGGGGCACAATAAATACATGGAAATATTATGACACCATAGAGGCCAAGACTCAAATGATTCATTGTAACACCAAGTGGCCTAAAATGGCATGGGATGCTTTGTGACACCACAGAGGTTAAGAGAAGCAAGGAACCATTGTGACCCAATGCAGGCTAAACATCTAATGATCCCTGGTGACGCCAATGGGCCTAAAAGGGGCAGGTATGAATTCTTACAGCACGGGGACCAATAGAAGCAAGGATCTATTATGCCACCATGGAGGCCAAGAATCAAATAGTTCATTGTGACATCAAGTGGCCTAAAAGGGCATGGGATGCATTGTGACAGCACAGGGGTTAAGAGAAGCAAGGATCCATTGTGACCCAATGCAGGCTAACAATCTAATGATCCCTTTTGACACCAATGGGCCTAAAAGGGGCAGGGATGTATTGTGAAAGCATGGGGCCCAATTAAAACCTCGTACAATTATGCCACCATGGAGGCCAAGAATCAAATGGTTCATTGTGACATCAAGTGGCCTAAAAGGGCTTGGCATGCATTGTGACACCACAGAGGTTAAGAGAAGCAAGGAACCATTGTGACCCAATGCAGGCTAACAATCTAATGATCCATTGTGACACCAGGGGTTGTAATAGGGCCAGGGATGAATTGTGATAGCATGGGGCACAATAAAAACCTGGAAATATTATGACACCATAGAGGCCAAGACTCAAATTATTCATTGTAACACCAAGTGGCCTAAAAGGGCATGGGATGCATTGTGACACCACAGGGGTTAAGAGAAGCAAGGATCCATTGTGACCCAATGGAGGTAATAATCACAGGATCCCATTTGACACCAGGGGCGTAAAAGGGCCAGGAATAAATTGTGACAGCATGGGGCCCAATAGAAACAAGGAACGATTATGCCACCATGGAGGCCAAGAATCAAATGATTCATTGTGACATCAAGTGGCCTAAAAGCGCATGGGATGCATTGTGACACCACAGGGGTTAAGAGAAGCAAGGAACCATTGTGACCCAATGCAGGCTAACAATCTAATGATCCCTTCAGGCACCAGGGGGTATAAAAAGGGCCAGGGATGGATTGTTACAGCACGGGGACCAATAGAATCAAGGATCTATTATGCCACCATGGAGGCCAAGAATCAAATGATTCATTGTGACATCAAGTGGCCTAAAAGAGCATGGGATGCATTGTGACACCACAGGGGTTAAGAGAAGCAAGGATCCATTGTGACCCAATGGAGGCTAATAATCCCAGGATCCCATTTGACACCAGGGGGCGTAAAAGGGCCAGGAATAAATTGTGACAGCATGGGGCCCAATAGAAACAAGGAACCATTATGACACCATGGAGGCCAAGAATCAAATGATTCATTGTGACATCAAGTGGCCTAAAAGGGCATGGGATGCATTGTGACACCACAGGGGTTAAGAGAAGCAAGGATCCATTGTGACCCAAGGGAGGATAACAATCTAATGATCCCTTGTGACACCAATGGGCCTAACAGGGGCAGGGATGAATTGTGAAAGCATGGTGCCCAAGTAAAACCTGGTACAATTATGCCACCATGGAGGCCAAGAGTCAAATGATTCATTGTGACATCAAGTGGCCTAAAAGGGCATGGGATGCATTGTGACACCACAGGGGTTAAGAGAAGCAAGGAACCTTTGTGATCCAATGCAGGCTAACAACCTAAGAATCCCTTTTGACACCAGGTGGCGCAAAAGGACCACGGATGAACTCTGACAGCATGGGGACCTATAGAAGCAAGGAAACATTATGACACCATGAAGGCCAAGAATCAAATGATTCATTGTGACATCAAGTGGCCTAAAAAAGCTTGGAATGCATTGTGACACCACAGAGGTTAAGAGAAGCAAGGAACCATTGTGAACCAATGCAGGCTAACAATCTAATGATCCATTGTGACACCAGGGGTTGTAATAGGGCCAGGGATGAATTGTGAAAGCATGGGGCACAATAAAAACCTGGAAATATTATGACACCATAGAGGCCAAGACTCAAATGATTCATTGTAACACCAAGTGGCCTAAAATGGCATGGGATGCATTGTGACACCACAGAGGTTAAGAGAAGCAAGGAACCATTGTGACCCAATGCAGGCTAAACATCTGATGATCCCTTGTGACGCCAATGGGCCTAAAAGGGGCAGGGATGAATTGTTACAGCATGGGGACCAATAGAAGCAAGGATCTATAATGCCACCATGGAGGCAAAAAATCAAATAATTCATTGTGACATCAAGTGGTCTAAAAGGGCATGGGATGCATTGTGACAGCACAGGGGTTCAGAGATTCAAGGATCCATTGTGACCCAATGCAGGCTAACAATCTAATGATCCCTTTTGACACCAATGGGCCTAAAAGTGGCAGGGGTATATTGTGAAAGCATGGGGCCCAATTAAAACCTGGTACAATTATGCCACCAAGGAGGCCAAGAATCAAATGATTCATTGTGACATCAAGTGGCCTAAAAGGGCATGGGATGCATTGTGACACCACAGGGGTTAAGAGAAGCAAGGAACCATTGTGACCCAATGCAGGCTAACAATCTAAGAATCCCTTTTGACACCAGGGGGCGCAAAAGGACCACGGATGAACTCTGACAGCATGGGGATCTATAGAAGCAAGGAACCATTATGACACCATGAAGGCCAAGAATCAAATGGTTCCTTTTAACACCAAATGGCCTAAAAGGGCTTGGAATGTATTGTGACACCACAGAGGTAAAGAGAAGCAAGGAACCATTGTGACCCAATGCAGGATAACAATCTAGTGAACCATTGTAATACAAGGTGTTGTATAAGGGCCAGGGATGAATTGTGAAAGCATGGGGCACAATAAAAACATGGAACCATTATGACACCATGGAGGCCAAGAATCAAATGGTTCATTGTGACATCAAGTGGCCTAAAAGGGCTTGGAATGCATTGTGACACCACAGAGGTTAAGAGAAGCAAGGAACCATTGTGACCCAATGGAGGCTAACAATCTAATGATCCCTTGTGGCACCAGGGGGTATAAAAAGGGCCAGGGATGGATTGTTACAGCATGGGGACCAATAGAAGCAAGGATTTATTATGCCACCATGGAGGCCAAGAATCAAATGATTCATTGTGACATCAAGTGGCCTAAAAGGGCATGGGATGCATTGTGACACCACAGGGGTTAAGAGAAGCAAGGAACCATTGTGACCCAATGCAGGCTAATAATCCCAGGATCCCATTTGACACCAGGGGGCGTAAAAGGGCCAGGGATGAATTGTGACAGCATGGGGCCCAATAGAAACCAGGAACCATTATGACACCATTGAGGCCAAGAATCAAATGATTCATTGTGACATCAAGTGGCCTAAAAGGGCATGGGATGCATTGTGACACCCCAGGGGTTAACAGCTGCAAGGAACCATTGTGACCCAATGCAGTCTAACAATCTAATGATCCCTTGTGACACCAATGGGCCTAAAAGGGGCAGGGATGAATTGTGAAAGCATGGTGCCCAAGTAAAACCTGGTACAATTATGCCACCATGGAGGCCAAGAATCAAATGATTCATTGTGACATCAAGTGGCCTAAAAGGGCATGGGATGCATTGTGACACCACAGGAGTTAAGAGAAGCAAGGAACCATTGTGACCCAATGCAGGATTACAATCTAAGAATCCCTTTTGACACCAGAGGGCGCAAAAGGACCACGGATGGACTCTGACAGCATGGGGACCTATAGAATCAATGAACCATTATGACACCATGAAGGCCAAGAATCAAATGGTTCATTGTGACATCAAGTGGCCTAAAAGGGCTTGGAATGCATTGTGACACCACAGAGCTTAAGAGAAGCAAGGAACCATTGTGACCCAATGCAGGCTAACAATCTAATGATCCCTTGTGGCACCAGGGGGTATAAAAAGGGCCAGGGATGGATTGTTACAGCACGGGGACCAATAGAAGCAAGGATCTATTATGCCACCATGGAGGCCAAGAATCAAATGATTCATTGTGACATCAAGTGGCCTAAAAGGCATGGGATGCATTGTGACACCACAGGGGTTAAGAGAAGCAAGGACCCATTGTGACCCAATGGAGGCTAATAATCCAAGGATCCCATTTGACACCAGGGGGCGTAAAAGGGCCAGGAATAAATTGTGACAGCATGGGGCCCAATAGAAACAAGGCACCATTATGCCACCATGGAGGCCAAGAATCAAATGATTCATTGTGACCTCAAGTGGCCTAAAAGGGCATGGGATGCATTGTAACACCACAGAGGTTAAGAGAAGCAAGGATCCATTGTGACCCAATGCAGGCTAACAATCTAATGATCCCTTGTGACACCAATGGGCCTAAAAGGGGCACGGATGAATTGTGAAAGCATGGGGCCCAAGTAAAACCTGGTACAATTACGCCACCATGGAGGCCAAGAATCAAATGATTCATTGTGACATCAAGTGGCCTAGAAGTGCATGGGATGCATTGTGACTCCACAGGGGTTAAGAGAAGCAAGGAACCATTGTGACCCAATGCTGGCTAACAATCTAAGAATCCCTTTTGACACCAGGGGGTGCAAAAGGACCACGGATAAACTGTGACAGCATGGGGACCTATAGAAGCAAGGAAACATTATGACACCATGAAGGCCAAGAATCAAATGGTTCATTGTAAGACCAAGTGGCCTAAAAGGGTTTGGAATGCATTGTGACACCACAGAATTTAAGAGAAGCAAGGAACCATTGTGAACCAATGCAGGCTAACAATCTAATGATCCATTGTGACACCAGGGGTTGTAATAGGGCCAGGGATGAATTGTGAAAGCATGGGGCACAATAAAAACATGGAAATATTATGACACCATAGAGGCCAAGACTCAAATGATTCATTGTAACACCAAGTGGCCTAAAATGGCATGGGATGCTTTGTGACACCACAGAGGTTAAGAGAAGCAAGGAACCATTGTGACCCAATGCAGGCTAAACATCTGATGATCCCTTGTGTCGCCAATGGGCCTAAAAGGGGCAGGGATGTATTCTTACAGCACGGGGACCAATAGAAGCAAGGATCTATTATGCCACCGTGGAGGCCAAGAATCAAATAATTCATTGTGACATCAAGTGGTCTAAAAGGGCATGGGATGCATTGTGACAGCACAGGGGTTCAGAGATTCAAGGATCCATTGTGACCCAATGCAGGCTAACAATCTAATGATCCCTTTTGACACCAATGGGCCTAAAAGTTGCAGGGATATATTGTGAAAGCATGGGGCCAAATTAAAACCTGGTACAATTATGCCACCATGGAGGCGAAGAATCAAATGATTCATTGTGACATCAAGTGGCCTAAAAGGGCATGGGATGCATTGTGACACCACAGGGGTTAAGAGAAGCAAGGAACCATTGTGACCCAATGCAGGCTAACAATCTAAGAATCCCTTTTTGACACCAGGGGGCGCAAAAGGACCACGGATGAACTCTGACAGCATGGGGATCTATAGAACCAAGGAACCATTATGACACCATGAAGGCCAAGAATCAAATGGTTCATTGTAAGACCAAGTGGCCTAAAAGGGTTTGGAATGCATTGTGACACCACAGAGGTTAAGAGAAGCAAGGAACCATTGTGACCCTATGCAGGCTAATAATCCCAGGATCCCATTTGACACCAGGGGGCGTAAAAGGGCCAGGGATGAATTGTGTAAGCATGGGGCCCAAGTAAAACCTGGTACAATTATGCCACCATGGAGGCCAAGAATCAAATGATTCATTGTGACATCAAGTGGCCTAAAAGGGCATGGCATGCATTGTGACACCACAGGGGTTAAGAGAAGCAAGGAACCATTGTGACCCAATGCAGGCTAGCAATCTAATGATCCCTTGTGACACCAATGGGCCTAAAAGGGGCAGGGATGTATTCTTACAGCACGGGGACCAATAGAAGCAAGGATCTATTATGCCACCGTGGAGGCCAAGAATCAAATAATTCATTGTGACATCATGTGGCCTAAAAGGGCATGGGATGCATTGTGACACCACAGGGGTTAAGAGAAGCAAGGATCCATTGTGACCCAATGCAGGCTAACAATCTAATCATCCCTTTTGACACCAATGGGCCTAAAAGTGGCAGGGATGAATTGTGAAAGCATGGGGCCCAAGTAAAACCTGGTACAATTACGCCACCATGGAGGCCAAGAATCAAATGATTCATTGTGACATCAAGTGGCCTAGAAGTGCATGGGATGCATTGTGACACCACAGAGGTTACGAGAAGCAAGGAACCATTGTGACCCAATGCAGGCTAACAATCTAAGAATCCCTTTTGACACCAGGGGGCGCAAAAGGACCACGGATGAACTGTGACAGCATGGGGACCTATAGAAGCAAGGAACCATTATGACACCATGAAGGCCAAGAATCAAATGGTTCATTGTAAGACCAAGTGGCCTAAAAGGGTTTGGAATGCATTGTGACACCACAGAGGTAAAGAGAAGCAAGGAACCATTGTGACCCAATGCAGGATAACAATCTAGTGAACCATTGTAATACAAGGTGTTGTATAAGGGCCAGGGATGAATTGTGAAAGCATGGGGCACAATAAAAACATGGAACCATTATGACACCATGGAGGCCAAGAATCAAATGATTCATTGTGACATCAAGTGGCCTAGAAGGGCATGGGATGCATTGTGACACCACAGGGGTTAAGAGAAGCAAGGAACCATTGTGACCCAATGCAGGCTAACAATCTAAGAATCCCTTTTGACACCAGGGGGCGCAAAAGGACCACGGATGAACTCTGATAGCATGGGGACCTATAGAAGCAAGGAACCATTATGACACCATGAAGGCCAAGAATCAAATGATTCATTGTGACATCAAGTGGCCTAAAAGGGCTTGGACTGCATTGTGACACCACAGAGGTTAAGAGAAGCAAGGAACCATTGTGACCCAATGCAGGCTAACAATCTAATGATCCCTTGTGGCACCAGGGCGTATAAAAAGGGCCAGGGATGGATTTTTACAGCATGGGGACCAATAGAAGCAAGGATTTATTATGCCAACATGGAGGCCAAGAATCAAATGATTCATTGTGACATCAAGTGGCCTAAAAGGGCATGGGATGCATTGTGACACCACAGGAGTTAAGAGAAGCAAGGAACCATTGTGACCCAATGCAGGATTACAATCTAAGAATCCCTTTTGACACCAGAGGGCGCAAAAGGACCACGGATGGACTCTGACAGCATGGGGACCTATAGAATCAATGAACCATTATGACACCATGAAGGCCAAGAATCAAATGGTTCATTGTGACATCAAGTGGCCTAAAAGGGCTTGGAATGCATTGTGACACCACAGAGCTTAAGAGAAGCAAGGAACCATTGTGACCCAATGCAGGCTAACAATCTAATGATCCCTTGTGGCACCAGGGGGTATAAAAAGGGCCAGGGATGGATTGTTACAGCACGGGGCCCAATAGAAGCAAGGATCTATTATGCCACCATGGAGGCCAAGAATCAAATGATTCATTGTGACATCAAGTGGCCTAAAAGGCATGGGATGCATTGTGACACCACAGGGGTTAAGAGAAGCAAGGACCCATTGTGACCCAATGGAGGCTAATAATCCAAGGATCCCATTTGACACCAGGGGGCGTAAAAGGGCCAGGAATAAATTGTGACAGCATGGGGCCCAATAGAAACAAGGCACCATTATGCCACCATGGAGGCCAAGAATCAAATGATTCATTGTGACATCAAGTGGCCTAAAAGGGCATGGGATGCATTGTAACACCACAGAGGTTAAGAGAAGCAAGGATCCATTGTGACCCAATGCAGGCTAACAATCTAATGATCCCTTGTGACACCAATGGGCCTAAAAGGGGCACGGATGAATTGTGAAAGCATGGGGCCCAAGTAAAACCTGGTACAATTACGCCACCATGGAGGCCAAGAATCAAATGATTCATTGTGACATCAAGTGGCCTAGAAGTGCATGGGATGCATTGTGACTCCACAGGGGTTAAGAGAAGCAAGGAACCATTGTGACCCAATGCTGGCTAACAATCTAAGAATCCCTTTTGACACCAGGGGGTGCAAAAGGACCACGGATAAACTGTGACAGCATGGGGACCTATAGAAGCAAGGAAACATTATGACACCATGAAGGCCAAGAATCAAATGGTTCATTGTAAGACCAAGTGGCCTAAAAGGGTTTGGAATGCATTGTGACACCACAGAATTTAAGAGAAGCAAGGAACCATTGTGAACCAATGCAGGCTAACAATCTAATGATCCATTGTGACACCAGGGGTTGTAATAGGGCCAGGGATGAATTGTGAAAGCATGGGGCACAATAAAAACATGGAAATATTATGACACCATAGAGGCCAAGACTCAAATGATTCATTGTAACACCAAGTGGCCTAAAATGGCATGGGATGCTTTGTGACACCACAGAGGTTAAGAGAAGCAAGGAACCATTGTGACCCAATGCAGGCTAAACATCTGATGATCCCTTGTGACGCCAATGGGCCTAAAAGGGGCAGGGATGTATTCTTACAGCACGGGGACCAATAGAAGCAAGGATCTATTATGCCACCGTGGAGGCCAAGAATCAAATAATTCATTGTGACATCAAGTGGTCTAAAAGGGCATGGGATGCATTGTGACAGCACAGGGGTTCAGAGATTCAAGGATCCATTGTGACCCAATGCAGGCTAACAATCTAATGATCCCTTTTGACACCAATGGGCCTAAAAGTTGCAGGGATATATTGTGAAAGCATGGGGCCAAATTAAAACCTGGTACAATTATGCCACCATGGAGGCGAAGAATCAAATGATTCATTGTGACATCAAGTGGCCTAAAAGGGCATGGGATGCATTGTGACACCACAGGGGTTAAGAGAAGCAAGGAACCATTGTGACCCAATGCAGGCTAATAATCCCAGGATCCCATTTGACACCAGGGGGCGTAAAAGGGCCAGGGATGAATTGTGCAAGCATGGGGCCCAAGTAAAACCTGGTACAATTATGCCACCATGGAGGCCAAGAATCAAATGATTCATTGTGACATCAAGTGGCCTAAAAGGGCATGGCATGCATTGTGACACCACAGGGGTTAAGAGAAGCAAGGAACCATTGTGACCCAATGCAGGCTAGCAATCTAATGATCCCTTGTGACACCAATGGGCCTAAAAGGGGCAGGGATGTATTCCTACAGCACGGGGACCAATAGAAGCAAGGATCTATTATGCCACCGTGGAGGCCAAGAATCAAATAATTCATTGTGACATCATGTGGCCTAAAAGGGCATGGGATGCATTGTGACAGCACAGGGGTTAAGAGAAGCAAGGATCCATTGTGACCCAATGCAGGCTAACAATCTAATCATCCCTTTTGACACCAATGGGCCTAAAAGTGGCAGGGATGAATTGTGAAAGCATGGGGCCCAAGTAAAACCTGGTACAATTACGCCACCATGGAGGCCAAGAATCAAATGATTCATTGTGACATCAAGTGGCCTAGAAGTGCATGGGATGCATTGTGACACCACAGAGGTTACGAGAAGCAAGGAACCATTGTGACCCAATGCAGGCTAACAATCTAAGAATCCCTTTTGACACCAGGGGGCGCAAAAGGACCACGGATGAACTGTGACAGCATGGGGACCTATAGAAGCAAGGAACCATTATGACACCATGAAGGCCAAGAATCAAATGGTTCATTGTAAGACCAAGTGGCCTAAAAGGGTTTGGAATGCATTGTGACACCACAGAGGTAAAGAGAAGCAAGGAACCATTGTGACCCAATGCAGGATAACAATCTAGTGAACCATTGTAATACAAGGTGTTGTATAAGGGCCAGGGATGAATTGTGAAAGCATGGGGCACAATAAAAACATGGAACCATTATGACACCATGGAGGCCAAGAATCAAATGATTCATTGTGACATCAAGTGGCCTAGAAGGGCATGGGATGCATTGTGACACCACAGGGGTTAAGAGAAGCAAGGAACCATTGTGACCCAATGCAGGCTAACAATCTAAGAATCCCTTTTGACACCAGGGGGCGCAAAAGGACCACGGATGAACTCTGATAGCATGGGGACCTATAGAAGCAAGGAACCATTATGACACCATGAAGGCCAAGAATCAAATGATTCATTGTGACATCAAGTGGCCTAAAAGGGCTTGGACTGCATTGTGACACCACAGAGGTTAAGAGAAGCAAGGAACCATTGTGACCCAATGCAGGCTAACAATCTAATGATCCCTTGTGGCACCAGGGCGTATAAAAAGGGCCAGGGATGGATTTTTACAGCATGGGGACCAATAGAAGCAAGGATTTATTATGCCAACATGGAGGCCAAGAATCAAATGATTCATTGTGACATCAAGTGGCCTAAAAGGGCATGGGATGCATTGTGACACCACAGGAGTTAAGAGAAGCAAGGAACCATTGTGACCCAATGCAGGATTACAATCTAAGAATCCCTTTTGACACCAGAGGGCGCAAAAGGACCACGGATGGACTCTGACAGCATGGGGACCTATAGAATCAATGAACCATTATGACACCATGAAGGCCAAGAATCAAATGGTTCATTGTGACATCAAGTGGCCTAAAAGGGCTTGGAATGCATTGTGACACCACAGAGCTTAAGAGAAGCAAGGAACCATTGTGACCCAATGCAGGCTAACAATCTAATGATCCCTTGTGGCACCAGGGGGTATAAAAAGGGCCAGGGATGGATTGTTACAGCACGGGGCCCAATAGAAGCAAGGATCTATTATGCCACCATGGAGGCCAAGAATCAAATGATTCATTGTGACATCAAGTGGCCTAAAAGGCATGGGATGCATTGTGACACCACAGGGGTTAAGAGAAGCAAGGACCCATTGTGACCCAATGGAGGCTAATAATCCAAGGATCCCATTTGACACCAGGGGGCGTAAAAGGGCCAGGAATAAATTGTGACAGCATGGGGCCCAATAGAAACAAGGCACCATTATGCCACCATGGAGGCCAAGAATCAAATGATTCATTGTGACATCAAGTGGCCTAAAAGGGCATGGGATGCATTGTAACACCACAGAGGTTAAGAGAAGCAAGGATCCATTGTGACCCAATGCAGGCTAACAATCTAATGATCCCTTGTGACACCAATGGGCCTAAAAGGGGCACGGATGAATTGTGAAAGCATGGGGCCCAAGTAAAACCTGGTACAATTACGCCACCATGGAGGCCAAGAATCAAATGATTCATTGTGACATCAAGTGGCCTAGAAGTGCATGGGATGCATTGTGACTCCACAGGGGTTAAGAGAAGCAAGGAACCATTGTGACCCAATGCTGGCTAACAATCTAAGAATCCCTTTTGACACCAGGGGGTGCAAAAGGACCACGGATAAACTGTGACAGCATGGGGACCTATAGAAGCAAGGAAACATTATGACACCATGAAGGCCAAGAATCAAATGGTTCATTGTAAGACCAAGTGGCCTAAAAGGGTTTGGAATGCATTGTGACACCACAGAATTTAAGAGAAGCAAGGAACCATTGTGAACCAATGCAGGCTAACAATCTAATGATCCATTGTGACACCAGGGGTTGTAATAGGGCCAGGGATGAATTGTGAAAGCATGGGGCACAATAAAAACATGGAAATATTATGACACCATAGAGGCCAAGACTCAAATGATTCATTGTAACACCAAGTGGCCTAAAATGGCATGGGATGCTTTGTGACACCACAGAGGTTAAGAGAAGCAAGGAACCATTGTGACCCAATGCAGGCTAAACATCTGATGATCCCTTGTGACGCCAATGGGCCTAAAAGGGGCAGGGATGTATTCTTACAGCACGGGGACCAATAGAAGCAAGGATCTATTATGCCACCGTGGAGGCCAAGAATCAAATAATTCATTGTGACATCAAGTGGTCTAAAAGGGCATGGGATGCATTGTGACAGCACAGGGGTTCAGAGATTCAAGGATCCATTGTGACCCAATGCAGGCTAACAATCTAATGATCCCTTTTGACACCAATGGGCCTAAAAGTTGCAGGGATATATTGTGAAAGCATGGGGCCAAATTAAAACCTGGTACAATTATGCCACCATGGAGGCGAAGAATCAAATGATTCATTGTGACATCAAGTGGCCTAAAAGGGCATGGGATGCATTGTGACACCACAGGGGTTAAGAGAAGCAAGGAACCATTGTGACCCAATGCAGGCTAACAATCTAAGAATCCCTTTTTGACACCAGGGGGCGCAAAAGGACCACGGATGAACTCTGACAGCATGGGGATCTATAGAACCAAGGAACCATTATGACACCATGAAGGCCAAGAATCAAATGGTTCATTGTAAGACCAAGTGGCCTAAAAGGGTTTGGAATGCATTGTGACACCACAGAGGTTAAGAGAAGCAAGGAACCATTGTGACCCTATGCAGGCTAATAATCCCAGGATCCCATTTGACACCAGGGGGCGTAAAAGGGCCAGGGATGAATTGTGCAAGCATGGGGCCCAAGTAAAACCTGGTACAATTATGCCACCATGGAGGCCAAGAATCAAATGATTCATTGTGACATCAAGTGGCCTAAAAGGGCATGGCATGCATTGTGACACCACAGGGGTTAAGAGAAGCAAGGAACCATTGTGACCCAATGCAGGCTAGCAATCTAATGATCCCTTGTGACACCAATGGGCCTAAAAGGGGCAGGGATGTATTCTTACAGCACGGGGACCAATAGAAGCAAGGATCTATTATGCCACCGTGGAGGCCAAGAATCAAATAATTCATTGTGACATCATGTGGCCTAAAAGGGCATGGGATGCATTGTGACAGCACAGGGGTTAAGAGAAGCAAGGATCCATTGTGACCCAATGCAGGCTAACAATCTAATCATCCCTTTTGACACCAATGGGCCTAAAAGTGGCAGGGATGAATTGTGAAAGCATGGGGCCCAAGTAAAACCTGGTACAATTACGCCACCATGGAGGCCAAGAATCAAATGATTCATTGTGACATCAAGTGGCCTAGAAGGGCATGGGATGCATTGTGACACCACAGAGGTTACGAGAAGCAAGGAACCATTGTGACCCAATGCAGGCTAACAATCTAAGAATCCCTTTTGACACCAGGGGGCGCAAAAGGACCACGGATGAACTGTGACAGCATGGGGACCTATAGAAGCAAGGAACCATTATGACACCATGAAGGCCAAGAATCAAATGGTTCATTGTAAGACCAAGTGGCCTAAAAGGGTTTGGAATGCATTGTGACACCACAGAGGTAAAGAGAAGCAAGGAACCATTGTGACCCAATGCAGGATAACAATCTAGTGAACCATTGTAATACAAGGTGTTGTATAAGGGCCAGGGATGAATTGTGAAAGCATGGGGCACAATAAAAACATGGAACCATTATGACACCATGGAGGCCAAGAATCAAATGATTCATTGTGACATCAAGTGGCCTAGAAGGGCATGGGATGCATTGTGACACCACAGGGGTTAAGAGAAGCAAGGAACCATTGTGACCCAATGCAGGCTAACAATCTAAGAATCCCTTTTGACACCAGGGGGCGCAAAAGGACCACGGATGAACTCTGATAGCATGGGGACCTATAGAAGCAAGGAACCATTATGACACCATGAAGGCCAAGAATCAAATGATTCATTGTGACATCAAGTGGCCTAAAAGGGCTTGGACTGCATTGTGACACCACAGAGGTTAAGAGAAGCAAGGAACCATTGTGACCCAATGCAGGCTAACAATCTAATGATCCCTTGTGGCACCAGGGCGTATAAAAAGGGCCAGGGATGGATTTTTACAGCATGGGGACCAATAGAAGCAAGGATTTATTATGCCAACATGGAGGCCAAGAATCAAATGATTCATTGTGACATCAAGTGGCCTAAAAGGGCATGGGATGCATTGTGACACCACAGGAGTTAAGAGAAGCAAGGATCCATTGTGACCCAATGGAGGCTAATAATCCCAGGATCCCATTTGACACCAGGGGGCGTAAAAGGGCCAGGAAGAAATTGTGACAGCATGGGGCCCAATAGAAACAAGGAACCATTATGCCACCATGGAGGCGAAAAATCAAATGATTCATTGTGACATCAAGTGGCCTAAAAGGGCATGGGATGCATTGTGACAGCACAGGGGTTAAGAGCTGCAAGGAACCATTGTGACCCAATGCAGGCTAACAATCTAATGATCCCTTGTGACACCAATGGGCCTAAAAGGGGCAGGGATGAATTGTGAAAGCATGGGGCCCAAGTAAAACCTGGTACAATTATGCCACCATGGAGGCCAAGAATCAAATGATTCATTGTGACATCAAGTGGCCTAAAAGGGCATGGGATGCATTGTGACAGCACAGGGGTTAAGAGAAGCAAGGAACCATTGTGACCCAATGCAGGCTAACAATCTAAGAATCCCTTTTGACACCAGGGGGCGCAAAAGGACCACGGATGAACTGTGACAGCTTGGGGACCTATAGAAGCAAGGAACCATTATGACACCATGAAGGCCAAGAATCAAATGGTTCATTGTAAGACCAAGAGGCCTAAAAGGGTTTGGAATGCATTGTGACACCACAGAGGTAAAGAGAAGCAAGGAACCATTGTGACCCAAAGCAGGCTAACAATCTAATGATCCCTTGTGGCACCAGGGGGTATAAAAAGGGCCAGGGATGGATTGTTACAGCACGGGGCCCAATAGAAGCAAGGATCTATTATGCCACCATGGAGGCCAAGAATCAAATGATTCATTGTGACATCAAGTGGCCTAAAAGGCATGGGATGCATTGTGACACCACAGGGGTTAAGAGAAGCAAGGACCCATTGTGACCCAATGGAGGCTAATAATCCCAGGATCCCATTTGACACCAGGGGGCGTAAAAGGGCCAGGAATAAATTGTGACAGCATGGGGCCCAATAGAAACAAGGCACCATTATGCCACCATGGAGGCCAAGAATCAAATGATTCATTGTGACATCAAGTGGCCTAAAAGGGCATGGGATGCATTGTAACACCACAGAGGTTAAGAGAAGCAAGGATCCATTGTGACCCAATGCAGGCTAACAATCTAATGATCCCTTGTGACACCAATGGGCCTAAAAGGGGCACGGATGAATTGTGAAAGCATGGGGACCAAGTAAAACCTGGTACAATTACGCCACCATGGAGGCCAAGAATCAAATGATTCATTGTGACATCAAGTGGCCTAGAAGGGCATGGGATGCATTGTGACTCCACAGGGGTTAAGAGAAGCAAGGAACCATTGTGACCCAATGCAGGCTAACAATCTAAGAATCCCTTTTGACACCAGGGGGTGCAAAAGGACCACGGATAAACTGTGACAGCATGGGGACCTATAGAAGCAAGGAACCATTATGACACCATGAAGGCCAAGAATCAAATGGTTCATTGTAAGACCAAGTGGCCTAAAAGGGTTTGGAATTCATTGTGACACCACAGGGGTTAAGAGAATCAAGGAACCATTGTGACCCAATGCAGGCTAAACATCTAATGATCCCTTGTGACGCCAATGGGCCTAAAAGGGGCAGGGATGTATTCTTACAGCACCAGGACCAATAGAAGCAAGGATCTATTATGCCACCGTGGAGGCCAAGAATCAAATGATTCATTGTGACATCAAGTGGCCTAAAAGGGCATGGGATGCATTGTGACACCACAGGGGTGCAGACAAGCAAGGAACCATTGTGACCCAATGCAGGCTAAACATCTAATGATCCCTTGTGACACCAATGGGCCTAAAAGGGGCAGGGATGAATTCTTACAGCATGGGGACCAATAGAAGCAAGGATCTATTATGCCACCATGGAGACCAAGAATCAAATAATTCATTGTGACATCATGTGGCCTAAAAGGGCATGGGATGCATTGTGACACCACAGAGGTTACGAGAAGCAAGGAACCATTGTGACCCAATGCAGGCTAACAATCTAAGAATCCCTTTTGACACCAGGGGGCGCAAAAGGACCACGGATGAACTCTGACAGCATGGGGATCTATAGAAGCAAGGAACCATTATGACACCATGAAGGCCAAGAATCAAATGGCTCATTGTAACACCAAATGGCCTAAAAGGGCTTGGAATGTATTGTGACACCACAGAGGTTAAGAGAAGCAAGGAACCATTGTGACCCAATGCAGGCCAATAATCCCAGGATCCCATTTGACACCAGGGGGCGTAAAAGGGCCAGGGATGAATTGTGACAGCATGGGGCCCAATTAAAACCTCGTACAATTATGCCACCATGAAGGCCAAGAATCAAATGATTCATTGTGACATCAAGTGGCCTAAAATGGCATGGCATGCATTGTGACACCACAGAGGTTAAGAGAAGCAAGGAACCATTGTGACCCAATGCAGGCTAACAATCTAATGATCCCTTGTGGCACCAGGGGGTATAAAAAGGGCCAGGGATGTATTGTTACAGCATGGGGACCAATAGAAGCAAGGATTTATTATGCCACCATGGAGGCCAAGAATCAAATGATTCATTGTGACATCAAGTGGCCTAAAAGGGCATGGGATGCATTGTGACACCACAGGGGTTAAGAGAAGCAAGGATCCATTGTGACCCAATGGAGGCTAATAATCCCAGGATCCCATTTGACACCAGGGGGCGTAAAAGGGCCAGGAAGAAATTGTGACAGCATGGGGCCCAATAGAAACAAGGAACCATTATGCCACCATGGAGGCCAAGAATCAAATGATTCATTGTAACATCAAGTGGCCTAAAAGGGCTTGGAAGGCATTGTGACACCACAGAGGTTAAGAGAAGCAAGGAACCATTGTGACCCAATGGAGGCTAACAATCTAATGATCCCTTGTGACACCAATGGGCCTAAAAGGGGCAGGGATGTATTCTTACAGCACGGGGACCAATAGAAGCAAGGATCTATTATGCCAACGTGGAGGCCAAGAATCAAATAATTCATTGTGACATCATGTGGCCTAAAAGGCCATGGGATGCATTGTGACAGCACAGGGGTTAAGAGAAGCAAGGATCCATTGTGACCCAATGCAGGCTAACAATCTAATGATCCCTTGTGACACCAATGGGCCTAAAAGGGGCAGGGATGTATTGTGAAAGCATGGGGCCCAATTAAAACCTGGTTCAATTACGCCACCATGGAGGCCAAGAATCAAATGATTCATTGTGACATCAAGTGGCCTAAAAGGGCATGGGATGCATTGTGACACCACAGGGGTTAAGAGAAGCAAGGAACCATTGTGACCCAATGCAGGCTAATAATCCCAGGATCCCTTTTGACACCAGGGGGCGTAAAAGGACCACGGATGAACTGTGACAGCATGGGGACCTATAGAAGCAAGGAACCATTATGACACCATGAAGGCCAAGAATCAAATGGTTCATTGTAAGACCAAGAGGCCTAAAAGGGTTTGGAATGCATTGTGACACCACAGAGGTTAAGAGAAGCAAGGAACCATTGTGACCCCATGCAGGCTAACAATCTAATGATCCCTTGTGTCACCAGGGGTTATAAAAAGGGCCAGGGATGTATTGTTACAGCATGGGGACCAATAGAAGCAAGGATTTATTATGCCACCATGGAGGCCAAGAATCAAATGATTCATTGTGACATTAAGTGGCCTAAAAGGGCATGGGATGCATTGTGACACCACAGGGGTTAAGAGAAGCAAGGATCCATTGTGACCCAATGGAGGCTAATAATCCCAGGATCCCATTTGACACCAGGGGGAGTAAAAGGGCCAGGAATAAATTGTGACAGCATGGGGCCCAATAGAAACAAGGAACCATTATGCCACCATGGAGGCCAAGAATCAAATGATTCATTGTAACATCAAGTGGCCTAAAAGGGCTTGGAATGCATTGTGACACCACAGGGGTTAAGAGAAGCAAGGAACCATTGTGACCCAATGCAGGCTAACAATCTAATGATCCCTTGTGACACCAATGGGCCTAAAAGGGGCAGGGATGTATTCTTACAGCACGGGGACCAATAGAAGCAAGGATCTATTATGCCACCGTGGAGGCCAAGAATCAAATAATTCATTGTGACATCATGTGGCCTAAAAGGGCATGGAATGCATTGTGACAGCACAGGGGTTAAGAGAAGCAAGGATCCATTGTGACCCAATGCAGGCTAACAATCTAAGAATCCCTTTTGACACCAGGGGGTGCAAAAGGACCACGGATAAACTGTGACAGCATGGGGACCTATAGAAGCAAGGAACCATTATGACACCATGAAGGCCAAGAATCAAATGGTTCATTGTAAGACCAAGTGGCCTAAAAGGGTTTGGAATGCATTGTGACACCACAGGGGTTAAGAGAAGCAAGGAACCATTGTGACCCAATGCAGGCTAAACATCTGATGATCCCTTGTGACGCCAATGGGCCTAAAAGGGGCAGGGATGTATTCTTACAGCACCAGGACCAATAGAAGCAAGGATCTATTATGCCACCGTGGAGGCCAAGAATCAAATGATTCATTGTGACATCAAGTGGCCTAAAAGGGCATGGGATGCATTGTGACACCACAGGGGTGCAGACAAGCAAGGAACCATTGTGACCCAATGCAGGCTAAACATCTAATGATCCCTTGTGACACCAATGGGCCTAAAAGGGACAGGGATGAATTCTTACAGCATGGGGACCAATAGAAGCAAGGATCTATTATGCCACCATGGAGACCAAGAATCAAATAATTCATTGTGACATCATGTGGCCTAAAAGGGCATGGGATGCATTGTGACACCACAGAGGTTACGAGAAGCAAGGAACCATTGTGACCCAATGCAGGCTAACAATCTAAGAATCCCTTTTGACACCAGGGGGCGCAAAAGGACCACAGATGAACTCTGACAGCATGGGGATCTATAGAAGCAAGGAACCATTATGACACCATGAAGGCCAAGAATCAAATGGCTCATTGTAAGACGAAGTGGCCTAAAAGGGCTTGGCATGCATTGTGACACCACAGAGGTTAAGAGAAGCAAGGAACCATTGTGACCCAATGCAGGCTAATAATCCCAGGATCCCATTTGACACCAGGGGGCGTAAAAGGGCCAGGGATGAATTGTGACAGCATGGGGCCCAATTAAAACCTTGTACAATTATGCCACCATGGAGGCCAAGAATCAAATGATTCATTGTGACATCAAGTGGCCTAAAATGGCATGGCATGCATTGTGACACCACAGAGGTTAAGAGAAGCAAGGAACCATTGTGACCCAATGCAGGCTAACAATCTAATGATCCCTTGTGGCACCAGGGGGTATAAAAAGGGCCAGGGATGTATTGTTACAGCATGGGGACCAATAGAAGCAAGGATTTATTATGCCACCATGGAGGCCAAGAATCAAATGATTCATTGTGACATCAAGTGGCCTAAAAGGGCATGGGATGCATTGTGACACCACAGGGGTTAAGAGAAGCAAGGATCCATTGTGACCCAATGGAGGCTAATAATCCCAGGATCCCATTTCACACCAGGGGGCGTAAAAGGGCCAGGAAGAAATTGTGACAGCATGGGGCCCAATAGAAACCAGGAACCATTATGACACCATGGAGGCCAAGAATCAAATGATTCATTGTAACATCAAGTGGCCTAAAAGGGCTTGGAAGGCATTGTGACACCACAGAGGTTAAGAGAAGCAAGGAACCATTGTGACCCAATGCAGGCTAACAATCTAATGATCCCTTGTGACACCAATGGGCCTAAAAGGGGCAGGGATGTATTCTTACAGCACGGGGACCAATAGAAGCAAGGATCTATTATGCCACCGTGGAGGCCAAGAATCAAATAATTCATTGTGACATCATGTGGCCTAAAAGGGCATGGAATGCATTGTGACAGCACAGGGGTTAAGAGAAGCAAGGATCCATTGTGACCCAATGCAGGCTAACAATCTAAGAATCCCTTTTGACACCAGGGGGTGCAAAAGGACCACGGATAAACTGTGACAGCATGGGGACCTATAGAAGCAAGGAACCATTATGACACCATGAAGGCCAAGAATCAAATGGTTCATTGTAAGACCAAGTGGCCTAAAAGGGTTTGGAATGCATTGTGACACCACAGGGGTTAAGAGAAGCAAGGAACCATTGTGACCCAATGCAGGCTAAACATCTGATGATCCCTTGTGACGCCAATGGGCCTAAAAGGGGCAGGGATGTATTCTTACAGCACCAGGACCAATAGAAGCAAGGATCTATTATGCCACCGTGGAGGCCAAGAATCAAATGATTCATTGTGACATCAAGTGGCCTAAAAGGGCATGGGATGCATTGTGACACCACAGGGGTGCAGACAAGCAAGGAACCATTGTGACCCAATGCAGGCTAAACATCTAATGATCCCTTGTGACACCAATGGGCCTAAAAGGGACAGGGATGAATTCTTACAGCATGGGGACCAATAGAAGCAAGGATCTATTATGCCACCATGGAGACCAAGAATCAAATAATTCATTGTGACATCATGTGGCCTAAAAGGGCATGGGATGCATTGTGACACCACAGAGGTTACGAGAAGCAAGGAACCATTGTGACCCAATGCAGGCTAACAATCTAAGAATCCCTTTTGACACCAGGGGGCGCAAAAGGACCACGGATGAACTCTGACAGCATGGGGATCTATAGAAGCAAGGAACCATTATGACACCATGAAGGCCAAGAATCAAATGGCTCATTGTAACACCAAATGGCCTAAAAGGGCTTGGAATGTATTGTGACACCACAGAGGTTAAGAGAAGCAAGGAACCATTGTGACCCAATGCAGGCTAATAATCCCAGGATCCCATTTGACACCAGGGGGCGTAAAAGGGCCAGGGATGAATTGTGACAGCATGGGGCCCAATTAAAACCTTGTACAATTATGCCACCATGGAGGCCAAGAATCAAATGATTCATTGTGACATCAAGTGGCCTAAAATGGCATGGCATGCATTGTGACACCACAGAGGTTAAGAGAAGCAAGGAACCATTGTGACCCAATGCAGGCTAAAAATCTAAGAATCCCTTTTGACACCAGGGGGCGTAAAAGGACCACGGATGAACTGTGACAGCATGGGGACCTATAGAATCAAGGAACCATTATGACACCATGAAGGCCAAGAATCAAATGGTTCATTGTAAGACCAAGAGGCATTAAAGGGTTTGGAATGCATTGTGACACCACAGAGGTTAAGAGAAGCAAGGAACCATTGTGACCCCATGCAGGCTAACAATCTAATGATCCCTTGTGTCACCAGGGGGTATAAAAAGGGCCAGGGATGTATTGTTACAGCATGGGGACCAATAGAAGCAAGGATTTATTATGCCACCATGGAGGCCAAGAATCAAATGATTCATTGTGACATTAAGTGGCCTAAAAGGGCATGGGATGCATTGTGACACCACAGGGGTTAAGAGAAGCAAGGATCCATTGTGACCCAATGGAGGCTAATAATCCCAGGATCCCATTTGACACCAGGGGGAGTAAAAGGGCCAGGAATAAATTGTGACAGCATGGGGCCCAATAGAAACAAGGAACCATTATGCCACCATGGAGGCCAAGAATCAAATGATTCATTGTAACATCAAGTGGCCTAAAAGGGCTTGGAATGCATTGTGACACCACAGGGGTTAAGAGAAGCAAGGAACCATTGTGACCCAATGCAGGCTAACAATCTAATGATCCCTTGTGACACCAATGGGCCTAAAAGGGGCAGGGATGTATTCTTACAGCACGGGGACCAATAGAAGCAAGGATCTATTATGCCACCGTGGAGGCCAAGAATCAAATAATTCATTGTGACATCATGTGGCCTAAAAGGGCATGGAATGCATTGTGACAGCACAGGGGTTAAGAGAAGCAAGGATCCATTGTGACCCAATGCAGGCTAACAATCTAATGATCCCTTTTGACACCAATGGGCCTAAAAGGGGCAGGGATGTATTGTGAAAGCATGGGGCCCAATTAAAACCTGGTTCAATTACGCCACCATGGAGGCCAAGAATCAAATGATTCATTGTGACATCAAGTGGCCTAGAAGGGCATGGGATGCATTGTGACACCACAGGTGTTAAGAGAAGCAAGGAACCATTGTGACCCAATGCAGGCTAACAATCTAAGAATCCCTTTTGACACCAGGGGGCGCAAAAGGACCACGGATGAACTGTGACAGCATGGGGACCTATAGAACCAAGGAACCATTATGACACCATGGAGGCCAAGAATCAAATGGTTCATTGTAAGACCAAGTGGCCTAAAAGGGTTTGGAATGCATTGTGACACCACAGAGGTTAAGAGAAGCAAGGAACCATTGTGACCCTATGCAGGCTAATAATCCCAGGATCCCATTTGACACCAGGGGGCGTAAAAGGGCCAGGGATGAATTGTGTAAGCATGGGGCCCAAGTAAAACCTGGTACAATTATGCCACCATGGAGGCCAAGAATCAAATGATTCATTGTGACATCAAGTGGCCTAAAAGGGCATGGCATGCATTGTGACACCACAGGGGTTAAGAGAAGCAAGGAACCATTGTGACCCAATGCAGGCTAGCAATCTAATGATCCCTTGTGACACCAATGGGCCTAAAAGGGGCAGGGATGTATTCTTACAGCACGGGGACCAATAGAAGCAAGGATCTATTATGCCAAGGTGGAGGCCAAGAATCAAATAATTCATTGTGACATCATGTAGCCTAAAAGGGCATGGGATGCATTGTGACAGCACAGGGGTTAAGAGAAGCAAGGATCCATTGTGACCCAATGCAGGCTAACAATCTAATCATCCCTTTTGACACCAATGGGCCTAAAAGTGGCAGGGATGAATTGTGAAAGCATGGGGCCCAAGTAAAACCTGGTACAATTACGCCACCATGGAGGCCAAGAATCAAATGATTCATTGTGACATCAAGTGGCCTAGAAGGGCATGGGATGCATTGTGACACCACAGAGGTTACGAGAAGCAAGGAACCATTGTGACCCAATGCAGGCTAACAATCTAAGAATCCCTTTTGACACCAGGGGGCGCAAAAGGACCACGGATGAACTGTGACAGCATGGGGACCTATAGAAGCAAGGAACCATTATGACACCATGAAGGCCAAGAATCAAATGGTTCATTGTAAGACCAAGTGGCCTAAAAGGGTTTGGAATGCATTGTGACACCACAGAGGTTAAGAGAAGCAAGGAACCATTGTGACCCAATGCAGGCTAACAATCTAATGATCCCTTGTGGCACCAGGGGGTATAAAAAGGGCCAGGGATGGATTGTTACAGCATGGGGACCAATAGAAGCAAGGATTTATTATGCCAACATGGAGGCCAAGAATCAAATGATTCATTGTGACATCAAGTGGCCTAAAAGGGCATGGGATGCATTGTGACACCACAGGAGTTAAGAGAAGCAAGGATCCATTGTGACCCAATGGAGGCTAATAATCCCAGGATCCCATTTGACACCAGGGGGCGTAAAAGGGCCAGGAAGAAATTGTGACAGCATGGGGCCCAATAGAAACAAGGAACCATTATGCCACCATGGAGGCGAAGAATCAAATGATTCATTGTGACATCAAGTGGCCTAAAAGGGCATGGGATGCATTGTGACACCACAGGGGTTAACAGCTGCAAGGAACCATTGTGACCCAATGCAGGCTAACAATCTAATGATCCCTTGTGACACCAATGGGCCTAAAAGGGGCAGGGATGAATTGTGAAAGCATGGGGCCCAAGTAAAACCTGGTACAATTATGCCACCATGGAGGCCAAGAATCAAATGATTCATTGTGACATCAAGTGGCCTAAAAGGGCATGGGATGCATTGTGACAACACAGGGGTTAAGAGAAGCAAGGAACCATTGTGACCCAATGCAGGCTAACAATCTAAGAATCCCTTTTGACACCAGGGGGCGCAAAAGGACCACGGATGAACTCTGACAGCATGGGGACCTATAGAAGCAAGGAACCATTATGACACCATGAAGGCCAAGAATCAAATGGTTCATTGTAAGACCAAGTGGCCTAAAAGGGTTTGGAATGCATTGTGACACCACAGAGGTAAAGAGAAGCAAGGAACCATTGTGACCCAATGCAGGCTAATAATCTAGTTTACCTTTGTAATACAAGGTGTTGTACAAGGGCCAGGGATGAATTGTGAAATCATGGGGACCTATAGAAGCAAGGATTTATTATGCCACCATGGAGGCCAAGAATCAAATGATTCATTGTGACATCAAGTGGCCTAAAAGGGCAAGGCATGCATTGTGACACCACAGGAGTTAAGAGAAGCAAGGATCCATTGTGACCCAATGGAGGCTAATAATCCCAGGATCCCATTTGACACCAGGGGGCGTAAAAGGGCCAGGGATGAATTGTGACAGCATGGGGCCCAATAGAAACAAGGAACCATTATGACACCACGGAGGCCAAGAATCAAATGATTCATTGTGACATCAAGTGGCCTAAAAGGGCATGGGATGCATTGTGACAGCACAGGGGTTAAGAGCTGCAAGGAACCATTGTGACCCATTGCAGGTTAACAATCTAATGATCCCTTGTGACACCAATGGGCCTAAAAGGGGCAGGGATGAATTGTGAAAGCATGGGTCCCAAGTAAACCTGGTAGAATTATGCCACCATGGAGGCCAAGAATCAAATGATTCATTGTGACATCAAGTGGCCTAAAAGGGCATGGGATGCATTGTGACACCACAGAGGTTAAGAGAAGCAAGGAACCATTGTGACCCAATGCAGGATAACAATCTAAGGATCCCTTTTGATACCAGAGGGCGCAAAAGGACCACGGATGAACTGTGACAGCATGGGGACCTATAGAAGCAAGGTACCATTATGACACCATGAAGGCCAAGAATCAAATGATTCATTGTGACATCAAGTGGCCTAAAAGGGCTTGGCATGCATTGTGACACCACAGATGATAAGAGAAGCAAGGAACCATTGTGACCCAATGCAGGCTGACAATCTAATGACCCATTGTGACACCAGGGTTTGTAATAGGTCCAAGGTTGAATTGTGATAGCATGGGGCACAATAAAAACCTGGAAATATTATGACACCATAGAGGCCAAGACTCAAATGATTCATTGTAACACCAAGTGGCCTAAAAGGGCATGGGATGCATTGTGACACCACAGAGGTTAAGAGAAGCAAGGAACCATTGTGACCCAATGCAAGCTAACAATCTGATGATCCCTTGTGACACCAGGGGGTATAAAAAGGGCCAGGGATGGATTGTTACAGCATGGGGACCAATAGAAGCAAGGATTTATTATGCCACCATGGAGGCCAAGAATCAAATGATTCATTGTGACATCAAGTGGCCTAAAAGGGCATGGGATGCATTGTGACACCACAGGGGTTAAGAGAAGCAAGGATCCACTGTGACCCAATGGAGGTAATAATCCCAGGATCCCATTTGACACCAGGGGCGTAAAAGGGCCAGGAATAAATTGTGACAGCATGGTGCCCAATAGAAACAAGGAACCATTATGCCACCATGGAGGCCAAGAATCAAATGATTCATTGTGACATCAAGTGGCCTAAAAGGGCATGGGATGCATTGCAAAACCACAGAGGTTAAGAGAATCAAGGATCCATTGTGACCCAAAGGAGGCTAACAATCTAATGATCCCTTGTGACACCAATGGGCCTAAAAGGGGCAGGGATGAATTGTGAAAGCATGGTGCCAAAGTAAAACCTGGTACAATTATGCCACCATGGAGGCCAAGAATCAAATGATTCATTGTGACATCAAGTGGCCTAAAAGGGCATGGGATGCATTGTGACACCACAGGGGTGCAGACAAGCAAGGAACCATTGTGACCCAATGCAGGCTAAACATCTAATGATCCCTTGTGACACCAATGGGCCTAAAAGGGGCAGGGATGAATTCTTACAGCATGGGGACCAATAGAAGCAAGGATCTATTATGCCACCATGGAGACCAAGAATCAAATAATTCATTGTGACATCATGTGGCCTAAAAGGGCATGGGATGCATTGTGACACCACAGAGGTTACGAGAAGCAAGGAACCATTGTGACCCAATGCAGGCTAACAATCTAAGAATCCCTTTTGACACCAGGGGGCGCAAAAGGACCACGGATGAACTCTGACAGCATGGGGATCTATAGAAGCAAGGAACCATTATGACACCATGAAGGCCAAGAATCAAATGGCTCATTGTAACACCAAATGGCCTAAAAGGGCTTGGAATGTATTGTGACACCACAGAGGTTAAGAGAAGCAAGGAACCATTGTGACCCAATGCAGGCCAATAATCCCAGGATCCCATTTGACACCAGGGGGCGTAAAAGGGCCAGGGATGAATTGTGACAGCATGGGGCCCAATTAAAACCTTGTACAATTATGCCACCATGGAGGCCAAGAATCAAATGATTCATTGTGACATCAAGTGGCCTAAAATGGCATGGCATGCATTGTGACACCACAGAGGTTAAGAGAAGCAAGGAACCATTGTGACCCAATGCAGGCTAACAATCTAATGATCCCTTGTGGCACCAGGGGGTATAAAAAGGGCCAGGGATGTATTGTTACAGCATGGGGACCAATAGAAGCAAGGATTTATTATGCCACCATGGAGGCCAAGAATCAAATGATTCATTGTGACATCAAGTGGCCTAAAAGGGCATGGGATGCATTGTGACACCACAGGGGTTAAGAGAAGCAAGGATCCATTGTGACCCAATGGAGGCTAATAATCCCAGGATCCCATTTGACACCTGGGGGCGTAAAAGGGCCAGGAAGAAATTGTGACAGCATGGGGCCCAATAGAAACAAGGAACCATTATGCCACCATGGAGGCCAAGAATCAAATGATTCATTGTAACATCAAGTGGCCTAAAAGGGCTTGGAAGGCATTGTGACACCACAGAGGTTAAGAGAAGCAAGGAACCATTGTGACCCAATGGAGGCTAACAATCTAATGATCCCTTGTGACACCAATGGGCCTAAAAGGGGCAGGGATGTATTCTTACAGCACGGGGACAAATAGAAGCAAGGATCTATTATGCCAACGTGGAGGCCAAGAATCAAATAATTCATTGTGACATCATGTGGCCTAAAAGGCCATGGAATGCATTGTGACAGCACAGGGGTTAAGAGAAGCAAGGATCCATTGTGACCCAATGCAGGCTAACAATCTAATGATCCCTTGTGACACCAATGGGCCTAAACGGGGCAGGGATGTATTGTGAAAGCATGGGGCCCAATTAAAACCTGGTTCAATTACGCCACCATGGAGGCCAAGAATCAAATGATTCATTGTGACATCAAGTGGCCTAAAAGGGCATGGGATGCATTGTGACACCACAGGGGTTAAGAGAAGCAAGGAACCATTGTGACCCAATGCAGGCTAAAAATCTAAGAATCCCTTTTGACACCAGGGGGCGTAAAAGGACCACGGATGAACTGTGACAGCATGGGGACCTATAGAAGCAAGGAACCATTATGACACCATGAAGGCCAAGAATCAAATGGTTCATTGTAAGACCAAGAGGCCTAAAAGGGTTTGGAATGCATTGTGACACCACAGAGGTTAAGAGAAGCAAGGAACCATTGTGACCCCATGCAGGCTAACAATCTAATGATCCCTTGTGTCACCAGGGGGTATAAAAAGGGCCAGGGATGTATTGTTACAGCATGGGGACCAATAGAAGCAAGGATTTATTATGCCACCATGGAGGCCAAGAATCAAATGATTCATTGTGACATTAAGTGGCCTAAAAGGGCATGGGATGCATTGTGACACCACAGGGGTTAAGAGAAGCAAGGATCCATTGTGACCCAATGGAGGCTAATAATCCCAGGATCCCATTTGACACCAGGGGGAGTAAAAGGGCCAGGAATAAATTGTGACAGCATGGGGCCCAATAGAAACAAGGAACCATTATGCCACCATGGAGGCCAAGAATCAAATGATTCATTGTAACATCAAGTGGCCTAAAAGGGCTTGGAATGCATTGTGACACCACAGGGGTTAAGAGAAGCAAGGAACCATTGTGACCCAATGCAGGCTAACAATCTAATGATCCCTTGTGACACCAATGGGCCTAAAAGGGGCAGGGATGTATTCTTACAGCACGGGGACCAATAGAAGCAAGGATCTATTATGCCACCGTGGAGGCCAAGAATCAAATAATTCATTGTGACATCATGTGGCCTAAAAGGGCATGGGATGCATTGTGACAGCACAGGGGTTAAGAGAAGCAAGGATCCATTGTGACCCAATGCAGGCTAACAATCTAATGATCCCTTGTGACACCAATGGGCCTAAAAGGGGCAGGGATGTATTGTGAAAGCATGGGGCCCAATTAAAACCTGGTTCAATTATGCCACCATGGAGGCCAAGAATCAAATGATTCATTGTGACATCAAGTGGCCTAGAAGGGCATGGGATGCATTGTGACACCACAGGTGTTAAGAGAAGCAAGGAACCATTGTGACCCAATGCAGGCTAACAATCTAAGAATCCCTTTTGACACCAGGGGGCGCAAAAGGACCACGGATGAACTGTGACAGCATGGGGACCTATAGAAGCAAGGAACCATTCTGACACCATGAAGGCCAAGAATCAAATGGTTCATTGTAAGACCAAGTGGCCTAAAAGGGTTTGGAATGCATTGTGACACCACAGAGGTAAAGAGAAGCAAGGAACCATTGTGACCCAATGCAGGATAACAATCTAGTGAACGTTTGTAATACAAGGTGTTGTATAAGGGCCAGGGATGAATTGTGAAAGCATGGGGCACAATAAAAACATGGAACCATTATGACGCCATGAAGGCCAAGAATCAAATGATTCATTGTGACATCAAGTGACCTAAAAGGGCTTGGAATGCATTGTGACACCACAGAGGTTAAGAGAAGCAAGGAACCATTGTGACCCAATGCAGGCTAACAATCTAATGATCCCTTGTGGCACCAGGGGGTATAAAAAGGGCCAGGGATGGATTGTTACATCATGGGGAACAATAGAAGCAAGGATTTATTATGCCACCATGGAGGCCAAGAATCAAATGATTCATTGTGACATCAAGTGGCCTAAAAGGGCATGGGATGCCTTGTGACACCACAGGAGTTAAGGGAAGCAAGGATCCATTGTGACCCAATGGAGGCTAATAATCCCAGGATCCCATTTGACACCAGGGGGCGTAAAAGGGCCAGGGATGAATTGTGACAGCATGGGGCCCAATAGAAACAAGGAACCATTATGACACCATGGAGGCCAAGAATCAAATGATTCATTGTGACATCAAGTGGCCTAAAAGGGCATGGGACGCATTGTGGCAGCACAGGTGTTAAGAGCTGCAAGGAACCATTGTGACCCAATGCAGGTTAACAATCTAATGATCCCTTGTGACACCAAAGGGCCTAAAAGGGGCAGGGATGAATTGTGAAAGCATGGGGCCCAATTAAAACCTGGTACAATTATGCCACCATGGAGGCCAAGAATCAAATGATTCATTGTGAAATCAAGTGGCCAAAAAGGGCATGGGATGCATTGTGACACCACAGGAGTTAAGAGAAGCAAGGAACCATTGTGACCCAATGCAGGCTAACAATCTAAGAATCCCTTTTGACACCAGGGGGCGCAAAAGGACCACGGATGAACTCTGACAGCATGGGGACCTATAGAAGCAAGGAAACATTATGACACCATGAAGGCCAAGAATCAAATGATTCATTGTGACATCAAGCGGCCTAAAAGGGCATGGGATGCATTGTGAGAGCACAGGGGTTAAGAGCTGCAAGGAACCATTGTGACCCAATGCAGGCTAACAATCTAATGATCCCTTTTGACACCAATGGGCCTAAAAGGGCCAGGGATGAATTGTGAAAGCATGGGGCCCAATTAAAACCTGGTACAATTACGCCACCATGGAGGCCAAGAATCAAATGATTCATTGTGACATCAAGTGGCCTAGAAGGGCATGGGATGCATTGTGACACCACAGGGGTTAAGAGAAGCAAGGAACCATTGTGACCCAATGCAGGCTAACAATCTAAGAATCCCTTTTGACACCAGGGGGCGTAAAAGGCCCAGAGATTAATTGTGTAAGCATGGGGCCCAAGTAAAACCTGGTACAATTATGCCACCATGGAGGCCAAGAATCAAATGATTCATTGTGACATCAAGTGGCCTAGAAGGGCATGGGATGCATTGTGACACCACAGAGGTTAAGAGAAGCAAGGAACCATTGTGACCCAATGCAGGCTAACAATCTAAGAATCCCTTTTGACACCAGGGGGCGTAAAAGGCCCAGAGATTAATTGTGTAAGCATGGGGCCCAAGTAAAACCTGGTACAATTATGCCACCATGGAGGCCAAGAATCAAATGATTCATTGTGACATCAAGTGGCCTAAAAGGGCATGGCATGCATTGTGACACCACAGAGGTTAAGAGAAGCAAGGAAGCATTGTGACACAATGCAGGCTAAACATCTAATGATCCCTGGTGACGCCAATGGGCCTAAAAGGGGAAGGTATGAATTCTTACAGCATGGGGCCCAATAGAAACAAGGAACCATTATGCCACCATGGAGGCCAAGAATCAAATAATTCATTGTGACATCAAGTGGCCTAAAAGGGCATGGGATGCATTGTGACAGCACAGGGGTTCAGAGAATCAAGGATCCATTGTGACCCAATGCAGGCTAACAATCTAAGAATCCCTTTTGACACCAGGGGGCGCAAAAGGACCACGGATGAACTGTGACAGCATGGGGACCTATAGAAGAAAGGAACCATTATGACACCATGAAGGCCAAGAATCAAATGATTCATTGTGACATCAAGTGGCCTAAAAGGGTTTGGAATGCATTGTGACACCACAGAGGTTAAGAGAAGCAAGGAACCATTGTGACCCAATGCAAGCTAACAATCTAATGATCCCTTGTGACACCAATGGGCCTAAAAGGGGCAGGGATGAATTCTTACAGCATGGGGCCCAATAGAAGCAAGGATCTATTATGCCACCATGGAGGCCAAGAATCAAATGATTCATTGTGACATCAAGTGGCCTAAAAGGGCATGGGATGCATTGTGACACCACAGGAGTTAAGAGAAGCAAGGAACCATTGTGACCCAATGCAGGATAACAATCTAAGAATCCCTTTTGACACCAGAGGGCGCAAAAGGACCACGGATGAACTCTGACAGCATGGGGCCTATAGAAACAAGGAACCATTATGACACCTTGGAGGCCAAGAATCAAATGATTCATTGTGACATCAAGTGGCCTAAAATGGAATGGAATGCATTGTGACACCACAGGGGTTAAGAGAAGCAAGGAACCATTGTGATCCAAGGCAGGCTAACAATCTTAGAATCCCTTTTGACACCAGGGGGCGCAATAGGACCACGGATGAACTGTGACAGCATGGGGACCTATAGAAGAAAGGAACCATTATGACACCATGAAGGCCAAGAATCAAATGGTTCATTGTAAGACCAAGTGGCCTAAAAGGGCATGGGATGCATTGTGACACCACAGGGGTTAAGAGAAGCAAGGAACCATTGTGACCCAATGCAGGCTAAGAATCTAATGATCCATTGTGACACCAGGGGTTGCAATAGGGCCAGGGATGAATTGTGAAAGCATGGGGCACAATAAAAACATGGAAATATTATGACACAATAGAGACCAAGACTGAAATGATTCATTGTGACATCAAGTGGCCTAAAAGGGCATGGGATGCATTGTGACACCACAGGGGTTAAGAGAAGCAAGGATCCATTGTGACCCAATGGAGGCTAACAATCTAATGGTCCCTTGTGACTCCAATGGGCCTAAAAGGGCCAGGGATGAATTGTGAAAGCATGGGGCCCAATTAAAACCTGGTACAATTATGCCACCATGGAGGCCAAGAATCAAATGATTCATTGTGACATCAAGTGGCCTAAAAGGGCATGGGATGCATTGTGACACCACAGGGGTTAAGAGAAGCAAGGAACCATTGTGACCCAAGGCAGACTAACAATCTTAGAATCCCTTTTGATACCAGGGGGCGAAAAAGGACCACGGATGAACTGTGACAGCATGGGGCCCAATAGAAACAAGGAACTATTATGACACCATGGAGGCCAAGAATCAAATGATTCATTGTGACATCAAGTGGCCTAAAATGGCATGGAATGCATTGTGACACCACAGAGGTTAAGAGAAGCAAGGAACCATTGTGACCCAATGCAGGCTAACAATCTAATGATCCATTGTGACACCAGGGGTTGCAATAGGGCCAGGGATGAATTGTGAAAGCATGGGGCACAATAAAAACATGGAACTATTATGACACCATGGAGGCCAAGAATCAAATGATTCATTGTGACATCAAGTGGCCTAAAAGGGCATGGGATGCATTGTGACACCACAGGAGTTAAGAGAAGCAAGGATCCATTGTGACCCTATGGAGGCTAATAATCCCAGGATCCCATTTGACACCAGGGGTTGCAATAGGGCCAGGGATGAATTGTGACAGCATGGGGCCCAATAGAAACAAGGAACCATTATGCCACCATGGAGGCCAAGAATCAAATGATTCATTGTGACATCAAGTGGCCTAAAAGGGCATGGGATGCATTGTGACAGCACAGGGGTTAAGAGCTGCAAGGAACCATTGTGACCCAATGCAGGTTAACAATCTAATGATCCCTTGTGACACCAATGGGCCTAAAAGGGGCAGGGATGAATTGTGAAAGCATGGGGCCCTATTAAAACCTGGTACAATTATGCCACCATGTACGCCAAAACTCAAATGATTCATTGTGAAATCAAGAGGCCTAGAAGGGCATGGGATGCATTGTGACACCACAGGGGTTAAGAGAAGCAAGGAACCATTGTGACCCAATGCAGGCTAACAATCTAAGAATCCCTTTTGACACCAGGGGGCGCAAAAGGACCACGGATGCACTGTGACAGCATGGGGACCTATAGAAGAAAGGAACCATTATGACACCATGGAGGCCAAGAATCAAATGATTCATTGTGACATCAAGTGGCCTAAAAGGGCATGGGATGCATTGTGACACCACAGGGGTTAAGAGAAGCAAGGATCCATTGTGACCCAATGGAGGCTAACAATCTAATGGTCCCTTGTGACACCAATGGGCCTAAAAGGGCCAGGGATGAATTGTGAAAGCATGGGGCCCAATTAAAACCTGGTACAATTATGCCACCATGGAGGCCAAAAATCAAATGATTCATTGTGACATCAAGTGGCCTAAAAGGGCATGGGATGCATTGTGACACCACAGAGGTTAAGAGAAGCAAGGAACCATTGTGACCCAAGGCAGGCTAACAATCTTAGAATCCCTTTTGACACCAGGGGGCGCAAAAGGACCACGGATGAACTGTGACAGCATGGGGACCTATAGAAGCAAGGAACCATTATGACACCATGAAGGCCAAGAATCAAATGGTTCATTGTAAGACCAAGTGGCCTAAAAGGGCTTGGAATGCATTGTGACACCACAGAGGTTAAGAGAAGCAAGGAACCATTGTGACCCAATGCAGGCTAACAATCTAATGATCCATTGTGACACCAGGGGTTGCAATAGGGCCAGGGATGAATTGTGAAAGCATGGGGCACAATAAAAACATGCAAATATTATGACAAAATAGAGGCCAAGACTCAAATATTCATTGTAACACCAAGTGGCCTAAAAGGGCATGGGATGCATTGTGACAGCACAGGGCCTAAGAGAAGCAAGGAACCATTGTGACCCAATGCAGGCTAACAACCTAATGATCGCTTGTGACACCAGGGGGCCTAAAATGGCCAGAGATGGATTGTAACGGCACGGGGACCAATAGAAGCAAGGATCTATTATGTCACCATGGAGGCCAAGAATCAAATGATTCATTGTGACATCAAGTCATGCCTAAAAGGGCATGGGATGCATTGTGACACCACAGGGGTTAAGAGAAGCAAGGATCCATTGTGACCCAATGGAGGCTAATAATCCCAGGATCCCATTTGACACCAGGGGTTGCAATAGGGCCAGGGATGAATTGTGAAAGCATGGGGCACAATAAAAACATGGAACTATTATGACACCATGGAGGCCAAGAATCAAATGATTCATTGTGACATCAAGTGGCCTAAAAGGGCATGGGATGCATTGTGACACCACAGGGGTTAAGAGAAGCAAGGATCCTTTGTGACCCAAGGTAGGCTAACAATCTTAGAATCCCTTTTGACACCAGGTGGTGCAAAAGGACCGCGGATGAACTGTGACAGCATGGGGCCCAATAGAAACAAGGAACTATTATGACACCGTGGAGGCCAAGAATCAAATGATTCATTGTGACATCAAGTGGCCTAAAATGGCATGGAATGCATTGTGACACCACAGAGGTTAAGAGAAGCAAGGAACCATTGTTACCCAATGGAGGCTAACAATCTAATGGTCCCTTGTGACACCAATGGGCCTAAAAGGGCCAGGGATGAATTGTGAAAGCATGGGGCCCAATTAAAACCTGGTACAATTATGCCACCATGGAGGCCAAAAATCAAATGATTCATTGTGACATCAAGTGGCTTAAAAGGGCATGGGATGCATTGTGACACCACAGAGGTTAAGAGAAGCAAGGAACCATTGTGACCCAAGGCAGGCTAACAATCTTAGAATCCCTTTTGACACCAGGGGGCGCAATAGGACCACGGATGAACTGTGACAGCATGGGGACCTATAGAAGCAAGGAACCATTATGACACCATGAAGGCCAAGAATGAAATGGTTCATTGTAAGACCAAGTGGCCTAAAAGGTCTTGGAATGCATTGTGACACCACAGAGGTTAAGAGAAGCAAGGAACCATTGTGACCCAATGCAGGCTAACAATCTAATGATCCATTGTGACACCAGGGGTTGCAATAGGGCCAGGGATGAATTGTGAAAGCATGGGGCACAATAAAAACATGGAACTATTATGACACAATAGAGACCAAGACTCAAATGATTCATTGTAACACCAAGTGGCCTAAAAGGGCATGGGATGCATTGTGACACCACAGGGGCTAAGAGAAGCAAGGAAACATTGTGACCCAATGCAGGCTAACAATCTAATGATCCCTTGTGACACCAGGGGGCCTAAAATGCCCAGGGATGGATTGTTACAGCACGGGGACCAATAGAAGCAAGGATCTATTATGCCACCATGGAGGCCAAGAATCAAATGATTCATTGTGACATCAAGTGGCCTAAAAGGGCATGGGATGCATTGTGACACCACAGGGGTTAAGAGAAGCAAGGATCCATTGTGACCCTATGGAGGCTAATAATCCCAGGATCCCATTTGGCACCAGGGGGCGAAAAAGGGCCAGGGATGAATTGTGACCGCATGGGGCCCAATAGAAACAAGGAACCATTATGACACCATGGAGGCCAAGAATCAAATGATTCATTGTGACATCAAGTGGCCTAAAATGGCATGGGATGCATTGTGACAGCACAGGGGTTAAGAGCTGCAAGGAACCATTGTGACCCTATGGAGGCTAATAATCCCAGGATCCCATTTGGCACCAGGGGGCGAAAAAGGGCCAGGGATGAATTGTGAAAGCATGGGGCCCAATAGAAACAAGGAACCATTATGACACCATGGAGGCCAAGAATCAAATGATTCATTGTGACATCAAGTGGCCTAAAATGGCATGGGATGCATTGTGACAGCACAGGGCCTAAGAGAAGCAAGGAACCATTGTGACCCAATGCAGGCTAACAACCTAATGATCGCTTGTGACACCAGGGGGCCTAAAATGGCCAGAGATGGATTGTAACGGCACGGGGACCAATAGAAGCAAGGATCTATTATGTCACCATGGAGGCCAAGAATCAAATGATTCATTGTGACATCAAGTCATGCCTAAAAGGGCATGGGATGCATTGTGACACCACAGGGGTTAAGAGAAGCAAGGATCCATTGTGACCCAATGGAGGCTAATAATCCCAGGATCCCATTTGACACCAGGGGTTGCAATAGGGCCAGGGATGAATTGTGAAAGCATGGGGCACAATAAAAACATGGAACTATTATGACACCATGGAGGCCAAGAATCAAATGATTCATTGTGACATCAAGTGGCCTAAAAGGGCATGGGATGCATTGTGACACCACAGGGGTTAAGAGAAGCAAGGATCCTTTGTGACCCAAGGTAGGCTAACAATCTTAGAATCCCTTTTGACACCAGGTGGTGCAAAAGGACCGCGGATGAACTGTGACAGCATGGGGCCCAATAGAAACAAGGAACTATTATGACACCGTGGAGGCCAAGAATCAAATGATTCATTGTGACATCAAGTGGCCTAAAATGGCATGGAATGCATTGTGACACCACAGAGGTTAAGAGAAGCAAGGAACCATTGTTACCCAATGGAGGCTAACAATCTAATGGTCCCTTGTGACACCAATGGGCCTAAAAGGGCCAGGGATGAATTGTGAAAGCATGGGGCCCAATTAAAACCTGGTACAATTATGCCACCATGGAGGCCAAAAATCAAATGATTCATTGTGACATCAAGTGGCTTAAAAGGGCATGGGATGCATTGTGACACCACAGAGGTTAAGAGAAGCAAGGAACCATTGTGACCCAAGGCAGGCTAACAATCTTAGAATCCCTTTTGACACCAGGGGGCGCAATAGGACCACGGATGAACTGTGACAGCATGGGGACCTATAGAAGCAAGGAACCATTATGACACCATGAAGGCCAAGAATGAAATGGTTCATTGTAAGACCAAGTGGCCTAAAAGGTCTTGGAATGCATTGTGACACCACAGAGGTTAAGAGAAGCAAGGAACCATTGTGACCCAATGCAGGCTAACAATCTAATGATCCATTGTGACACCAGGGGTTGCAATAGGGCCAGGGATGAATTGTGAAAGCATGGGGCACAATAAAAACATGGAACTATTATGACACAATAGAGACCAAGACTCAAATGATTCATTGTAACACCAAGTGGCCTAAAAGGGCATGGGATGCATTGTGACACCACAGGGGCTAAGAGAAGCAAGGAAACATTGTGACCCAATGCAGGCTAACAATCTAATGATCCCTTGTGACACCAGGGGGCCTAAAATGCCCAGGGATGGATTGTTACAGCACGGGGACCAATAGAAGCAAGGATCTATTATGCCACCATGGAGGCCAAGAATCAAATGATTCATTGTGACATCAAGTGGCCTAAAAGGGCATGGGATGCATTGTGACACCACAGGGGTTAAGAGAAGCAAGGATCCATTGTGACCCTATGGAGGCTAATAATCCCAGGATCCCATTTGGCACCAGGGGGCGAAAAAGGGCCAGGGATGAATTGTGACCGCATGGGGCCCAATAGAAACAAGGAACCATTATGACACCATGGAGGCCAAGAATCAAATGATTCATTGTGACATCAAGTGGCCTAAAATGGCATGGGATGCATTGTGACAGCACAGGGGTTAAGAGCTGCAAGGAACCATTGTGACCCAATGCAGGTTAACAATCTAATGATCCCTTGTGACACCAATGGGCCTAAAAGGGCCAGGGATGAATTGTGAAAGCATGGGGCCCAAGTAAAACCTGGTACAATTATGCCACCATGGAGGCCAAGAATCAAATGATTCATTGTGACATCAAGTGGCCTAAAAGGGCTTGGAATGCATTGTGACACCACAGAGGTTAAGAGAAGCAAGGAACCATTGTGACCCAATGCAGGCTAACAATCTAATGATCCCTTTTGACACCAATGGACCTAAAAGTGGCAGGGATGTATTGTGAAAGCATGGGGCCCAATTAAAACCTGGTACAATTACGCCACCATGGAGGCCAAGAATCAAATGATTCATTGTGACATCAAGTGGCCTAAAAGGCCTTGGAATGCATTGTGACACCACAGAGGTTAAGAGAAGCAAGGAACCATTGTGACCCAATGCAAGCTAATAATCTAATGATCCCTTGTGACACCAATGGGCCTAAAAGGGGCAGGGATGAATTCTTACAGCATGGGGACCAATAGAAGCAAGGATCTATTATGCCACCATGGAGGCCAAGAATCAAATGATTCATTGTGGCATCAAGTGGCCTAAAAGGGCATGGGATGCATTGTGACACCACAGAGGTTAAGAGAAGCAAGGAACCATTGTGACTCAATGCAGGATAACAATCTAAGAATCCCTTTTGACACCAGAGGGCGCAAAAGGACCACGGATGAACTCTGACAGCATAGGGACCTATAGAAACAAGGAACCATTATGACACCATGGAGGCCAAGAATCAAATGATTCATTGTGACATCAAGTGGCCTAAAATGGCATGGAATGCATTGTGACACCACAGAGGTTAAGAGAAGCAAGGGACCATTGTTACCCAATGGAGGCTAGCAATCTAATGGTCCCTTGTGACACCAATGGGCCTAAAAGGGCCAGGGTTGAATTGTGAAAGCATGGGGCCCAATTAAAACCTGGTACAATTATGCCACCATGGACGCCAAAAATGAAATGATTCATTGTGACATCAAGTGGCCTAAAAGGGCATGGGATGCATTGTGACACCACAGGGGTTAAGAGAAGCAAGGAACCATTGTGACCCAAGGCAGACTAACAATCTTAGAATCCCTTTTGATTCCAGGGGGCGCAAAAGGACCACGGAAGAACTGTGACAGCATGGGGCCCAATAGAAACAAGGAATTATTATGACACCATGAAGGCCAAGAATCAAATGGTTCATTGTAAGACCAAGTGTCCTAAAAGGGCATGGGATGCATTGTGACAGCACAGGGGTTAAGAGAAGCAAGGAACCATTGTGACCCAATGCAGGCTAACAATCTAATGATCCCTTGTGACACCAGGGGGCCTAAAATGGCCAGGTATGGATTGTTACAGCACAGGGACCAATAGAAGCAAGGATCTATTATGTCATCATGGAGGCCAAGAATCAAATGATTCATTGTGACATCAAGTGGCCTAAAAGTGCATGGGATGCATTGTGACACCACAGGGGTTAAGAGAAGCAAGGAACCATTGTGAACCAATGCAGGCTAACAATCTAATGATCCCTTCAGGCACCAGGGGGCGTAAAAGGGCCAGGGATGAATTGTGACAGCATGGGGCCCAATAGAAACAAGGAACCATTATGACACCATGGAGGCCAAGAATCAAATGATTCATTGTGACATCAAGTGGCCTAAAAGGGCATGGGATGCATTGTGACACCACAGGGGTTAAGAGAAGCAAGGATCCATTGTGACCCAATGGAGGCTAACAATCTAATGGTCCCTTGTGACACCAATGGGCCTAAAAGGGCCAGGGATGAATTGTGAAAGCATGGGGCCCAATAAAAACCTGGTACAATTATGCCACCATGGAGGCCAAAAATCAAATGATTCATTGTGACATCAAGTGGCCTAAAAGGGCATGGGATGCATTGTGACACCACAGGGGTTAAGAGAAGCAAGGAACCATTGTGACCCAAGGCAGACTAACAATCTTAGAATCCCTTTTGATACCAGGGGGCGCAAAAGGACCACGGAAGAACTGTGACAGCATGGGGCCCAATAGAAACAAGGAATTATTATGACACCATGAAGGCCAAGAATCAAATGGTTCATTGTGAGACCAAGTGGCCTAAAAGGGCATGGGATGCATTGTGACACCACAGGGGTTAAGAGAAGCAAGGAACCATTGTGACCCAATGCAGGCTAAGAATCTAATGATCCATTGTGACACCAGGGGTTGCAATAGGGCCAGGGATGAATTGTGAAAGCATGGGGCACAATAAAAACATGGAAATATTATGACACAATAGAGACCAAGACTGAAATGATTCATTGTGACATCAAGTGGCCTAAAAGGGCATGGGATGCATTGTGACACCACAGGGGTTAAGAGAAGCAAGGATCCATTGTGACCCAATGGAGGCTAACAATCTAATGGTCCCTTGTGACTCCAATGGGCCTAAAAGGGCCAGGGATGAATTGTGAAAGCATGGGGCCCAATTAAAACCTGGTACAATTATGCCACCATGGAGGCCAAGAATCAAATGATTCATTGTGACATCAAGTGGCCTAAAAGGGCATGGGATGCATTGTGACACCACAGGGGTTAAGAGAAGCAAGGAACCATTGTGACCCAAGGCAGACTAACAATCTTAGAATCCCTTTTGATACCAGGGGGCGAAAAAGGACCACGGATGAACTGTGACAGCATGGGGCCCAATAGAAACAAGGAACTATTATGACACCATGGAGGCCAAGAATCAAATGATTCATTGTGACATCAAGTGGCCTAAAATGGCATGGAATGCATTGTGACACCACAGAGGTTAAGAGAAGCAAGGAACCATTGTGACCCAATGCAGGCTAACAATCTAATGATCCATTGTGACACCAGGGGTTGCAATAGGGCCAGGGATGAATTGTGAAAGCATGGGGCACAATAAAAACATGGAACTATTATGACACCATGGAGGCCAAGAATCAAATGATTCATTGTGACATCAAGTGGCCTAAAAGGGCATGGGATGCATTGTGACACCACAGGAGTTAAGAGAAGCAAGGATCCATTGTGACCCTATGGAGGCTAATAATCCCAGGATCCCATTTGACACCAGGGGGCGTAAAAGGGCCAGGGATGAATTGTGACAGCATGGGGCCCAATAGAAACAAGGAACCATTATGCCACCATGGAGGCCAAGAATCAAATGATTCATTGTGACATCAAGTGGCCTAAAAGGGCATGGGATGCATTGTGACAGCACAGGGGTTAAGAGCTGCAAGGAACCATTGTGACCCAATGCAGGTTAACAATCTAATGATCCCTTGTGACACCAATGGGCCTAAAAGGGGCAGGGATGAATTGTGAAAGCATGGGGCCCTATTAAAACCTGGTACAATTATGCCACCATGTACGCCAAAACTCAAATGATTCATTGTGAAATCAAGAGGCCTAGAAGGGCATGGGATGCATTGTGACACCACAGGGGTTAAGAGAAGCAAGGAACCATTGTGACCCAATGCAGGCTAACAATCTAAGAATCCCTTTTGACACCAGGGGGCGCAAAAGGACCACGGATGCACTGTGACAGCATGGGGACCTATAGAAGAAAGGAACCATTATGACACCATGGAGGCCAAGAATCAAATGATTCATTGTGACATCAAGTGGCCTAAAAGGGCATGGGATGCATTGTGACACCACAGGGGTTAAGAGAAGCAAGGATCCATTGTGACCCAATGGAGGCTAACAATCTAATGGTCCCTTGTGACACCAATGGGCCTAAAAGGGCCAGGGATGAATTGTGAAAGCATGGGGCCCAATTAAAACCTGGTACAATTATGCCACCATGGAGGCCAAAAATCAAATGATTCATTGTGACATCAAGTGGCCTAAAAGGGCATGGGATGCATTGTGACACCACAGAGGTTAAGAGAAGCAAGGAACCATTGTGACCCAAGGCAGGCTAACAATCTTAGAATCCCTTTTGACACCAGGGGGCGCAAAAGGACCACGGATGAACTGTGACAGCATGGGGACCTATAGAAGCAAGGAACCATTATGACACCATGAAGGCCAAGAATCAAATGGTTCATTGTAAGACCAAGTGGCCTAAAAGGGCTTGGAATGCATTGTGACACCACAGAGGTTAAGAGAAGCAAGGAACCATTGTGACCCAATGCAGGCTAACAATCTAATGATCCATTGTGACACCAGGGGTTGCAATAGGGCCAGGGATGAATTGTGAAAGCATGGGGCACAATAAAAACATGCAAATATTATGACAAAATAGAGGCCAAGACTCAAATATTCATTGTAACACCAAGTGGCCTAAAAGGGCATGGGATGCATTGTGACACCACAGGGCCTAAGAGAAGCAAGGAACCATTGTGACCCAATGCAGGCTAACAACCTAATGATCGCTTGTGACACCAGGGGGCCTAAAATGGCCAGAGATGGATTGTAACGGCACGGGGACCAATAGAAGCAAGGATCTATTATGTCACCATGGAGGCCAAGAATCAAATGATTCATTGTGACATCAAGTCATGCCTAAAAGGGCATGGGATGCATTGTGACACCACAGGGGTTAAGAGAAGCAAGGATCCATTGTGACCCAATGGAGGCTAATAATCCCAGGATCCCATTTGACACCAGGGGTTGCAATAGGGCCAGGGATGAATTGTGAAAGCATGGGGCACAATAAAAACATGGAACTATTATGACACCATGGAGGCCAAGAATCAAATGATTCATTGTGACATCAAGTGGCCTAAAAGGGCATGGGATGCATTGTGACACCACAGGGGTTAAGAGAAGCAAGGATCCTTTGTGACCCAAGGTAGGCTAACAATCTTAGAATCCCTTTTGACACCAGGTGGTGCAAAAGGACCGCGGATGAACTGTGACAGCATGGGGCCCAATAGAAACAAGGAACTATTATGACACCGTGGAGGCCAAGAATCAAATGATTCATTGTGACATCAAGTGGCCTAAAATGGCATGGAATGCATTGTGACACCACAGAGGTTAAGAGAAGCAAGGAACCATTGTTACCCAATGGAGGCTAACAATCTAATGGTCCCTTGTGACACCAATGGGCCTAAAAGGGCCAGGGATGAATTGTGAAAGCATGGGGCCCAATTAAAACCTGGTACAATTATGCCACCATGGAGGCCAAAAATCAAATGATTCATTGTGACATCAAGTGGCTTAAAAGGGCATGGGATGCATTGTGACACCACAGAGGTTAAGAGAAGCAAGGAACCATTGTGACCCAAGGCAGGCTAACAATCTTAGAATCCCTTTTGACACCAGGGGGCGCAATAGGACCACGGATGAACTGTGACAGCATGGGGACCTATAGAAGCAAGGAACCATTATGACACCATGAAGGCCAAGAATGAAATGGTTCATTGTAAGACCAAGTGGCCTAAAAGGTCTTGGAATGCATTGTGACACCACAGAGGTTAAGAGAAGCAAGGAACCATTGTGACCCAATGCAGGCTAACAATCTAATGATCCATTGTGACACCAGGGGTTGCAATAGGGCCAGGGATGAATTGTGAAAGCATGGGGCACAATAAAAACATGGAACTATTATGACACAATAGAGACCAAGACTCAAATGATTCATTGTAACACCAAGTGGCCTAAAAGGGCATGGGATGCATTGTGACACCACAGGGGCTAAGAGAAGCAAGGAAACATTGTGACCCAATGCAGGCTAACAATCTAATGATCCCTTGTGACACCAGGGGGCCTAAAATGCCCAGGGATGGATTGTTACAGCACGGGGACCAATAGAAGCAAGGATCTATTATGCCACCATGGAGGCCAAGAATCAAATGATTCATTGTGACATCAAGTGGCCTAAAAGGGCATGGGATGCATTGTGACACCACAGGGGTTAAGAGAAGCAAGGATCCATTGTGACCCTATGGAGGCTAATAATCCCAGGATCCCATTTGGCACCAGGGGGCGAAAAAGGGCCAGGGATGAATTGTGACCGCATGGGGCCCAATAGAAACAAGGAACCATTATGACACCATGGAGGCCAAGAATCAAATGATTCATTGTGACATCAAGTGGCCTAAAATGGCATGGGATGCATTGTGACAGCACAGGGGTTAAGAGCTGCAAGGAACCATTGTGACCCAATGCAGGTTAACAATCTAATGATCCCTTGTGACACCAATGGGCCTAAAAGGGCCAGGGATGAATTGTGAAAGCATGGGGCCCAAGTAAAACCTGGTACAATTATGCCACCATGGAGGCCAAGAATCAAATGATTCATTGTGACATCAAGTGGCCTAAAAGGGCTTGGAATGCATTGTGACACCACAGAGGTTAAGAGAAGCAAGGAACCATTGTGACCCAATGCAGGCTAACAATCTAATGATCCCTTTTGACACCAATGGACCTAAAAGTGGCAGGGATGTATTGTGAAAGCATGGGGCCCAATTAAAACCTGGTACAATTACGCCACCATGGAGGCCAAGAATCAAATGATTCATTGTGACATCAAGTGGCCTAAAAGGCCTTGGAATGCATTGTGACACCACAGAGGTTAAGAGAAGCAAGGAACCATTGTGACTCAATGCAGGATAACAATCTAAGAATCCCTTTTGACACCAGAGGGCGCAAAAGGACCACGGATGAACTCTGACAGCATAGGGACCTATAGAAACAAGGAACCATTATGACACCATGGAGGCCAAGAATCAAATGATTCATTGTGACATCAAGTGGCCTAAAATGGCATGGAATGCATTGTGACACCACAGAGGTTAAGAGAAGCAAGGGACCATTGTTACCCAATGGAGGCTAGCAATCTAATGGTCCCTTGTGACACCAATGGGCCTAAAAGGGCCAGGGTTGAATTGTGAAAGCATGGGGCCCAATTAAAACCTGGTACAATTATGCCACCATGGACGCCAAAAATGAAATGATTCATTGTGACATCAAGTGGCCTAAAAGGGCATGGGATGCATTGTGACACCACAGGGGTTAAGAGAAGCAAGGAACCATTGTGACCCAAGGCAGACTAACAATCTTAGAATCCCTTTTGATTCCAGGGGGCGCAAAAGGACCACGGAAGAACTGTGACAGCATGGGGCCCAATAGAAACAAGGAATTATTATGACACCATGAAGGCCAAGAATCAAATGGTTCATTGTAAGACCAAGTGTCCTAAAAGGGCATGGGATGCATTGTGACAGCACAGGGGTTAAGAGAAGCAAGGAACCATTGTGACCCAATGCAGGCTAACAATCTAATGATCCCTTGTGACACCAGGGGGCCTAAAATGGCCAGGTATGGATTGTTACAGCACAGGGACCAATAGAAGCAAGGATCTATTATGTCATCATGGAGGCCAAGAATCAAATGATTCATTGTGGCATCAAGTGGCCTAAAAGTGCATGGGATGCATTGTGACACCACAGGGGTTAAGAGAAGCAAGGAACCATTGTGAACCAATGCAGGCTAACAATCTAATGATCCCTTCAGGCACCAGGGGGCGTAAAAGGGCCAGGGATGAATTGTGACAGCATGGGGCCCAATAGAAACAAGGAACCATTATGACACCATGGAGGCCAAGAATCAAATGATTCATTGTGACATCAAGTGGCCTAAAAGGGCATGGGATGCATTGTGACACCACAGGGGTTAAGAGAAGCAAGGATCCATTGTGACCCAATGGAGGCTAACAATCTAATGGTCCCTTGTGACACCAATGGGCCTAAAAGGGCCAGGGATGAATTGTGAAAGCATGGGGCCCAATAAAAACCTGGTACAATTATGCCACCATGGAGGCCAAAAATCAAATGATTCATTGTGACATCAAGTGGCCTAAAAGGGCATGGGATGCATTGTGACACCACAGGGGTTAAGAGAAGCAAGGAACCATTGTGACCCAAGGCAGACTAACAATCTTAGAATCCCTTTTGATACCAGGGGGCGCAAAAGGACCACGGAAGAACTGTGACAGCATGGGGCCCAATAGAAACAAGGAATTATTATGACACCATGAAGGCCAAGAATCAAATGGTTCATTGTGAGACCAAGTGGCCTAAAAGGGCATGGGATGCATTGTGACACCACAGGGGTTAAGAGAAGCAAGGAACCATTGTGACCCAATGCAGGCTAACAATCTAATGATCCATTGTGACACCAGGGGTTGCAATAGGGCCAGGGATGATTTGTGAAAGCATGGGGCACAATAAAAACATGGAAATATTATGACACAATAGAGACCAAGACTCAAATGATTCATTGTGACATCAAGTAGCCTAAAAGGGCATGGGATGCATTGTGACACCACAGGGCCTAAGAGAAGCAAGGAACCATTGTGACCCAATGCAGGCTAACAATCTAATGATCCCTTGTGACACCAGGGGGCCTAAAATGGCCAGGGATGGATTGTTGCAGCACAGGGGCCAATAGAAGCAAGGATCTATTATGTCATCATGGAGGCCAAGAATCAAATGATTCATTGTGACATCAAGTGGCCTAAAATGGCATGGGATGCATTGTGACACCACAGGGGTTAAGAGAAGCAAGGATCCATTGTGACCCAATGGAGGCTAATAATCCCAGGATCCCATTTGACACCAGGGGGCGAAAAAGGGCCAGGGATGAATTGTGACAGCATGGGGCCCAATAGAAACAAGGAACCATTATGACACCATGGAGGCCAAGAATCAAATGATTCATTGTGACATCAAGTGGCCTAAAATGGCATGGGATGCATTGTGACACCACAGGGGTTAAGAGAAGCAAGGATCCATTGTGACCCAATGGAGGCTAACAATCCAATGGTCCCTTGTGACACCAATGGGCCTAAAAGGGCCAGGGATGAATTGTGAAAGCATGGGGCCCAATTAAAACCTGGTACAATTATGCCACCATGGAGGCCAAAAATCAAATGATTCATTGTGACATCAAGTGGCCTAAAAGGGCATGGGATGCATTGTGACACCACAGGGGTTAAGAGAAGCAAGGAACCATTGTGACCCAAGGCAGACTAACAGTCTTAGAATCCCTTTTGATACCAGGGGGCGCAAAAGGACCACGGATGAACTGTGACAGCATGGGGCCCAATAGAAACAAGGAACTATTATGACACCATGGAGGCCAAGAATCAAATGATTCATTGTGACATCAAGTGGCCTAAAAGGGCATGGGATGCATTGTGACACCACAGGAGTTAAGAGAAGCAAGGATCCATTGTGACCCAATGGAGGCTAATAATCCCAGGATCCCATTTGACACCAGGGGGCGTAAAAGTGCCAGGGATGATTTGTGACAGCATGGGGCCCAATAGAAACAAGGAACCATTATGACACCATGGAGGCCAAGAATCAAATGATTCATTGTGACATCAAGTAGCCTAATATGGCATGGAATGCATTGTGACACCACAGAGGTTAAGAGAAGCAAGGAACCATTGTTACCCAATGGAGGCTAACAATCTAATGGTCCCTTGTGACACCAATGGGCCTAAAAGGGCCAGGGATGAATTGTGAAAGCATGGGGCCCAATTAAAACCTGGTACAATTATGCCACCATGGAGGCCAAAAATCAAATGATTCATTGAGACATCAAGTGGCCTAAAAGGGCATGGGATGCATTGTGACACCACAGGGGTTAAGAGAAGCAAGGAACCATTGTGACCCAATGCAGGCTAACAATCTAAGAATCCCTTTTGACACCAGGGGGCGTAAAAGGCCCAGAGATTAATTGTGTAAGCATGGGGCCCAAGTAAAACCTGGTACAATTATGCCACCATGGAGGCCAAGAATCAAATGATTCATTGTGACATCAAGTGGCCTAAAAGGGCATGGCATGCATTGTGACACCACAGAGGTTAAGAGAAGCAAGGAAGCATTGTGACACAATGCAGGCTAAACATCTAATGATCCCTGGTGACGCCAATGGGCCTAAAAGGGGAAGGTATGAATTCTTACAGCACGGGGACCAATAGAAGCAAGGATCTATTATTCCACCATGGAGGCCAAGAATCAAATAATTCATTGTGACATCAAGTGGCCTAAAAGGGCATGGGATGCATTGTGACAGCACAGGGGTTCAGAGAATCAAGGATCCATTGTGACCCAATGCAGGCTAACAATCTAAGAATCCCTTTTGACACCAGGGGGCGCAAAAGGACCACGGATGAACTGTGACAGCATGGGGACCTATAGAAGAAAGGAACCATTATGACACCATGAAGGCCAAGAATCAAATGATTCATTGTGACATCAAGTGGCCTAAAAGGGTTTGGAATGCATTGTGACACCACAGAGGTTAAGAGAAGCAAGGAACCATTGTGACCCAATGCAAGCTAACAATCTAATGATCCCTTGTGACACCAATGGGCCTAAAAGGGGCAGGGATGAATTCTTACAGCATGGGGCCCAATAGAAGCAAGGATCTATTATGCCACCATGGAGGCCAAGAATCAAATGATTCATTGTGACATCAAGTGGCCTAAAAGGGCATGGGATGCATTGTGACACCACAGGAGTTAAGAGAAGCAAGGAACCATTGTGACCCAATGCAGGATAACAATCTAAGAATCCCTTTTGACACCAGAGGGCGCAAAAGGACCACGGATGAACTCTGACAGCATGGGGCCTATAGAAACAAGGAACCATTATGACACCTTGGAGGCCAAGAATCAAATGATTCATTGTGACATCAAGTGGCCTAAAATGGAATGGAATGCATTGTGACACCACAGGGGTTAAGAGAAGCAAGGAACCATTGTGATCCAAGGCAGGCTAACAATCTTAGAATCCCTTTTGACACCAGGGGGCGCAATAGGACCACGGATGAACTGTGACAGCATGGGGACCTATAGAAGAAAGGAACCATTATGACACCATGAAGGCCAAGAATCAAATGGTTCATTGTAAGACCAAGTGGCCTAAAAGGGCATGGGATGCATTGTGACACCACAGGGGTTAAGAGAAGCAAGGAACCATTGTGACCCAATGCAGGCTAAGAATCTAATGATCCATTGTGACACCAGGGGTTGCAATAGGGCCAGGGATGAATTGTGAAAGCATGGGGCACAATAAAAACATGGAAATATTATGACACAATAGAGACCAAGACTGAAATGATTCATTGTGACATCAAGTGGCCTAAAAGGGCATGGGATGCATTGTGACACCACAGGGGTTAAGAGAAGCAAGGATCCATTGTGACCCAATGGAGGCTAACAATCTAATGGTCCCTTGTGACTCCAATGGGCCTAAAAGGGCCAGGGATGAATTGTGAAAGCATGGGGCCCAATTAAAACCTGGTACAATTATGCCACCATGGAGGCCAAGAATCAAATGATTCATTGTGACATCAAGTGGCCTAAAAGGGCATGGGATGCATTGTGACACCACAGGGGTTAAGAGAAGCAAGGAACCATTGTGACCCAAGGCAGACTAACAATCTTAGAATCCCTTTTGATACCAGGGGGCGAAAAAGGACCACGGATGAACTGTGACAGCATGGGGCCCAATAGAAACAAGGAACTATTATGACACCATGGAGGCCAAGAATCAAATGATTCATTGTGACATCAAGTGGCCTAAAATGGCATGGAATGCATTGTGACACCACAGAGGTAAAGAGAAGCAAGGAACCATTGTGACCCAATGCAGGCTAACAATCTAATGATCCATTGTGACACCAGGGGTTGCAATAGGGCCAGGGATGAATTGTGAAAGCATGGGGCACAATAAAAACATGGAACTATTATGACACCATGGAGGCCAAGAATCAAATGATTCATTGTGACATCAAGTGGCCTAAAAGGGCATGGGATGCATTGTGACACCACAGGAGTTAAGAGAAGCAAGGATCCATTGTGACCCAATGGAGGCTAATAATCCCAGGATCCCATTTGACACCAGGGGGCGTAAAAGGGCCAGGGATGAATTGTGACAGCATGGGGCCCAATAGAAACAAGGAACCATTATGCCACCATGGAGGCCAAGAATCAAATGATTCATTGTGACATCAAGTGGCCTAAAAGGGCATGGGATGCATTGTGACAGCACAGGGGTTAAGAGCTGCAAGGAACCATTGTGACCCAATGCAGGTTAACAATCTAATGATCCCTTGTGACACCAATGGGCCTAAAAGGGGCAGGGATGAATTGTGAAAGCATGGGGCCCTATTAAAACCTGGTACAATTATGCCACCATGTACGCCAAAACTCAAATGATTCATTGTGAAATCAAGAGGCCTAGAAGGGCATGGGATGCATTGTGACACCACAGGGGTTAAGAGAAGCAAGGAACCATTGTGACCCAATGCAGGCTAACAATCTAAGAATCCCTTTTGACACCAGGGGGCGCAAAAGGACCACGGATGCACTGTGACAGCATGGGGACCTATAGAAGAAAGGAACCATTATGACACCATGGAGGCCAAGAATCAAATGATTCATTGTGACATCAAGTGGCCTAAAAGGGCATGGGATGCATTGTGACACCACAGGGGTTAAGAGAAGCAAGGATCCATTGTGACCCAATGGAGGCTAACAATCTAATGGTCCCTTGTGACACCAATGGGCCTAAAAGGGCCAGGGATGAATTGTGAAAGCATGGGGCCCAATTAAAACCTGGTACAATTATGCCACCATGGAGGCCAAAAATCAAATGATTCATTGTGACATCAAGTGGCCTAAAAGGGCATGGGATGCATTGTGACACCACAGAGGTTAAGAGAAGCAAGGAACCATTGTGACCCAAGGCAGGCTAACAATCTTAGAATCCCTTTTGACACCAGGGGGCGCAAAAGGACCACGGATGAACTGTGACAGCATGGGGACCTATAGAAGCAAGGAACCATTATGACACCATGAAGGCCAAGAATCAAATGGTTCATTGTAAGACCAAGTGGCCTAAAAGGGCTTGGAATGCATTGTGACACCACAGAGGTTAAGAGAAGCAAGGAACCATTGTGACCCAATGCAGGCTAACAATCTAATGATCCATTGTGACACCAGGGGTTGCAATAGGGCCAGGGATGAATTGTGAAAGCATGGGGCACAATAAAAACATGCAAATATTATGACAAAATAGAGGCCAAGACTCAAATATTCATTGTAACACCAAGTGGCCTAAAAGGGCATGGGATGCATTGTGACACCACAGGGCCTAAGAGAAGCAAGGAACCATTGTGAACCAATGCAGGCTAACAACCTAATGATCCCTTGTGACACCAGGGGGCCTAAAATGGCCAGAGATGGATTGTAACGGCACGGGGACCAATAGAAGCAAGGATCTATTATGTCATCATGGAGGCCAAGAATCAAATGATTCATTGTGACATCAAGTCATGCCTAAAAGGGCATGGGATGCATTGTGACACCACAGGGGTTAAGAGAAGCAAGGATCCATTGTGACCCAATGGAGGCTAATAATCCCAGGATCCCATTTGACACCAGGGGTTGCAATAGGGCCAGGGATGAATTGTGAAAGCATGGGGCACAATAAAAACATGGAACTATTATGACACCATGGAGGCCAAGAATCAAATGATTCATTGTGACATCAAGTGGCCTAAAAGGGCATGGGATGCATTGTGACACCACAGGGGTTAAGAGAAGCAAGGATCCTTTGTGACCCAAGGTAGGCTAACAATCTTAGAATCCCTTTTGACACCAGGTGGTGCAAAAGGACCGCGGATGAACTGTGACAGCATGGGGCCCAATAGAAACAAGGAACTATTATGACACCGTGGAGGCCAAGAATCAAATGATTCATTGTGACATCAAGTGGCCTAAAATGGCATGGAATGCATTGTGACACCACAGAGGTTAAGAGAAGCAAGGAACCATTGTTACCCAATGGAGGCTAACAATCTAATGGTCCCTTGTGACACCAATGGGCCTAAAAGGGCCAGGGATGAATTGTGAAAGCATGGGGCCCAATTAAAACCTGGTACAATTATGCCACCATGGAGGCCAAAAATCAAATGATTCATTGTGACATCAAGTGGCTTAAAAGGGCATGGGATGCATTGTGACACCACAGAGGTTAAGAGAAGCAAGGAACCATTGTGACCCAAGGCAGGCTAACAATCTTAGAATCCCTTTTGACACCAGGGGGCGCAATAGGACCACGGATGAACTGTGACAGCATGGGGACCTATAGAAGCAAGGAACCATTATGACACCATGAAGGCCAAGAATGAAATGGTTCATTGTAAGACCAAGTGCCCTAAATGTCTTGGAATGCATTGTGACACCACAGAGGTTAAGAGAAGCAAGGAACCATTGTGACCCAATGCAGGCTAACAATCTAATGATCCATTGTGACACCAGGGGTTGCAATAGGGCCAGGGATGAATTGTGAAAGCATGGGGCACAATAAAAACATGGAACTATTATGACACAATAGAGACCAGGACTCAAATGATTCATTGTAACACCAAGTGGCCTAAAAGGGCATGGGATGCATTGTGACACCACAGGGGCTAAGAGAAGCAAGGAAACATTGTGACCCAATGCAGGCTAACAATCTAATGATCCCTTGTGACACCAGGGGGCCTAAAATGCCCAGGGATGGATTGTTACAGCACGGGGACCAATAGAAGCAAGGATCTATTATGCCACCATGGAGGCCAAGAATCAAATGATTCATTGTGACATCAAGTGGCCTAAAAGGGCATGGGATGCATTGTGACACCACAGGGGTTAAGAGAAGCAAGGATCCATTGTGACCCTATGGAGGCTAATAATCCCAGGATCCCATTTGGCACCAGGGGGCGAAAAAGGGCCAGGGATGAATTGTGACCGCATGGGGCCCAATAGAAACAAGGAACCATTATGACACCATGGAGGCCAAGAATCAAATGATTCATTGTGACATCAAGTGGCCTAAAATGGCATGGGATGCATTGTGACAGCACAGGGGTTAAGAGCTGCAAGGAACCATTGTGACCCAATGCAGGTTAACAATCTAATGATCCCTTGTGACACCAATGGGCCTAAAAGGGCCAGGGATGAATTGTGAAAGCATGGGGCCCAAGTAAAACCTGGTACAATTATGCCACCATGGAGGCCAAGAATCAAATGATTCATTGTGACATCAAGTGGCCTAAAAGGGCTTGGAATGCATTGTGACACCACAGAGGTTAAGAGAAGCAAGGAACCATTGTGACCCAATGCAGGCTAACAATCTAATGATCCCTTTTGACACCAATGGACCTAAAAGTGGCAGGGATGTATTGTGAAAGCATGGGGCCCAATTAAAACCTGGTACAATTACGCCACCATGGAGGCCAAGAATCAAATGATTCATTGTGACATCAAGTGGCCTAAAAGGCCTTGGAATGCATTGTGACACCACAGAGGTTAAGAGAAGCAAGGAACCATTGTGACCCAATGCAAGCTAATAATCTAATGATCCCTTGTGACACCAATGGGCCTAAAAGGGGCAGGGATGAATTCTTACAGCATGGGGACCAATAGAAGCAAGGATCTATTATGCCACCATGGAGGCCAAGAATCAAATGATTCATTGTGGCATCAAGTGGCCTAAAAGGGCATGGGATGCATTGTGACACCACAGGAGTTAAGAGAAGCAAGGAACCATTGTGACCCAATGCAGGATAACAATCTAAGAATCCCTTTTGACACCAGAGGGCGCAAAAGGACCACGGATGAACTGTGACAGCATTGGGACCTATAGAAGAAAGGAACCATTATGACAGCATGAAGGTCAAGAATCAAATGATTCATTGTGACATCAAGTGGCCTAAAAGGGCATGGGATGCATTGTGACACCACAGGAGTTAAGAGAAACAAGGATCCATTGTGACCCTATGGAGGCTAATAATCCCAGGATCTCATTTGACACCAGGGGCGTAAAAGGGCCAGGAATAAATTGTGACAGCATGGGGCCCAATAGAAACAAGGAACCATTATGCCACCATGGAGGCCAAGAATCAAATGATTCATTGTGACATCAAGTGGCCTAAAAGGGCATGGGATGCATTGTGACACCACAGGGGTTAAGAGAAGCAAGGAACCATTGTGACCCAATGCAGGCTAACAATCTAATGATCCATTGTGACACCAGGGGTTGCAATAGGGCCAGGGATGAATTGTGAAAGCATGGGGCACAATAAAAACATGGAACTATTATGACACCATGGAGGCCAAGAATCAAATGATTCATTGTGACATCAAGTGGCCTAAAAGGGCATGGGATGCATTGTGACACCACAGGAGTTAAGAGAAGCAAGGATCCATTGTGACCCAATGGAGGCTAATAATCCCAGGATCCCATTTGACACCAGGGGGCGTAAAAGTGCCAGGGATGATTTGTGACAGCATGGGGCCCAATAGAAACAAGGAACCATTATGACACCATGGAGGCCAAGAATCAAATGATTCATTGTGACATCAAGTAGCCTAATATGGCATGGAATGCATTGTGACACCACAGAGGTTAAGAGAAGCAAGGAACCATTGTTACCCAATGGAGGCTAACAATCTAATGGTCCCTTGTGACACCAATGGGCCTAAAAGGGCCAGGGATGAATTGTGAAAGCATGGGGCCCAATTAAAACCTGGTACAATTATGCCACCATGGAGGCCAAAAATCAAATGATTCATTGAGACATCAAGTGGCCTAAAAGGGCATGGGATGCATTGTGACACCACAGGGGTTAAGAGAAGCAAGGAACCATTGTGACCCAATGCAGGCTAACAATCTAAGAATCCCTTTTGACACCAGGGGGCGCAAAAGGACCACGGATGAACTGTGACAGCCTGGGGACCTATAGAAGCAAGGAACCATTATGACACCATGAAGGCCAAGAATCAAATGGTTCATTGTAAGACCAAGTGCCCTAAAAGGGTTTGGAATGCATTGTGACACCACAGAGGTAAAGAGAAGCAAGGAACCATTGTGACCCAATGCAGGATAACAATCTAGTGAACCTTTGTAATACAAGGTGTTTTATAAGGGCCAGGGAAGAATTGTGAAAGCATGGGGCACAATAAAAACATGGAACCATTATGACACCATGAAGGCCAAGAATCAAATGGTTCATTGTGACATCAAGTGACCTAAAAGGGCTTGGAATGCATTGTGACACCACAGAGGTTAAGAGAAGCAAGGAACCATTGTGACCCAATGCAGGCTAACAATCTAATGATCCCTTGTGGCACCAGGGGGTATAAAAAGGGCCAGGGATGGATTGTGAAAGCATGGGGCACAATAAAATCATGGAACTATTATGACACCATGGAGGCCAAGAATCAAATGATTCATTGTGACATCAAGTGGCCTAAAAGGGCATGGGATGCATTGTGACACCACAGGAGTATAAGAGAAGCAAGGATCCATTGTGACCCTATGGAGGCTAATAATCCCAGGATCCCATTTGACACCAGGGGGCGTAAAAGGGCCAGGGATGAATTGTGACAGCATGGGGCCCAATAGAAACAAGGAACCATTATGCCACCATGGAGGCCAAGAATCAAATGATTCATTGTGACATCAAGTGGCCTAAAAGGGCATGGGATGCATTGTGACAGCACAGGGGTTAAGAGCTGCAAGGAACCATTGTGACCCAATGCAGGTTAACAATCTAATGATCCCTTGTGACACCAATGGGCCTAAAAGGGCCAGGGATGAATTGTGAAAGCATGGGGCCCAATTAAAACCTGGTACAATTATGCCACCATGGAGGCCAAAAATCAAATGATTCATTGTGACATCAAGTGGCCTAAAAGGGCATGGGATGCATTGTGACACCACAGGGGTTAAGAGAAGCAAGGAACCATTGTGACCCAATGCAGGCTAACAATCTAAGAATCCCTTTTGACACCAGGGGGCGCAAAAGGACCACGGATGAACTGTGACAGCATGGGGACCTATAGAAGCAAGGAACCATTCTGACACCATGAAGGCCAAGAATCAAATGGTTCATTGTGACATCAAGTGGCATAAAAGGGCTTGGAATGCATTGTGACACCACAGAGGTTAAGAGAAGCAAGGAGCCATTGTGACCCAATGCAAGCTAAACATCTAATGATCCCTTGTGACACCAACGGGCCTAAAAGGGGCAGGGATGAATTCTTACAGCATGGGGACTAATAGAAGCAAGGATCTATTATGCCACCATGGAGGCCAAGAATCAAATGATTCATTGTGACATCAAGTGGCCTAAAAGGGCATGGGATGCATTGTGACACCACAGGAGTTAAGAGAAGCAAGGAACCATTGTGACCCAATGCAGGATAACAATCTAAGAATCCCTTTTGACACCAGAGGGCGCAAAAGGACCACGGATGAACTGTGACAGCATTGGGACCTATAGAAGCAAGGAACCATTATGACAGCATGAAGGTCAAGAATCAAATGATTCATTGTGACATCAAGTGGCCTAAAAGGGCATGGGATGCATTGTGACACCACAGGAGTTAAGAGAAACAAGGATCCATTGTGACCCTATGGAGGCTAATAATCCCAGGATCTCATTTGACACCAGGGGCGTAAAAGGGCCAGGAATAAATTGTGACAGCATGGGGCCCAATAGAAACAAGGAACCATTATGCCACCATGGAGGCCAAGAATCAAATGATTCATTGAGACATCAAGTGGCCTAAAAGGGCATGGGATGCATTGTGACACCACAGGGGTTAAGAGAAGCAAGGATCCATTGTGACCCAATGGAGGCTAACAATCTAATGATCCCTTGTGACACCAATGGGCCTAAAAGGGGCAGGGTTGAATTGTGAAAGCATGGGGCCCAAGTAAAACCTGGTACAATTATGCCACCATGGAGGCCAAGAATCAAATTGTTCATTGTAAGACCAAGTGGCCTAAAAGGGTTTGGAATGTCACTGTGACACCACAGAGGTTAAGAGAAGCAAGGAACCATTGTGACCCAATGCAGGCTAACAATCTAATGATCCCTTGTGGCACCAGGGGGTATAAAAAGGGCCAGGGGTGGATTGTTACAGCATGGGGACCAATAGAAGCAAGGATTTATTATGCCACCATGGAGGCCAAGAATCAAATGATTCATTGTGACATCAAGTGGCCTAAAAGGGCATGGGATGCATTGTGACACCACAGGAGTTAAGAGAAGCAAGGATCCATTGTGACCCAATGGAGGCTAATAATCCCAGGATCCCATTTGACACCAGGGGGCGTAAAAGGGCCAGGAATAAATTGTGACAGCATGGGGCCCAATAGAAACAAGGAACCATTATGCCACCATGGAGGCCAAGAATCAAATGATTCATTGTGACATCAAGTGGCCTAAAAGGGCATGGGATGCATTGTGACACCACAGGGGTTAAGAGAAGCAAGGAACCATTGTGACCCAATGCAGGCTAACAATCTAATGATCCATTGTGACACCAGGGGTTGCAATAGGGCCAGGGATGAATTGTGAAAGCATGGGGCACAATAAAAACATGGAACTATTATGACACCATGGAGGCCAAGAATCAAATGATTCATTGTGACATCAAGTGGCCTAAAAGGGCATGGGATGCATTGTGACACCACAGGAGTTAAGAGAAGCAAGGATCCATTGTGACCCAATGGAGGCTAATAATCCCAGGATCCCATTTGACACCAGGGGGCGTAAAAGTGCCAGGGATGATTTGTGACAGCATGGGGCCCAATAGAAACAAGGAACCATTATGACACCATGGAGGCCAAGAATCAAATGATTCATTGTGACATCAAGTAGCCTAATATGGCATGGAATGCATTGTGACACCACAGAGGTTAAGAGAAGCAAGGAACCATTGTTACCCAATGGAGGCTAACAATCTAATGGTCCCTTGTGACACCAATGGGCCTAAAAGGGCCAGGGATGAATTGTGAAAGCATGGGGCCCAATTAAAACCTGGTACAATTATGCCACCATGGAGGCCAAAAATCAAATGATTCATTGAGACATCAAGTGGCCTAAAAGGGCATGGGATGCATTGTGACACCACAGGGGTTAAGAGAAGCAAGGAACCATTGTGACCCAATGCAGGCTAACAATCTAAGAATCCCTTTTGACACCAGGGGGCGCAAAAGGACCACGGATGAACTGTGACAGCCTGGGGACCTATAGAAGCAAGGAACCATTATGACACCATGAAGGCCAAGAATCAAATGGTTCATTGTAAGACCAAGTGCCCTAAAAGGGTTTGGAATGCATTGTGACACCACAGAGGTAAAGAGAAGCAAGGAACCATTGTGACCCAATGCAGGATAACAATCTAGTGAACCTTTGTAATACAAGGTGTTTTATAAGGGCCAGGGAAGAATTGTGAAAGCATGGGGCACAATAAAAACATGGAACCATTATGACACCATGAAGGCCAAGAATCAAATGGTTCATTGTGACATCAAGTGACCTAAAAGGGCTTGGAATGCATTGTGACACCACAGAGGTTAAGAGAAGCAAGGAACCATTGTGACCCAATGCAGGCTAACAATCTAATGATCCCTTGTGGCACCAGGGGGTATAAAAAGGGCCAGGGATGGATTGTGAAAGCATGGGGCACAATAAAATCATGGAACTATTATGACACCATGGAGGCCAAGAATCAAATGATTCATTGTGACATCAAGTGGCCTAAAAGGGCATGGGATGCATTGTGACACCACAGGAGTATAAGAGAAGCAAGGATCCATTGTGACCCTATGGAGGCTAATAATCCCAGGATCCCATTTGACACCAGGGGGCGTAAAAGGGCCAGGGATGAATTGTGACAGCATGGGGCCCAATAGAAACAAGGAACCATTATGCCACCATGGAGGCCAAGAATCAAATGATTCATTGTGACATCAAGTGGCCTAAAAGGGCATGGGATGCATTGTGACAGCACAGGGGTTAAGAGCTGCAAGGAACCATTGTGACCCAATGCAGGTTAACAATCTAATGATCCCTTGTGACACCAATGGGCCTAAAAGGGCCAGGGATGAATTGTGAAAGCATGGGGCCCAATTAAAACCTGGTACAATTATGCCACCATGGAGGCCAAAAATCAAATGATTCATTGTGACATCAAGTGGCCTAAAAGGGCATGGGATGCATTGTGACACCACAGGGGTTAAGAGAAGCAAGGAACCATTGTGACCCAATGCAGGCTAACAATCTAAGAATCCCTTTTGACACCAGGGGGCGCAAAAGGACCACGGATGAACTGTGACAGCATGGGGACCTATAGAAGCAAGGAACCATTCTGACACCATGAAGGCCAAGAATCAAATGGTTCATTGTGACATCAAGTGGCATAAAAGGGCTTGGAATGCATTGTGACACCACAGAGGTTAAGAGAAGCAAGGAGCCATTGTGACCCAATGCAAGCTAAACATCTAATGATCCCTTGTGACACCAACGGGCCTAAAAGGGGCAGGGATGAATTCTTACAGCATGGGGACTAATAGAAGCAAGGATCTATTATGCCACCATGGAGGCCAAGAATCAAATGATTCATTGTGACATCAAGTGGCCTAAAAGGGCATGGGATGCATTGTGACACCACAGGAGTTAAGAGAAGCAAGGAACCATTGTGACCCAATGCAGGATAACAATCTAAGAATCCCTTTTGACACCAGAGGGCGCAAAAGGACCACGGATGAACTGTGACAGCATTGGGACCTATAGAAGCAAGGAACCATTATGACAGCATGAAGGTCAAGAATCAAATGATTCATTGTGACATCAAGTGGCCTAAAAGGGCATGGGATGCATTGTGACACCACAGGAGTTAAGAGAAACAAGGATCCATTGTGACCCTATGGAGGCTAATAATCCCAGGATCTCATTTGACACCAGGGGCGTAAAAGGGCCAGGAATAAATTGTGACAGCATGGGGCCCAATAGAAACAAGGAACCATTATGCCACCATGGAGGCCAAGAATCAAATGATTCATTGAGACATCAAGTGGCCTAAAAGGGCATGGGATGCATTGTGACACCACAGGGGTTAAGAGAAGCAAGGATCCATTGTGACCCAATGGAGGCTAACAATCTAATGATCCCTTGTGACACCAATGGGCCTAAAAGGGGCAGGGTTGAATTGTGAAAGCATGGGGCCCAAGTAAAACCTGGTACAATTATGCCACCATGGAGGCCAAGAATCAAATTGTTCATTGTAAGACCAAGTGGCCTAAAAGGGTTTGGAATGTCACTGTGACACCACAGAGGTTAAGAGAAGCAAGGAACCATTGTGACCCAATGCAGGCTAACAATCTAATGATCCCTTGTGGCACCAGGGGGTATAAAAAGGGCCAGGGGTGGATTGTTACAGCATGGGGACCAATAGAAGCAAGGATTTATTATGCCACCATGGAGGCCAAGAATCAAATGATTCATTGTGACATCAAGTGGCCTAAAAGGGCATGGGATGCATTGTGACACCACAGGAGTTAAGAGAAGCAAGGATCCATTGTGACCCAATGGAGGCTAATAATCCCAGGATCCCATTTGACACCAGGGGGCGTAAAAGGGCCAGGAATAAATTGTGACAGCATGGGGCCCAATAGAAACAAGGAACCATTATGCCACCATGGAGGCCAAGAATCAAATGATTCATTGTGACATCAAGTGCCCTAAAAGGGCATGGGATGCATTGTAACACCACAGAGGTTAAGAGAAGCAAGGATCCATTGTGACCCAAGGGAGGATAACAATCTAATGATCCCTTGTGACACCAATGGGCCTAAAAGGGGCAGGGATGTATTCTTACAGCACGGGGACCAATAGAAGCAAGGATCTATTATGCCAACGTGGAGGCCAAGAATCAAATAATTCATTGTGATATCATATGGCCTAAAACGGCATGGAATGCATTGTGACAGCACAGGGGTTAAGAGAAGCAAGGATCCATTGTGACCCAATGCAGGTTAACAATCTAATGATCCCTTGTGACACCAATGGGCCTAAAAGGGGCAGGGATGAATTGTGAAAGCATGGGGCCCAATTAAAACCTGGTACAATTATGCCACCATGGAGGCCAAGAATCAAATGATTCATTGTGAAATCAAGTGGCCTAAAAGGGCATGGGATGCATTGTGACACCACAGGCGTTAAGAGAAGCAAGGATCCATTGTGACCCAATGGAGGCTAATAATCCCAGGATCCCATTTGACACCAGGGGGCGTAAAAGGGCCAGGGATGAATTGTGACAGCATGGGGCCCAATAGAAACAAGGAAACATTATGACACCATGGAGGCCAAGAATCAAATGATTCATTGTGACATCAAGTGGCCTAAAAGGGCATGGGATGCATTGTGACACCACAGGGGTTAAGAGAAGCAAGGATCCATTGTGACCCAATGGAGGCTAACAATCCAATGGTCCCTTGTGACACCAATGGGCCTAAAAGGGGCAGGGATGAATTGTGAAAGCATGGGGCCCAATTAAAACCTGGTACAATTATGCCACCATGGAGGCCAAAAATCAAATGATTCATTGTGACATCAAGTGGCCTAAAAGGGCATGGGATGCATTGTGACACCACAGGGGTTAAGAGAAGCAAGGAACCATTGTGACCCAAGGCAGACTAACAATCTTAGAATCCCTTTTGATACCAGGGGGCGCAAAAGGACCACGGATGAACTGTGACAGCATGGGGCCCAATAGAAACAAGGAACTATTATGACACCATGGAGGCCAAGAATCAAATGATTCATTGTGACATCAAGTGGCCTAAAATGGCATGGAATGCATTGTGACACAACAGAGGTTAAGAGAAGCAAGGAACCATTGTGACCCAATGCAGGCTAACAATCTAATGATCCATTGTGACACCAGGGGTTGCAATAGGGCCAGGGATGAATTGTGAAAGCATGGGGCACAATAAAAACATGGAACTATTATGACACCATGGAGGCCAAGAATCAAATGATTCATTGTGACATCAAGTGGCCTAAAAGGGCATGGGATGCATTGTGACACCACAGGGGTTAAGAGAAGCAAGGATCCATTGTGACCCAATGGAGGCTAATAATCCCAGGATCCCATTTGACACCAGGGGTCGTAAAAGTGCAGGGGATGAATTGTGACAGCATGGGGCCCAATAGAAACAAGGAACCATTATGACACCATGGAGGCCAAGAATCAAATGATTCATTGTGACATCAAGTAGCCTAATATGGCATGGAATGCATTGTGACACCACAGGGGTTAAGAGAACCAAGGAACCATTGTTGCCCAATGGAGGCTAACAATCTAATGGTCCCTTGTGACACCAATGGGCCTAAAAGGGCCAGGGATGAATTGTGAAATCATGGGGCCCAATTAAAACCTGGTACAATTATGCCACCATGGAGGCCAAAAATCAAATGATTCATTGTGACATCAAGTGGCCTAAAAGGGCATGGGATGCATTGTGACACCACAGAGGTTAAGAGAAGCAAGGAACCATTGTGACCCAATGCAGGCTAACAATCTAAGAATCCCTTTTGACACCAGGGGGCGCAAAAGGACCACGGATGAACTGTGACAGCCTGGGGACCTATAGAAGCAAGGAACCATTATGACACCATGAAGGCCAAGAATCAAATGGTTCATTGTAAGACCAAGTGCCCTAAAAGGGTTTGGAATGCATTGTGACACCACAGAGGTAAAGAGAAGCAAGGAACCATTGTGACCCAATGCAGGATAACAATCTAGTGAACCTTTGTAATACAAGGTGTTTTATAAGGGCCAGGGAAGAATTGTGAAAGCATGGGGCACAATAAAAACATGGAACCATTATGACACCATGAAGGCCAAGAATCAAATGGTTCATTGTGACATCAAGTGACCTAAAAGGGCTTGGAATGCATTGTGACACCACAGAGGTTAAGAGAAGCAAGGAACCATTGTGACCCAATGCAGGCTAACAATCTAATGATCCCTTGTGGCACCAGGGGGTATAAAAAGGGCCAGGGATGGATTGTGAAAGCATGGGGCACAATAAAAACATGGAACTATTATGACACCATGGAGGCCAAGAATCAAATGATTCATTGTGACATCAAGTGCCCTAAAAGGGCATGGGATGCATTGTGACACCACAGGAGTTAAGAGAAGCAAGGATCCATTGTGACCCTATGGAGGCTAATAATCCCAGGATCCCATTTGACACCAGGGGGCGTAAAAGGGCCAGGGATGAATTGTGACAGCATGGGGCCCAATAGAAACAAGGAACCATTATGCCACCATGGAGGCCAAGAATCAAATGATTCATTGTGACATCAAGTGGCCTAAAAGGGCATGGGATGCATTGTGACAGCACAGGGGTTAAGAGCTGCAAGGAACCATTGTGACCCAATGGAGGTTAACAATCTAATGATCCCTTGTGACACCAATGGGCCTAAAAGGGCCAGGGATGAATTGTGAAAGCATGGGGCCCAATTAAAACCTGGTACAATTATGCCACCATGGAGGCCAAAAATCAAATGATTCATTGTGACATCAAGTGGCCTAAAAGGCCATGGGATGCATTGTGACACCACAGGGGTTAAGAGAAGCAAGGAACCATTGTGACCCAATGCAGGCTAACAATCTAAGAATCCCTTTTGACACCAGGGGGCGCAAAAGGACCACGGATGAACTGTGACAGCATGGGGACCTATAGAAGCAAGGAACCATTCTGACACCATGAAGGCCAAGAATCAAATGGTTCATTGTGACATCAAGTGGCATAAAAGGGCTTGGAATGCATTGTGACACCACAGAGGTTAAGAGAAGCAAGGAGCCATTGTGACCCAATGCAAGCTAAACATCTAATGATCCCTTGTGACACCAACGGGCCTAAAAGGGGCAGGGATGAATTCTTACAGCATGGGGACTAATAGAAGCAGGGATCTATTATGCCACCATGGAGGCCAAGAATCAAATGATTCATTGTGACATCAAGTGGCCTAAAAGGGCATGGGATGCATTGTGACACCACAGGAGTTAAGAGAAGCAAGGAACCATTGTGACCCAATGCAGGATAACAATCTAAGAATCCCTTTTGACACCAGAGGGCGCAAAAGGACCACGGATGAACTGTGACAGCATTGGGACCTATAGAAGAAAGGAACCATTATGACAGCATGAAGGTCAAGAATCAAATGATTCATTGTGACATCAAGTGGCCTAAAAGGGCATGGGATGCATTGTGACACCACAGGAGTTAAGAGAAACAAGGATCCATTGTGACCCTATGGAGGCTAATAATCCCAGGATCTCATTTGACACCAGGGGCGTAAAAGGGCCAGGAATAAATTGTGACAGCATGGGGCCCAATAGAAACAAGGAACCATTATGCCACCATGGAGGCCAAGAATCAAATGATTCATTGTGACATCAAGTGGCCTAAAAGGGCATGGGATGCATTGTGACACCACAGGGGTTAAGAGAAGCAAGGATCCATTGTGACCCAATGGAGGCTAACAATCTAATGATCCCTTGTGACACCAATGGGCCTAAAAGGGGCAGGGTTGAATTGTGAAAGCATGGGGCCCAAGTAAAACCTGGTACAATTATGCCACCATGGAGGCCAAGAATCAAATTGTTCATTGTAAGACCAAGTGGCCTAAAAGGGTTTGGAATGTCACTGTGACACCACAGAGGTTAAGAGAAGCAAGGAACCATTGTGACCCAATGCAGGTTAACAATCTAATGATCCCTTGTGGCACCAGGGGGTATAAAAAGGGCCAGGGGTGGATTGTTACAGCATGGGGACCAATAGAAGCAAGGATTTATTATGCCACCATGGAGGCCAAGAATCAAATGATTCATTGTGACATCAAGTGGCCTAAAAGGGCATGGGATGCATTGTGACACCACAGGAGTTAAGAGAAGCAAGGATCCATTGTGACCCAATGGAGGCTAATAATCCCAGGATCCCATTTGACACCAGGGGGCGTAAAAGGGCCAGGAATAAATTGTGACAGCATGGGGCCCAATAGAAACAAGGAACCATTATGCCACCATGGAGGCCAAGAATCAAATGATTCATTGTGACATCAAGTGGCCTAAAAGGGCATGGGATGCATTGTAACACCACAGAGGTTAAGAGAAGCAAGGATCCATTGTGACCCAAGGGAGGATAACAATCTAATGATCCCTTGTGACACCAATGGGCCTAAAAGGGGCAGGGATGTATTCTTACAGCACGGGGACCAATAGAAGCAAGGATCTATTATGCCAACGTGGAGGCCAAGAATCAAATAATTCATTGTGATATCATATGGCCTAATATGGCATGGAATGCATTGTGACAGCACAGGGGTTAAGAGAAGCAAGGATCCATTGTGACCCAATGCAGGTTAACAATCTAATGATCCCTTGTGACACCAATGGGCCTAAAAGGGGCAGGGATGAATTGTGAAAGCATGGGGCCCAATTAAAACCTGGTACAATTATGCCACCATGGAGGCCAAGAATCAAATGATTCATTGTGAAATCAAGTGGCCTAAAAGGGCATGGGATGCATTGTGACACCACAGGCGTTAAGAGAAGCAAGGATCCATTGTGACCCAATGAAGGCTAATAATCCCAGGATCCCATTTGACACCAGGGGGCGTAAAAGGGCCAGGGATGAATTGTGACAGCATGGGGCCCAATAGAAACAAGGAACCATTATGCCACCATGGAGGCCAAGAATCAAATGATTCATTGTGACATCAAGTGGCCTAAAAGGGCATGGGATGCATTGTGACACCACAGGGGTTAAGAGAAGCAAGGATCCATTGTGACCCAATGGAGGCTAACAATCCAATGGTCCCTTGTGACACCAATGGGCCTAAAAGGGGCAGGGATGAATTGTGAAAGCATGGGGCCCAATTAAAACCTGGTACAATTATGCCACCATGGAGGCCAAAAATCAAATGATTCATTGTGACATCAAGTGGCCTAAAAGGGCATGGGATGCATTGTGACACCACAGGGGTTAAGAGAAGCAAGGAACCATTGTGACCCAAGGCAGACTAACAATCTTAGAATCCCTTTTGATACCAGGGGGCGCAAAAGGACCACGGATGAACTGTGACAGCATGGGGCCCAATAGAAACAAGGAACTATTATGACACCATGGAGGCCAAGAATCAAATGATTCATTGTGACATCAAGTGGCCTAAAATGGCATGGAATGCATTGTGACACCACAGAGGTTAAGAGAAGCAAGGAACCATTGTGACTCAATGCAGGCTAACAATCTAATGATCCATTGTGACACCAGGGGTTGCAATAGGGCCAGGGATGAATTGTGAAAGCATGGGGCACAATAAAAACATGGAACTATTATGACACCATGGAGGCCAAGAATCAAATGATTCATTGTGACATCAAGTGGCCTAAAAGGGCATGGGATGCATTGTGACACCACAGGGGTTAAGAGAAGCAAGGATCCATTGTGACCCAATGGAGGCTAATAATCCCAGGATCCCATTTGACACCAGGGGTCGTAAAAGTGCCAGGGATGAATTGTGACAGCATGGGGCCCAATAGAAACAAGGAACCATTATGACACCATGGAGGCCAAGAATCAAATGATTCATTGTGACATCAAGTAGCCTAATATGGCATGGGATGCATTGTGACACCACAGGGGTTAAGAGAACCAAGGAACCATTGTTGCCCAATGGAGGCTAACAATCTAATGGTCCCTTGTGACACCAATGGGCCTAAAAGGGCCAGGGATGAATTGTGAAAGCATGGGGCCCAATTAAAACCTGGTACAATTATGCCACCATGGAGGCCAAAAATCAAATGATTCATTGTGACATCAAGTGGCCTAAAAGGGCATGGGATGCATTGTGACACCACAGAGGTTAAGAGAAGCAAGGAACCATTGTGACCCAATGCAGGCTAACAATCTGAGAATCCCTTTTGACACCAGGGGGCGCAAAAGGACCACGGATGAACTGTGACAGCCTGGGGACCTATAGAAGCAAGGAACCATTATGACACCATGAAGGCCAAGAATCAAATGGTTCATTGCAAGACCAAGTGCCCTAAAAGGGTTTGGAATGCATTGTGACACCACAGAGGTAAAGAGAAGCAAGGAACCATTGTGACCCAATGCAGGATAACAATCTAGTGAACCTTTGTAATACAAGGTGTTTTATAAGGGCCAGGGAAGAATTGTGAAAGCATGGGGCACAATAAAAACATGGAACCATTATGACACCATGAAGGCCAAGAATCAAATGGTTCATTGTGACATCAAGTGACCTAAAAGGGCTTGGAATGCATTGTGACACCACAGAGGTTAAGAGAAGCAAGGAACCATTGTGACCCAATGCAGGCTAACAATCTAATGATCCCTTGTGGCACCAGGGGGTATAAAAAGGGCCAGGGATGGATTGTGAAAGCATGGGGCACAATAAAATCATGGAACTATTATGACACCATGGAGGCCAAGAATCAAATGATTCATTGTGACATCAAGTGCCCTAAAAGGCATGGGATGCATTGTGACACCACAGGAGTTAAGAGAAGCAAGGATCCATTGTGACCCAATGGAGGCTAATAATCCCAGGATCCCATTTGACACCAGGGGGCGTAAAAGGGCCAGGGATGAATTGTGACAGCATGGGGCCCAATAGAAACAAGGAACCATTATGCCACCATGGAGGCCAAGAATCAAATGATTCATTGTGACATCAAGTGGCCTACAAGGGCATGGGATGCATTGTGACAGCACAGGGGTTAAGAGCTGCAAGGAACCATTGTGACCCAATGCAGGTTAACAATCTAATGATCCCTTGTGACACCAATGGGCCTAAAAGGGCCAGGGATGAATTGTGAAAGCATGGGGCCCAATTAAAACCTGGTACAATTATGCCACCATGGAGGCCAAGAATCAAATGATTCATTGTGACATCAAGTGGCCTAAAAGGGCATGGGATGCATTGTGACACCACAGGGGTTAAGAGAAGCAAGGAACCATTGTGACCCAAGGCAGGCTAACAATCTTAGAATCCCTTTTGACACCAGGGGGCGCAAAAGGACCACGGATGAACTGTGACAGCATGGGGACCTATAGAAGCAAGGAACCATTCTGACACCATGAAGGCCAAGAATCAAATGGTTCATTGTGACATCAAGTGGCATAAAAGGGCTTGGAATGCATTGTGACACCACAGAGGTTAAGAGAAGCAAGGAGCCATTGTGACCCAATGCAAGCTAAACATCTAATGATCCCTTGTGACACCAACGGGCCTAAAAGGGGCAGGGATGAATTCTTACAGCATGGGGACCAATAGAAGCAAGGATCTATTATGCCACCATGGAGGCCAAGAATCAAATGATTCATTGTGACATCAAGTGGCCTAAAAGGGCATGGGATGCATTGTGACACCACAGGAGTTAAGAGAAGCAAGGAACCATTGTGACCCAATGCAGGATAACAATCTAAGAATCCCTTTTGACACCAGAGGGCGCAAAAGGACCACGGATGAACTGTGACAGCATTGGGACCTATAGAAGCAAGGAACCATTATGACAGCATGAAGGTCAAGAATCAAATGATTCATTGTGACATCAAGTGGCCTAAAAGGGCATGGGATGCATTGTGACACCACAGGAGTTAAGAGAAGCAAGGATCCATTGTGACCCAATGGAGGCTAATAATCCCAGGATCCCATTTGACACCAGGGGGCGTAAAAGGGCCAGGAATAAATTGTGACAGCATGGGGCCCAATAGAAACAAGGAACCATTATGCCACCATGGAGGCCAAGAATCAAATGATTCATTGTGACATCAAGTGGCCTAAAAGGGCATGGGATGCATTGTAACACCACAGAGGTTAAGAGAAGCAAGGATCCATTGTGACCCAAGGGAGGATAACAATCTAATGATCCCTTGTGACACCAATGGGCCTAAAAGGGGCAGGGATGTATTCTTACAGCACGGGGACCAATAGAAGCAAGGATCTATTATGCCAACGTGGAGGCCAAGAATCAAATAATTCATTGTGATATCATATGGCCTAAAACGGCATGGAATGCATTGTGACAGCACAGGGGTTAAGAGAAGCAAGGATCCATTGTGACCCAATGCAGGTTAACAATCTTAGAATCCCTTTTGACACCAGGGGGCGCAAAAGGACCACGGATGCACTGTGACAGCATGGGGACCTATAGAAGAAAGGAACCATTATGACACCATGGAGGCCAAGAATCAAATGATTCATTGTGACATCAAGTAGCCTAATATGGCATGGAATGCATTGTGACACCACAGAGGTTAAGAGAAGCAAGGAACCATTGTTACCCATGGAGGCTAACAATCTAATGGTCCCTTGTGACACCAATGGGCCTAAAAGGGCCAGGGATGAATTGTGAAAGCATGGGGCCCAATTAAAACCTGGTACAATTATGCCACCATGGAGGCCAAAAATCAAATGATTCATTGTGACATCAAGTGGCCTAAAAGGGCATGGGATGCATTGTGACACCACAGGGGTTAAGAGAAGCAAGGAACCATTGTGACCCAAGGCAGGCTAACAATCTTAGAATCCCTTTTGACACCAGGGGGCGCAAAAGGACCACGGAAGAACTGTGACAGCATGGGGCCCAATAGAAACAAGGAATTATTATGACACCATGAAGGCCAAGAATCAAATGGTTCATTGTAAGACCAAGTGGCCTAAAAGGGCATGGGATGCATTGTGACACCACAGAGGTAAAGAGAAGCAAGGAACCATTGTGACCCAATGCAGGTTAACAATCTAATGATCCCTTGTGGCACCAGGGGGTATAAAAAGGGCCAGGGGTGGATTGTTACAGCATGGGGACCAATAGAAGCAAGGATTTATTATGCCACCATGGAGGCCAAGAATCAAATGATTCATTGTGACATCAAGTGGCCTAAAAGGGCATGGGATGCATTGTGACACCACAGGAGTTAAGAGAAGCAAGGATCCATTGTGACCCAATGGAAGCTAATAATCCCAGGATCCCATTTGACACCAGGGGGCGTAAAAGGGCCAGGAATAAATTGTGACAGCATGGGGCCCAATAGAAACAAGGAACCATTATGCCACCATGGAGGCCAAGAATCAAATGATTCATTGTGACATCAAGTGGCCTAAAAGGGCATGGGATGCATTGTAACACCACAGAGGTTAAGAGAAGCAAGGATCCATTGTGACCCAAGGGAGGATAACAATCTAATGATCCCTTGTGACACCAATGGGCCTAAAAGGGGCAGGGATGTATTCTTACAGCACGGGGACCAATAGAAGCAAGGATCTATTATGCCAACGTGGAGGCCAAGAATCAAATAATTCATTGTGATATCATATGGCCTAATATGGCATGGAATGCATTGTGACACCACAGGGGTTAAGAGAAGCAAGGATCCATTGTGACCCAATGCAGGTTAACAATCTAATGATCCCTTGTGACACCAATGGGCCTAAAAGGGGCAGGGATGAATTGTGAAAGCATGGGGCCCAATTAAAACCTGGTACAATTATGCCACCATGGAGGCCAAGAATCAAATGATTCATTGTGAAATCAAGTGGCCTAAAAGGGCATGGGATGCATTGTGACACCACAGGGCTTAAGAGAAGCAAGGATCCATTGTGACCCAATGAAGGCTAATAATCCCAGGATCCCATTTGACACCAGGGGGCGTAAAAGGGCCAGGGATGAATTGTGACAGCATGGGGCCCAATAGAAACAAGGAACCATTATGCCACCATGGAGGCCAAGAATCAAATGATTCATTGTGACATCAAGTGGCCTAAAAGGGCATGGGATGCATTGTGACACCACAGGGGTTAAGAGAAGCAAGGATCCATTGTGACCCAATGGAGGCTAACAATCCAATGGTCCCTTGTGACACCAATGGGCCTAAAAGGGGCAGGGATGAATTGTGAAAGCATGGGGCCCAATTAAAACCTGGTACAATTATGCCACCATGGAGGCCAAAAATCAAATGATTCATTGTGACATCAAGTGGCCTAAAAGGGCATGGGATGCATTGTGACACCACAGGGGTTAAGAGAAGCAAGGAACCATTGTGACCCAAGGCAGACTAACAATCTTAGAATCCCTTTTGATACCAGGGGGCGCAAAAGGACCACGGATGAACTGTGACAGCATGGGGCCCAATAGAAACAAGGAACTATTATGACACCATGGAGGCCAAGAATCAAATGGTTCATTGTGACATCAAGTGGCCTAAAATGGCATGGAATGCATTGTGACACCACAGAGGTTAAGAGAAGCAAGGAACCATTGTGACTCAATGCAGGCTAACAATCTAATGATCCATTGTGACACCAGGGGTTGCAATAGGGCCAGGGATGAATTGTGAAAGCATGGGGCACAATAAAAACATGGAACTATTATGACACCATGGAGGCCAAGAATCAAATGATTCATTGTGACATCAAGTGGCCTAAAAGGGCATGGGATGCATTGTGACACCACAGGGGTTAAGAGAAGCAAGGATCCATTGTGACCCAATGGAGGCTAATAATCCCAGGATCCCATTTGACACCAGGGGTCGTAAAAGTGCCAGGGATGAATTGTGACAGCATGGGGCCCAATAGAAACAAGGAACCATTATGACACCATGGAGGCCAAGAATCAAATGATTCATTGTGACATCAAGTAGCCTAATATGGCATGGGATGCATTGTGACACCACAGGGGTTAAGAGAACCAAGGAACCATTGTTGCCCAATGGAGGCTAACAATCTAATGGTCCCTTGTGACACCAATGGGCCTAAAAGGGCCAGGGATGAATTGTGAAAGCATGGGGCCCAATTAAAACCTGGTACAATTATGCCACCATGGAGGCCAAAAATCAAATGATTCATTGTGACATCAAGTGGCCTAAAAGGGCATGGGATGCATTGTGACACCACAGAGGTTAAGAGAAGCAAGGAACCATTGTGACCCAATGCAGGCTAACAATCTAAGAATCCCTTTTGACACCAGGGGGCGCAAAAGGACCACGGATGAACTGTGACAGCCTGGGGACCTATAGAAGCAAGGAACCATTCTGACACCATGAAGGCCAAGAATCAAATGGTTCATTGCAAGACCAAGTGCCCTAAAAGGGTTTGGAATGCATTGTGACACCACAGAGGTAAAGAGAAGCAAGGAACCATTGTGACCCAATGCAGGATAACAATCTAGTGAACCTTTGTAATACAAGGTGTTTTATAAGGGCCAGGGAAGAATTGTGAAAGCATGGGGCACAATAAAAACATGGAACCATTATGACACCATGAAGGCCAAGAATCAAATGGTTCATTGTGACATCAAGTGACCTAAAAGGGCTTGGAATGCATTGTGACACCACAGAGGTTAAGAGAAGCAAGGAACCATTGTGACCCAATGCAGGCTAACAATCTAATGATCCCTTGTGGCACCAGGGGGTATAAAAAGGGCCAGGGATGGATTGTGAAAGCATGGGGCACAATAAAATCATGGAACTATTATGACACCATGGAGGCCAAGAATCAAATGATTCATTGTGACATCAAGTGCCCTAAAAGGCATGGGATGCATTGTGACACCACAGGAGTTAAGAGAAGCAAGGATCCATTGTGACCCAATGGAGGCTAATAATCCCAGGATCCCATTTGACACCAGGGGGCGTAAAAGGGCCAGGGATGAATTGTGACAGCATGGGGCCCAATAGAAACAAGGAACCATTATGCCACCATGGAGGCCAAGAATCAAATGATTCATTGTGACATCAAGTGGCCTACAAGGGCATGGGATGCATTGTGACAGCACAGGGGTTAAGAGCTGCAAGGAACCATTGTGACCCAATGCAGGTTAACAATCTAATGATCCCTTGTGAACACCAATGGGCCTAAAAGGGCCAGGGATGAATTGTGAAAGCATGGGGCCCAATTAAAACCTGGTACAATTATGCCACCATGGAGGCCAAGAATCAAATGATTCATTGTGACATCAAGTGGCCTAAAAGGGCATGGGATGCATTGTGACACCACAGGGGTTAAGAGAAGCAAGGAACCATTGTGACCCAAGGCAGGCTAACAATCTTAGAATCCCTTTTGACACCAGGGGGCGCAAAAGGACCACGGATGAACTGTGACAGCATGGGGACCTATAGAAGCAAGGAACCATTCTGACACCATGAAGGCCAAGAATCAAATGGTTCATTGTGACATCAAGTGGCATAAAAGGGCTTGGAATGCATTGTGACACCACAGAGGTTAAGAGAAGCAAGGAGCCATTGTGACCCAATGCAAGCTAAACATCTAATGATCCCTTGTGACACCAACGGGCCTAAAAGGGGCAGGGATGAATTCTTACAGCATGGGGACCAATAGAAGCAAGGATCTATTATGCCACCATGGAGGCCAAGAATCAAATGATTCATTGTGACATCAAGTGGCCTAAAAGGGCATGGGATGCATTGTGACACCACAGGAGTTAAGAGAAGCAAGGAACCATTGTGACCCAATGCAGGATAACAATCTAAGAATCCCTTTTGACACCAGAGGGCGCAAAAGGACCACGGATGAACTGTGACAGCATTGGGACCTATAGAAGCAAGGAACCATTATGACAGCATGAAGGTCAAGAATCAAATGATTCATTGTGACATCAAGTGGCCTAAAAGGGCATGGGATGCATTGTGACACCACAGGAGTTAAGAGAAGCAAGGATCCATTGTGACCCAATGGAGGCTAATAATCCCAGGATCCCATTTGACACCAGGGGGCGTAAAAGGGCCAGGAATAAATTGTGACAGCATGGGGCCCAATAGAAACAAGGAACCATTATGCCACCATGGAGGCCAAGAATCAAATGATTCATTGTGACATCAAGTGGCCTAAAAGGGCATGGGATGCATTGTAACACCACAGAGGTTAAGAGAAGCAAGGATCCATTGTGACCCAAGGGAGGATAACAATCTAATGATCCCTTGTGACACCAATGGGCCTAAAAGGGGCAGGGATGTATTCTTACAGCACGGGGACCAATAGAAGCAAGGATCTATTATGCCAACGTGGAGGCCAAGAATCAAATAATTCATTGTGATATCATATGGCCTAAAACGGCATGGAATGCATTGTGACAGCACAGGGGTTAAGAGAAGCAAGGATCCATTGTGACCCAATGCAGGTTAACAATCTAATGATCCCTTGTGACAACAATGGGCCTAAAAGGGGCAGGGATGAATTGTGAAAGCATGGGGCCCAATTAAAACCTGGTACAATTATGCCACCATGGAGGCCAAGAATCAAATGATTCATTGTGAAATCAAGTGGCCTAAAAGGGCATGGGATGCATTGTGACACCACAGGGGTTAAGAGAAGCAAGGAACCATTGTGACCCAATGCAGGCTAACAATCTTAGAATCCCTTTTGACACCAGGGGGCGCAAAAGGACCACGGATGCACTGTGACAGCATGGGGACCTATAGAAGAAAGGAACCATTATGACACCATGGAGGCCAAGAATCAAATGATTCATTGTGACATCAAGTAGCCTAATATGGCATGGAATGCATTGTGACACCACAGAGGTTAAGAGAAGCAAGGAACCATTGTTACCCATGGAGGCTAACAATCTAATGGTCCCTTGTGACACCAATGGGCCTAAAAGGGCCAGGGATGAATTGTGAAAGCATGGGGCCCAATTAAAACCTGGTACAATTATGCCACCATGGAGGCCAAAAATCAAATGATTCATTGTGACATCAAGTGGCCTAAAAGGGCATGGGATGCATTGTGACACCACAGGGGTTAAGAGAAGCAAGGAACCATTGTGACCCAAGGCAGGCTAACAATCTTAGAATCCCTTTTGACACCAGGGGGCGCAAAAGGACCACGGAAGAACTGTGACAGCATGGGGCCCAATAGAAACAAGGAATTATTATGACACCATGAAGGCCAAGAATCAAATGGTTCATTGTAAGACCAAGTGGCCTAAAAGGGCATGGGATGCATTGTGACACCACAGGGGTTAAGAGAAGCAAGGAACCATTGTGACCCAATGCAGGCTAACAATCTAATGATCCCTTGTGACACCAGGGGGCCTAAAATGGCCAGGGATGGATTGTTACAGCACAGGGACCAATAGAAGCAAGGATCTATTATGTCACCATGGAGGCCAAGAATCAAATGATTCATTGTGACATCAAGTGGCCTAAAAGGGCATGGGATGCATTGTGACACCACAGGGGTTAAGAGAAGCAAGGATCCATTGTGACCCAATGGAGGCTAATAATCCCAGGATCCCATTTGACACCAGGGGGCGTAAAAGGGCCATGGATGAATTGTGACAGCATGGGGCCCAATAGAAACAAGGAACCATTATGACACCATGGAGGCCAAGAATCAAATGATTCATTGTGACATCAAGTGGCCTAAAAGGGCATGGGATGCATTGTGACAGCACAGGGGTTAAGAGCTGCTAGGATCCATTGTGACCCAATGGAGGCTAACAATCTAATGGTCCCTTGTGACACCAATGGGCCTAAAAGGGCCAGGGATGAATTGTGAAAGCATGGGGCCCAATTAAAACCTGGTACAATTATGCCACCATGGAGGCCAAAAATCAAATGATTCATTGTGAAATCAAGTGGCCTAAAAGGGCATGGGATGCATTGTGACACCACAGGGGTTAAGAGAAGCAAGGAACCATTGTGACCCAAGGCAGACTAACAATCTTAGAATCCCTTTTGATACCAGGGGGCGCAAAAGGACCACGGATGAACTGTGACAGCATGGGGCCCAATAGAAACAAGGAACTATTATGACACCATGGAGGCCAAGAATCAAATGATTCATTGTGACATCAAGTGGCCTAAAATGGCATGGAATGCATTGTGACACCACAGAGGTTAAGAGAAGCAAGGAACCATTGTGACCCAATGCAGGCTAACAATCTAATGATCCATTGTGACACCAGGGGTTGCAATAGGGCCAGGGATGAATTGTGAAAGCATGGGGCACAATAAAAACATGGAACTATTATGACACCATGGAGGCCAAGAATCAAATGATTCATTGTGACATCAAGTGGCCTAAAAGGGCATGGGATGCATTGTGACACCACAGGGGTTAAGAGAAGCAAGGATCCATTGTGACCCAATGGAGGCTAATAATCCCAGGATCCCATTTGACACCAGGGGTCGTAAAAGTGCCAGGGATGAATTGTGACAGCATGGGGCCCAATAGAAACAAGGAACCATTATGACACCATGAAGGCCAAGAATCAAATGATTCATTGTGACATCAAGTGGCCTAATATGGCATGGAATGCATTGTGACACCACAGAGGTTAAGAGAAGCAAGGAACCATTGTTACCCAATGGAGGCTAACAATCCAATGGTCCCTTGTGACACCAATGGGCCTAAAAGTGCCAGGGATGAATTGTGAAAGCATGGGGCCCAAGTAAAACCTGGTACAATTATGCCACCATGGAGGCCAAAAATCAAATGATTCATTGTGACATCAAGTGGCCTAAAAGGGCATGGGATGCATTGTGACACCACAGGGGTTAAGAGAAGCAAGGAACCATTGTGACCCAATGCAGGCTAACAATCTAAGAATCCCTTTTGACACCAGGGGGCGCAAAAGGACCACGGATGAACTGTGACAGCATGGGGACCTATAGAAGCAAGGAACCATTATGACACCATGAAGGCCAAGAATCAAATGGTTCATTGTAAGACCAAGTGGCCTAAAAGGGCTTGGAATGCATTGTGACACCACAGAGGTAAAGAGAAGCAAGGAACCATTGTGACCCAATGCAGGATAACAATCTAGTGAACCTTTGTAATACAAGGTGTTTTATAAGGGCCAGGGAAGAATTGTGAAAGCATGGGGCACAATAAAAACATGGAACCATTATGACACCATGAAGGCCAAGAATCAAATGGTTCATTGTGACATCAAGTGACCTAAAAGGGCTTGGAATGCATTGTGACACCACAGAGGTTAAGAGAAGCAAGGAACCATTGTGACCCAATGCAGGCTAACAATCTAATGATCCCTTGTGGCACCAGGGGGTATAAAAAGGGCCAGGGATGGATTGTGAAAGCATGGGGCACAATAAAAACATGGAGCTATTATGCCACCATGGAGGCCAAGAATCAAATGATTCATTGTGACATCAAGTGGCCTAAAAGGGCATGGGATGCATTGTGACACCACAGGAGTTAAGAGAAGCAAGGATCCATTGTGACCCTATGGAGGCTAATAATCCCAGGATCACATTTGACACCAGGGGGCGTAAAAGGGCCAGGGATGAATTGTGACAGCATGGGGCCCAATAGAAACAAGGAACCATTATGCCACCATGGAGGCCAAGAATCAAATGATTCATTGTGACATCAAGTGGCCTAAAAGGGCATGGGATGCATTGTGACAGCACAGGGGTTAAGGGCTGCAAGGAACCATTGTGACCCAATGCAGGTTAACAATCTAATGATCCCTTGTGACACCAATGGGCCTAAAAGGGGCAGGGATGAATTGTGAAAGCATGGGGCCCAATTAAAACCTGGTACAATTATGCCACCATGGAGGCCAAGAATCAAATGATTCATTGTGAAATCAAGTGGCCTAAAAGGGCATGGGATGCATTGTGACACCACAGGGGTTAAGAGAAGCAAGGAACCATTGTGACCCAATGCATGCTAACAATCTAAGAATCCCTTTTGACACCAGGGGGCGCAAAAGGACCACGGATGAACTGTGACAGCATGGGGACCTATAGAAGCAAGGAACCATTCTGACACCATGAAGGCCAAGAATCAAATGGTTCATTGTGACATCAAGTGGCATAAAAGGGCTTGGAATGCATTGTGACACCACAGATGTTAAGAGAAGCAAGGAACCATTGTGACCCAATGCAAGCTAAACATCTAACGATCCCTTGTGACACCAACGGGCCTAAAAGGGGCAGGGATGAATTCTTACAGCATGGGGACCAATAGAAGCAAGGATCTATTATGCCACCATGGAGGCCAAAAATCAAATGATTCATTGTGACATCAAGTGGCCTAAAAGGGCATGGGATGCATTGTGACACCACAGGAGTTAAGAGAAGCAAGGAACCATTGTGACCCAATGCAGGATAACAATCTAAGAATCCCTTTTGACACCAGAGGGCGAAAAAGGACCACGGATGAACTGTGACAGCATTGGGACCTATAGAAGCAAGGAACCATTATGACAGCATGAAGGTCAAGAATCAAATGATTCATTGTGACATCAAGTGGCCTAAAAGGGCATGGGATGCATTGTGACACCACAGGAGTTAAGAGAAGCAAGGATCCATTGTGACCCTATGGAGGCTAATAATCCCAGGATCCCATTTGACACCAGGGGCGTAAAAGGGCCAGGAATAAATTGTGACAGCATGGGGCCCAATAGAAACAAGGAACCATTATGCCACCATGGAGGCCAAGAATCAAATGATTCATTGTGACATCAAGTGGCCTAAAAGGGCATGGGATGCATTGTAACACCACAGAGGTTAAGAGAAGCAAGGATCCATTGTGACCCAATGGAGGCTAACAATCTAATGATCCCTTGTGACACCAATGGGCCTAAAAGGGGCAGGGTGGAATTGTGAAAGCATGGGGCCCAAGTAAAACCTGGTACAATTATGCCAACATGGAGGCCAAGAATCAAATTGTTCATTGTAAGACCAAGTGGCCTAAAAGGGTTTGGAATGTCACTGTGACACCACAGAGGTTAAGAGAAGCAAGGAACCATTGTGACCCAATGCAGGCTAACAATCTAATGATCCCTTGTGGCACCAGGGGGTATAAAAAGGGCCAGGGGTGGATTGTTACAGCATGGGGACCAATAGAAGCAAGGATTTATTATGCCACCATGGAGGCCAAGAATCAAATGATTCATTGTGACATCAAGTGGCCTAAAAGGGCATGGGATGCATTGTGACACCACAGGGGCTAAGAGAAGCAAGGATCCATTGTGACCCAACGGAGGATAACAATCTAATGATCCCTTGTGACACCAATGGGCCTAAAAGGGGCAGGGATGTATTCTTACAGCACGGGGACCAATAGAAGCAAGGATCTATTATGCCAACGTGGAGGCCAAGAATCAAATAATTCATTGTGATATCATATGGCCTAAAACGGCATGGAATGCATTGTGACAGCACAGGGGTTAAGAGAAGCAAGGAACCATTGTGATCCAAGGCAGGCTAACAATCTAATGATCCCTTGTGACACCAGGGGGCCTAAAATGGCCAGGGATGGATTGTTACAGCACGGGGACCAATAGAAGCAAGGATCTATTATGCCACCATGGATGCCAAGAATCAAATGATTCATTGTGACATCAAGTGGCCTAAAAGGGCATGGGATGCATTGTGACACCACAGGAGTTAAGAGAAGCAAGGATCCATTGTGACCCAATGGAGGCTAATAATCCCAGGTTCCCATTTGACACCAGGGGGCGTAAAAGGGCCAGGGATGAATTGTGACAGCATGGGGCCCAATAGAAACAAGGAACCATTATGACACCATGGAGGCCAAGAATCAAATGATTCATTGTGACATCAAGTGGCCTAAAATGGCATGGGATGCATTGTGACAGCACAGGGGTTAAGAGCTGCAAGGAACCATTGTGACCCAATGCAGGTTAACAATCTAATGATCCCTTGTGACACCAATGGGCCTAAAAGGGCCAGGGATGAATTGTGAAAGCATCGGGCCCAAGTAAAACCTGGTACAATTATGCCACCATGGAGGCCAAGAATCAAATGATTCATTGTGACATCAAGTGGCCTAAAAGGGCTTGGAATGCACTGTGACACCACAGAGGTTAAGAGAAGCAAGGAACCATTGTGACCCAATGCAAGCTAACAATCTAATGATCCCTTGTGACACCAATGGGCCTAAAAGGGGCAGGGATGAATTGTGAAAGCATGGTGACCAAGTAAAACCTGGTACATTTATGCCACCATGGAGGCCAAGAATCAAATGGTTCATTGTAAGACCAAGTGGCCTAAAAGGGTTTGGAATGTCACTGTGACACCACAGAGGTTAAGAGAAGCAAGGAACCATTGTGACCCAATGCAGGCTAACAATCTAATGATCCCTTGTGGCACCAGGGGGTATAAAAAGGGCCAGGGATGGATTGTTACAGCATGGGGACCAATAGAAGCAAGGATTTATTATGCCACCATGGAGGCCAAGAATCAAATGATTCATTGTGACATCAAGTGGCCTAAAAGGGCATGGGATGCATTGTGACACCACAGGAGTTAAGGGAAGCAAGGATCCATTGTGACCCAATGCAGGCTAATAATCCCAGGATCCCATTTGACACCAGGGGGCGTAAAAGGGCCAGGAATAAATTGTGACAGCATGGGGCCCAATAGAAACAAGGAACCATTATGCCACCATGGAGGCCAAGAATCAAATGATTCATTGTAACATCAAGTGGCCTAAAAGGGCTTGGAATGCATTGTGACACCACAGAGGTTAAGAGAAGCAAGGAACCATTGTGACCCAATGGAGGCTAACAATCTAATGATCCCTTGTGACACCAATGGGCCTAAAAGGGGCAGTGATGTATTCTTACAGCACGGGGACCAATAGAAGCAAGGATCTATTATGCCAACGTGGAGGCCAAGAATCAAATAATTCATTGTGACATCATGTGGCCTAAAAGGGCATGGAATGCATTGTGACAGCACAGGGGTTAAGAGAAGCAAGGATCCATTGTGACCCAATGCAGGCTAACAATCTAGTGATCCCTTGTGACACCAATGGGCCTAAACGGGGCAGGGATGTATTGTGAAAGCATGGGGCCCAATTAAAACCTGGTACAATTACGCCACCATGGAGGCCAAGAATCAAATGATTCATTGTGACATCAAGTGGCCTAGAAGGGCATGGGATGCATTGTGACACCACAGGGGTTAAGAGAAGCAAGGAACCATTGTGACCCAATGCAGGCTAACAATCTAAGAATCCCTTTTGACACCAGGGGGCGCAAAAGGACCACGGATGAACTGTGACAGCATGGGGACCTATAGAAGCAAGGAACCATTCTGACACCATGAAGGCCAAGAATCAAATGGTTCATTGTGACATCAAGTGGCCTAAAAGGGTTTGGAATGCCTTGTGACACCACAGAGGGAAAGAGAAGCAAGGAACCATTGTGACCCAATGCAGGATAGCAATCTAGTGAACCTTTGTAATACAAGGTGTTGTATAATGGCCAGGGATGAATTGTGAAAGCATGGGGCACAATAAAAACATGGAACCATTATGACACCATGAAGGCCAAGAATCAAATGGTTCATTGTGACATCAAGTGACCTAAAAGGGCTTGGAATGCATTGTGACACCACAGAGGTTAAGAGAAGCAAGGAACCATTGTGACCCAATGCAGGCTTACCATCTAATGATCCCTTGTGGCACCAGGGGGTATAAAAAGGGCCAGGGATGGATTGTTACAGCATGGGGACCAATAGAAGCAAGGATTTATTATGCCACCATGGAGGCCAAGAATCAAATGATTCATTGTGACATCAAGTGGCCTAAAAGGGCATGGGATGCATTGTGACACCACAGGGGTTAAGAGAAGCAAGGATCCATTGTGACCCTATGGAGGCTAATAATCCCAGGATCCCATTTGACACCAGGGGGCGTAAAAGGGCCAGGGATGAATTGTGACAGCATGGGGCCCAATAGAAACAAGGAACCATTATGCCACCATGGAGGCCAAGAATCAAATGATTCATTGTGACATCAAGTGGCCTAAAAGGGCATGGGATGCATTGTGACAGCACAGGGGTTAAGAGCTGCAAGGAACCATTGTGACCCAATGCAGGTTAACAATCTAATGATCCCTTGTGACACCAATGGGCCTAAAAGGGGCAGGGATGAATTGTGAAAGCATGGGGCCTAAGTAAAACCTGGTACAATTATGCCACCATGGAGGCCAAGAATCAAATGATTCATTGTGACATCAAGTGGCCTAAAAGGGCTTGGAATGCATTGTGACACCACAGAGGTTAAGAGAAGCAAGGAACCATTGTGACCCAATGCAAGCTAACAATCTAATGGTCCCTTTTGACACCAATGGGCCTAAAATGGCCAGGGATGAATTCTTACAGCATGGGGACCAATAGAAGCAAGGATCTATTATGCCACCATGGAGGCCAAGAATCAAATGATTCATTGTGACATCAAGTGGCCTAAAAGGGCATGGGATGCATTGTGACACCACAGGAGTTAAGAGAAGCAAGCAACCATTGTGAACCAATGCAGGATAACAATCTAAGAATCCCTTTTGACACCAGAGGGCGCAAAAGGACCACGGATGAACTCTGACAGCATGGGGACCTATAGAAGCAAGGAACCATTATGACACCATGGAGGCCAAGAATCAAACGGTTCATTGTGACATCAAGTGGCCTAAAAGGGCTTGGCATGCATTGTGACACCACAGAGGTTAAGAGAAGCAAGGAACCATTGTGACCCAATGCAGGCTAATAATCCCAGGATCCCATTTGACACCAGGGGGCGTAAAAGGGCCAGAGATTAATTGTGTAAGCATGGGGCCCAAGTAAAACCTGGTACAATTATGCCACCATGGAGGCCAAGAATCAAATGATTCATTGTGACATCAAGTGGCCTAAAAGGGCATGGCATGCATTGTGACACCACAGAGGTTAAGAGAAGCAAGGAAGCATTGTGACCCAATGCAGGCTAAACATCTAATGATCCCTGGTGACGCCAATGGGCCTAAAAGGGGCAGGTATGAATTCTTACAGCACGGGGACCAATAGAAGCAAGGATCTATTATTCCACCATGGAGGCCAAGAATCAAATAATTCATTGTGACAACAAGTGGCCTAAAAGGGCATGGGATTCATTGTGACAGTACAGGGGTTCAGAGAATCAAGGATCCATTGTGACCCAATGCAGGCCAACAATCTAATGATCCCTTTTGACACCAATGGGCTTAAAGGGGCAGGGATGTATTGTGAAAGCATGGGGCCCAATTAAAACCTGGTACAATTATGCCACCATGGAGGCCAAGAATCAAATGATTCATTGTGACATCAAGTGGCCTAAAAGGGCATGGGATGCATTGTGACACCACAGGGGTTAAGAGAAGCAAGGAACCATTGTGACCCAATGCAGGCTAACAATCTAAGAATCCCTTTTGACACCAGGGGGCGCAAAAGGACCACGGATGAACTGTGACAGCATGGGGACCTATAGAAGCAAGGAACCATTCTGACACCATGAAGGCCAAGAATCAAATGGTTCATTGTGACATCAAGTGGCCTAAAAGGGCTTGGAATGCATTGTGACACCACAGAGGTTAAGAGAAGCAAGGAACCATTGTGACCCAATGCAGGCTAACAATCTAATGACCCCTTGTGGCACCAGGGTGTATAAAAAGGGCCAGGGATTGATTGTTACAGCATGGGGATCAATAGAAGCAAGGATTTATTATGCCACCATGGAGGCCAAGAATCAAATGATTCATTGTGACATCAAGTGGCCTAAAAGGGCATGGGATGCATTGTGACACCACAGGGGTTAAGAGAAGCAAGGATCCATTGTGACCCAATGGAGGCTAATAATCCCAGGATCCCATTTGACACCAGGGGCGTAAAAGGGCCAGGAATAAATTGTGACAGCATGGGGCCCAATAGAAACAAGGAACCATTATGCCACCATGGAGGCCAAGAATCAAATGATTCATTGTGACATCAAGTGGCCTAAAAGGGCATGGGATGCATTGTAACACCACAGAGGTTAAGAGAAGCAAGGATCCATTGTGACCCAAGGGAGGATAACAATCTAATGATCCCTGGTGACACCAATGGGCCTAAAAGGGGCAGGGATGTATTCTTACAGCACGGGGACCAATAGAAGCAAGGATCTATTATGCCAACGTGAAGGCCAAGAATCAAATAATTCATTGTGACATCATGTGGCCTAAAAAGGCATGGAATGCATTGTGACAGCACAGGGGTTAAGAGAAGCAAGGATCCATTGTGACCCAATGCAAGCTAACAATCTAGTGATCCCTTGTGACACCAATGGGCCTAAACGGGGCAGGGATGTATTGTGAAAGCATGGGGCCCAATTAAAACCTGGTACAATTACGCCACCATGGAGGCCAAGAATCAAATGATTCATTGTGACATCAAGTGGCCTAGAAGGGCATGGGATGCATTGTGACACCACAGGGGTTAAGAGAAGCAAGGAACCATTGTGACCCAATGCAGGCTAACAATCTAAGAATCCCTTTTGACACCAGGGGGCGCAAAAGGACCACGGATGAACTGTGACAGCATGGGGACCTATAGAAGCAAGGAACCATTCTGACACCATGAAGGCCAAGAATCAAATGGTTCATTGTGACATCAAGTGGCCTAAAAGGGTTTGGAATGCCTTGTGACACCACAGAGGGAAAGAGAAGCAAGGAACCATTGTGACCCAATGCAGGATAACAATCTAGTGAACCTTTGTAATACAAGGTGTTGTATAATGGCCAGGGATGAATTGTGAAAGCATGGGGCACAATAAAAACATGGAACCATTATGACACCATGAAGGCCAAGAATCAAATGGTTCATTGTGACATCAAGTGACCTAAAAGGGCTTGGAATGCATTGTGACACCACAGAGGTTAAGAGAAGCAAGGAACCATTGTGACCCAATGCAGGCTTACCATCTAATGATCCCTTGTGGCACCAGGGGGTATAAAAAGGGCCAGGGATGGATTGTTACAGCATGGGGACCAATAGAAGCAAGGATTTATTATGCCACCATGGAGGCCAAGAATCAAATGATTCATTGTGACATCAAGTGGCCTAAAAGGGCATGGGATGCATTGTGACACCACAGGGGTTAAGAGAAGCAAGGATCCATTGTGACCCTATGGAGGCTAATAATCCCAGGATCCCATTTGACACCAGGGGGCGTAAAAGGGCCAGGGATGAATTGTGACAGCATGGGGCCCAATAGAAACAAGGAACCATTATGCCACCATGGAGGCCAAGAATCAAATGATTCATTGTGACATCAAGTGGCCTACAAGGGCATGGGATGCATTGTGACAGCACAGGGGTTAAGAGCTGCAAGGAACCATTGTGACCCAATGCAGGTTAAAAATCTAATGATCCCTTGTGACACCAATGGGCCTAAAAGGGGCAGGGATGAATTGTGAAACCATGGGGCCCAAGTAAAACCTGGTACAATTATGCCACCATGGAGGCCAAGAATCAAATGATTCATTGTGACATCAAGTGGCCTAAAAGGGCTTGGAATGCATTGTGACACCACAGAGGTTAAGAGAAGCAAGGAACCATTGTGACCCAATGCAAGCTAACAATCTAATGGTCCCTTGTGACCCCAATGGGCCTAAAAGGGGCAGGGATGAATTCTTACAGCATGGGGACCAATAGAAGCAAGGATCTATTATGCCACCATGGAGGCCAAGAATCAAATGATTCATTGTGACATCAAGTGGCCTAAAAGGGCATGGGATGCATTGTGACACCACAGGAGTTAAGAGAAGCAAGCAACCATTGTGAACCAATGCAGGATAACAATCTAAGAATCCCTTTTGACACCAGAGGGCGCAAAAGGACCACGGATGAACTCTGACAGCATGGGGACCTATAGAAGCAAGGAACCATTATGACACCATGGAGGCCAAGAATCAAACGGTTCATTGTGACATCAAGTGGCCTAAAAGGGCTTGGCATGCATTGTGACACCACAGAGGTAAAGAGAAGCAAGGAACCATTGTGACCCAATGCAGGCTAATAATCCCAGGATCCCATTTGACACCAGGGGGCGTAAAAGGGCCAGAGATTAATTGTGTAAGCATGGGGCCCAAGTAAAACCTGGTACAATTATGCCACCATGGAGGCCAAGAATCTAATGATTCATTGTGACATCAAGTGGCCTAAAAGGGCATGGCATGCATTGTGACACCACAGAGGTTAAGAGAAGCAAGGAAGCATTGTGACACAATGCAGGCTAAACATCTAATGATCCCTGGTGACGCCAATGGGCCTAAAAGGGGCAGGTATGAATTCTTACAGCACGGGGACCAATAGAAGCAAGGATCTATTATTCCACCATGGAGGCCAAGAATCAAATAATTCATTGTGACAACAAGTGGCCTAAAAGGGCATGGGATTCATTGTGACAGTACAGGGGTTCAGAGAATCAAGGATCCATTGTGACCCAATGCAGGCCAACAATCTAATGATCCCTTTTGACACCAATGGGCTTAAAGGGGCAGGGATGTATTGTGAAAGCATGGGGCCCAATTAAAACCTGGTACAATTATGCCACCATGGAGGCCAAGAATCAAATGATTCATTGTGACATCAAATGGCCTAAAAGGGCATGGGATGCATTGTGACACCACAGGGGTTAAGAGAAGCAAGGAACCATTGTGACCCAATGCAGGCTAACAATCTAAGAATCCCTTTTGACACCAGGGGGCGCAAAAGGACCACGGATGAACTGTGACAGCATGGAGACCTATAGAAGCAAGGAACCATTCTGACACCATGAAGGCCAAGAATCAAATGGTTCATTGTGACATCAAGTGGCCTAAAAGGGCTTGGAATGCATTGTGACACCACAGAGGTTAAGAGAAGCAAGGAACCATTGTGACCCAATGCAGGCTAACAATCTAATGACCCCTTGTGGCACCAGGGTGTATAAAAAGGGCCAGGGATGGATTGTTACAGCATGGGGACCAATAGAAGCAAGGATTTATTATGCCACCATGGAGGCCAAGAATCAAATGATTCATTGTGACATCAAGTGGCCTAAAAGGGCATGGGATGCATTGTGACACCACAGGGGTTAAGAGAAGCAAGGATCCATTGTGACCCAATGGAGGCTAATAATCCCAGGATCCCATTTGACACCAGGGGCGTAAAAGGGCCAGGAATAAATTGTGACAGCATGGGGCCCAATAGAAACAAGGAACCATTATGCCACCATGGAGGCCAAGAATCAAATGATTCATTGTGACATCAAGTGGCCTAAAAGGGCATGGGATGCATTGTAACACCACAGAGGTTAAGAGAAGCAAGGATCCATTGTGACCCAAGGGAGGATAACAATCTAATGATCCCTTGTGACACCAATGGGCCTAAAAGGGCCAGGGATGAATTGTGAAAGCATGGGGCCCAATTAAAACCTGGTACAATTATGCCACCATGGAGGCCAAAAATCAAATGATTCATTGTGACATCAAGTGGCCTAAAAGGGCATGGGATGCGTTGTGACACCACAGGGGTTAAGAGAAGCAAGGAACCATTGTGACCCAAGGCAGGCTAACAATCTTAGAATCCCTTTTGACACCAGGGGGCGCAAAAGGACCACGGATGAACTGTGACAGCATGGGGCCCAATAGAAGCAAGGAACCATTATGACACCATGGAGGCCAAGAATCAAATGATTCATTGTGACATCAAGTGGCCTAAAAGGGCATGGGATGCATTGTGACACCACAGGGGTTAAGAGAAGCAAGGATCCATTGTGACCCAATGGAGGCTAATAATCCCAGGATCCCATTTGACACCAGGGGTTGCAATAGGGCCAGGGATGAATTGTGAAAGCATGGGGCACAATAAAAACATGGAACTATTATGACACCATGGAGGCCAAGAATCAAATGATTCATTGTGTCATCAAGTGGCCTAAAAGGGCATGGGATGCATTGTGACACCACAGGGGCTAAGAGAAGCAAGGAACCATTGTGACCCAAGGCAGGCTAACAATGTTAGAATCCCTTTTGACACCAGGGGGCGCAAAAGGAGCACGGATGAACTGTGACAGCATGGGGACCTATAGAAACAAGGAACCATTATGACACCATGGAGGCCAAGAATCAAATGATTCATTGTGACATCAAGTGGCCTAAAATGGCATGGAATGCATTGTGACACCACAGGGGTTAAGAGACGCAAGGAACCATTGTGACCCAATGCAGGCTAACAATCTAATGATCCATTTTGACACCAGGGGGCGCAAAAGGACCACGGATGAACTGTGACAGCATGGGGACCTATAGAAGCAAGGAACCATTATGACACCATGAAGGCCAAGAATCAAATGGTTCATTGTGACATCAAGTGGCCTAAAATGGCATGGGATGCATTGTGACAGCACAGGGGTTAAGAGCTGCAAGGAACCATTGTGACCCAATGCAGGTTAACAATCTAATGATCCCTTGTGACACCAATGGGCCTAAAAGGGCCAGGGATGAATTGTGAAAGCATCGGGCCCAAGTAAAACCTGGTACAATTATGCCACCATGGAGGCCAAGAATCAAATGATTCATTGTGACATCAAGTGGCCTAAAAGGGCTTGGAATGCACTGTGACACCACAGAGGTTAAGAGAAGCAAGGAACCATTGTGACCCAATGCAAGCTAACAATCTAATGATCCCTTGTGACACCAATGGGCCTAAAAGGGGCAGGGATGAATTGTGAAAGCATGGTGACCAAGTAAAACCTGGTACATTTATGCCACCATGGAGGCCAAGAATCAAATGGTTCATTGTAAGACCAAGTGGCCTAAAAGGGTTTGGAATGTCACTGTGACACCACAGAGGTTAAGAGAAGCAAGGAACCATTGTGACCCAATGCAGGCTAACAATCTAATGATCCCTTGTGGCACCAGGGGGTATAAAAAGGGCCAGGGATGGATTGTTACAGCATGGGGACCAATAGAAGCAAGGATTTATTATGCCACCATGGAGGCCAAGAATCAAATGATTCATTGTGACATCAAGTGGCCTAAAAGGGCATGGGATGCATTGTGACACCACAGGAGTTAAGGGAAGCAAGGATCCATTGTGACCCAATGCAGGCTAATAATCCCAGGATCCCATTTGACACCAGGGGGCGTAAAAGGGCCAGGAATAAATTGTGACAGCATGGGGCCCAATAGAAACAAGGAACCATTATGCCACCATGGAGGCCAAGAATCAAATGATTCATTGTAACATCAAGTGGCCTAAAAGGGCTTGGAATGCATTGTGACACCACAGAGGTTAAGAGAAGCAAGGAACCATTGTGACCCAATGGAGGCTAACAATCTAATGATCCCTTGTGACACCAATGGGCCTAAAAGGGGCAGTGATGTATTCTTACAGCACGGGGACCAATAGAAGCAAGGATCTATTATGCCAACGTGGAGGCCAAGAATCAAATAATTCATTGTGACATCATGTGGCCTAAAAGGGCATGGAATGCATTGTGACAGCACAGGGGTTAAGAGAAGCAAGGATCCATTGTGACCCAATGCAGGCTAACAATCTAGTGATCCCTTGTGACACCAATGGGCCTAAACGGGGCAGGGATGTATTGTGAAAGCATGGGGCCCAATTAAAACCTGGTACAATTACGCCACCATGGAGGCCAAGAATCAAATGATTCATTGTGACATCAAGTGGCCTAGAAGGGCATGGGATGCATTGTGACACCACAGGGGTTAAGAGAAGCAAGGAACCATTGTGACCCAATGCAGGCTAACAATCTAAGAATCCCTTTTGACACCAGGGGGCGCAAAAGGACCACGGATGAACTGTGACAGCATGGGGACCTATAGAAGCAAGGAACCATTCTGACACCATGAAGGCCAAGAATCAAATGGTTCATTGTGACATCAAGTGGCCTAAAAGGGTTTGGAATGCCTTGTGACACCACAGAGGGAAAGAGAAGCAAGGAACCATTGTGACCCAATGCAGGATAGCAATCTAGTGAACCTTTGTAATACAAGGTGTTGTATAATGGCCAGGGATGAATTGTGAAAGCATGGGGCACAATAAAAACATGGAACCATTATGACACCATGAAGGCCAAGAATCAAATGGTTCATTGTGACATCAAGTGACCTAAAAGGGCTTGGAATGCATTGTGACACCACAGAGGTTAAGAGAAGCAAGGAACCATTGTGACCCAATGCAGGCTTACCATCTAATGATCCCTTGTGGCACCAGGGGGTATAAAAAGGGCCAGGGATGGATTGTTACAGCATGGGGACCAATAGAAGCAAGGATTTATTATGCCACCATGGAGGCCAAGAATCAAATGATTCATTGTGACATCAAGTGGCCTAAAAGGGCATGGGATGCATTGTGACACCACAGGGGTTAAGAGAAGCAAGGATCCATTGTGACCCTATGGAGGCTAATAATCCCAGGATCCCATTTGACACCAGGGGGCGTAAAAGGGCCAGGGATGAATTGTGACAGCATGGGGCCCAATAGAAACAAGGAACCATTATGCCACCATGGAGGCCAAGAATCAAATGATTCATTGTGACATCAAGTGGCCTAAAAGGGCATGGGATGCATTGTGACAGCACAGGGGTTAAGAGCTGCAAGGAACCATTGTGACCCAATGCAGGTTAACAATCTAATGATCCCTTGTGACACCAATGGGCCTAAAAGGGGCAGGGATGAATTGTGAAAGCATGGGGCCTAAGTAAAACCTGGTACAATTATGCCACCATGGAGGCCAAGAATCAAATGATTCATTGTGACATCAAGTGGCCTAAAAGGGCTTGGAATGCATTGTGACACCACAGAGGTTAAGAGAAGCAAGGAACCATTGTGACCCAATGCAAGCTAACAATCTAATGGTCCCTTTTGACACCAATGGGCCTAAAATGGCCAGGGATGAATTCTTACAGCATGGGGACCAATAGAAGCAAGGATCTATTATGCCACCATGGAGGCCAAGAATCAAATGATTCATTGTGACATCAAGTGGCCTAAAAGGGCATGGGATGCATTGTGACACCACAGGAGTTAAGAGAAGCAAGCAACCATTGTGAACCAATGCAGGATAACAATCTAAGAATCCCTTTTGACACCAGAGGGCGCAAAAGGACCACGGATGAACTCTGACAGCATGGGGACCTATAGAAGCAAGGAACCATTATGACACCATGGAGGCCAAGAATCAAACGGTTCATTGTGACATCAAGTGGCCTAAAAGGGCTTGGCATGCATTGTGACACCACAGAGGTTAAGAGAAGCAAGGAACCATTGTGACCCAATGCAGGCTAATAATCCCAGGATCCCATTTGACACCAGGGGGCGTAAAAGGGCCAGAGATTAATTGTGTAAGCATGGGGCCCAAGTAAAACCTGGTACAATTATGCCACCATGGAGGCCAAGAATCAAATGATTCATTGTGACATCAAGTGGCCTAAAAGGGCATGGCATGCATTGTGACACCACAGAGGTTAAGAGAAGCAAGGAAGCATTGTGACCCAATGCAGGCTAAACATCTAATGATCCCTGGTGACGCCAATGGGCCTAAAAGGGGCAGGTATGAATTCTTACAGCACGGGGACCAATAGAAGCAAGGATCTATTATTCCACCATGGAGGCCAAGAATCAAATAATTCATTGTGACAACAAGTGGCCTAAAAGGGCATGGGATTCATTGTGACAGTACAGGGGTTCAGAGAATCAAGGATCCATTGTGACCCAATGCAGGCCAACAATCTAATGATCCCTTTTGACACCAATGGGCTTAAAGGGGCAGGGATGTATTGTGAAAGCATGGGGCCCAATTAAAACCTGGTACAATTATGCCACCATGGAGGCCAAGAATCAAATGATTCATTGTGACATCAAGTGGCCTAAAAGGGCATGGGATGCATTGTGACACCACAGGGGTTAAGAGAAGCAAGGAACCATTGTGACCCAATGCAGGCTAACAATCTAAGAATCCCTTTTGACACCAGGGGGCGCAAAAGGACCACGGATGAACTGTGACAGCATGGGGACCTATAGAAGCAAGGAACCATTCTGACACCATGAAGGCCAAGAATCAAATGGTTCATTGTGACATCAAGTGGCCTAAAAGGGCTTGGAATGCATTGTGACACCACAGAGGTTAAGAGAAGCAAGGAACCATTGTGACCCAATGCAGGCTAACAATCTAATGACCCCTTGTGGCACCAGGGTGTATAAAAAGGGCCAGGGATTGATTGTTACAGCATGGGGATCAATAGAAGCAAGGATTTATTATGCCACCATGGAGGCCAAGAATCAAATGATTCATTGTGACATCAAGTGGCCTAAAAGGGCATGGGATGCATTGTGACACCACAGGGGTTAAGAGAAGCAAGGATCCATTGTGACCCAATGGAGGCTAATAATCCCAGGATCCCATTTGACACCAGGGGCGTAAAAGGGCCAGGAATAAATTGTGACAGCATGGGGCCCAATAGAAACAAGGAACCATTATGCCACCATGGAGGCCAAGAATCAAATGATTCATTGTGACATCAAGTGGCCTAAAAGGGCATGGGATGCATTGTAACACCACAGAGGTTAAGAGAAGCAAGGATCCATTGTGACCCAAGGGAGGATAACAATCTAATGATCCCTGGTGACACCAATGGGCCTAAAAGGGGCAGGGATGTATTCTTACAGCACGGGGACCAATAGAAGCAAGGATCTATTATGCCAACGTGAAGGCCAAGAATCAAATAATTCATTGTGACATCATGTGGCCTAAAAAGGCATGGAATGCATTGTGACAGCACAGGGGTTAAGAGAAGCAAGGATCCATTGTGACCCAATGCAAGCTAACAATCTAGTGATCCCTTGTGACACCAATGGGCCTAAACGGGGCAGGGATGTATTGTGAAAGCATGGGGCCCAATTAAAACCTGGTACAATTACGCCACCATGGAGGCCAAGAATCAAATGATTCATTGTGACATCAAGTGGCCTAGAAGGGCATGGGATGCATTGTGACACCACAGGGGTTAAGAGAAGCAAGGAACCATTGTGACCCAATGCAGGCTAACAATCTAAGAATCCCTTTTGACACCAGGGGGCGCAAAAGGACCACGGATGAACTGTGACAGCATGGGGACCTATAGAAGCAAGGAACCATTCTGACACCATGAAGGCCAAGAATCAAATGGTTCATTGTGACATCAAGTGGCCTAAAAGGGTTTGGAATGCCTTGTGACACCACAGAGGGAAAGAGAAGCAAGGAACCATTGTGACCCAATGCAGGATAACAATCTAGTGAACCTTTGTAATACAAGGTGTTGTATAATGGCCAGGGATGAATTGTGAAAGCATGGGGCACAATAAAAACATGGAACCATTATGACACCATGAAGGCCAAGAATCAAATGGTTCATTGTGACATCAAGTGACCTAAAAGGGCTTGGAATGCATTGTGACACCACAGAGGTTAAGAGAAGCAAGGAACCATTGTGACCCAATGCAGGCTTACCATCTAATGATCCCTTGTGGCACCAGGGGGTATAAAAAGGGCCAGGGATGGATTGTTACAGCATGGGGACCAATAGAAGCAAGGATTTATTATGCCACCATGGAGGCCAAGAATCAAATGATTCATTGTGACATCAAGTGGCCTAAAAGGGCATGGGATGCATTGTGACACCACAGGGGTTAAGAGAAGCAAGGATCCATTGTGACCCTATGGAGGCTAATAATCCCAGGATCCCATTTGACACCAGGGGGCGTAAAAGGGCCAGGGATGAATTGTGACAGCATGGGGCCCAATAGAAACAAGGAACCATTATGCCACCATGGAGGCCAAGAATCAAATGATTCATTGTGACATCAAGTGGCCTAAAAGGGCATGGGATGCATTGTGACAGCACAGGGGTTAAGAGCTGCAAGGAACCATTGTGACCCAATGCAGGTTAAAAATCTAATGATCCCTTGTGACACCAATGGGCCTAAAAGGGGCAGGGATGAATTGTGAAACCATGGGGCCCAAGTAAAACCTGGTACAATTATGCCACCATGGAGGCCAAGAATCAAATGATTCATTGTGACATCAAGTGGCCTAAAAGGGCTTGGAATGCATTGTGACACCACAGAGGTTAAGAGAAGCAAGGAACCATTGTGACCCAATGCAAGCTAACAATCTAATGGTCCCTTGTGACCCCAATGGGCCTAAAAGGGGCAGGGATGAATTCTTACAGCATGGGGACCAATAGAAGCAAGGATCTATTATGCCACCATGGAGGCCAAGAATCAAATGATTCATTGTGACATCAAGTGGCCTAAAAGGGCATGGGATGCATTGTGACACCACAGGAGTTAAGAGAAGCAAGCAACCATTGTGAACCAATGCAGGATAACAATCTAAGAATCCCTTTTGACACCAGAGGGCGCAAAAGGACCACGGATGAACTCTGACAGCATGGGGACCTATAGAAGCAAGGAACCATTATGACACCATGGAGGCCAAGAATCAAACGGTTCATTGTGACATCAAGTGGCCTAAAAGGGCTTGGCATGCATTGTGACACCACAGAGGTAAAGAGAAGCAAGGAACCATTGTGACCCAATGCAGGCTAATAATCCCAGGATCCCATTTGACACCAGGGGGCGTAAAAGGGCCAGAGATTAATTGTGTAAGCATGGGGCCCAAGTAAAACCTGGTACAATTATGCCACCATGGAGGCCAAGAATCTAATGATTCATTGTGACATCAAGTGGCCTAAAAGGGCATGGCATGCATTGTGACACCACAGAGGTTAAGAGAAGCAAGGAAGCATTGTGACACAATGCAGGCTAAACATCTAATGATCCCTGGTGACGCCAATGGGCCTAAAAGGGGCAGGTATGAATTCTTACAGCACGGGGACCAATAGAAGCAAGGATCTATTATTCCACCATGGAGGCCAAGAATCAAATAATTCATTGTGACAACAAGTGGCCTAAAAGGGCATGGGATTCATTGTGACAGTACAGGGGTTCAGAGAATCAAGGATCCATTGTGACCCAATGCAGGCCAACAATCTAATGATCCCTTTTGACACCAATGGGCTTAAAGGGGCAGGGATGTATTGTGAAAGCATGGGGCCCAATTAAAACCTGGTACAATTATGCCACCATGGAGGCCAAGAATCAAATGATTCATTGTGACATCAAATGGCCTAAAAGGGCATGGGATGCATTGTGACACCACAGGGGTTAAGAGAAGCAAGGAACCATTGTGACCCAATGCAGGCTAACAATCTAAGAATCCCTTTTGACACCAGGGGGCGCAAAAGGACCACGGATGAACTGTGACAGCATGGAGACCTATAGAAGCAAGGAACCATTCTGACACCATGAAGGCCAAGAATCAAATGGTTCATTGTGACATCAAGTGGCCTAAAAGGGCTTGGAATGCATTGTGACACCACAGAGGTTAAGAGAAGCAAGGAACCATTGTGACCCAATGCAGGCTAACAATCTAATGACCCCTTGTGGCACCAGGGTGTATAAAAAGGGCCAGGGATGGATTGTTACAGCATGGGGACCAATAGAAGCAAGGATTTATTATGCCACCATGGAGGCCAAGAATCAAATGATTCATTGTGACATCAAGTGGCCTAAAAGGGCATGGGATGCATTGTGACACCACAGGGGTTAAGAGAAGCAAGGATCCATTGTGACCCAATGGAGGCTAATAATCCCAGGATCCCATTTGACACCAGGGGCGTAAAAGGGCCAGGAATAAATTGTGACAGCATGGGGCCCAATAGAAACAAGGAACCATTATGCCACCATGGAGGCCAAGAATCAAATGATTCATTGTGACATCAAGTGGCCTAAAAGGGCATGGGATGCATTGTAACACCACAGAGGTTAAGAGAAGCAAGGATCCATTGTGACCCAAGGGAGGATAACAATCTAATGATCCCTTGTGACACCAATGGGCCTAAAAGGGCCAGGGATGAATTGTGAAAGCATGGGGCCCAATTAAAACCTGGTACAATTATGCCACCATGGAGGCCAAAAATCAAATGATTCATTGTGACATCAAGTGGCCTAAAAGGGCATGGGATGCGTTGTGACACCACAGGGGTTAAGAGAAGCAAGGAACCATTGTGACCCAAGGCAGGCTAACAATCTTAGAATCCCTTTTGACACCAGGGGGCGCAAAAGGACCACGGATGAACTGTGACAGCATGGGGCCCAATAGAAGCAAGGAACCATTATGACACCATGGAGGCCAAGAATCAAATGATTCATTGTGACATCAAGTGGCCTAAAAGGGCATGGGATGCATTGTGACACCACAGGGGTTAAGAGAAGCAAGGATCCATTGTGACCCAATGGAGGCTAATAATCCCAGGATCCCATTTGACACCAGGGGTTGCAATAGGGCCAGGGATGAATTGTGAAAGCATGGGGCACAATAAAAACATGGAACTATTATGACACCATGGAGGCCAAGAATCAAATGATTCATTGTGTCATCAAGTGGCCTAAAAGGGCATGGGATGCATTGTGACACCACAGGGGCTAAGAGAAGCAAGGAACCATTGTGACCCAAGGCAGGCTAACAATGTTAGAATCCCTTTTGACACCAGGGGGCGCAAAAGGAGCACGGATGAACTGTGACAGCATGGGGACCTATAGAAACAAGGAACCATTATGACACCATGGAGGCCAAGAATCAAATGATTCATTGTGACATCAAGTGGCCTAAAATGGCATGGAATGCATTGTGACACCACAGGGGTTAAGAGACGCAAGGAACCATTGTGACCCAATGCAGGCTAACAATCTAATGATCCATTTTGACACCAGGGGGCGCAAAAGGACCACGGATGAACTGTGACAGCATGGGGACCTATAGAAGCAAGGAACCATTATGACACCATGAAGGCCAAGAATCAAATGGTTCATTGTAAGACCAAGTGGCCTAAAAGGGCTTGGAATGCATTGTGACACCACAGAGGTTAAGAGAAGCAAGGAACCATTGTGACCCAATGCAGGCTAACAATCTAATGATCCATTGTGACACCAGGGGTTGCAATAGGGCCAGGGATGAATTGTGAAAGCATGGGGCACAATAAAAACATGGAAATATTATGACACAATAGAGGCCAAGACTCAAATGATTCATTGTAACACCAAGTGGCCTAAAAGGTCATGGGATGCATTGTGACACCACAGGGGCTAAGAGAAGCAAGGAACCATTGTGACCCAATGCGGGCTAACAATCTAATGATCCCTTGTGACACCAGGGGGCCTAAAATGGCCAGGAATGGATTGTTACAGCACGGGGACCAATAGAAGCAAGGATCTATTATGTCACCATGGAGGCCAAGAATCAAATGATTCATTGTGACATCAAGTGGCCTAAAAGGGCATGGGATGCATTGTGACACCACAGGGGTTAAGAGAAGCAAGGATCCATTGTGACCCAATGGAGGCTAATAATCCCAGGATCCCATTTGACACCAGGGGGCGTAAAAGAGCCAGGGATGAATTGTGACAGCATGGGGCCCAATAGAAACAAGGAACCATTATGCCACCATGGAGGCCAAGAATCAAATGATTCATTGTGACATCAAGTGGCCTAAAATGGCATGGAATGCATTGTGACACCACAGAGGTTAAGAGAAGCAAGGAACCATTGTTACCCAATGGAGGCTAACAATCTAATGGTCCCTTGTGACACCAATGGGCCTAAAAGGGCCAGGGATGAATTGTGAAAGCATGGGGCCCAATTAAAACCTGGTACAATTATGCCACCATGGAGGCCAAAAATCAAATGATTCATTGTGACATCAAGTGGCCTAAAAGGGCATGGGATGCATTGTGACACCACAGGGGTCAAGAGAAGCAAGGAACCATTGTGACCCAATGCAGGCTAACAATCTTAGAATCCCTTTTGACACCAGGGGACGCAAAAGGACCACGGATGAACTGTGACAGCATGGGGACCTATAGAAGCAAGGAACCATTATGACACCATGAAGGCCAAGAATCAAATGGTTCATTGTAAGACCAAGGGGCCTAAAAGGGCTTGGAATGCATTGTGACACAACAGAGGTTATGAGAAGCAAGGAACCATTGTGACCCAATGCAGGCTAACAATCTAATGATCCATTGTGACACCAGGGGTTGCAATAGGGCCAGGGATGAATTGTGAAAGCATGGGGCACAATAAAAACATGGAAATATTATGACACAATAGAGACCAAGACTCAAATGATTCATTGTAACACCAAGTGGCCTAAAAGGGCATGGGATGCATTGTGACACCACAGGGCCTAAGAGAAGCAAGGAAACATTGTGACCCAATGCAGGCTAACAATCTAATGATCCCTTGTGACACCAGGGGGCCTAAGATGGCCAGGGATGGGTTGTTACAGCACGGGGACCAATAGAAGCAAGGATCTATTATGTCACCATGGAGGCCAAGCATCAAATGATTCATTGTGACATCAAGTGGCCTAAAAGGGCATGGGATGCATTGTGACACCACAGGGGTTAAGAGAAGCAAGGAACCATTGTGACCCAATGGAGGCTAATAATCCCAGGATCCCATTTGACACCAGGGGGCGTAAAAGGGTCAGGGATGAATTGTGACAGCATGGGGCCCAATTAAAACCTGGTACAATTATGCCACCATGGAGGCCAAAAATCAAATGATTCATTGTGACATCAAGTGGCCTAAAAGGGCATGGGATGCATTGTGACACCACAGGGGTTAAGAGAAGCAAGGATCCATTGTGACCCAAGGCAGGCTAACAATCTTAGAATCCCTTTTGACACCAGGGGGTGCAAAAGGACCACGGATGAACTGTGACAGCATGGGGCCCAATAGAAACAAGGAACTATTATGACACCGTGGAGGCCAAGAATCAAATGATTCATTGTGACATCAAGTGGCCTAAAATGGCATGGAATGCATTGTGACACCACAGAGGTTAAGAGAAGCAAGGAACCATTGTTACCCAATGGAGGCTAACAATCTAATGGTCCCTTGTGACACCAATGGGCCTAAAAGGGCCAGGGATGAATTGTGAAAGCATGGGGCCCAATTAAAACCTGGTACAATTATGCCACCATGGAGGCCAAAAATCAAATGATTCATTGTGACATCAAGTGGCCTAAAAGGGCATGGGATGCATTGTGACACCACAGGGGTTAATAGAAGCAAGGAACCATTGTGACCCAAGGCAGGCTAACAATCTTAGAATCCCTTTTGACACCAGGGGGTGCAAAAGGACCACGGATGAACTGTGACAGCATGGGGACCTATAGAAGCAAGGAACCATTATGACACCATGGAGGCCAAGAATCAAATGGTTCATTGTAAGACCAAGTGGCCTAAAAGGGCTTGGAATGCATTGTGACACCACAGAGGTTAAGAGAAGCAAGGAACCATTGTGACCCAATGCAGGCTAACAATCTAATGATCCATTGTGACACCGGGGGTTGCAATAGGGCCAGGGATGAATTGTGAAAGCATGGGGCACAATAAAAACATGGAAATATTATGACACAATAGAGACCAAGACTCAAATGATTCATTGTAACACCAAGTGGCCTAAAAGGCCATGGGATGCATTGTGACACCACAGGGGCTAAGAGAAGCAAGGAACCATTGTGACCCAATGCAGGCTAACAATCTAATGATCCCTTGTGACACCAGGGGGCCTAAAATGGCCCGGGATGGATTGTTACAGCACGGGGACCAATAGAAGCAAGGATCTATTATGTCACCATGGAGGCCAAGAATCAAATGATTCATTGTGACATCAAGTGGCCTAAAAGGGCATGGGATGCATTGTGACACCACAGGGGTTAAGAGAAGCAAGGAACCATTGTGACCCAAGGCAGGCTAACAATCTTAGAATCCCTTTTGACACCAGGGGGTGCAAAAGGACCACGGATGAACTGTGACAGCATGGGGAACTATAGAAGCAAGGAACCATTATGACACCATGAAGGCCAAGAATCAAATGGTTCATTGTAAGACCAAGTGGCCTAAAAGGGCTTGGAATGCATTGTGACACCACAGAGGTTAAGAGAAGCAAGGAACCATTGTGACCCAATGCAGGCTAACAATCTAATGATCCATTGTGACACCAGGGGTTGCAATAGGGCCAGGGATGAATTGTGAAAGCATGGGGAACAATAAAAACATGGAAATATTATGACACAATAGAGACCAAGACTCAAATGATTCATTGTAACACCAAGTGGCCTAAAAGGCCATGGGATGCATTGTGACACCACAGGGCCTAAGAGAAGCAAGGAACCATTGTGACCCAATGCAGGCTAACAATCTAATGATCGCTTGTGACACCAGGGGGCCTAAAATGGCCAGAGATGGATTGTTACAGCACGGGGACCAATAGAAGCAAGGATCTATTATGTCACCATGGAGGCCAAGAATCAAATGATTCATTGTGACATCAAGTCATGCCTGAAAGGGCATGGGATGCATTGTGACACCACAGGGGTTAAGAGAAGCAAGGATCCATTGTGACCCAATGGAGGCTAATAATCCCAGGATCCCATTTGACACCCGGGGTTGCAATAGGGCCAGGGATGAATTGTGAAAGCATGGGGCACAATAAAAACATGGAACTATTATGACACCATGGAGGCCAAGAATCAAATAATTCATTGTGACAACAAGTGGCCTAAAAGGGCATGGGATTCATTGTGACAGTACAGGGGTTCAGAGAATCAAGGATCCATTGTGACCCAATGCAGGCCAACAATCTAATGATCCCTTTTGACACCAATGGGCTTAAAGGGGCAGGGATGTATTGTGAAAGCATGGGGCCCAATTAAAACCTGGTACAATTATGCCACCATGGAGGCCAAGAATCAAATGATTCATTGTGACATCAAATGGCCTAAAAGGGCATGGGATGCATTGTGACACCACAGGGGTTAAGAGAAGCAAGGAACCATTGTGACCCAATGCAGGCTAACAATCTAAGAATCCCTTTTGACACCAGGGGGCGCAAAAGGACCACGGATGAACTGTGACAGCATGGAGACCTATAGAAGCAAGGAACCATTCTGACACCATGAAGGCCAAGAATCAAATGGTTCATTGTGACATCAAGTGGCCTAAAAGGGCTTGGAATGCATTGTGACACCACAGAGGTTAAGAGAAGCAAGGAACCATTGTGACCCAATGCAGGCTAACAATCTAATGACCCCTTGTGGCACCAGGGTGTATAAAAAGGGCCAGGGATGGATTGTTACAGCATGGGGACCAATAGAAGCAAGGATTTATTATGCCACCATGGAGGCCAAGAATCAAATGATTCATTGTGACATCAAGTGGCCTAAAAGGGCATGGGATGCATTGTGACACCACAGGGGTTAAGAGAAGCAAGGATCCATTGTGACCCAATGGAGGCTAATAATCCCAGGATCCCATTTGACACCAGGGGCGTAAAAGGGCCAGGAATAAATTGTGACAGCATGGGGCCCAATAGAAACAAGGAACCATTATGCCACCATGGAGGCCAAGAATCAAATGATTCATTGTGACATCAAGTGGCCTAAAAGGGCATGGGATGCATTGTAACACCACAGAGGTTAAGAGAAGCAAGGATCCATTGTGACCCAAGGGAGGATAACAATCTAATGATCCCTTGTGACACCAATGGGCCTAAAAGGGCCAGGGATGAATTGTGAAAGCATGGGGCCCAATTAAAACCTGGTACAATTATGCCACCATGGAGGCCAAAAATCAAATGATTCATTGTGACATCAAGTGGCCTAAAAGGGCATGGGATGCGTTGTGACACCACAGGGGTTAAGAGAAGCAAGGAACCATTGTGACCCAAGGCAGGCTAACAATCTTAGAATCCCTTTTGACACCAGGGGGCGCAAAAGGACCACGGATGAACTGTGACAGCATGGGGCCCAATAGAAGCAAGGAACCATTATGACACCATGGAGGCCAAGAATCAAATGATTCATTGTGACATCAAGTGGCCTAAAAGGGCATGGGATGCATTGTGACACCACAGGGGTTAAGAGAAGCAAGGATCCATTGTGACCCAATGGAGGCTAATAATCCCAGGATCCCATTTGACACCAGGGGTTGCAATAGGGCCAGGGATGAATTGTGAAAGCATGGGGCACAATAAAAACATGGAACTATTATGACACCATGGAGGCCAAGAATCAAATGATTCATTGTGTCATCAAGTGGCCTAAAAGGGCATGGGATGCATTGTGACACCACAGGGGCTAAGAGAAGCAAGGAACCATTGTGACCCAAGGCAGGCTAACAATGTTAGAATCCCTTTTGACACCAGGGGGCGCAAAAGGAGCACGGATGAACTGTGACAGCATGGGGACCTATAGAAACAAGGAACCATTATGACACCATGGAGGCCAAGAATCAAATGATTCATTGTGACATCAAGTGGCCTAAAATGGCATGGAATGCATTGTGACACCACAGAGGTTAAGAGAAGCAAGGAACCATTGTTACCCAATGGAGGCTAACAATCTAATGGTCCCTTGTGACACCAATGGGCCTAAAAGGGCCAGGGATGAATTGTGAAAGCATGGGGCCCAATTAAAACCTGGTACAATTATGCCACCATGGAGGCCAAAAATCAAATGATTCATTGTGACATCAAGTGGCCTAAAAGGGCATGGGATGCGTTGTGACACCACAGGGGTTAAGAGACGCAAGGAACCATTGTGACCCAATGCAGGCTAACAATCTAATGATCCATTTTGACACCAGGGGGCGCAAAAGGACCACGGATGAACTGTGACAGCATGGGGACCTATAGAAGCAAGGAACCATTATGACACCATGAAGGCCAAGAATCAAATGGTTCATTGTAAGACCAAGTGGCCTAAAAGGGCTTGGAATGCATTGTGACACCACAGAGGTTAAGAGAAGCAAGGAACCATTGTGACCCAATGCAGGCTAACAATCTAATGATCCATTGTGACACCAGGGGTTGCAATAGGGCCAGGGATGAATTGTGAAAGCATGGGGCACAATAAAAACATGGAAATATTATGACACAATAGAGGCCAAGACTCAAATGATTCATTGTAACACCAAGTGGCCTAAAAGGTCATGGGATGCATTGTGACACCACAGGGGCTAAGAGAAGCAAGGAACCATTGTGACCCAATGCGGGCTAACAATCTAATGATCCCTTGTGACACCAGGGGGCCTAAAATGGCCAGGAATGGATTGTTACAGCACGGGGACCAATAGAAGCAAGGATCTATTATGTCACCATGGAGGCCAAGAATCAAATGATTCATTGTGACATCAAGTGGCCTAAAAGGGCATGGGATGCATTGTGACACCACAGGGGTTAAGAGAAGCAAGGATCCATTGTGACCCAATGGAGGCTAATAATCCCAGGATCCCATTTGACACCAGGGGGCGTAAAAGAGCCAGGGATGAATTGTGACAGCATGGGGCCCAATAGAAACAAGGAACCATTATGCCACCATGGAGGCCAAGAATCAAATGATTCATTGTGACATCAAGTGGCCTAAAATGGCATGGAATGCATTGTGACACCACAGAGGTTAAGAGAAGCAAGGAACCATTGTTACCCAATGGAGGCTAACAATCTAATGGTCCCTTGTGACACCAATGGGCCTAAAAGGGCCACGGATGAATTGTGAAAGCATGGGGCCCAATTAAAACCTGGTACAATTATGCCACCATGGAGGCCAAAAATCAAATGATTCATTGTGACATCAAGTGGCCTAAAAGGGCATGGGATGCATTGTGACACCACAGGGGTCAAGAGAAGCAAGGAACCATTGTGACCCAATGCAGGCTAACAATCTTAGAATCCCTTTTGACACCAGGGGACGCAAAAGGACCACGGATGAACTGTGACAGCATGGGGACCTATAGAAGCAAGGAACCATTATGACACCATGAAGGCCAAGAATCAAATGGTTCATTGTAAGACCAAGGGGCCTAAAAGGGCTTGGAATGCATTGTGACACAACAGAGGTTATGAGAAGCAAGGAACCATTGTGACCCAATGCAGGCTAACAATCTAATGATCCATTGTGACACCAGGGGTTGCAATAGGGCCAGGGATGAATTGTGAAAGCATGGGGCACAATAAAAACATGGAAATATTATGACACAATAGAGACCAAGACTCAAATGATTCATTGTAACACCAAGTGGCCTAAAAGGGCATGGGATGCATTGTGACACCACAGGGCCTAAGAGAAGCAAGGAAACATTGTGACCCAATGCAGGCTAACAATCTAATGATCCCTTGTGACACCAGGGGGCCTAAGATGGCCAGGGATGGGTTGTTACAGCACGGGGACCAATAGAAGCAAGGATCTATTATGTCACCATGGAGGCCAAGCATCAAATGATTCATTGTGACATCAAGTGGCCTAAAAGGGCATGGGATGCATTGTGACACCACAGGGGTTAAGAGAAGCAAGGAACCATTGTGACCCAATGGAGGCTAATAATCCCAGGATCCCATTTGACACCAGGGGGCGTAAAAGGGTCAGGGATGAATTGTGACAGCATGGGGCCCAATTAAAACCTGGTACAATTATGCCACCATGGAGGCCAAAAATCAAATGATTCATTGTGACATCAAGTGGCCTAAAAGGGCATGGGATGCATTGTGACACCACAGGGGTTAAGAGAAGCAAGGATCCATTGTGACCCAAGGCAGGCTAACAATCTTAGAATCCCTTTTGACACCAGGGGGTGCAAAAGGACCACGGATGAACTGTGACAGCATGGGGCCCAATAGAAACAAGGAACTATTATGACACCGTGGAGGCCAAGAATCAAATGATTCATTGTGACATCAAGTGGCCTAAAATGGCATGGAATGCATTGTGACACCACAGAGGTTAAGAGAAGCAAGGAACCATTGTTACCCAATGGAGGCTAACAATCTAATGGTCCCTTGTGACACCAATGGGCCTAAAAGGGCCAGGGATGAATTGTGAAAGCATGGGGCCCAATTAAAACCTGGTACAATTATGCCACCATGGAGGCCAAAAATCAAATGATTCATTGTGACATCAAGTGGCCTAAAAGGGCATGGGATGCATTGTGACACCACAGGGGTTAACAGAAGCAAGGAACCATTGTGACCCAAGGCAGGCTAACAATCTTAGAATCCCTTTTGACACCAGGGGGTGCAAAAGGACCACGGATGAACTGTGACAGCATGGGGACCTATAGAAGCAAGGAACCATTATGACACCATGGAGGCCAAGAATCAAATGGTTCATTGTAAGACCAAGTGGCCTAAAAGGGCTTGGAATGCATTGTGACACCACAGAGGTTAAGAGAAGCAAGGAACCATTGTGACCCAATGCAGGCTAACAATCTAATGATCCATTGTGACACCAGGGGTTGCAATAGGGCCAGGGATGAATTGTGAAAGCATGGGGCACAATAAAAACATGGAAATATTATGACACAATAGAGACCAAGACTCAAATGATTCATTGTAACACCAAGTGGCCTAAAAGGCCATGGGATGCATTGTGACACCACAGGGGCTAAGAGAAGCAAGGAACCATTGTGACCCAATGCAGGCTAACAATCTAATGATCCCTTGTGACACCAGGGGGCCTAAAATGGCCCGGGATGGATTGTTACAGCACGGGGACCAATAGAAGCAAGGATCTATTATGTCACCATGGAGGCCAAGAATCAAATGATTCATTGTGACATCAAGTGGCCTAAAAGGGCATGGGATGCATTGTGACACCACAGGGGTTAAGAGAAGCAAGGAACCATTGTGACCCAAGGCAGGCTAACAATCTTAGAATCCCTTTTGACACCAGGGGGTGCAAAAGGACCACGGATGAACTGTGACAGCATGGGGAACTATAGAAGCAAGGAACCATTATGACACCATGAAGGCCAAGAATCAAATGGTTCATTGTAAGACCAAGTGGCCTAAAAGGGCTTGGAATGCATTGTGACACCACAGAGGTTAAGAGAAGCAAGGAACCATTGTGACCCAATGCAGGCTAACAATCTAATGATCCATTGTGACACCAGGGGTTGCAATAGGGCCAGGGATGAATTGTGAAAGCATGGGGAACAATAAAAACATGGAAATATTATGACACAATAGAGACCAAGACTCAAATGATTCATTGTAACACCAAGTGGCCTAAAAGGCCATGGGATGCATTGTGACACCACAGGGCCTAAGAGAAGCAAGGAACCATTGTGACCCAATGCAGGCTAACAATCTAATGATCGCTTGTGACACCAGGGGGCCTAAAATGGCCAGAGATGGATTGTTACAGCACGGGGACCAATAGAAGCAAGGATCTATTATGTCACCATGGAGGCCAAGAATCAAATGATTCATTGTGACATCAAGTCATGCCTGAAAGGGCATGGGATGCATTGTGACACCACAGGGGTTAAGAGAAGCAAGGATCCATTGTGACCCAATGGAGGCTAATAATCCCAGGATCCCATTTGACACCCGGGGTTGCAATAGGGCCAGGGATGAATTGTGAAAGCATGGGGCACAATAAAAACATGGAACTATTATGACACCATGGAGGCCAAGAATCAAATGATTCATTGTGTCATCAAGTGGCCTAAAATGGCATGGGATGCATTGTGACACCACAGGGGTTAAGAGAAGCAAGGATCCATTGTGACCCAAGGCAGGCTAACAATGTTAGAATCCCTTTTGACACCAGGCGGCGCAAAAGGACCACGGATGAACTGTGACAGCATGGGGACCTATAGAAACAAGGAACCATTATGACACCATGGAGGCCAAGAATCAAATGATTCATTGTGACATCAAGTGGCCTAAAATGGCATGGAATGCATTGTGACACCACAGAGGTTAAGAGAAGCAAGGAACCATTGTTACCCAATGGAGGCTAACAATCTAATGGTCCCTTGTGACACCAATGGGCCTAAAAGGGCCAGGGATGAATTGTGAAAGCATGGGGCCCAATTAAAACCTGGTACAATTATGCCACCATGGAGGCCAAAAATCAAATGATTCATTGTGACATCAAGTGGCCTAAAAGGGCATGGGATGCATTGTGACACCACAGGGGTTAAGAGAAGCAAGGAACCATTGTGATCCAAGGCAGGCTAACAATCTTAGAATCCCTTTTGACACCAGGGGGTGCAAAAGGACCACGGATGAACTGTGACAGCATGGGGACCTATAGAAGCAAGGAACCATTATGACACCATGAAGGCCAAGAATCAAATGGTTCATTGTAAGACCAAGTGGCCTAAAAGGGCTTGGAATGCATTGTGACACCACAGAGGTTAAGAGAAGCAAGGAACCATTGTGACCCAATGCAGGCTAACAATCTAATGATCCATTGTGACACCAGGGGTTGCAATAGGGCCAGGGATGAATTGTGAAAGCATGGGGCACAATAAAAACATGGAAATATTATGACACAATAGAGGCCAAGACTCAAATGATTCATTGTAACACCAAGTGGCCTAAAAGGGCATGGGATGCATTGTGACACCACAGGGGCTAAGAGAAGCAAGGAACCATTGTGACCCAATGCAGGCTAACAATCTAATGATCCCTTGTGACACCAGGGGGCCTAAAATGGCCAGGGATGGATTGTTACAGCACAGGGACCAATAGAAGCAAGGATCTATTATGTCACCATGGAGGCCAAGAATCAAATGATTCATTGTGACATCAAGTGGCCTAAAAGGGCATGGGATGCATTGTGACACCACAGGGGTTAAGAGAAGCAAGGATCCATTGTGACCCAATGGAGGCTAATAATCCCAGGATCCCATTTGACACCAGGGGGCGTAAAAGGGCCAGGGATGGATTGTGACAGCATGGGGCCCAATAGAAACAAGGAACCATTATGCCACCATGGAGGCCAAGAATCAAATGATTCATTGTGACATCAAGTGGCCTAAAAGGGCATGGGATGCATTGTGACACCACAGGGGTTAAGAGAAGCAAGGATCCATTGTGACCCAATGGAGGCTATCAATCTAATGGTCCCTTGTGACACCAATGGGCCTAAAAGGGCCAGGGATGAATTGTGAAAGCATGGGGCCCAATTAAAACCTGGTACAATTATGCCACCATGGAGGCAAAAAATCAAATGATTCATTGTGACATCAAGTGGCCTAAAATGGCATGGAATGCATTGTGACACCACAGAGGTTAAGAGAAGCAAGGAACCATTGTGACCCAATGCAGGCTAACAATCTAATGATCCATTGTGACACCAGGGGTTGCAATAGGGCCAGGGATGAATTGTGAAAGCATGGGGCACAATAAAAACATGGAAATATTATGACACAATAGAGACCAAGACTCAAATGATTCATTGTAACACCAAGTGGCCTAAAAGGCCATGGGATGCATTGTGACACCACAGGGGCTAAGAGAAGCAAGGAACCATTGTGACCCAATGCAGGCTAACAATCTAATGATCCCTTGTGACACCAGGGGGCCTAAGATGGCCAGGGATGGATTGTTACAGCACGGGGACCAATAGAAGCAAGGATCTATTATGTCACCATGGAGGCCAAGAATCAAATGATTCATTGTGACATCAAGTGGCCTAAAAGGGCATGGGATGCATTGTGACACCACAGGGGTTAAGAGAAGCAAGGAACCATTGTGACCCAAGGCAGGCTAACAATCTTAGAATCCCTTTTGACACCAGGGGGTGCAAAAGGACCACGGATGAACTGTGACAGCATGGGGAACTATAGAAGCAAGGAACCATTATGACACCATGAAGGCCAAGAATCAAATGGTTCATTGTAAGACCAAGTGGCCTAAAAGGGCTTGGAATGCATTGTGACACCACAGAGGTTAAGAGAAGCAAGGAACCATTGTGACCCAATGCAGGCTAACAATCTAATGATCCATTGTGACACCAGGGGTTGCAATAGGGCCAGGGATGAATTGTGAAAGCATGGGGAACAATAAAAACATGGAAATATTATGACACAATAGAGACCAAGACTCAAATGATTCATTGTAACACCAAGTGGCCTAAAAGGGCATGGGATGCATTGTGACACCACAGGGCCGAAGAGAAGCAAGGAACCATTGTGACCCAATGCAGGCTAACAATCTAATGTTCGCTTGTGACACCAGGGGGCCTAAAATGGCCAGAGATGGATTGTTACAGCACGGGGACCAATAGAAGCAAGGATCTATTATGTCACCATGGAGGCCAAGAATCAAATGATTCATTGTGACATCAAGTCATGCCTAAAAGGGCATGGGATGCATTGTGACACCACAGGGGTTAAGAGAAGCAAGGATCCATTGTGACCCAATGGAGGCTAATAATCCCAGGATCCCATTTGACACCCGGGGTTGCAATAGGGCCAGGGATGAATTGTGAAAGCATGGGGCACAATAAAAACATGGAACTATTATGACACCATGGAGGCCAAGAATCAAATGATTCATTGTGACATCAAGTGGCCTAAAAGGGCATGGGATGCATTGTGACACCACAGGGGTTAAGAGAAGCAAGGAACCATTGTGACCCAAGGCAGGCTAACAATGTTAGAATCCCTTTTGACACCAGGCGGCGCAAAAGGACCACGGATGAACTGTGACAGCATGGGGACCTATAGAAACAAGGAACCATTATGACACCATGGAGGCCAAGAATCAAATGATTCATTGTGACATCAAGTGGCCTAAAATGGCATGGAATGCATTGTGACACCACAGAGGTTAAGAGAAGCAAGGAACCATTGTTACCCAATGGAGGCTAACAATCTAATGGTCCCTTGTGACACCAATGGGCCTAAAAGGGCCAGGGATGAATTGTGAAAGCATGGGGCCCAATTAAAACCTGGTACAATTATGCCACCATGGAGGCCAAAAATCAAATGATTCATTGTGACATCAAGTGGCCTAAAAGGGCATGGGATGCATTGTGACACCACAGGGGTTAAGAGAAGCAAGGAACCATTGTGACCCAATGCAGGCTAACAATCTAATGATCCCTTGTGACACCAGGGGGCCTAAAATGGCCAGGGATGGATTGTTACAGCACAGGGACCAATAGAAGCAAGGATCTATTATGTCACCATGGAGGCCAAGAATCAAATGATTCATTGTGACATCAAGTGGCCTAAAAGGGCATGGGATGCATTGTGACACCACAGGGGTTAAGAGAAGCAAGGATCCATTGTGACCCAATGGAGGCTAATAATCCCAGGATCCCATTTGACACCAGGGGGCGTAAAAGGGCCAGGGATGGATTGTGACAGCATGGGGCCCAATAGAAACAAGGAACCATTATGCCACCATGGAGGCCAAGAATCAAATGATTCATTGTGACATCAAGTGGCCTAAAAGGGCATGGGATGCATTGTGACACCACAGGGGTTAAGAGAAGCAAGGATCCATTGTGACCCAATGGAGGCTATCAATCTAATGGTCCCTTGTGACACCAATGGGCCTAAAAGGGCCAGGGATGAATTGTGAAAGCATGCGGCTCAATTAAAACCTAGCACAATTATGCCACCATGGAGGCCAAAAATCAAATGATTCATTGTGACATCAAGTGGCCTAAAATGGCATGGAATGCATTGTGGCACCACAGAGGTTATGAGAAGCAAGGAACCATTGTGACCCAATGCAGGCTAACAATCTAATGATCCATTGAGACACCAGGGGTTGCAATAGGGCCAGGGATGAATTGTGAAAGCATGGGGCACAATAAAAACATGGAAATATTATGACACAATAGAGGCCAAGACTCAAATGATTCATTGTAACACCAAGTGGCCTAAAAGGGCATGGGATGCATTGTGACACCACAGGGGCTAAGAGAAGCAAGGAACCATTGTGACCCAATGCAGGCTAACAATCTAATGATCCCTTGTGACACCAGGGGGCCTAAAATGGCCCGGGATGGATTGTTACAGCACGGGGACCAATAGAAGCAAGGATCTATTATGTCACCATGGAGGCCAAGAATCAAATGATTCATTGTGACATCAAGTGGCCTAAAAGGGCATGGGATGCATTGTGACACCAGAGGGGTTAAGAGAAGCAAGGAACCATTGTGACCCAAGGCAGGCTAACAATCTTAGAATCCCTTTTGACACCAGGGGGTGCAAAAGGACCACGGATGAACTGTGACAGCATGGGGAACTATAGAAGCAAGGAACCATTATGACACCATGAAGGCCAAGAATCAAATGGTTCATTGTAAGACCAAGTGGCCTAAAAGGGCTTGGAATGCATTGTGACACCACAGGGGTTAAGAGACGCAAGGAACCATTGTGACCCAATGCAGGGTAACAATCTTAGAATCCCTTTTGGCACCAGGGGACGCAAAAGGACCACGGATGAACTGTGACAGCATGGGGACCTATCGAAGCAAGGAACCATTATGACACCATGAAGGCCAAGAATCAAATGGTTCATTGTAAGACCAAGTGGCCTAAAAGGGCTTGGAATGCATTGTGACACCACAGAGGTTATGAGAAGCAAGGAACCATTGTGACCCAATGCAGGCTAACAATCTAATGATCCATTGTGACACCAGGGGTTGCAATAGGGCCAGGGATGAATTGTGAAAGCATGGGGCACAATAAAAACATGGAAATATTATGACACAATAGAGGCCAAGACTCAAATGATTCATTGTAACACCAAGTGGCCTAAAAGGGCATGGGATGCATTGTGACACCACAGGGCCTAAGAGAAGCAAGGAAACATTGTGACCCAATGCAGGCTAACAATCTAATGATCCCTTGTGACACCAGGGGGCCTAAGATGGCCAGGGATGGATTGTTACAGCACGGGGACCAATAGAAGCAAGGATCTATTATGTCACCATGGAGGCCAAGAATCAAATGATTCATTGTGACATCAAGTGGCCTAAAAGGGCATGGGATGCATTGTGACACCACAGGGGTTAAGAGAAGCAAGGATCCATTGTGACCCAATGGAGGCTAATAATCCCAGGATCCCATTTGACACCAGGGGGCGTAAAAGGGCCAGGGATGAATTGTGACAGCATGGGGCCCAATAGAAACAAGGAACTATTATGACACCATGGAGGCCAAAAATCAAATGATTCATTGTGACATCAAGTGGCCTAAAAGGGCATGGGATGCATTGTGACACCACAGGGGTTAAGAGAAGCAAGGAACCATTGTGACCCAAGGCAGGCTAACAATCTTAGAATCCCTTTTGACACCAGGGGGTGCAAAAGGACCACGGATGAACTGTGACAGCATGGGGCCCAATAGAAACAAGGAACTATTATGACACCGTGGAGGCCAAGAATCAAATGATTCATTGTGACATCAAGTGGCCTAAAATGTCATGGAATGCATTGTGACACCACAGAGGTTAAGAGAAGCAAGGAACCATTGTTACCCAATGGAGGCTAACAATCTAATGGTCCCTTGTGACACCAATGGGCCTAAAAGGGCCAGGGATGAATTGTGAAAGCATGGGGCCCAATTAAAACCTGGTACAATTATGCCACCATGGAGGCCAAAAATCAAATGATTCATTGTGACATCAAGTGGCCTAAAAGGGTATGGGATGCATTGTGACACCACAGGGGTTAACAGAAGCAAGGAACCATTGTGACCCAAGGCAGGCTAACAATCTTAGAATCCCTTTTGACACCAGGGGGTGCAAAAGGACCACGGATGAACTGTGACAGCATGGGGAACTATAGAAGCAAGGAACCATTATGACACCATGAAGGCCAAGAATCAAATGGTTCATTGTAAGACCAAGTGGCCTAAAAGGGCTTGGAATGCATTGTGACACCACAGAGGTTAAGAGAAGCAAGGAACCATTGTGACCCAATGCAGGCTAACAATCTAATGATCCATTGTGACACCAGGGGTTGCAATAGGGCCAGGGATGAATTGTGAAAGCATGGGGAACAATAAAAACATGGAAATATTATGACAAAATAGAGACCAAGACTCAAATGATTCATTGTGACATCAAGTCATGCCTAAAAGGGCATGGGATGCATTGTGACACCACAGGGGTTAAGAGAAGCAAGGATCCATTGTGACCCAATGGAGGCTAATAATCCCAGGATCCCATTTGACACCAGGGGTTGCAATAGGGCCAGGGATGAATTGTGAAAGCATGGGGCACAATAAAAACATGGAACTATTATGACACCATGGAGGCCAAGAATCAAATGATTCATTGTGTCATCAAGTGGCCTAAAAGGGCATGGGATGCAATGTGACACCACAGGGGTTAAGAGAAGCAAGGAACCATTGTGATCCAAGGCAGGCTAACAATGTTAGAATCCCTTTTGACACCAGGGGGCGCAAAAGGACCACGGATGAACTGTGACAGCATGGGGACCTATAGAAACAAGGAACCATTATGCCACCATGGAGGCCAAGAATCAAATGATTCATTGTGACATCAAGTGGCCTAAAATGGCATGGAATGCATTGTGACACCACAGGCGTTAAGAGAAGCAAGGAACCATTGTTACCCAATGGAGGCTAACAATCTAATGGTCCCTTGTGACACCAATGGGCCTAAAAGGGCCAGGGATGAATTGTGAAAGCATGGGGCCCAATTAAAACCTGGTACAATTATGCCACCATGGAGGCCAAAAATGAAATGATTCATTGTGACATCAAGTGGCCTAAAAGGGCATGGGATGCATTGTGACACCACAGGGGTTAAGAGAAGCAAGGAACCATTGTGATCCAAGGCAGGCTAACAATCTTAGAATCCCTTTTGACACCAGGGGGCGCAAAAGGACCACGGATGAACTGTGACAGCATGGGGACCTATAGAAGCAAGGAACCATTATGACACCATGGAGGCCAAGAATCAAATGGTTCATTGTAAGACCAAGTGCCCTAAAAGGGCTTGGAATGCATTGTGACACCACAGAGGTTAAGAGAAGCAAGGAACCATTGTGACCCAATGCAGGCTAACAATCTAATGATCCATTGTGACACCAGGGGTTGCAATAGGGCCAGGGATGAATTGTGAAAGCATGGGGCACAATAAAAACATGGAAATATTATGACACAATAGAGGCCAAGACTCAAATGATTCATTGTAACACCAAGTGGCCTAAAAGGGCATGGGATGCATTGTGACACCACAGGGGCTAAGAGAAGCAAGGAACCATTGTGACCCAATGCAGGCTAACAATCTAATGATCCCTTGTGACACCAGGGGGCGTAAAAGGGCCAGGGATGAATTGTGACATCATGGGGCCCAATAGAAACAAGGAACCATTATGCCACCATGGAGGCCAAGAATCAAATGATTCATTGTGACATCAAGTGGCCTAAAAGGGCATGGGATGCATTGTGACACCACAGGGGTTAAGAGAAGCAAGGATCCATTGTGACCCAATGGAGGCTAACAATCTAATGGTCCCTTGTGACACCAATGGGCCTAAAAGGGCCAGGGATGAATTGTGAAAGCATGGGGCTCAATTCAAACCTGGTACAATTATGCCACCATGGAGGCCAAAAATCAAATGATTCATTGTGACATCAAGTGGCCTAAAAGGGCATGGGATGCATTGTGACACCACAGGGGGTAAGAGAAGCAAGGAACCATTGTGACCCAAGGCAGGCTAACAATCTTAGAATCCCTTTTGACACCAGGGGGCGCAAAAGGACCACGGAAGAACTGTGACAGCATGGGGCCCAATAGAAACAAGGAACTATTATGACACCATGGAGGCCAAGAATCAAATGATTCATTGTGACATCAAGTGGCCTAAAATGGCATGGAATGCATTGTGACACCACAGAGGTTAAGAGAAGCAAGGAACCATTGTGACCCAATGGAGGCTAACAATCTAATGATCCATTGTGACACCAGGGGTTGCAATAGGGCCAGGGATGAATTGTGAAAGCATGGGGAACAATAAAAACATGGAAATATTATGACACAATAGAGGCCAAGACTCAAATGATTCATTGTAACACCAAGTGGCCTAAAAGTCCATGGGATGCATTGTGACACCACAGAGGTTAAGAGAAGCAAGGAACCATTGTGACCCAATGCAGGCTAACAATCTAATGATCCCTTGTGACACCAGGGGGCCTAAAATGGCCAGGGATGGATTGTTACAGCACGGGGACCAATAGAAGCAAGGATCTATTATGTCACCATGGAGGCCAAGAATCAAATGATTCATTGTGACATCAAGTGGCCTAAAAGGCCATGGGATGCATTGTGACACCACAGGGGTTAAGAGAAGCAAGGAACCATTGTGATCCAATGGAGGCTAACAATGTTAGAATCCCTTTTGACACCAGGGGGCGCAAAAGGACCACGGATGAACTGTGACAGCATGGGGACCTATAGAAACAAGGAACCATTATGACACCATGGAGGCCAAGAATCAAATGATTCATTGTGACATCAAGTGGCCTAAAATGGCATGGAATGCATTGTGACACCACAGAGGTTAAGAGAAGCAAGGAACCATTGTTACCCAATGGAGGCTAACAATCTAATGGTCCCTTGTGACACCAATGGGCCTAAAAGGGCCAGGGATGAATTGTGAAAGCATGGGGCCCAATTAAAACCTGGTACAATTATGCCACCATGGAGGCCAAAAATCAAATGATTCATTGTGACATCAAGTGGCCTAAAAGGGCATGGGATGCATTGTGACACCACAGGGGTTAAGAGAAGCAAGGATCCATTGTGACCCAATGGAGGCTAACAATCTAATGGTCCCTTGTGACACCAATGGGCCTAAAAGGGCCAGGGATGAATTGTGAAAGCATGGGGCTCAATTCAAACCTGGTACAATTATGCCACCATGGAGGCCAAAAATCAAATGATTCATTGTGACATCAAGTGGCCTAAAAGGGCATGGGATGCATTGTGACACCACAGGGGGTAAGAGAAGCAAGGAACCATTGTGACCCAAGGCAGGCTAACAATCTTAGAATCCCTTTTGACACCAGGGGGCGCAAAAGGACCACGGAAGAACTGTGACAGCATGGGGCCCAATAGAAACAAGGAACTATTATGACACCATGGAGGCCAAGAATCAAATGATTCATTGTGACATCAAGTGGCCTAAAATGGCATGGAATGCATTGTGACACCACAGAGGTTAAGAGAAGCAAGGAACCATTGTGACCCAATGGAGGCTAACAATCTAATGATCCATTGTGACACCAGGGGTTGCAATAGGGCCAGGGATGAATTGTGAAAGCATGGGGAACAATAAAAACATGGAAATATTATGACACAATAGAGGCCAAGACTCAAATGATTCATTGTAACACCAAGTGGCCTAAAAGTCCATGGGATGCATTGTGACACCACAGAGGTTAAGAGAAGCAAGGAACCATTGTGACCCAATGCAGGCTAACAATCTAATGATCCCTTGTGACACCAGGGGGCCTAAAATGGCCAGGGATGGATTGTTACAGCACGGGGACCAATAGAAGCAAGGATCTATTATGTCACCATGGAGGCCAAGAATCAAATGATTCATTGTGACATCAAGTGGCCTAAAAGGGCATGGGATGCATTGTGACACCACAGGGGTTAAGAGAAGCAAGGATCCATTGTGACCCAATGGAGGCTAATAATCCCAGGATCCCATTTGACACCAGGGGTTGCAATAGGGCCAGGGATGAATTGTGAAAGTATGGGGCACAATAAAAACATGGAACTATTATGACACCATGGAGGCCAAGAATCAAATGATTCATTGTGTCATCAAGTGGCCTAAAAGGGCATGGGATGCATTGTGACACCACAGGGGTTAAGAGAAGCAAGGAACCATTGTGATCCAAGGCAGGCTAACAATGTTAGAATCCCTTTTGACACCAGGGGGCGCAAAAGGACCACGGATGAACTGTGACAGCATGGGGACCTATAGAAACAAGGAACCATTATGACACCATGGAGGCCAAGAATCAAATGATTCATTGTGACATCAAGTGGCCTAAAATGGCATGGAATGCATTGTGACACCACAGAGGTTAAGAGAAGCAAGGAACCATTGTTACCCAATGGAGGCTAACAATCTAATGGTCCCTTGTGACACCAATGGGCCTAAAAGGGCCAGGGATGAATTGTGAAAGCATGGGGCCCAATTAAAACCTGGTACAATTATGCCACCATGGAGGCCAAAAATCAAATGATTCATTGTGACATCAAGTGGCCTAAAAGGGCATGGGATGCATTGTGACACCACAGGGGTTAAGAGAAGCAAGGAACCATTGTGATCCAAGGCAGGCTAACAATCTTAGAATCCCTTTTGACACCAGGGGGCGCAAAAGGACCACGGATGAACTGTGACAGCATGGGGACCTATAGAAGCAAGGAACCATTATGACACCATGAAGGCCAAGAATCAAATGGTTCATTGTAAGACCAAGTGGCCTAAAAGGGCTTGGAATGCATTGTGACACCACAGAGGTTAAGAGAAGCAAGGAACCATTGTGACCCAATGCAGGCTAACAATCTAATGATCCATTGTGACACCAGGGGTTGCAATAGGGCCAGGGATGAATTGTGAAAGCATGGGGCACAATAAAAACATGGAAATATTATGACACAATAGAGGCCAAGACTCAAATGATTCATTGTAACACCAAGTGGCCTAAAAGGGCATGGGATGCATTGTGACACCACAGGGGCTAAGAGAAGCAAGGAACCATTGTGACCCAATGCAGGCTAACAATCTAATGATCCCTTGTGACACCAGGGGGCCTAAAATGGCCAGGGATGGATTGTTACAGCACAGGGACCAATAGAAGCAAGGATCTATTATGTCACCATGGAGGCCAAGAATCAAATGATTCATTGTGACATCAAGTGGCCTAAAAGGGCATGGGATGCATTGTGACATCACAGGGGTTAAGAGAAGCAAGGATCCATTGTGACCCAATGGAGGCTAATAATCCCAGGATCCCATTTGACACCAGGGGGCGTAAAAGGGCCAGGGATGAATTGTGACAGCATGGGGCCCAATAGAAACAAGGAACCATTATGTCACCATGGAGGCCAAGAATCAAATGATTCATTGTGACATCAAGTGGCCTAAAATGGCATGGGATGCATTGTGACACCACAGGGGTTAAGAGAAGCAAGGATCCATTGTGACCCAATGGAGGCTAACAATCTAATGGTCCCTTGTGACACCAATGGGCCTAAAAGGGCCAGGGATGAATTGTGAAAGCATGCGGCTCAATTAAAACCTGGTACAATTATGCCACCATGGAGGCCAAAAATCAAATGATTCATTGTGACATCAAGTGGCCTAAAAGGGCATGGGATGCATTGTGACACCACAGGGGGTAAGAGAAGCAAGGAACCATTGTGACCCAAGGCAGGCTAACAATCTTAGAATCCCTTTTGACACCAGGGGGCGCAAAAGGACCACGGAAGAACTGTGACAGCATGGGGCCCAATAGAAACAAGGAACTATTATGACACCATGGAGGCCAAGAATCAAATGATTCATTGTGACATCAAGTGGCCTAAAATGGCATGGAATGCATTGTGACACCACAGAGGTTAAGAGAAGCAAGGAACCATTGTTACCCAATGGAGGCTAACAATCTAATTGTCCCTTGTGACACCAATGGGCCTAAAAGGGCCAGGGAAGAATTGTGAAAGCATGGGGCCCAATTAAAAACTGGTACAATTATGCCACCATGGAGGCCAAAAATCAAATGATTCATTGTGACATCAAGTGGCCTAAAAGGGCATGGAATGCGTTGTGACACCACAGAGGTTAAGAGAAGCAAGGAACCATTGTGACCCAATGCAGGCTAACAATCTAATGATCCATTGTGACACCAGGGGTTGCAATAGGGCCAGGGATGAATTGTGAAAGCATGGGGCACAATAAAAACATGGAAATATTATGACACAATAGAGACCAAGACTCAAATGATTCATTGTAACACCAAGTGGCCTAAAAGGGCATGGGATGCATTGTGACACCACAGGGCCTAAGACAAGCAAGGAACCATTGTGACCCAATGCAGGCTAACAATCTAATGATCCCTTGTGACACCAGGGGGCCTAAGATGGCCAGGGATGGATTGTTACAGCACGGGGACCAATAGAAGCAAGGAACTATTATGTCACCATGGAGGCCAAGAATCAAATGATTCATTGACATCAAGTGGCCTAAAAGGGCATGGGATGCATTGTGACACCACAGGGGTTAAGAGAAGCAAGGATCCATTGTGACCCAATGGAGGCTAATAATCCCAGGATCCCATTTGACACCAGGGGGCGTAAAAGGGCCAGGGATGAATTGTGACAGCATGGGGACCTATAGAAACAAGGATCTATTATGACACCATGGAGGCCAAGAATCAAATGATTCATTGTGACATCAAGTGGCCTAAAATGGCATGGAATGCATTGTGACACCACAGAGGTTAAGAGAAGCAAGGAATCATTGTGACCCAATGCAGGCTAACAATTTAATGATCCCTTGTGACACCAGGGGGCCTAAGATGGCCAGGGATGGAGTGTTACAGCACGGGGACCAATAGAAGCAAGGATCTATTATGTCACCATGGAGGCCAAGAATCAAATGATTCATTGACATCAAGTGGCCTAAAAGGGCATGGGATGCATTGTGACACCACAGGGGTTAAGAGAAGCAAGGATCCATTGTGACCCAATGGAGGCTAATAATCCCAGGATCCCATTTGACACCAGGGGGCGTAAAAGGGCCAGGGATGAATTGTGACAGCATGGGGCCCAATAGAAACAAGGAAGTATTATGACACCATGGAGGCCAAGAATCAAATGATTCATTGTGACATCAAGTGGCCTAAAATGGCATGGAATGCATTGTGACACCACGGAGGTTAAGAGAAGCAAGGAACCATTGTGACCCAATGGAGGCTAACAATCTAATGGTCCCTTGTGACACCAATGAGCCTAAAAGGGCCAGGGATGAATTGTGAAAGCATGGGGCCCAATTAAAACCTGGTACAATTATGCCACCATGGAGGCCAAAAATGAAATGATTCATTGTGACATCAAGTGGCCTAAAAGGGCATGGGATGCATTGTGACACCACAGGGGTTAAGAGAAGCAAGGATCCATTGTGACCCAAGGCAGGCTAACAATCTTAGAATCCCTTTTGACACCAGGGCGTGCAAAAGGACCACGGATGAATTGTGACAGCATGGGGCCCAATAGAAACAAGGAACTATTATGACACCATGGAGGCCAAGAATCAAATGATTCATTGTGACATCAAGTGGCCTAAAATGGCATGGAATGCATTGTGACACCACAGAGGTTAAGAGAAGCAAGGAACCATTGTGACCCAATGCAGGCTAACAATCTAATGGTCCCTTGTGACACCAATGGGCCTAAAAGGGCCAGGGATGAATTGTGAAAGCATGGGGCCCAATTAAAACCTGGTACAATTATGCCACCATGGAGGCCAAAAATCAAATGATTCATTGTGACATCAAGTGGCCTAAAAGGGCATGGGATGCATTGTGACACCACAGGGGTTAAGAGAAACAAGGAACCACTGTGACCCAAGGCAGGCTAACAATCCTAGAATGCCTTTTGACACCAGGCGGCGCAAAAGGACCACGGATGAACTGTGACAGCATGGGGCCCAATAGAAACAAGGAACTATTATGACACCATGGAGGCCAAGAATCAAATGATTCATTGTGACATCAAGTGGCCTAAAATGGCATGGAGTGCATTGTGACACCACAGAGGTTAAGAGAAGCAAGGAACCATTGTGACCCAATGGAGGCTAATAATCCCAGGATCCCATTTGACACCAGTGGGCGTAAAAGGGCCAGGGATGAATTGTGACAGCATGGGGACCTATAGAAACAAGGAACCATTATGACACCATGGAGGCCAAGAATCAAATGATTCATTGTGACATCAAGTGTCCTAAAATGGCATGGAATGCATTGTGACACCACAGAGGTTAAGAGAAGCAAGGAACCATTGTTACCCAATGGAGGCTAACAATCTAATTGACCCTTGTGACACCAATGGGCCTAAAAGGGCCAGGGATGAATTGTGACAGCATGGGGCCCAATAGAAACAAGGAACCATTATGACACCATGGAGGCCAAGAATCAAATGATTCATTGTGACATCAAGTGGCCTAAAAGGGCATGGGATGCATTGTGACACCACAGGGGTTAAGAGAAGCAAGGATCCATTGTGACCCAATGGAGGCTAATAATCCCAGGATCCCATTTTACACCAGGGGTTGCAATAGGGCCAGGGATGAATTGTGAAAGCATGGGGCACAATAAAAACATGGAACTATTATGACACCATGGAGGCCAAGAATCAAATGATTCATTGTGTCATCAAGTGGCCTAAAAGGGCATGGGATGCATTGTGACACCACAGGGGGTAAGAGAAGCAAGGAACCATTGTGACCCAAGGCAGGCTAACAATGTTAGAATCCCTTTTGACACCAGGGGGCCCAAAAGGACCACGGATGAACTGTGACAGCATGGGGACCTATAGAAACAAGGAAACATTATGCCACCATGGAGGCCAAGAATCAAATGATTCATTGTGACATCAAGTGGCCTAAAAGGGCATGGAATGCACTGTGACACCACAGAGGTTAAGAGAAGCAAGGAACCATTGTTACCCAATGGAGGCTAACAATCTAATGATCCCTTGTGACACCAATGGGCCTAAAAGGGCCAGGGATGAATTGTGAAAGCATGGGGCCCAATTAAAACCTGGTACAATTATGCCACCATGGAGGCCAAAAATCAAATGATTCATTGTGACATCAAGTGGCCTAAAAGGGCATGGGATGCATTGTGACACCACAGGGGTTAAGAGAAGCAAGGAACCATTGTGACCCAAGGCAGGCTAACAATCTTAGAATCCCTTTTGAAACCAGGGGGCGCAAAAGGACCACGGATGAACTGTGACAGCATGGGGACCTATAGAAGCAAGGAACCATTATGACACCATGAAGGCCAAGAATCAAATGGTTCATTGTAAGACCAAGTGCCCTAAAAGGGCTTGGAATGCATTGTGACACCACAGAGGTTAAGAGATGCAAGGAACCATTGTGACCCAATGCAGGCTAACAATCTAATGATCCATTGTGACACCAGGGGTTGCAATAGGGCCAGGGATGAATTGTGAAAGCATGGGGCACAATAAAAACATGGAAATATTATGACACAATAGAGACCAAGACTCAAATGATTCATTGTAACACCAAGTGGCCTAAAAGGGCATGGGATGCATTGTGACACCACAGGGCCTAAGAGAAGCAAGGAACCATTGTGACCCAATGCAGGCTAACAATCTAATGATCCCTTGTGGCACCAGGGGGCCTAAAATGGCCAGGGATGGATTGTTACAGCACGGGGACCAATAGAAGCAAGGATCTATTATGTCACCATGGAGGCCAAGAATCAAATGATTCATTGTGACATCAAGTGGCCTAAAAGGGCATGGGATGCATTGTGACACCACAGGGGTTAAGAGAAGCAAGGATCCATTGTCACCCAATGGAGGCTAATAATCCCAGGATCCCATTTGACACCAGGGGGCGTAAAAGGGCCAGGGATGAATTGTGACAGCATGGGGACCTATAGAAACAAGGAACCATTATGACACCATGGAGGCCAAGAATCAAATGATTCATTGTGACATCAAGTGGCCTAAAATGGCATGGAATGCATTGTGACACCACAGAGGTTAAGAGAAGCAAGGAATCATTGTGACCCAATGCAGGCTAACAATCTAATGATCCCTTGTGACACCAGGGGGCCTAAGATGGCCAGGGATGGAGTGTTACAGCACGATGACCAAGAGAAGCAAGGATCTATTATGTCACCATGGAGGCCAAGAATCAAATGATTCATTGACATCAAGTGGCCTAAAAGGGCATGGGATGCATTGTGACACCACAGGGGTTAAGAGAAGCAAGGATCCATTGTGACCCAATGGAGGCTAATAATCCCAGGATCCCATTTGACACCAGGGGGCGTGAAAGGGCCAGGGATGAATTGTGACAGCATGGGGCCCAATAGAAACAAGGAACTATTATGACACCATGGAGGCCAAGAATCAAATGATTCATTGTGACATCAAGTGGCCTAAAATGGCATGGAATGCATTGTGACACCACGGAGGTTAAGAGAAGCAAGGAACCATTGTGACCCAATGGAGGCTAACAATCTAATGGTCCCTTGTGACACCAATGAGCCTAAAAGGGCCAGGGATGAATTGTGAAAGCATGGGGCCCAATTAAAACCTGGTACAATTATGCCACCATGGAGGCCAAAAATGAAATGATTCATTGTGACATCAAGTGGCCTAAAAGGGCATGGGATGCATTGTGACACCACAGGGGTTAAGAGAAGCAAGGATCCATTGTGACCCAAGGCAGGCTAACAATCTTAGAATCCCTTTTGACACCAGGGCGTGCAAAAGGACCACGGATGAATTGTGACAGCATGGGGCCCAATAGAAACAAGGAACTATTATGACACCATGGAGGCCAAGAATCAAATGATTCATTGTGACATCAAGTGGCCTAAAATGGCATGGAATGCATTGTGACACCACAGGGGTTAAGAGAAGCAAGGATCCATTGTGACCCAATGGAGGCTAATAATCCCAGGATCCCATTTGACACCAGGGGGCGTAAAAGGGCCAGGGATGAATTGTGACAGCATGGGGCCCAATAGAAACAAGGAACCATTATGACACCATGGAGGCCAAGAATCAAATGATTCATTGTGACATCAAGTGGCCTAAAATGGCATGGAATGCATTGTGACACCACAGAGGTTAAGAGAAGCAAGGAACCATTGTTACCCAATGGAGGCTAACAATCTAATGGTCCCTTGTGACACCAATGGGCCTAAAAGGGCCAGGGATGAATTGTGAAAGCATGGGGCCCAATTAAAACCTGGTACAATTATGCCACCATGGAGGCCAAAAATCAAATGATTCATTGTGACATCAAGTGGCCTAAAAGGGCATGGGATGCATTGTGACACCACAGGGGTTAAGAGAAGCAAGGAACCATTGTGACCCAAGGCAGGCTAACAATCTTAGAATCCCTTTTGAAACCAGGGGGCGCAAAAGGACCACGGATGAACTGTGACAGCATGGGGACCTATAGAAGCAAGGAACCATTATGACACCATGAAGGCCAAGAATCAAATGGTTCATTGTAAGACCAAGTGCCCTAAAAGGGCTTGGAATGCATTGTGACACCACAGAGGTTAAGAGATGCAAGGAACCATTGTGACCCAATGCAGGCTAACAATCTAATGATCCATTGTGACACCAGGGGTTGCAATAGGGCCAGGGATGAATTGTGAAAGCATGGGGCACAATAAAAACATGGAAATATTATGACACAATAGAGACCAAGACTCAAATGATTCATTGTAACACCAAGTGGCCTAAAAGGGCATGGGATGCATTGTGACACCACAGGGCCTAAGAGAAGCAAGGAACCATTGTGACCCAATGCAGGCTAACAATCTAATGATCCCTTGTGGCACCAGGGGGCCTAAAATGGCCAGGGATGGATTGTTACAGCACGGGGACCAATAGAAGCAAGGATCTATTATGTCACCATGGAGGCCAAGAATCAAATGATTCATTGTGACATCAAGTGGCCTAAAAGGGCATGGGATGCATTGTGACACCACAGGGGTTAAGAGAAGCAAGGATCCATTGTCACCCAATGGAGGCTAATAATCCCAGGATCCCATTTGACACCAGGGGGCGTAAAAGGGCCAGGGATGAATTGTGACAGCATGGGGACCTATAGAAACAAGGAACCATTATGACACCATGGAGGCCAAGAATCAAATGATTCATTGTGACATCAAGTGGCCTAAAATGGCATGGAATGCATTGTGACACCACAGAGGTTAAGAGAAGCAAGGAATCATTGTGACCCAATGCAGGCTAACAATCTAATGATCCCTTGTGACACCAGGGGGCCTAAGATGGCCAGGGATGGAGTGTTACAGCACGGGGACCAAGAGAAGCAAGGATCTATTATGTCACCATGGAGGCCAAGAATCAAATGATTCATTGACATCAAGTGGCCTAAAAGGGCATGGGATGCATTGTGACACCACAGGGGTTAAGAGAAGCAAGGATCCATTGTGACCCAATGGAGGCTAATAATCCCAGGATCCCATTTGACACCAGGGGGCGTGAAAGGGCCAGGGATGAATTGTGACAGCATGGGGCCCAATAGAAACAAGGAACTATTATGACACCATGGAGGCCAAGAATCAAATGATTCATTGTGACATCAAGTGGCCTAAAATGGCATGGAATGCATTGTGACACCACGGAGGTTAAGAGAAGCAAGGAACCATTGTGACCCAATGGAGGCTAACAATCTAATGGTCCCTTGTGACACCAATGAGCCTAAAAGGGCCAGGGATGAATTGTGAAAGCATGGGGCCCAATTAAAACCTGGTACAATTATGCCACCATGGAGGCCAAAAATGAAATGATTCATTGTGACATCAAGTGGCCTAAAAGGGCATGGGATGCATTGTGACACCACAGGGGTTAAGAGAAGCAAGGATCCATTGTGACCCAAGGCAGGCTAACAATCTTAGAATCCCTTTTGACACCAGGGCGTGCAAAAGGACCACGGATGAATTGTGACAGCATGGGGCCCAATAGAAACAAGGAACTATTATGACACCATGGAGGCCAAGAATCAAATGATTCATTGTGACATCAAGTGGCCTAAAATGGCATGGAATGCATTGTGACACCACAGGGGTTAAGAGAAGCAAGGATCCATTGTGACCCAATGGAGGCTAATAATCCCAGGATCCCATTTGACACCAGGGGGCGTAAAAGGGCCAGGGATGAATTGTGACAGCATGGGGCCCAATAGAAACAAGGAACCATTATGACACCATGGAGGCCAAGAATCAAATGATTCATTGTGACATCAAGTGGCCTAAAATGGCATGGAATGCATTGTGACACCACAGAGGTTAAGAGAAGCAAGGAACCATTGTTACCCAATGGAGGCTAACAATCTAATGGTCCCTTGTGACACCAATGGGCCTAAAAGGGCCAGGGATGAATTGTGAAAGCATGGGGCCCAATTAAAACCTGGTACAATTATGCCACCATGGAGGCCAAAAATCAAATGATTCATTGTGACATCAAGTGGCCTAAAAGGGCATGGGATGCATTGTGACACCACAGGGGTTAAGAGAAGCAAGGAACCATTGTGACCCAATGCAGGCTAACAATCTTAGAATCCCTTTTGACACCAGGGGGCGCAAAAGGACCACGGATGAACTGTGACAGCATGGGGACCTATAGAAGCAAGGAACCATTATGACACCATGAAGGCCAAGAATCAAATGGTTCATTGTAAGACCAAGTGCCCTAAAAGGGCTTGGAATGCATTGTGACACCACAGAGGTTAAGAGAAGCAAGGAACCATTGTGACCCAATGCAGGCTAACAATCTAATGATCCATTGTGACACCAGGGGTTGCAATAGGGCCAGGGATGAATTGTGAAAGCATGGGGCACAATAAAAACATGGAAATATTATGACACAATAGAGACCAAGACTCAAATGATTCATTGTAACACCAAGTGGCCTAAAAGGGCATGGGATGCATTGTGACACCACAGGGCCTAAGAGAAGCAAGGAACCATTGTGACCCAATGCAGGCTAACAATCTAATGATCCCTTGTGACACCAGGGGGCCTAAGATGGCAAGGGATGGATTGTTACAGCACGGGGACCAATAGAAGCAAGGATCTATTATGTCACCATGGAGGCCAAGAATCAAATGATTCATTGTGACATCAAGTGGCCTAAAATGGCATGGAATGCATTGTGACACCACAGAGGTTAAGAGAAGCAAGGAATCATTGTGACCCAATGCAGGCTAACAATCTAATGATCCCTTGTGACACCAGGGGGCCTAAGATGGCCAGGGATGGAGTGTTACAACACGGGGACCAATAGAAGCAAGGATCTATTATGTCACCATGGAGGCCAAGAATCAAATGATTCATTGACATCAAGTGGCCTAAAAGGGCATGGGATGCATTGTGACACCACAGGGGTTAAGAGAAGCAAGGATCCATTGTGACCCAATGGAGGCTAATAATCCCAGGATCCCATTTGACACCAGGGGGCGTAAAAGGGCCAGGGATGAATTGTGACAGCATGGGGCCCAATAGAAACAAGGAAGTATTATGACACCATGGAGGCCAAGAATCAAATGATTCATTGTGACATCAAGTGGCCTAAAATGGCATGGAATGCATTGTGACACCACGGAGGTTAAGAGAAGCAAGGAACCATTGTGACCCAATGGAGGCTAACAATCTAATGGTCCCTTGTGACACCAATGAGCCTAAAAGGGCCAGGGATGAATTGTGAAAGCATGGGGCCCAATTAAAACCTGGTACAATTATGCCACCATGGAGGCCAAAAATGAAATGATTCATTGTGACATCAAGTGGCCTAAAAGGGCATGGGATGCATTGTGACACCACAGGGGTTAAGAGAAGCAAGGATCCATTGTGACCCAAGGCAGGCTAACAATCTTAGAATCCCTTTTGACACCAGGGCGTGCAAAAGGACCACGGATGAATTGTGACAGCATGGGGCCCAATAGAAACAGGGAACTATTATGACACCATGGAGGCCAAGAATCAAATGATTCATTGTGACATCAAGTGGCCTAAAATGGCATGGAATGCATTGTGACACCACAGGGGTTAAGAGAAGCAAGGAACCATTGTGACCCAATGCAGGCTAACAATCTAATGGTCCCTTGTGACACCAATGGGCCTAAAAGGGCCAGGGATGAATTGTGAAAGCATGGGGCCCAATTAAAACCTGGTACAATTATGCCACCATGGAGGCCAAAAATCAAATGATTCATTGTGACATCAAGTGGCCTAAAAGGGCATGGGATGCATTGTGACACCACAGGGGTTAAGAGAAACAAGGAACCACTGTGACCCAAGGCAGGCTAACAATCTTAGAATGCCTTTTGACACCAGGGGGCGCAAAAGGACCACGGATGAACTGTGACAGCATGGGGCCCAATAGAAACAAGGAACTATTATGACACCATGGAGGCCAAGAATCAAATGATTCATTGTGACATCAAGTGGCCTAAAATGGCATGGAATGCATTGTGACACCACAGAGGTTAAGAGAAGCAAGGAACCATTGTGACCCAATGGAGGCTAATAATCCCAGGATCCCATTTGACACCAGTGGGCGTAAAAGGGCCAGGGATGAATTGTGACAGCATGGGGACCTATAGAAACAAGGAACCATTATGACACCATGGAGGCCAAAAATCAAATGATTCATTGTGACATCAAGTGTCTTAAATGGCATGGAATGCATTGTGACACCACAGAGGTTAAGAGAAGCAAGGAACCATTGTTACCCAATGGAGGCTAACAATCTAATTGTCCCTTGTGACACCAATGGGCCTAAAAGGGCCAGGGATGAATTGTGACAGCATGGGGCCCAATAGAAACAAGGAACCATTATGACACCATGGAGGCCAAGAATCAAATGATTCATTGTGACATCAAGTGGCCTAAAAGGGCATGGAATGCATTGTGACACCACAGGGGTTAAGAGAAGCAAGGATCCATTGTGACCCAATGGAGGCTAATAATCCCAGGATCCCATTTTACACCAGGGGTTGCAATAGGGCCAGGGATGAATTGTGAAAGCATGGGGCACAATAAAAACATGGAACTATTATGACACCATGGAGGCCAAGAATCAAATGATTCATTGTGTCATCAAGTGGCCTAAAAGGGCATGGGATGCATTGTGACACCACAGGGGGTAAGAGAAGCAAGGAACCATTGTGACCCAAGGCAGGCTAACAATGTTAGAATCCCTTTTGACACCAGGGGGCGCAAAAGGACCACGGATGAACTGTGACAGCATGGGGACCTATAGAAACAAGGAAACATTATGCCACCATGGAGGCCAAGAATCAAATGATTCATTGTGACATCAAGTGGCCTAAAAGGGCATGGAATGCATTGTGACACCACAGAGGTTAAGAGAAGCAAGGAACCATTGTTACCCAATGGAGGCTAACAATCTAATGATCCCTTGTGACACCAATGGGCCTAAAAGGGCCAGGGATGAATTGTGAAAGCATGGGGCCCAATTAAAACCTGGTACAATTATGCCACCATGGAGGCCAAAAATGAAATGATTCATTGTGACATCAAGTGGCCTAAAAGGGCATGGGATGCATTGTGACACCACAGGGGTTAAGAGAAGCAAGGAACCATTGTGACCCAAGGCAGGCTAACAATCTTAGAATCCCTTTTGACACCAGGGGGCGCAAAAGGACCACGGATGAACTGTGACAGCATGGGGACCTATAGAAGCAAGGAACCATTATGACACCATGAAGGCCAAGAATCAAATGGTTCATTGTAAGACCAAGTGCCCTAAAAGGGCTTGGAATGCATTGTGACACCACAGAGGTTAAGAGATGCAAGGAACCATTGTGACCCAATGCAGGCTAACAATCTAATGATCCATTGTGACACCAGGGGTTGCAATAGGGCCAGGGATGAATTGTGAAAGCATGGGGCACAATAAAAACATGGAAATATTATGACACAATAGAGACCAAGACTCAAATGATTCATTGTAACACCAAGTGGCCTAAAAGGGCATGGGATGCATTGTGACACCACAGGGCCTAAGAGAAGCAAGGAACCATTGTGACCCAATGCAGGCTAACAATCTAATGATCCCTTGTGGCACCAGGGGGCCTAAAATGGCCAGGGATGGATTGTTACAGCACGGGGACCAATAGAAGCAAGGATCTATTATGTCACCATGGAGGCCAAGAATCAAATGATTCATTGTGACATCAAGTGGCCTAAAAGGGCATGGGATGCATTGTGACACCACAGGGGTTAAGAGAAGCAAGGATCCATTGTGACCCAATGGAGGCTAATAATCCCAGGATCCCATTTGACACCAGGGGGCGTAAAAGGGCCAGGGATGAATTGTGACAGCATGGGGCCCAATAGAAACAAGGAAGTATTATGACACCATGGAGGCCAAGAATCAAATGATTCATTGTGACATCAAGTGGCCTAAAATGGCATGGAATGCATTGTGACACCACGGAGGTTAAGAGAAGCAAGGAACCATTGTGACCCAATGGAGGCTAACAATCTAATGGTCCCTTGTGACACCAATGAGCCTAAAAGGGCCAGGGATGAATTGTGAAAGCATGGGGCCCAATTAAAACCTGGTACAATTATGCCACCATGGAGGCCAAAAATGAAATGATTCATTGTGACATCAAGTGGCCTAAAAGGGCATGGGATGCATTGTGACACCACAGGGGTTAAGAGAAGCAAGGATCCATTGTGACCCAAGGCAGGCTAACAATCTTAGAATCCCTTTTGACACCAGGGCGTGCAAAAGGACCACGGATGAATTGTGACAGCATGGGGCCCAATAGAAACAAGGAACTATTATGCCACCATGGAGGCCAAGAATCAAATGATTCATTGTGACATCAAGTGGCCTAAAATGGCATGGAATGCATTGTGACACCACAGGGGTTAAGAGAAGCAAGGAACCATTGTGACCCAATGCAGGCTAACAATCTAATGGTCCCTTGTGACACCAATGGGCCTAAAAGGGCCAGGGATGAATTGTGAAAGCATGGGTCCCAATTAAAACCTGGTACAATTATGCCACCATGGAGGCCAAAAATCAAATGATTCATTGTGACATCAAGTGGCCTAAAAGGGCATGGGATGCATTGTGACACCACAGGGGTTAAGAGAAACAAGGAACCACTGTGACCCAAGGCAGGCTAACAATCTTAGAATGCCTTTTGACACCAGGGGGCGCAAAAGGACCACGGATGAACTGTGACAGCATGGGGCCCAATAGAAACAAGGAACTATTATGACACCATGGAGGCCAAGAATCAAATGATTCATTGTGACATCAAGTGGCCTAAAATGGCATGGAATGCATTGTGACACCACAGAGGTTAAGAGAAGCAAGGAACCATTGTCACCCAATGGAGGCTAATAATCCCAGGATCCCATTTGACACCAGTGGGCGTAAAAGGGCCAGGGATGAATTGTGACAGCATGGGGACCTATAGAAACAAGGAACCATTATGACACCATGGAGGCCAAGAATCAAATGATTCATTGTGACATCAAGTGTCTTAAATGGCATGGAATGCATTGTGACACCACAGAGGTTAAGAGAAGCAAGGAACCATTGTTACCCAATGGAGGCTAACAATCTAATTGTCCCTTGTGACACCAATGGGCCTAAAAGGGCCAGGGATGAATTGTGACAGCATGGGGCCCAATAGAAACAAGGAACCATTATGACACCATGGAGGCCAAGAATCAAATGATTCATTGTGACATCAAGTGGCCTAAAAGGGCATGGGATGCATTGTGACACCACAGGGGTTAAGAGAAGCAAGGATCCATTGTGACCCAATGGAGGCTAATAATCCCAGGATCCCATTTTACACCAGGGGTTGCAATAGGGCCAGGGATGAATTGTGAAAGCATGGGGCACAATAAAAACATGGAACTATTATGACACCATGGAGGCCAAGAATCAAATGATTCATTGTGTCATCAAGTGGCCTAAAAGGGCATGGGATGCATTGTGACACCACAGGGGGTAAGAGAAGCAAGGAACCATTGTGACCCAAGGCAGGCTAACAATGTTAGAATCCCTTTTGACACCAGGGGGCGCAAAAGGACCACGGATGAACTGTGACAGCATGGGGACCTATAGAAACAAGGAAACATTATGCCACCATGGAGGCCAAGAATCAAATGATTCATTGTGACATCAAGTGGCCTAAAAGGGCATGGAATGCATTGTGACACCACAGAGGTTAAGAGAAGCAAGGAACCATTGTTACCCAATGGAGGCTAACAATCTAATGATCCCTTGTGACACCAATGGGCCTAAAAGGGCCAGGGATGAATTGTGAAAGCATGGGGCCCAATTAAAACCTGGTACAATTATGCCACCATGGAGGCCAAAAATGAAATGATTCATTGTGACATCAAGTGGCCTAAAAGGGCATGGGATGCATTGTGACACCACAGGGGTTAAGAGAAGCAAGGAACCATTGTGACCCAAGGCAGGCTAACAATCTTAGAATCCCTTTTGACACCAGGGGGCGCAAAAGGACCACGGATGAACTGTGACAGCATGGGGACCTATAGAAGCAAGGAACCATTATGACACCATGAAGGCCAAGAATCAAATGGTTCATTGTAAGACCAAGTGCCCTAAAAGGGCTTGGAATGCATTGTGACACCACAGAGGTTAAGAGATGCAAGGAACCATTGTGACCCAATGCAGGCTAACAATCTAATGATCCATTGTGACACCAGGGGTTGCAATAGGGCCAGGGATGAATTGTGAAAGCATGGGGCACAATAAAAACATGGAAATATTATGACACAATAGAGACCAAGACTCAAATGATTCATTGTAACACCAAGTGGCCTAAAAGGGCATGGGATGCATTGTGACACCACAGGGCCTAAGAGAAGCAAGGAACCATTGTGACCCAATGCAGGCTAACAATCTAATGATCCCTTGTGGCACCAGGGGGCCTAAAATGGCCAGGGATGGATTGTTACAGCACGGGGACCAATAGAAGCAAGGATCTATTATGTCACCATGGAGGCCAAGAATCAAATGATTCATTGTGACATCAAGTGGCCTAAAAGGGCATGGGATGCATTGTGACACCACAGGGGTTAAGAGAAGCAAGGATCCATTGTTACCCAATGGAGGCTAATAATCCCAGGATCCCATTTGACACCAGGGGGCGTAATAGGGCCAGGGATGAATTGTGACAGCATTGGGCCCAATAGAAACAAGGAACCATTATGACACCATGGAGGCCAAGAATCAAATGATTCATTGTGACATCAAGTGGCCTAAAATGGCATGGAATGCATTGTGACACCACAGAGGTTAAGAGAAGCAAGGAACCATTGTTACCCAATGGAGGCTAACAATCTAATGGTCCCTTGTGACACCAATGGGCCTAAAAGGGCCAGGGATGAATTGTGAAAGCATGGGGCCCAATTAAAACCTGGTACAATTATGCCACCATGGAGGCCAAAAATGAAATGATTCATTGTGAAATCAAGTGGCCTAAAAGGGCATGGGATGCATTGTGACACCACAGGGGTTAAGAGAAGCAAGGAACCATTGTGACCCAAGGCAGGCTAACAATCTTAGAATCCCTTTTGACACCAGGGGGCGCAAAAGGACCACGGATGAACTCTGACAGCATGGGGACCTATAGAAGCAAGGAACCATTATGACACCATGAAGGCCAAGAATCAAATGGTTCATTGTAAGACCAAGTGGCCTAAAAGGGCTTGGAATGCATTGTGACACCACAGAGGTTAAGAGAAGCAAGGAACCATTGTGACCCAATGCAGGCTAACAATCTAATGATCCATTGTGACACCAGGGGTTGCAATAGGGCCAGGGATAAATTGTGAAAGCATGGGGCACAATAAAAACATGGAAATATTATGACACAATAGAGACCAAGACTCAAATGATTCATTGTAACACCAAGTGGCCTAAAAGGGCATGGGATGCATTGTGACACCACAGGGGCTAAGAGAAGCAAGGAACCATTGTGACCCAATGCAGGCTAACAATCTAATGATGCCTTGTGACAACAGGGGGCCTAAGATGGCCAGGGATGGATTGTTACAGCACGGGGACCAATAGAAGCAAGGATCTATTATGTCACCATGGAGGCCAAGAATCAAATGATTCATTGACATCAAGTGGCCTAAAAGGGCATGGGATGCATTGTGACACCACAGGGGTTAAGAGAAGCAAGGGTCCATTGTGACCCAATGGAGGCTAATAATCCCAGGATCCCATTTGACACCAGGGGGCGTAAAAGGGCCAGGGATGAATTGTGACAGCATGGGGCCCAATAGAAACAAGGAACCATTATGACACCATGGAGGCCAAGAATCAAATGATTCATTGTGACATCAAGTGGCCTAAAATGGCATGGAATGCATTGTGACACCACAGAGGTTAAGAGAAGCAAGGAACCATTGTGACCCAATGGAGGCTAACAATCTAATGGTCCCTTGTGACACCAATGAGCCTAAAAGGGCCAGGGATGAATTGTGAAAGCATGGGGCCCAATTAAAACCTCGTACAATTATGCCACCATGGAGGCCAAAAATAAAATGATTCATTGTGACATCAAGTGGCCTAAAAGGGCATGGGATGCATTGTGACACCACAGGGGTTAAGAGAAGCAAGGATCCATTGTGACCTAAGGCAGGCTAACAATCTTAGAATCCCTTTTGACACCAAGGGGTGCAAAAGGACCACGGATGAATTGTGACAGCATGGGGCCCAATAGAAACAAGGAACTATTATGACACCATGGAGGCCAAGAATCAAATGATTCATTGTGACATCAAGTGGCCTAAAATGGCATGGAATGCATTGTGACACCACAGAGGTTAAGAGAAGCAAGGAACCATTGTGACCCAATGGAGGCTAACAATCTAATGGTCCCTTGTGACACCAATGGGCCTAAAAGGGCCAGGGATGAATTGTGAAAGCATGGGGCCCAATTAAAACCTGGTACAATTATGCCACCATGGAGGCCAAAAATCAAATGATTCATTGTGACATCAAGTGGCCTAAAAGGGCATGGGATGCATTGTGACACCACAGGGGTTAAGAGAAGCAAGGAACCATTGTGACCCAAGGCAGGCTAACAATCTTAGAATCCCTTTTGACACCAGGGGGCGCAAAAGGACCACGGATGAACTGTGACAGCATGGGGCCCAATAGAAACAAGGGACTATTATGACACCATGGAGGGCAAGAATCAAATGATTCATTGTGACATCAAGTGGCCTAAAATGGCATGGAATGCATTGTGACACCACAGAGGTTAAGAGAAGCAAGGAACCATTGTGACCCAATGGAGGCTAATAATCCCAGGATCCCATTTGACACCAGGGGGCCTAAAATGGCCAGGGATGGATTGTTACAGCACGGGGACCAATAGAAGCAAGGATCTATTATGTCACCATGGAGGCCAAGAATCAAATGATTCATTGTGACATCAAGTGGCCTAAAAGGGCATGGGATGCATTGTGACACCACAGGGGTTAAGAGAAGCAAGGATCCATTGTGACCCAATGGAGGCTAATAATCCCAGGATCCCATTTGACACCAGGGGGCGTAAAAGGGCCAGGGATGAATTGTGACAGCATGGGGCCCAATAGAAACAAGGAACCATTATGACACCATGGAGGCCAAGAATCAAATGATTCATTGTGACATCAAGTGGCCTAAAATGGCATGGAATGCATTGTGACACCACAGAGGTTAAGAGAAGCAAGGAACCATTGTTACCCAATGGAGGCTAACAATCTAATGGTCCCTTGTGACACCAATGGGCCTAAAAGGGCCAGCAATGAATTGTGAAAGCATGGGGCCCAATTAAAACCTGGTACAATTATGCCACCATGGAGGCCAAAAATCAAATGATTCATTGTGACATCAAGTGGCCTAAAAGGGCATGGGATGCATTGTGACACCACAGGGGTTAAGAGAAGCAAGGAACCATTGTGACCCAATGCAGGCTAACAATCTTAGAATCCCTTTTGACACCAGGGGGCGCAAAAGGACCACGGATGAACTGTGACAGCATGGGGACCTATAGAAGCAAGGAACCATTATGACACCATGAAGGCCAAGAATCAAATGGTTCATTGTAAGACCAAGTGGCCTAAAAGGGCTTGGAATGCATTGTGACACCACAGAGGTTAAGAGAAGCAAGGAACCATTGTGACCCAATGCAGGCTAACAATCTAATGATCCATTGTGACACCAGGGGTTGCAATAGGGCCAGGGATGAATTGTGAAAGCATGGGGCACAATAAAAACATGGAAATATTATGACACAATAGAGACCAAGACTCAAATGATTCATTGTAACACCAAGTGGCCTAAAAGGGCATGGGATGCATTGTGACACCACAGGGCCTAAGAGAAGCAAGGAAACATTGTGACCCAATGCAGGCTAACAATCTAATGATCCCTTGTGACACCAGGGGGCCTAAGATGGCCAGGGATGGATTGTTACAGCACGGGGACCAATAGAAGCAAGGAACTATTATGTCACCATGGAGGCCAAGAATCAAATGATTCATTGACATCAAGTGGCCTAAAATGGCATGGAATGCATTGTGACACCACAGGGGTTAAGAGAAGCAAGGAACCATTGTGACCCAATGCAGGCTAACAATCTAATGGTCCCTTGTGACACCAATGGGCCTAAAAGGGCCAGGGATGAATTGTGAAAGCATGGGGCCCAATTAAAACCTGGTACAATTATGCCACCATGGAGGCCAAAAATCAAATGATTCATTGTGACATCAAGTGGCCTAAAATGGCATGGAATGCATTGTGACACCACAGAGGTTAAGAGAAGCAAGGAACCATTGTTACCCAATGGAGGCTAATAATCCCAGGATCCCATTTGACACCAGTGGGCGTAAAAGGGCCAGGGATGAATTGTGACAGGATGGGGACCTATAGAAACAAGGAACCATTATGACACCATGGAGGCCAAGAATCAAATGATTCATTGTGACATCAAGTGTCTTAAATGGCATGGAATGCATTGTGACACCACAGAGGTTAAGAGAAGCAAGGAACCATTGTTACCCAATGGAGGCTAACAATCTAATTGTCCCTTGTGACACCAATGGGCCTAAAAGGGCCAGGGATGAATTGTGACAGCATGGGGCCCAATAGAAACAAGGAACCATTATGACACCATGGAGGCCAAGAATCAAATGATTCATTGTGACATCAAGTGGCCTAAAAGGGCATGGGATGCATTGTGACACCACAGGGGTTAAGAGAAGCAAGGATCCATTGTGACCCAATGGAGGCTAATAATCCCAGGATCCCATTTTACACCAGGGGTTGCAATAGGGCCAGGGATGAATTGTGAAAGCATGGGGCACAATAAAAACATGGAACTATTATGACACCATGGAGGCCAAGAATCAAATGATTCATTGTGTCATCAAGTGGCCTAAAAGGGCATGGGATGCATTGTGACACCACAGGGGGTAAGAGAAGCAAGGAACCATTGTGACCCAAGGCAGGCTAACAATGTTAGAATCCCTTTTGACACCAGGGGGCGCAAAAGGACCACGGATGAACTGTGACAGCATGGGGACCTATAGAAACAAGGAAACATTATGCCACCATGGAGGCCAAGAATCAAATGATTCATTGTGACATCAAGTGGCCTAAAAGGGCATGGAATGCATTGTGACACCACAGAGGTTAAGAGAAGCAAGGAACCATTGTTACCCAATGGAGGCTAACAATCTAATGATCCCTTGTGACACCAATGGGCCTAAAAGGGCCAGGGATGAATTGTGAAAGCATGGGGCCCAATTAAAACCTGGTACAATTATGCCACCATGGAGGCCAAAAATCAAATGATTCATTGTGACATCAAGTGGCCTAAAAGGGCATGGGATGCATTGTGACACCACAGGGGTTAAGAGAAGCAAGGAACCATTGTGACCCAAGGCGGGCTAACAATCTTAGAATCCCTTTTGACACCAGGGGGCGCAAAAGGACCACGGATGAACTGTGAGAGCATGGGGACCTATAGAAGCAAGGAACCATTATGACACCATGAAGGCCAAGAATCAAATGGTTCATTGTAAGACCAAGTGCCCTAAAAGGGCTTGGAATGCATTGTGACACCACAGAGGTTAAGAGATGCAAGGAACCATTGTGACCCAATGCAGGCTAACAATCTAATGATCCATTGTGACACCAGGGGTTGCAATAGGGCCAGGGATGAATTGTGAAAGCATGGGGCACAATAAAAACATGGAAATATTATGACACAATAGAGACCAAGACTCAAATGATTCATTGTAACACCAAGTGGCCTAAAAGGGCATGGGATGCATTGTGACACCACAGGGCCTAAGAGAAGCAAGGAACCATTGTGACCCAATGCAGGCTAACAATCTAATGATCCCTTGTGGCACCAGGGGGCCTAAAATGGCCAGGGATGGATTGTTACAGCACGGGGACCAATAGAAGCAAGGATCTATTATGTCACCATGGAGGCCAAGAATCAAATGATTCATTGTGACATCAAGTGGCCTAAAAGGGCATGGGATGCATTGTGACACCACAGGGGTTAAGAGAAGCAAGGATCCATTGTGACCCAATGGAGGCTAATAATCCCAGGATCCCATTTGACACCAGGGGGCGTAAAAGGGCCAGGGATGAATTGTGACAGCATTGGGCCCAATAGAAACAAGGAACCATTATGACACCATGGAGGCCAAGAATCAAATGATTCATTGTGACATCAAGTGGCCTAAAATGGCATGGAATGCATTGTGACACCACAGAGGTTAAGAGAAGCAAGGAACCATTGTGACCCAATGGAGGCTAACAATCTAATGGTCCCTTGTGACACCAATGGGCCTAAAAGGGCCAGGGATGAATTGTGAAAGCATGGGGCCCAATTAAAACCTGGTACAATTATGCCACCATGGAGGCCAAAAATCAAATGATTCATTGTGAAATCAAGTGGCCTAAAAGGGCATGGGATGCATTGTGACACCACAGGGGTTAAGAGAAGCAAGGAACCATTGTGACCCAAGGCAGGCTAACAATCTTAGAATCCCTTTTGACACCAGGGGGCGCAAAAGGACCACGGATGAACTCTGACAGCATGGGGACCTATAGAAGCAAGGAACCATTATGACACCATGAAGGCCAAGAATCAAATGGTTCATTGTAAGACCAAGTGGCCTAAAAGGGCTTGGAATGCATTGTGACACCACAGAGGTTAAGAGAAGCAAGGAACCATTGTGACCCAATGCAGGCTAACAATCTAATGATCCATTGTGACACCAGGGGTTGCAATAGGGCCAGGGATAAATTGTGAAAGCATGGGGCACAATAAAAACATGGAAATATTATGACACAATAGAGACCAAGACTCAAATGATTCATTGTAACACCAAGTGGCCTAAAAGGGCATGGGATGCATTGTGACACCACAGGGGCTAAGAGAAGCAAGGAACCATTGTGACCCAATGCAGGCTAACAATCTAATGATGCCTTGTGACAACAGGGGGCCTAAGATGGCCAGGGATGGATTGTTACAGCACGGGGACCAATAGAAGCAAGGATCTATTATGTCACCATGGAGGCCAAGAATCAAATGATTCATTGACATCAAGTGGCCTAAAAGGGCATGGGATGCATTGTGACACCACAGGGGTTAAGAGAAGCAAGGGTCCATTGTGACCCAATGGAGGCTAATAATCCCAGGATCCCATTTGACACCAGGGGGCGTAAAAGGGCCAGGGATGAATTGTGACAGCATGGGGCCCAATAGAAACAAGGAACCATTATGACACCATGGAGGCCAAGAATCAAATGATTCATTGTGACATCAAGTGGCCTAAAATGGCATGGAATGCATTGTGACACCACAGAGGTTAAGAGAAGCAAGGAACCATTGTGACCCAATGGAGGCTAACAATCTAATGGTCCCTTGTGACACCAATGAGCCTAAAAGGGCCAGGGATGAATTGTGAAAGCATGGGGCCCAATTAAAACCTGGTACAATTATGCCACCATGGAGGCCAAAAATAAAATGATTCATTGTGACATCAAGTGGCCTAAAAGGGCATGGGATGCATTGTGACACCACAGGGGTTAAGAGAAGCAAGGATCGATTGTGACCCAAGGCAGGCTAACAATCTTAGAATCCCTTGTGACACCAAGGGGTGCAAAAGGACCACGGATGAATTGTGACAGCATGGGGCCCAATAGAAACAAGGAACTATTATGACACCATGGAGGCCAAGAATCAAATGATTCATTGTGACATCAAGTGGCCTAAAATGGCATGAAATGCATTGTGACACCACAGAGGTTAAGAGAAGCAAGGAACCATTGTGACCGAATGCAGGCTAACAATCTAATGGTCCCTTGTGACACCAATGGGCCTAAAAGGGCCAGGGATGAATTGTGAAAGCATGGGGCCCAATTAAAACCTGGTACAATTATGCCACCATGGAGGCCAAAAATGAAATGATTCATTGTGACATCAAGTGGCCTAAAAGGGCATGGGATGCATTGTGACACCACAGGGGTTAAGAGAAGCAAGGAACCATTGTGACCCAAGGCAGGCTAACAATCTTAGAATGCCTTTTGACTCCAGGGGGCGCAAAAGGACCACGGATGAACTGTGACAGCATGGGGCCCAATAGAAACAAGGAACTATTATGACACCATGGAGGCCAAGAATCAAATGATTCATTGTGACATCAAGTGGCCTAAAATGGCATGGAATGCATTGTGACAAGACAGAGGTTAAGAGAAGCAAGGAACCATTGTGACCCAATGGAGGCTAATAATCCCAGGATCCCATTTGACACCAGGGGACCTAAAATGGCCAGGGATGGATTGTTACAGCACGGGGACCAATAGAAGCAAGGATCTATTATGTCACCATGGAGGCCAAGAATCAAATGATTCATTGTGATATCAAGTGGCCTAAAAGGGCATGGGATGCATTGTGACACCACAGGGGTTAAGAGAAGCAAGGATCCATTGTGACCCAATGGAGGCTAATAATCCCAGGATCCCATTTGACACCAGGGGGCGTAAAAGGGCCAGGGATGAATTGTGACAGCATGGGGCCCAATAGAAACAAGGAACCATTATGACACCATGGAGGCCAAGAATCAAATGATTCATTGTGACATCAAGTGGCCTAAAATGGCATGGAATGCATTGTGACACCACAGAGGTTAAGAGAAGCAAGGAACCATTGTTACCCAATGGAGGCTAACAATCTAATGGTCCCTTGTGACACCAATGGGCCTAAAAGGGCCAGGGATGAATTGTGAAAGCATGGGGCCCAATTAAAACCTGGTACAATTATGCCACCATGGAGGCCAAAAATCAAATGATTCATTGTGACATCAAGTGGCCTAAAAGGGCATGGGATGCATTGTGACACCACAGGGGTTAAGAGAAGCAAGGAACCATTGTGACCCAATGCAGGCTAACAATCTTAGAATCCCTTTTGACACCAGGGGGCGCAAAAGGACCACGGATGAACTGTGACAGCATGGGGACCTATAGAAGCAAGGAACCATTATGACACCATGAAGGCCAAGAATTAAATGGTTCATTGTAAGACCAAGTGGCCTAAAAGGGCTTGGAATGCATTGTGACACCACAGAGGTTAAGAGAAGCAAGGAACCATTGTGACCCAATGCAGGCTAACAATCTAATGATCCATTGTGACACCAGGGGTTGCAATAGGGCCAGGGATGAATTGTGAAAGCATGGGGCACAATAAAAACATGGAAATATTATGACACAATAGAGACCAAGACTCAAATGATTCATTGTAACACCAAGTGGCCTAAAAGGGCATGGGATGCATTGTGACACCACAGGGCCTAAGAGAAGCAAGGAACCTTTGTGACCCAATGCAGGCTAACAATCTAATGATCCCTTGTGACACCATGGGGCCTAAGATGGCCAGGGATGGATTGTTACAGCACGGGGACCAATAGAAGCAAGGAACTATTATGTCACCATGGAGGCCAAGAATCAAATGATTCATTGACATCAAGTGGCCTAAAAGGGCATGGGATGCATTGTGACACCACAGGGGTTCAGAGAAGCAAGGATCCATTGTGACCCAATGGAGGCTAATAATCCCAGGATCCCATTTGACACCAGGGGGCGTAAAAGGGCCAGGGATGAATTGTGACAGCATGGGGACCTATAGAAACAAGGATCTATTATGACACCATGGAGGCCAAGAATCAAATGATTCATTGTGACATCAAGTGGCCTAAAATGGCATGGAATGCATTGTGACACCACAGAGGTGAAGAGAAGCAAGGAATCATTGTGACCCAATGCAGGCTAACAATCTAATGATCCCTTGTGACACCAGGGGGCCTAAGATGGCCAGGGATGGATTGTTACAGCGCGGGGACCAAGAGAAGCAAGGATCTATTATGTCACCATGGAGGCCAAGAATCAAATGATTCATTGACACCAAGTGGCCTAAAAGGGCATGGGATGCATTGTGACACCACAGGGGTTAAGAGAAGCAAGGATCCATTGTGACCCAATGGAGGCTAATAATCCCAGGATCCCATTTGACACCAGGGGGCGTAAAAGGGCCAGGGATGAATTGTGACAGCATGGGGCCCAATAGAAACAAGGAACTATTATGACACCATGGAGGCCAAGAATCAAATGATTCATTGTGACATCAAGTGGCCTAAAATGGCATGGAATGCATTGTGACACCACGGAGGTTAAGAGAAGCAAGGAACCATTGTGACCCAATGGAGGCTAACAATCTAATGGTCCCTTGTGACACCAATGAGCCTAAAAGGGCCAGGGATGAATTGTGAAAGCATGGGGCCCAATTAAAACCTGGTACAATTATGCCACCATGGAGGCCAAAAATGAAATGATTCATTGTGACATCAAGTGGCCTAAAAGGGCATGGGATGCATTGTGACACCACAGGGCCTAAGAGAAGCAAGGAACCATTGTGACCCAATGCAGGCTAACAATCTTAGAATCCCTTTTGACACCAGGGCGTGCAAAAGGACCACGGATGAATTGTGACAGCATGGGGCCCAATAGAAACAAGGAACTATTATGACACCATGGAGGCCAAGAATCAAATGATTCATTGTGACATCAAGTGGCCTAAAATGGCATGGAATGCATTGTGACACCACAGAGGTTAAGAGAAGCAAGGAACCATTGTGACCCAATGGAGGCTAATAATCCCAGGATCCCATTTGACACCAGTGGGCGTAAAAGGGCCAGGGACGAATTGTGACAGCATGGGGCCCAATAGAAACAAGGAACCATTATGACACCATGGAGGCCAAGAATCAAATGATTCATTGTGACATCAAGTGGCCTAAAATGGCATGGAATGCATTGTGACACCACAGAGGTTAAGAGAAGCAAGGAATCATTGTGACCCAATGCAGGCTAACAATCTAATGATCCCTTGTGACACCAGGGGGCCTAAGATGGCCAGGGATGGAGTGTTACAGCGCGGGGACCAAGAGAAGCAAGGATCTATTATGTCACCATGGAGGCCAAGAATCAAATGATTCATTGACATCAAGTGGCCTAAAAGGGCATGGGATGCATTGTGACACCACAGGGGTTAAGAGAAGCAAGGATCCATTGTGACCCAATGGAGGCTAATAATCCCAGGATCCCATTTGACACCAGGGGGCGTAAAAGGGCCAGGGATGAATTGTGACAGCATGGGGCCCAATAGAAACAAGGAACTATTATGACACCATGGAGGCCAAGAATCAAATGATTCATTGTGACATCAAGTGGCCTAAAATGGCATGGAATGCATTGTGACACCACGGAGGTTAAGAGAAGCAAGGAACCATTGTGACCCAATGGAGGCTAACAATCTAATGGTCCCTTGTGACACCAATGAGCCTAAAAGGGCCAGGGATGAATTGTGAAAGCATGGGGCCCAATTAAAACCTGGTACAATTATGCCACCATGGAGGCCAAAAATGAAATGATTCATTGTGACATCAAGTGGCCTAAAAGGGCATGGGATGCATTGTGACACCACAGGGGTTAAGAGAAGCAAGGATCCATTGTGACCCAATGCAGGCTAACAATCTTAGAATCCCTTTTGACACAAGGGCGTGCAAAAGGACCACGGATGAATTGTGACAGCATGGGGCCCAATAGAAACAAGGAACTATTATGACACCATGGAGGCCAAGAATCAAATGATTCATTGTGACATCAAGTGGCCTAAAATGGCATGGAATGCATTGTGACACCACAGGCGTTAAGAGAAGCAAGGAACCATTGTGACCCAATGGAGGCTAACAATCTAATGGTCCCTTGTGACACCAATGGGCCTAAAAGGGCCAGGGATGAATTGTGAAAGCATGGGGCCCAATTAAAACCTGGTACAATTATGCCACCATGGAGGCCAAAAATCAAATGATTCATTGTGACATCAAGTGGCCTAAAAGGGCATGGGATGCATTGTGACACCACAGGGGTTAAGAGAAACAAGGAACCACTGTGACCCAAGGCAGGCTAACAATCTTAGAATGCCTTTTGACACCAGGGGGCGCAAAAGGACCACGGATGAACTGTGACAGCATGGGGCCCAATAGAAACAAGGAACTATTATGACACCATGGAGGCCAAGAATCAAATGATTCATTGTGACATCAAGTGGCCTAAAATGGCATGGAATGCATTGTGACACCACAGAGGTTAAGAGAAGCAAGGAACCATTGTGACCCAATGGAGGCTAATAATCCCAGGATCCCATTTGACACCAGTGGGCGTAAAAGGGCCAGGGACGAATTGTGACAGCATGGGGCCCAACAGAAACAAGGAACCATTATGACACCATGGAGGCCAAGAATCAAATGATTCATTGTGACATCAAGTGGCCTAAAATGGCATGGAATGCATTGTGACACCACAGAGGTTAAGAGAAGCAAGGAACCATTGTGACCCAATGGAGGCTAACAATCTAATGGTCCCTTGTGACACCAATGGGCCTAAAAGGGCCAGGGATGAATTGTGAAAGCATGGGGCCCAATTAAAACCTGGTACAATTATGCCACCATGGAGGCCAAAAATCAAATGATTCATTGTGACATCAAGTGGCCTAAAAGGCCATGGGATGCATTGTGACACCACAGGGGTTAAGAGAAGCAAGGAACCATTGTGACCCAAGGCAGGCTAACAATCTTAGAATCCCTTTTGACACCAGGGGGCGCAAAAGGACCACGGATGAACTGTGACAGCATGGGGACCTCTAGAAGCAAGGAACCATTATGACACCATGAAGGCCAAGAATCAAATGGTTCATTGTAAGACCAAGTGGCCTAAAAGGGCTTGGAATGCATTGTGACACCACAGAGGTTAAGAGAAGCAAGGAACCATTGTGACCCAATGCAGGCTAACAATCTAATGGTCCCTTGTGACACCAATGGGCCTAAAAGGGCCAGGGATGAATTGTGAAAGCATGGGGCCCAATTAAAACCTGGTACAATTATGCCACCATGGAGGCCAAAAATGAAATGATTCATTGTGACATCAAGTGGCCTAAAAGGGCATGGGATGCATTGTGACACCACAGGGGTTAAGAGAAGCAAGGAACCATTGTGACCCAAGGCAGGCTAACAATCTTAGAATGCCTTTTGACAACAGGGGGCGCAAAAGGACCAGGGATGAACTGTGACAGCATGGGGCCCAATAGAAACAAGGAACTATTATGACACCATGGAGGCCAAGAATCAAATGATTCATTGTGACATCAAGTGGCCTAAAAGGGCATGGGATCCATTGTGACACCACAGGGGTTAAGAGAAGCAAGGATCCATTGTGACCCGATGGAGGCTAATAATCCCAGGATCCCATTTGACACCAGGGGGCGTAAAAGGGCCAGGGATGAATTGTGACGGCATGGGGCCCAATAGAAACAAGGAACCATTATGCCACCATGGAGGCCAAGAATCAAATGATTCATTGTGACATCAAGTGGCCTAAAATGGCATGGAATGCATTGTGACACCACAGAGGTTAAGAGAAGCAAGGAACCATTGTTACCCAATGGAGGCTAACAATCTAATGGTCCCTTGTGACACCAATGGGCCTAAAACGGCCAGGGATGAATTGCGAAAGCATGGGGCCCAATTAAAACCTGGTACAATTATGCCACCATGGAGGCCAAAAATGAAATGATTCATTGTGACATCAAGTGGCCTAAAAGGGCATGGGATGCATTGTGACACCACAGGGCTTAAGAGAAGCAAGGATCCTTTGTGACCCAAGGCAGGCTAACAATCTTAGAATCCCTTTTGACACCAGGGGGTGCAAAAGGACCAAGGATGAACTGTGACAGCATGGGGCCCAATAGAAACAAGGAACTATTATGACACCATGGAGGCCAAGAATCAAATGATTCATTGTGACATCAAGTGGCCTAAAATGGCATGGAATGCATTGTGACACCACAGAGGTTAAGAGAAGCAAGGAACCATTGTGACCCAATGCAGGCTAACAATCTAATGGTCCCTTGTGACACCAATGGGCCTAAAAGGGCCAGGGATGAATTGTGAAAGCATGGGGCCCAATTAAAACCTGGTACAATTATGCCACCATGGAGGCCAAAAATGAAATGATTCATTGTGACATCAAGTGGCCTAAAAGGGCATGGGATGCATTGTGACACCACAGGGCTTAAGAGAAGCAAGGAACCATTGTGACCCAAGGCATGCTAACAATCTTAGAATCCCTTTTGACACCAGGGGGTGCAAAAGGACCACGGATGAACTGTGACAGCATGGGGACCTCTAGAAGCAAGGAACCATTATGACACCATGAAGGCCAAGAATCAAATGGTTCATTGTAAGACCAAGTGGCCTAAAAGGTCTTGGATTGCATTGTGACACCACAGAGGTTAAGAGAAGCAAGGAACCATTGTGACCCAATGCAGGCTAACAATCTAATGATCCATTGTGTCACCAGGGGTTGCAATAGGGCCAGGGATGAATTGTGAAAGCATGGGGCACAATAAAAACATGGAAATATTATGACACAATAGAGACCAAGACTCAAATGATTCATTGTAACACCAAGTGGCCTAAAAGGGCATGGGATGCATTGTGACACCACAGGGGCTAAGAGAAGCAAGGAACCATTGTGACCCAATGCAGGCTAACAATCTAATGATCCCTTGTGACACCAGGGGGCCTAAAATGGCCAGGGATGGATTGTTACAGCACGGGGACCAATAGAAGCAAGGATCTATTATGTCACCATGGAGGCCAAGAATCAAATGATTCATTGACATCAAGTGGCCTAAAAGGGCATGGGATGCATTGTGACACCACAGGGGTTACGAGAAGCAAGGATCCATTGTGACCCAATGGAGGCTAATAATCCCAGGATCCCATTTGACAGCAGGGGGCGTAAAAGGGCCAGGGATGAATTGTGACAGCATGGGGACCTATAGAAACAAGGAACCATTATGTCACCATGGAGGCCAAGAATCAAATGATTCATTGTGACATCAAGTGGCCTAAAATGGCATGGAATGCATTGTGACACCACAGAGGTTAAGAGAAGCAAGGAACCATTGTGACCCAATGGAGGCTAACAATCTAATGATCCCTTGTGACACCAGGGGGCCTAAAATGGCCAGGGATGGATTGTTACAGCACGGGGACCAATAGAAGCAAGGATCTATTATGTCACCATGGAGGCCAAGAATCAAATGATTCATTGTGACATCAAGTGGCCTAAAAGGGCATGGGATGCATTGTGACACCACAGGGGTTAAGAGAAGCAAGGATCCATTGTGACCCAATGGAGGCTAATAATCCCAGGATCCCATTTGACACCAGGGGGCGTAAAAGGGCCAGGGATGAATTGTGACAGCATGGGGCCCAATAGAAACAAGGAACCATTATGACACCATGGAGGCCAAGAATCAAATGATTCATTGTGACATCAAGTGGCCTAAAATGGCATGGAATGCATTGTGACACCACAGAGGTTAAGAGAAGCAAGGAACCATTGTGACCCAATGGAGGCTAACAATCTAATGGTCCCTTGTGACACCAATGGGCCTAAAAGGGCCAGGGATGAATTGTGAAAGCATGGGGCCCAATTAAAACCTGGTACAATTATGCCACCATGGAGGCCAAAAATCAAATGATTCATTGTGACATCAAGTGGCCTAAAAGGGCATGGGATGCATTGTGACACCACAGGGGTTAAGAGAAGCAAGGAACCATTGTGACCCAAGGCAGGCTAACAATCTTAGAATGCCTTTTGACACCAGGGGGCGCAAAAGGACCACGGATGAACTGTGACAGCATGGGGCCCAATAGAAACTAGGAACTATTATGACACCATGGAGGCCAAGAATCAAATGATTCATTGTGACATCAAGTGGCCTAAAATGGCATGGAATGCATTGTGACACCACAGAGGTTAAGAGAAGCAAGGAACCATTGTGACCCAATGGAGGCTAATAATCCCAGGATCCCATTTGACACCAGGGGGCGTAAAAGGGCCAGCAATGAATTGTGACAGCATGGGGCCCAATAGAAACAAGGAACCATTATGACACCATGAAGGCCAAGAATCAAATGATTCATTGTAAGACCAAGTGGCCTAAAAGGGCTTGGAATGCATTGTGACACCACAGAGGTTAAGAGAAGCAAGGAACCATTGTGACCCAATGCAGGCTAACAATCTAATGATCCATTGTGACACCAGGGGTTGCAATAGGGCCAGGGATGAATTGTGAAAGCATGGGGCACAATAAAAACATGGAAATATTATGACACAATAGAGACCAAGACTCAAATGATTCATTGTAACACCAAGTGGCCTAAAAGGGCATGGGATGCATTGTGACACCACAGGGCCTAAGAGAAGCAAGGAAACATTGTGACCCAATGCAGGCTAACAATCTAATGATCCCTTGTGACACCAGGGGGCCTAAAATGGCCAGGGATGGATTGTTACAGCACGGGGACCAATAGAAGCAAGGATCTATTATGTCACCATGGAGGCCAAGAATCAAATGATTCATTGTGATATCAAGTGGCCTAAAAGGGCATGGGATGCATTGTGACACCACAGGGGTTAAGAGAAGCAAGGATCCATTGTGACCCAATGGAGGCTAATAATCCCAGGATCCCATTTGACACCAGGGGGCGTAAAAGGGCCAGGGATGAATTGTGACAGCATGGGGCCCAATAGAAACAAGGAACCATTATGCCACCATGGAGGCCAAGAATCAAATGATTCATTGTGACATCAAGTGGCCTAAAATGGCATGGAATGCATTGTGACACCACAGAGGTTAAGAGAAGCAAGGAACCATTGTTACCCAATGGAGGCTAACAATCTAATGGTCCCTTGTGACACCAATGGGCCTAAAAGGGCCAGGGATGAATTGTGAAAGCATGGGGCCCAATTAAAACCTGGTACAATTATGCCACCATGGAGGCCAAAAATGAAATGATTCATTGTGACATCAAGTGGCCTAAAAGGGCATGGGATGCATTGTGACACCCCAGGGGTTAAGAGAAGCAAGGAACCATTGTGACCCAAGGCAGGCTAACAATCTTAGAATCCCTTTTGACACCAGGGGGTGCAAAAGGACCACGGATGAACTGTGACAGCATGGGGCCCAATAGAAACAAGGAACTATTATGACACCATGGAGGCCAAGAATCAAATGATTCATTGTAAGACCAAGTGGCCTAAAATGGCATGGAATGCATTGTGACACCACAGAGGTTAAGAGAAGCAAGGAACCATTGTTACCCAATGGAGGCTAATAATCCCAGGATCCCATTTGACACCAGGGGGCGAAAAAGGGCCAGGGATGAATTGTGACAGCATGGGGCCCAATAGAAACAAGGAACCATTATGACACCATGAAGGCCAAGAATCAAATGATTCATTGTAAGACCAAGTGGCCTAAAAGGGCTTGGAATGCATTGTGACACCACAGAGGTTAAGAGAAGCAAGGAACCATTGTGACCCAATGCAGGCTAACAATCTAATGATCCATTGTGACACCAGGGGTTGCAATAGGGCCAGGGATGAATTGTGAAAGCATAGGGCACAATAAAAACATGGAAATATTATGACACAATAGAGACCAAGACTCAAATGATTCATTGTAACACCAAGTGGCCTAAAAGGGCATGGGATGCATTGTGACACCACAGGGGTTAAGAGAAGCAAGGAACCATTGTGCCCCAATGCAGGCTAACAATCTAATGATCCCTTGTGACACCAGGGGGCCTAAAATGGCCAGGGATGGATTGTTACAGCACGGGGACCAATAGAAGCAAGGATCTATTATGTCACCATGGAGGCCAAGAATCAAATGATTCATTGTGATATCAAGTGGCCTAAAAGGGCATGGGATGCATTGTGACACCACAGGGGTTAAGAGAAGCAAGGATCCATTGTGACCCAATGGAGGCTAATAATCCCAGGATCCCATTTGACACCAGGGGGCGTAAAAGGGCCAGGGATGAATTGTGACAGCATGGGGCCCAATAGAAACAAGGAACCATTATGCCACCATGGAGGCCAAGAATCAAATGATTCATTGTGACATCAAGTGGCCTAAAATGGCATGGAATGCATTGTGACACCACAGAGGTTAAGAGAAGAAAGGAACCATTGTTACCCAATGGAGGCTAACAATCTAATGATCCCTTGTGACACCAATGGGCCTAAAAGGGCCAGGGATGAATTGTGAAAGCATGGGGCCCAATTAAAACCTGGTACAATTATGCCACCATGTAGGCCAAAAATGAAATGATTCATTGTGACATCAAGTGGCCTAAAAGGGCATGGGATGCGTTGTGACACCACAGGGGTTAAGAGAAGCAAGGAATCATTGTGACCCAAGGCAGGCTAACAATGTTAGAATCCCTTTTGACACCAGGGGGTGCAAAAGGACCACGGATGAACTGTGACAGCATGGGGCCCAATAGAAACAAGGAACTATTATGACACCATGGAGGCCAAGAATCAAATGATTCATTGTGACATCAAGTGGCCTAAAATGGCATGGAATGCATTGTGACACCACAGAGGTTAAGAGAAGCAAGGAACCATTGTTACCCAATGGAGGCTAACAATCTAATGGTCCCTTGTGACACCAATGGGCCTAAAAGGGCCAGGGATGAATTGTGAAAGCATGGGGCCCAATTAAAACCTGGTACAATTATGCCACCATGGAGGCCAAAAATCAAATGATTCATTGTGACATCAAGTGGCCTAAAAGGCCATGGGATGCATTGTGACACCACAGGGGTTAAGAGAAGCAAGGAACCATTGTGACCCAAGGCAGGCTAACAATCTTAGAATCCCTTTTGACACCAGGGGGTGCAAAAGGACCACGGATGAACTGTGACAGCATGGGGACCTATAGAAGCAAGGAACCATTATGACACCATGAAGGCCAAGAATCAAATGGTTCATTGTAAGACCAAGTGGCCTAAAAGGGCTTGGAATGCATTGTGACACCACAGAGGTTAAGAGAAGCAAGGAACCATTGTGACCCAATGCAGGCTAACAATCTAATGATCCATTGTGTCACCAGGGGTTGCAATAGGGCCAGGGATGAATTGTGAAAGCATGGGGCACAATAAAAATATGGAAATATTATGACACAATAGAGACCAAGACTCAAATGATTCATTGTAACACCAAGTGGCCTAAAAGGGCATGGGATGCATTGTGACACCACAGGGGCTAAGAGAAGCAAGGAACCATTGTGACCCAATGCAGGCTAACAATCTAATGATCCCTTGTGACACCAGGGGGCCTAAAATGGCCAGGGATGGATTGTTACAGCACGGGGACCAATAGAAGCAAGGATCTATTATGTCACCATGGAGGCCAAGAATCAAATGATTCATTGTGACATCAAGTGGCCTAAAAGTGCATGGGATGCATTGTGACACCACAGGGGTTAAGAGAAGCAAGGATCCATTGTGACCCAATGGAGGCTAATAATCCCAGGATCCCATTTGACACCAGGGGGCGTAAAAGGGCCAGGGATGAATTGTGACAGCATGGGGACCTATAGAAACAAGGAACCATTATGACACCATGGAGGCCAAGAATCAAATGATTCATTGTGACATCAAGTGGCCTAAAATGGCATGGAATGCATTGTGACACCACAGAGGTTAAGAGAAGGAAGGAACCATTGTGACCCAATGCAGGCTAACAATCTAATGGTCCCTTGTGACACCAATGGGCCTAAAAGGGCCAGGGATGAATTGTGAAAGCATGGGGCCCAATTAAAACCTGGTACAATTATGCCACCATGGAGGCCAAAAATGAAATGATTCATTGTGACATCAAGTGGCCTAAAATGGCATGGAATGCATTGTGACACCACAGAGGTTAAGAGAAGCAAGGAACCATTGTGACCCAATGGAGGCTAATAATCCCAGGATCCCATTTGACACCAGGGGGCGTAAAAGGGCCAGGGATGAATTGTGACAGCATGGGGCCCAATAGAAACAAGGAACCATTATGACACCATGAAGGCCAAGAATCAAATGATTCATTGTAAGACCAAGTGGCCTAAAAGGGCTTGGAATGCATTGTGACACCACAGAGGTTAAGAGAAGCAAGGAACCATTGTGACCCAATGCAGGCTAACAATCTAATGATCCATTGTGACACCAGGGGTTGCAATAGGGCCAGGGATGAATTGTGAAAGCATGGGGCACAATAAAAACATGGAAATATTATGACACAATAGAGACCAAGACTCAAATGATTCATTGTAACACCAAGTGGCCTAAAAGGCCATGGGATGCATTGTGACACCACAGGGGTTAAGAGAAGCAAGGAACCATTGTGACCCAATGGTGGCTAACAATCTAATGATCCCTTGTGACACCAGGGGGCCTAAAATGGCCAGGGATGGATTGTTACAGCACGGGGACCAATAGAAGCAAGGATCTATTATGTCACCATGGAGGCCAAGAATCAAATGATTCATTGTGACATCAAGTGGCCTAAAAGGGCATGGGATGCATTGTGACACCACAGGGGTTAAGAGAAGCAAGGATCCATTGTGACCCAATGGAGGCTAATAATCCCAGGATCCCATTTGACACCAGGGGGCGTAAAAGGGCCAGGGATGAATTGTGACAGCATGGGGCCCAATAGAAACAAGGAACCATTATGACACCATGGAGGCCAAGAATCAAATGATTCATTGTGACATCAAGTGGCCTAAAATGGCATGGAATGCATTGTGACACCACAGAGGTTAAGAGAAGCAAGGAACCATTGTTACCCAATGGAGGCTAACAATCTAATGGTCCCTTGTGACACCAATGGGCCTAAAAGGGCCAGGGATGAATTGTGAAAGCATGGGGCCCAATTAAAACCTGGTACAATTATGCCACCATGGAGGCCAAGAATCAAATGATTCATTGTGACATCAAGTGGCCTAAAATGGCATGGAATGCATTGTGACACCACAGAGGTTAAGAGAAGCAAGGATCCATTGTGACCCAATGGAGGCTAATAATCCCAGGATCCCATTTGACACCAGGGGCCTAAAAGGGCCAGGGATGAATTGTGACAGCATGGGGCCCAATAGAAACAAGGAACCATTATGACACCATGGAGGCCAAGAATCAAATGATCCATTGTGACATCAAGTGGCCTAAAATGGCATGGAATGCATTGTGACACCACAGAGGTTAAGAGAAGCAAGGAACCATTGTGACCCCATGCAGGCTAACAATCTAATGATCCCTTGTGACACCAGGGGGCCTAAAATGGCCAGGGATGGATTGTTACAGCACGGGGACCAATAGAAGCAAGGATCTATTATGTCACCATGGAGGCCAAGAATCAAATGATTCATTGTGACATCAAGTGGCCTAAAAGGGCATGGGATGCATTGTGACACCACAGGGGTTAAGAGAAGCAAGGATCCATTGTGACCCAATGGAGGCTAATAATCCCAGGATCCCATTTGACACGAGGGGGCGCAAAAGGACCACGGATGAACTGTGACAGCATGGGGCCCAATAGAAACAAGGAACCATTATGACACCATGGAGGCCAAGAATCAAATGATTCATTGTGACATCAAGTGGCCTAAAATGGCATGGAATGCATTGTGACAAGACAGAGGTTAAGAGAAGCAAGGAACCATTGTTACCCAATGGAGGCTAACAATCTAATGGTCCCTTGTGACACCAATGGGCCTAAAAGGCCCAGGGATGAATTGTGAAAGCATGGGGCCCAATTAAAACCTGGTACAATTATGCCACCATGGAGGCCAAAAATCAAATGATTCATTGTGACATCAAGTGGCCTAAAAGGGCATGGGATGCATTGTGACACCACAGGGGTTAAGAGAAGCAAGGATCCATTGTGACCCAAGGCAGGCTAACAATCTTAGAATCCCTTTTGACACCAGGGGGTGCAAAAGGACCACGGATGAACTGTGACAGCATGGGGCCCAATAGAAACAAGGAACTATTATGACACAATGGAGGCCAAGAATCAAATGATTCATTGTGACATCAAGTGGCCTAAAATGGCATGGAATGCATTGTGACACCACAGGGGTTAAGAGAAGCAAGGAACCATTGTGACCCAATGGAGGCTAACAATCTAATGGTCCCTTGTGACACCAATGGGCCTAAAAGGGCCAGGGATGAATTGTGAAAGCATGGGGCCCAATTAAAACCTGGTACAATTATGCCACCATGGAGGCCAAAAATCAAATGATTCATTGTGACATCAAGTGGCCTAAAAGGGCATGGGATGCATTGTGACACCACAGGGGTTAAGAGAAGCAAGGAACCATTGTGACCCAAGGCAGGCTAACAATCTTAGAATCCCTTTTGACAACAGGGGGCGCAAAAGGACCACGGATGAACTGTGACAGCATGGGGACCTATAGAAGCAAGGAACCATTATGACACCATGAAGGCCAAGAATCAAATGGTTCATTGTAAGACCAAGTGGCCTAAAAGGGCTTGGAATGCATTGTGACACCACAGAGGTTAAGAGAAGCAAGGAACCATTGTGACCCAATGCAGGCTAACAATCTAATGATCCATTGTGACACCAGGGGTTGCAATAGGGCCAGGGATGAATTGTGAAAGCATGGGGCACAATAAAAACATGGAAATATTATGACACAATAGAGACCAAGACTCAAATGATTCATTGTAAAACCAAGTGGCCTAAAAGGCCATGGGATGCATTGTGACACCACAGGGCCTAAGAGAAGCAAGGAACCATTGTGACCCAATGCAGGCTAACAATCTAATGATCCCTTGTGTTACCAGGTGGCCTAAAATGGCCAGGGATGGATTGTTACAGCACGGGGACCAATAGAAGCAAGGATCTATTATGTCACCATGGAGGCCAAGAATCAAATGATTCATTGTGACATCAAGTGGCCTAAAAGGGCATGGGATGCATTGTGACACCACAGGGGTTAAGAGAAGCAAGGATCCATTGTGACCCAATGGAGGCTAATAATCCCAGGATCCCATTTGACACCAGGGGGCGTAAAAGGGCCAGGGATGAATTGTGACAGCATGGGGCCCAATAGAAACAAGGAACCATTATGCCACCATGGAGGCCAAGAATCAAATGATTCATTGTGACATCAAGTGGCCTAAAATGGCATGGAATGCATTGTGACACCACAGAGGTTAAGAGAAGCAAGGAACCATTGTTACCCAATGGAGGCTAACAATCTAATGGTCCCTTGTGACACCAATGGGCCTAAAACGGCCAGGGATGAATTGTGAAAGCATGGGGCCCAATTAAAACCTGGTACAATTATGCCACCATGGAGGCCAAAAATCAAATGATTCATTGTGACATCAAGTGGCCTAAAAGGGCATGGGATGCGTTGTGACACCACAGGGGCTAAGAGAAGCAAGGAACCATTGTGACCCAATGCAGGCTAACAATCTAATGATCCCTTTTGACACCAGGGGGCGCAAAAGGACCACGGATGAACTGTGACAGCATGGGGCCCAATAGAAACAAGGATCTATTATGTCACCATGGAGGCCAAGAATCAAATGATTCATTGTGACATCAAGTGGCCTAAAATGGCTTGGAATGCATTGTGACACCACAGAGGTTAAGAGAAGCAAGGATCCATTGTGACCCAATGGAGGCTAATAATCCCAGGATCCCATTTGACACCAGGGGCCTAAAAGGGCCAGGGATGAATTGTGACAGCATGGGGCCCAATAGAAACAAGGAACCATTATGCCACCATGGAGGCCAAGAATCAAATGATTCATTGTGACATCAAGTGGCCTAAAATGGCATGGAATGCATTGTGACACCACAGAGGTTAAGAGAAGCAAGGAACCATTGTTACCCAATGGAGGCTAACAATCTAATGGTCCCTTGTGACACCAATGGGCCTAAAAGGGCCAGGGATGAATTGTGAAAGCATGGGGCCCAATTAAAACCTGGTACAATTATGCCACCATGGAGGCCAAAAATCAAATGATTCATTGTGACATCAAGTGGCCTAAAAGGGCATGGGATGCGTTGTGACACCACAGGGGTTAAGAGAAGCAAGGAACCATTGTGACCCCATGCAGGCTAACAATCTAATGATCCCTTTTGACACCAGGCGGCGCAAAAGGACCACGGATGAACTGTGACAGCATGGGGCCCAATGGAAACAAGGAACCATTATGACACCATGGAGGCCAAAAATCAAATGATTCATTGTGACATCAAGTGGCCTAAAATGGCATGGAATGCATTGTGACACCACAGGGGTTAAGAGAAGCAAGGAACCATTGTGACCCAATGCAGGCTAACAATCTAATGATCCCTTGTGACACCAGGGGGCCTAAAATGGCCAGGGATGGATTGTTACAGCACGGGGACCAATAGAAACAAGGATCTATTATGTCACCATGGAGGCCAAGAATCAAATGATTCATTGTGACATCAAGTGGCCGAAAAGGGCATGGGATGCATTGTGACACCACAGGGGTTAAGAGAAGCAAGGATCCATTGTGACCCAATGGAGGCTAATAATCCCAGGATCCCATTTGACACCAGGGGGCGCAAAAGCACCACGGATGAACTGTGACAGCATGGGGCCCAATAGAAACAAGGAACCATTATGACACCATGGAGGCCAAGAATCAAATGATTCATTGTGACATCAAGTGGCCTAAAATGGCATGGAATGCATTGTGACAAGACAGAGGTTAAGAGAAGCAAGGAACCATTGTTACCCAATGGAGGCTAACAATCTAATGGTCCCTTGTGACACCAATGGGCCTAAAAGGCCCAGGGATGAATTGTGAAAGCATGGGGCCCAATTAAAACCTGGTACAATTATGCCACCATGGAGGCCAAAAATCAAATGATTCATTGTGACATCAAGTGGCCTAAAAGGGCATGGGATGCATTGTGACACCACAGGGGTTAAGAGAAGCAAGGATCCATTGTGACCCAAGGCAGGCTAACAATCTTAGAATCCCTTTTGACACCAGGGGGTGCAAAAGGACCACGGATGAACTGTGACAGCATGGGGCCCAATAGAAACAAGGAACTATTATGACACAATGGAGGCCAAGAATCAAATGATTCATTGTGACATCAAGTGGCCTAAAATGGCATGGAATGCATTGTGACACCACAGGGGTTAAGAGAAGCAAGGAACCATTGTGACCCAATGGAGGCTAACAATCTAATGGTCCCTTGTGACACCAATGGGCCTAAAAGGGCCAGGGATGAATTGTGAAAGCATGGGGCCCAATTAAAACCTGGTACAATTATGCCACCATGGAGGCCAAAAATCAAATGATTCATTGTGACATCAAGTGGCCTAAAAGGGCATGGGATGCATTGTGACACCACAGGGGTTAAGAGAAGCAAGGAACCATTGTGACCCAAGGCAGGCTAACAATCTTAGAATCCCTTTTGACAACAGGGGGCGCAAAAGGACCACGGATGAACTGTGACAGCATGGGGACCTATAGAAGCAAGGAACCATTATGACACCATGGAGGCCAAGAATCAAATGGTTCATTGTCAGACCAAGTGGCCTAAAAGGGCTTGGAATGCATTGTGACACCACAGAGGTTAAGAGAAGCAAGGAACCATTGTGACCCAATGCAGGCTAACAATCTAATGATCCATTGTGACACCAGGGGTTGCAATAGGGCCAGGGATGAATTGTGAAAGCATGGGGCACAATAAAAACATGGAAATATTATGACACAATAGAGACCAAGACTCAAATGATTCATTGTAAAACCAAGTGGCCTAAAAGGCCATGGGATGCATTGTGACACCACAGGGCCTAAGAGAAGCAAGGAACCATTGTGACCCAATGCAGGCTAACAATCTAATGATCCCTTGTGACACCAGGGGGCCTAAAATGGCCAGGGATGGATTGTTACAGCACGGGGACCAATAGAAGCAAGGATCTATTATGTCACCATGGAGGCCAAGAATCAAATGATTCATTGTGACATCAAGTGGCCTAAAAGGGCATGGGATGCATTGTGACACCACAGGGGTTAAGAGAAGCAAGGATCCATTGTGACCCAATGGAGGCTAATAATCCCAGGATCCCATTTGACACCAGGGGGCGTAAAAGGGCCAGGGATGAATTGTGACAGCATGGGGCCCAATAGAAACAAGGAACCATTATGCCACCATGGAGGCCAAGAATCAAATGATTCATTGTGACATCAAGTGGCCTAAAATGGCATGGAATGCATTGTGACACCACAGAGGTTAAGAGAAGCAAGGAACCATTGTTACCCAATGGAGGCTAACAATCTAATGGTCCCTTGTGACACCAATGGGCCTAAAATGGCCAGGGATGAATTGTGAAAGCATGGGGCCCAATTAAAACCTGGTACAATTATGCCACCATGGAGGCCAAAAATCAAATGATTCATTGTGACATCAAGTGGCCTAAAAGGGCATGGGATGCGTTGTGACACCACAGGGGCTAAGAGAAGTAAGGAACCATTGTGACCCCATGCAGGCTAACAATCTAATGATCCCTTTTGACACCAGGGGGCGCAAAAGGACCACGGATGAACTGTGACAGCATGAGGCCCAATAGAAAGAAGGAACCATTATGACACCATGGAGGCCAAGAATCAAATGATTCATTGTGACATCAAGTGGCCTAAAAGGGCATGGGATGCATTGTGACACCACAGGGGTTAAGAGAAGCAAGGAACCATTGTTACCCAATGGAGGCTAACAATCTAATGGTCCCTTGTGACACCAATGGGCCTAAAAGGCCCAGGGATGAATTGTGAAAGCATGGGGCCCAATTAAAACCTGGTACAATTATGCCACCATGGAGGCCAAAAATCAAATGATTCATTGTGACATCAAGTGGCCTAAAAGGGCATGGGATGCATTGTGACACCACAGGGGTTAAGAGAAGCAAGGATCCATTGTGACCCAAGGCAGGCTAACAATCTTAGAATCCCTTTTGACACCAGGGGGTGCAAAAGGACCACGGATGAACTGTGACAGCATGGGGCCCAATAGAAACAAGGAACCATTATGACACCATGGAGGCCAAGAATCAAATGATTCATTGTGACATCAAGTGGCCTAAAATGGCATGGAATGCATTGTGACACCACAGAGGTTAAGAGAAGCAAGGAACCATTGTGACCCAATGGAGGCTAACAATCTAATGGTCCCTTGTGACACCAATGGGCCTAAAAGGGCCAGGGATGAATTGTGAAAGCATGGGGCCCAATTAAAACCTGGTACAATTATGCCACCATGGAGGCCAAAAATCAAATGATTCATTGTGACATCAAGTGGCCTAAAAGGGCATGGGATGCATTGTGACACCACAGGGGTTAAGAGAAGCAAGGAACCATTGTGACCCAAGGCAGGCTAACAATCTTAGAATCCCTTTTGACAACAGGGGGCGCAAAAGGACCACGGATGAACTGTGACAGCATGGGGACCTATAGAAGCAAGGAACCATTATGACACCATGAAGGCCAAGAATCAAATGGTTCATTGTCAGACCAAGTGGCCTAAAAGGGCTTGGAATGCATTGTGACACCACAGAGGTTAAGAGAAGCAAGGAACCATTGTGACCCAATGCAGGCTAACAATCTAATGATCCATTGTGACACCAGGGGTTGCAATAGGGCCAGGGATGAATTGTGAAAGCATGGGGCGCAATAAAAACATGGAAATATTATGACACAATAGAGACCAAGACTCAAATGATTCATTGTAAAACCAAGTGGCCTAAAAGGCCATGGGATGCATTGTGACACCACAGGGCCTAAGAGAAGCAAGGAACCATTGTGACCCAATGCAGGCTAACAATCTAATGATCCCTTGTGACACCAGGGGGCCTAAAATGGCCAGGGATGGATTGTTACAGCACGGGGACCAATAGAAGCAAGGATCTATTATGTCACCATGGAGGCCAAGAATCAAATGATTCATTGTGACATCAAGTGGCCTAAAAGGGCATGGGATGCATTGTGACACCACAGGGGTTAAGAGAAGCAAGGATCCATTGTGACCCAATGGAGGCTAATAATCCCAGGATCCCATTTGACACCAGGGGGCGCAAAAGCACCACGGATGAACTGTGACAGCATGGGGCCCAATAGAAACAAGGAACCATTATGCCACCATGGAGGCCAAGAATCAAATGATTCATTGTGACATCAAGTGGCCTAAAATGGCATGGAATGCATTGTGACACCACAGAGGTTAAGAGAAGCAAGGAACCATTGTTACCCAATGGAGGCTAACAATCTAATGGTCCCTTGTGACACCAATGGGCCTAAAATGGCCAGGGATGAATTGTGAAAGCATGGGGCCCAATTAAAACCTGGTACAATTATGCCACCATGGAGGCCAAAAATCAAATGATTCATTGTGACATCAAGTGGCCTAAAAGGGCATGGGATGCGTTGTGACACCACAGGGGCTAAGAGAAGCAAGGAACCATTGTGACCCAATGCAGGCTAACAATCTAATGATCCCTTTTGACACCAGGGGGCGCAAAAGGACCACGGATGAACTGTGACAGCATGAGGCCCAATAGAAACAAGGAACCATTATGACACCATGGAGGCCAAGAATCAAATGATTCATTGTGACATCAAGTGGCCTAAAAGGGCATGGGATGCATTGTGACACCACAGGGGTTAAGAGAAGCAAGGAACCATTGTGACCCAATGGAGGCTAACAATCTAATGGTCCCTTGTGACACCAATGAGCCTAAAAGGGCCAGGGATGTATTGTGAAAGCATGGGGCCCAATTAAAACCTGGTACAATTATGCCGCCATGGAGGCAAAGAATCAAATGATTCATTGTGACATCAAGTGGCCTAAAAGGGCATGGGATGCATTGTGACACCACAGGGGTTAAGAGAAGCAAGGAACCATTCTGACCCAAGGCAGGCTAACAATCTTAGAATCCCTTTTGACACCAGGGGGCGCAAAAGGGCCAGGGATGAATTGTGACAGCATGGGGCCCAATAGAAACAAGGAACCATTATGCCACCATGGAGGCCAAGAATCAAATGATTCATTGTGACATCAAGTGGCCTAAAATGGCATGGAATGCATTGTGACACCACAGAGGTTAAGAGAAGCAAGGAACCATTGTTACCCAATGGAGGCTAACAATCTAATGGTCCCTTGTGACACCAATGGGCCTAAAAGGGCCAGGGATGAATTGTGAAAGCATGGGGCCCAATTAAAACCTGGTACAATTATGCCACCATGGAGGCCAAAAATCAAATGATTCATTGTGACATCAAGTGGCCTAAAAGGGCATGGGATGCGTTGTGACACCACAGGGGTTAAGAGAAGCAAGGAACCATTGTGACCCCATGCAGGCTAACAATCTAATGATCCCTTTTGACACCAGGGGGCGCAAAAGGACCACGGATGAACTGTGACAGCATGGGGCCCAATGGAAACAAGGAACCATTATGACACCATGGAGGCCAAAAATCAAATGATTCATTGTGACATCAAGTGGCCTAAAATGGCATGGAATGCATTGTGACACCACAGGGGTTAAGAGAAGCAAGGAACCATTGTGACCCAATGCAGGCTAACAATCTAATGATCCCTTGTGACACCAGGGGGCCTAAAATGGCCAGGGATGGATTGTTACAGCACGGGGACCAATAGAAACAAGGATCTATTATGTCACCATGGAGGCCAAGAATCAAATGATTCATTGTGACATCAAGTGGCCGAAAAGGGCATGGGATGCATTGTGACACCACAGGGGTTAAGAGAAGCAAGGATCCATTGTGACCCAATGGAGGCTAATAATCCCAGGATCCCATTTGACACCAGGGGGCGCAAAAGCACCACGGATGAACTGTGACAGCATGGGGCCCAATAGAAACAAGGAACCATTATGCCACCATGGAGGCCAAGAATCAAATGATTCATTGTGACATCAAGTGGCCTAAAATGGCATGGAATGCATTGTGACACCACAGAGGTTAAGAGAAGAAAGGAACCATTGTTACCCAATGGAGGCTAACAATCTAATGATCCCTTGTGACACCAATGGGCCTAAAAGGGCCAGGGATGAATTGTGAAAGCATGGGGCCCAATTAAAACCTGGTACAATTATGCCACCATGTAGGCCAAAAATGAAATGATTCATTGTGACATCAAGTGGCCTAAAAGGGCATGGGATGCGTTGTGACACCACAGGGGTTAAGAGAAGCAAGGAATCATTGTGACCCAAGGCAGGCTAACAATGTTAGAATCCCTTTTGACACCAGGGGGTGCAAAAGGACCACGGATGAACTGTGACAGCATGGGGCCCAATAGAAACAAGGAACTATTATGACACCATGGAGGCCAAGAATCAAATGATTCATTGTGACATCAAGTGGCCTAAAATGGCATGGAATGCATTGTGACACCACAGAGGTTAAGAGAAGCAAGGAACCATTGTTACCCAATGGAGGCTAACAATCTAATGGTCCCTTGTGACACCAATGGGCCTAAAAGGGCCAGGGATGAATTGTGAAAGCATGGGGCCCAATTAAAACCTGGTACAATTATGCCACCATGGAGGCCAAAAATCAAATGATTCATTGTGACATCAAGTGGCCTAAAAGGCCATGGGATGCATTGTGACACCACAGGGGTTAAGAGAAGCAAGGAACCATTGTGACCCAAGGCAGGCTAACAATCTTAGAATCCCTTTTGACACCAGGGGGTGCAAAAGGACCACGGATGAACTGTGACAGCATGGGGACCTGTAGAAGCAAGGAACCATTATGACACCATGAAGGCCAAGAATCAAATGGTTCATTGTAAGACCAAGTGGCCTAAAAGGGCTTGGAATGCATTGTGACACCACAGAGGTTAAGAGAAGCAAGGAACCATTGTGACCCAATGCAGGCTAACAATCTAATGATCCATTGTGTCACCAGGGGTTGCAATAGGGCCAGGGATGAATTGTGAAAGCATGGGGCACAATAAAAATATGGAAATATTATGACACAATAGAGACCAAGACTCAAATGATTCATTGTAACACCAAGTGGCCTAAAAGGGCATGGGATGCATTGTGACACCACAGGGGCTAAGAGAAGCAAGGAACCATTGTGACCCAATGCAGGCTAACAATCTAATGATCCCTTGTGACACCAGGGGGCCTAAAATGGCCAGGGATGGATTGTTACAGCACGGGGACCAATAGAAGCAAGGATCTATTATGTCACCATGGAGGCCAAGAATCAAATGATTCATTGTGACATCAAGTGGCCTAAAAGTGCATGGGATGCATTGTGACACCACAGGGGTTAAGAGAAGCAAGGATCCATTGTGACCCAATGGAGGCTAATAATCCCAGGATCCCATTTGACACCAGGGGGCGTAAAAGGGCCAGGGATGAATTGTGACAGCATGGGGACCTATAGAAACAAGGAACCATTATGACACCATGGAGGCCAAGAATCAAATGATTCATTGTGACATCAAGTGGCCTAAAATGGCATGGAATGCATTGTGACACCACAGAGGTTAAGAGAAGGAAGGAACCATTGTGACCCAATGCAGGCTAACAATCTAATGGTCCCTTGTGACACCAATGGGCCTAAAAGGGCCAGGGATGAATTGTGAAAGCATGGGGCCCAATTAAAACCTGGTACAATTATGCCACCATGGAGGCCAAAAATGAAATGATTCATTGTGACATCAAGTGGCCTAAAATGGCATGGAATGCATTGTGACACCACAGAGGTTAAGAGAAGCAAGGAACCATTGTGACCCAATGGAGGCTAATAATCCCAGGATCCCATTTGACACCAGGGGGCGTAAAAGGGCCAGGGATGAATTGTGACAGCATGGGGCCCAATAGAAACAAGGAACCATTATGACACCATGAAGGCCAAGAATCAAATGATTCATTGTAAGACCAAGTGGCCTAAAAGGGCTTGGAATGCATTGTGACACCACAGAGGTTAAGAGAAGCAAGGAACCATTGTGACCCAATGCAGGCTAACAATCTAATGATCCATTGTGACACCAGGGGTTGCAATAGGGCCAGGGATGAATTGTGAAAGCATGGGGCACAATAAAAACATGGAAATATTATGACACAATAGAGACCAAGACTCAAATGATTCATTGTAACACCAAGTGGCCTAAAAGGCCATGGGATGCATTGTGACACCACAGGGGTTAAGAGAAGCAAGGAACCATTGTGACCCAATGGTGGCTAACAATCTAATGATCCCTTGTGACACCAGGGGGCCTAAAATGGCCAGGGATGGATTGTTACAGCACGGGGACCAATAGAAGCAAGGATCTATTATGTCACCATGGAGGCCAAGAATCAAATGATTCATTGTGACATCAAGTGGCCTAAAAGGGCATGGGATGCATTGTGACACCACAGGGGTTAAGAGAAGCAAGGATCCATTGTGACCCAATGGAGGCTAATAATCCCAGGATCCCATTTGACACCAGGGGGCGTAAAAGGGCCAGGGATGAATTGTGACAGCATGGGGCCCAATAGAAACAAGGAACCATTATGACACCATGGAGGCCAAGAATCAAATGATTCATTGTGACATCAAGTGGCCTAAAATGGCATGGAATGCATTGTGACACCACAGAGGTTAAGAGAAGCAAGGAACCATTGTTACCCAATGGAGGCTAACAATCTAATGGTCCCTTGTGACACCAATGGGCCTAAAAGGGCCAGGGATGAATTGTGAAAGCATGGGGCCCAATTAAAACCTGGTACAATTATGCCACCATGGAGGCCAAGAATCAAATGATTCATTGTGACATCAAGTGGCCTAAAATGGCATGGAATGCATTGTGACACCACAGAGGTTAAGAGAAGCAAGGATCCATTGTGACCCAATGGAGGCTAATAATCCCAGGATCCCATTTGACACCAGGGGCCTAAAAGGGCCAGGGATGAATTGTGACAGCATGGGGCCCAATAGAAACAAGGAACCATTATGACACCATGGAGGCCAAGAATCAAATGATCCATTGTGACATCAAGTGGCCTAAAATGGCATGGAATGCATTGTGACACCACAGAGGTTAAGAGAAGCAAGGAACCATTGTGACCCCATGCAGGCTAACAATCTAATGATCCCTTGTGACACCAGGGGGCCTAAAATGGCCAGGGATGGATTGTTACAGCACGGGGACCAATAGAAGCAAGGATCTATTATGTCACCATGGAGGCCAAGAATCAAATGATTCATTGTGACATCAAGTGGCCTAAAAGGGCATGGGATGCATTGTGACACCACAGGGGTTAAGAGAAGCAAGGATCCATTGTGACCCAATGGAGGCTAATAATCCCAGGATCCCATTTGACACGAGGGGGCGCAAAAGGACCACGGATGAACTGTGACAGCATGGGGCCCAATAGAAACAAGGAACCATTATGACACCATGGAGGCCAAGAATCAAATGATTCATTGTGACATCAAGTGGCCTAAAATGGCATGGAATGCATTGTGACAAGACAGAGGTTAAGAGAAGCAAGGAACCATTGTTACCCAATGGAGGCTAACAATCTAATGGTCCCTTGTGACACCAATGGGCCTAAAAGGCCCAGGGATGAATTGTGAAAGCATGGGGCCCAATTAAAACCTGGTACAATTATGCCACCATGGAGGCCAAAAATCAAATGATTCATTGTGACATCAAGTGGCCTAAAAGGGCATGGGATGCATTGTGACACCACAGGGGTTAAGAGAAGCAAGGATCCATTGTGACCCAAGGCAGGCTAACAATCTTAGAATCCCTTTTGACACCAGGGGGTGCAAAAGGACCACGGATGAACTGTGACAGCATGGGGCCCAATAGAAACAAGGAACTATTATGACACAATGGAGGCCAAGAATCAAATGATTCATTGTGACATCAAGTGGCCTAAAATGGCATGGAATGCATTGTGACACCACAGGGGTTAAGAGAAGCAAGGAACCATTGTGACCCAATGGAGGCTAACAATCTAATGGTCCCTTGTGACACCAATGGGCCTAAAAGGGCCAGGGATGAATTGTGAAAGCATGGGGCCCAATTAAAACCTGGTACAATTATGCCACCATGGAGGCCAAAAATCAAATGATTCATTGTGACATCAAGTGGCCTAAAAGGGCATGGGATGCATTGTGACACCACAGGGGTTAAGAGAAGCAAGGAACCATTGTGACCCAAGGCAGGCTAACAATCTTAGAATCCCTTTTGACAACAGGGGGCGCAAAAGGACCACGGATGAACTGTGACAGCATGGGGACCTATAGAAGCAAGGAACCATTATGACACCATGAAGGCCAAGAATCAAATGGTTCATTGTAAGACCAAGTGGCCTAAAAGGGCTTGGAATGCATTGTGACACCACAGAGGTTAAGAGAAGCAAGGAACCATTGTGACCCAATGCAGGCTAACAATCTAATGATCCATTGTGACACCAGGGGTTGCAATAGGGCCAGGGATGAATTGTGAAAGCATGGGGCACAATAAAAACATGGAAATATTATGACACAATAGAGACCAAGACTCAAATGATTCATTGTAAAACCAAGTGGCCTAAAAGGCCATGGGATGCATTGTGACACCACAGGGCCTAAGAGAAGCAAGGAACCATTGTGACCCAATGCAGGCTAACAATCTAATGATCCCTTGTGTTACCAGGTGGCCTAAAATGGCCAGGGATGGATTGTTACAGCACGGGGACCAATAGAAGCAAGGATCTATTATGTCACCATGGAGGCCAAGAATCAAATGATTCATTGTGACATCAAGTGGCCTAAAAGGGCATGGGATGCATTGTGACACCACAGGGGTTAAGAGAAGCAAGGATCCATTGTGACCCAATGGAGGCTAATAATCCCAGGATCCCATTTGACACCAGGGGGCGTAAAAGGGCCAGGGATGAATTGTGACAGCATGGGGCCCAATAGAAACAAGGAACCATTATGCCACCATGGAGGCCAAGAATCAAATGATTCATTGTGACATCAAGTGGCCTAAAATGGCATGGAATGCATTGTGACACCACAGAGGTTAAGAGAAGCAAGGAACCATTGTTACCCAATGGAGGCTAACAATCTAATGGTCCCTTGTGACACCAATGGGCCTAAAACGGCCAGGGATGAATTGTGAAAGCATGGGGCCCAATTAAAACCTGGTACAATTATGCCACCATGGAGGCCAAAAATCAAATGATTCATTGTGACATCAAGTGGCCTAAAAGGGCATGGGATGCGTTGTGACACCACAGGGGCTAAGAGAAGCAAGGAACCATTGTGACCCAATGCAGGCTAACAATCTAATGATCCCTTTTGACACCAGGGGGCGCAAAAGGACCACGGATGAACTGTGACAGCATGGGGCCCAATAGAAACAAGGATCTATTATGTCACCATGGAGGCCAAGAATCAAATGATTCATTGTGACATCAAGTGGCCTAAAATGGCTTGGAATGCATTGTGACACCACAGAGGTTAAGAGAAGCAAGGATCCATTGTGACCCAATGGAGGCTAATAATCCCAGGATCCCATTTGACACCAGGGGCCTAAAAGGGCCAGGGATGAATTGTGACAGCATGGGGCCCAATAGAAACAAGGAACCATTATGCCACCATGGAGGCCAAGAATCAAATGATTCATTGTGACATCAAGTGGCCTAAAATGGCATGGAATGCATTGTGACACCACAGAGGTTAAGAGAAGCAAGGAACCATTGTTACCCAATGGAGGCTAACAATCTAATGGTCCCTTGTGACACCAATGGGCCTAAAAGGGCCAGGGATGAATTGTGAAAGCATGGGGCCCAATTAAAACCTGGTACAATTATGCCACCATGGAGGCCAAAAATCAAATGATTCATTGTGACATCAAGTGGCCTAAAAGGGCATGGGATGCGTTGTGACACCACAGGGGTTAAGAGAAGCAAGGAACCATTGTGACCCCATGCAGGCTAACAATCTAATGATCCCTTTTGACACCAGGCGGCGCAAAAGGACCACGGATGAACTGTGACAGCATGGGGCCCAATGGAAACAAGGAACCATTATGACACCATGGAGGCCAAAAATCAAATGATTCATTGTGACATCAAGTGGCCTAAAATGGCATGGAATGCATTGTGACACCACAGGGGTTAAGAGAAGCAAGGAACCATTGTGACCCAATGCAGGCTAACAATCTAATGATCCCTTGTGACACCAGGGGGCCTAAAATGGCCAGGGATGGATTGTTACAGCACGGGGACCAATAGAAACAAGGATCTATTATGTCACCATGGAGGCCAAGAATCAAATGATTCATTGTGACATCAAGTGGCCGAAAAGGGCATGGGATGCATTGTGACACCACAGGGGTTAAGAGAAGCAAGGATCCATTGTGACCCAATGGAGGCTAATAATCCCAGGATCCCATTTGACACCAGGGGGCGCAAAAGCACCACGGATGAACTGTGACAGCATGGGGCCCAATAGAAACAAGGAACCATTATGACACCATGGAGGCCAAGAATCAAATGATTCATTGTGACATCAAGTGGCCTAAAATGGCATGGAATGCATTGTGACAAGACAGAGGTTAAGAGAAGCAAGGAACCATTGTTACCCAATGGAGGCTAACAATCTAATGGTCCCTTGTGACACCAATGGGCCTAAAAGGCCCAGGGATGAATTGTGAAAGCATGGGGCCCAATTAAAACCTGGTACAATTATGCCACCATGGAGGCCAAAAATCAAATGATTCATTGTGACATCAAGTGGCCTAAAAGGGCATGGGATGCATTGTGACACCACAGGGGTTAAGAGAAGCAAGGATCCATTGTGACCCAAGGCAGGCTAACAATCTTAGAATCCCTTTTGACACCAGGGGGTGCAAAAGGACCACGGATGAACTGTGACAGCATGGGGCCCAATAGAAACAAGGAACTATTATGACACAATGGAGGCCAAGAATCAAATGATTCATTGTGACATCAAGTGGCCTAAAATGGCATGGAATGCATTGTGACACCACAGAGGTTAAGAGAAGCAAGGAACCATTGTTACCCAATGGAGGCTAACAATCTAATGGTCCCTTGTGACACCAATGGGCCTAAAAGGGCCAGGGATGAATTGTGAAAGCATGGGGCCCAATTAAAACCTGGTACAATTATGCCACCATGGAGGCCAAAAATCAAATGATTCATTGTGACATCAAGTGGCCTAAAAGGGCATGGGATGCATTGTGACACCACAGGGGTTAAGAGAAGCAAGGAACCATTGTGACCCAAGGCAGGCTAACAATCTTAGAATCCCTTTTGACAACAGGGGGCGCAAAAGGACCACGGATGAACTGTGACAGCATGGGGACCTATAGAAGCAAGGAACCATTATGACACCATGAAGGCCAAGAATCAAATGGTTCATTGTCAGACCAAGTGGCCTAAAAGGGCTTGGAATGCATTGTGACACCACAGAGGTTAAGAGAAGCAAGGAACCATTGTGACCCAATGCAGGCTAACAATCTAATGATCCATTGTGACACCAGGGGTTGCAATAGGGCCAGGGATGAATTGTGAAAGCATGGGGCACAATAAAAACATGGAAATATTATGACACAATAGAGACCAAGACTCAAATGATTCATTGTAAAACCAAGTGGCCTAAAAGGCCATGGGATGCATTGTGACACCACAGGGCCTAAGAGAAGCAAGGAACCATTGTGACCCAATGCAGGCTAACAATCTAATGATCCCTTGTGACACCAGGGGGCCTAAAATGGCCAGGGATGGATTGTTACAGCACGGGGACCAATAGAAGCAAGGATCTATTATGTCACCATGGAGGCCAAGAATCAAATGATTCATTGTGACATCAAGTGGCCTAAAAGGGCATGGGATGCATTGTGACACCACAGGGGTTAAGAGAAGCAAGGATCCATTGTGACCCAATGGAGGCTAATAATCCCAGGATCCCATTTGACACCAGGGGGCGTAAAAGGGCCAGGGATGAATTGTGACAGCATGGGGCCCAATAGAAACAAGGAACCATTATGCCACCATGGAGGCCAAGAATCAAATGATTCATTGTGACATCAAGTGGCCTAAAATGGCATGGAATGCATTGTGACACCACAGAGGTTAAGAGAAGCAAGGAACCATTGTTACCCAATGGAGGCTAACAATCTAATGGTCCCTTGTGACACCAATGGGCCTAAAATGGCCAGGGATGAATTGTGAAAGCATGGGGCCCAATTAAAACCTGGTACAATTATGCCACCATGGAGGCCAAAAATCAAATGATTCATTGTGACATCAAGTGGCCTAAAAGGGCATGGGATGCGTTGTGACACCACAGGGGCTAAGAGAAGTAAGGAACCATTGTGACCCCATGCAGGCTAACAATCTAATGATCCCTTTTGACACCAGGGGGCGCAAAAGGACCACGGATGAACTGTGACAGCATGAGGCCCAATAGAAAGAAGGAACCATTATGACACCATGGAGGCCAAGAATCAAATGATTCATTGTGACATCAAGTGGCCTAAAAGGGCATGGGATGCATTGTGACACCACAGGGGTTAAGAGAAGCAAGGAACCATTGTTACCCAATGGAGGCTAACAATCTAATGGTCCCTTGTGACACCAATGGGCCTAAAAGGCCCAGGGATGAATTGTGAAAGCATGGGGCCCAATTAAAACCTGGTACAATTATGCCACCATGGAGGCCAAAAATCAAATGATTCATTGTGACATCAAGTGGCCTAAAAGGGCATGGGATGCATTGTGACACCACAGGGGTTAAGAGAAGCAAGGATCCATTGTGACCCAAGGCAGGCTAACAATCTTAGAATCCCTTTTGACACCAGGGGGTGCAAAAGGACCACGGATGAACTGTGACAGCATGGGGCCCAATAGAAACAAGGAACCATTATGACACCATGGAGGCCAAGAATCAAATGATTCATTGTGACATCAAGTGGCCTAAAATGGCATGGAATGCATTGTGACACCACAGAGGTTAAGAGAAGCAAGGAACCATTGTGACCCAATGGAGGCTAACAATCTAATGGTCCCTTGTGACACCAATGGGCCTAAAAGGGCCAGGGATGAATTGTGAAAGCATGGGGCCCAATTAAAACCTGGTACAATTATGCCACCATGGAGGCCAAAAATCAAATGATTCATTGTGACATCAAGTGGCCTAAAAGGGCATGGGATGCATTGTGACACCACAGGGGTTAAGAGAAGCAAGGAACCATTGTGACCCAAGGCAGGCTAACAATCTTAGAATCCCTTTTGACAACAGGGGGCGCAAAAGGACCACGGATGAACTGTGACAGCATGGGGACCTATAGAAGCAAGGAACCATTATGACACCATGAAGGCCAAGAATCAAATGGTTCATTGTCAGACCAAGTGGCCTAAAAGGGCTTGGAATGCATTGTGACACCACAGAGGTTAAGAGAAGCAAGGAACCATTGTGACCCAATGCAGGCTAACAATCTAATGATCCATTGTGACACCAGGGGTTGCAATAGGGCCAGGGATGAATTGTGAAAGCATGGGGCGCAATAAAAACATGGAAATATTATGACACAATAGAGACCAAGACTCAAATGATTCATTGTAAAACCAAGTGGCCTAAAAGGCCATGGGATGCATTGTGACACCACAGGGCCTAAGAGAAGCAAGGAACCATTGTGACCCAATGCAGGCTAACAATCTAATGATCCCTTGTGACACCAGGGGGCCTAAAATGGCCAGGGATGGATTGTTACAGCACGGGGACCAATAGAAGCAAGGATCTATTATGTCACCATGGAGGCCAAGAATCAAATGATTCATTGTGACATCAAGTGGCCTAAAAGGGCATGGGATGCATTGTGACACCACAGGGGTTAAGAGAAGCAAGGATCCATTGTGACCCAATGGAGGCTAATAATCCCAGGATCCCATTTGACACCAGGGGGCGCAAAAGCACCACGGATGAACTGTGACAGCATGGGGCCCAATAGAAACAAGGAACCATTATGCCACCATGGAGGCCAAGAATCAAATGATTCATTGTGACATCAAGTGGCCTAAAATGGCATGGAATGCATTGTGACACCACAGAGGTTAAGAGAAGCAAGGAACCATTGTTACCCAATGGAGGCTAACAATCTAATGGTCCCTTGTGACACCAATGGGCCTAAAATGGCCAGGGATGAATTGTGAAAGCATGGGGCCCAATTAAAACCTGGTACAATTATGCCACCATGGAGGCCAAAAATCAAATGATTCATTGTGACATCAAGTGGCCTAAAAGGGCATGGGATGCGTTGTGACACCACAGGGGTTAAGAGAAGCAAGGAACCATTGTGACCCAATGCAGGCTAACAATCTAATGATCCCTTTTGACACCAGGGGGCGCAAAAGGACCACGGATGAACTGTGACAGCATGAGGCCCAATAGAAACAAGGAACCATTATGACACCATGGAGGCCAAGAATCAAATGATTCATTGTGACATCAAGTGGCCTAAAAGGGCATGGGATGCATTGTGACACCACAGGGGTTAAGAGAAGCAAGGAACCATTGTGACCCAATGGAGGCTAACAATCTAATGGTCCCTTGTGACACCAATGAGCCTAAAAGGGCCAGGGATGTATTGTGAAAGCATGGGGCCCAATTAAAACCTGGTACAATTATGCCGCCATGGAGGCAAAGAATCAAATGATTCATTGTGACATCAAGTGGCCTAAAAGGGCATGGGATGCATTGTGACACCACAGGGGTTAAGAGAAGCAAGGAACCATTCTGACCCAAGGCAGGCTAACAATCTTAGAATCCCTTTTGACACCAGGGGGCGCAAAAGGGCCAGGGATGAATTGTGACAGCATGGGGCCCAATAGAAACAAGGAACCATTATGCCACCATGGAGGCCAAGAATCAAATGATTCATTGTGACATCAAGTGGCCTAAAATGGCATGGAATGCATTGTGACACCACAGAGGTTAAGAGAAGCAAGGAACCATTGTTACCCAATGGAGGCTAACAATCTAATGGTCCCTTGTGACACCAATGGGCCTAAAAGGGCCAGGGATGAATTGTGAAAGCATGGGGCCCAATTAAAACCTGGTACAATTATGCCACCATGGAGGCCAAAAATCAAATGATTCATTGTGACATCAAGTGGCCTAAAAGGGCATGGGATGCGTTGTGACACCACAGGGGTTAAGAGAAGCAAGGAACCATTGTGACCCCATGCAGGCTAACAATCTAATGATCCCTTTTGACACCAGGGGGCGCAAAAGGACCACGGATGAACTGTGACAGCATGGGGCCCAATGGAAACAAGGAACCATTATGACACCATGGAGGCCAAAAATCAAATGATTCATTGTGACATCAAGTGGCCTAAAATGGCATGGAATGCATTGTGACACCACAGGGGTTAAGAGAAGCAAGGAACCATTGTGACCCAATGCAGGCTAACAATCTAATGATCCCTTGTGACACCAGGGGGCCTAAAATGGCCAGGGATGGATTGTTACAGCACGGGGACCAATAGAAACAAGGATCTATTATGTCACCATGGAGGCCAAGAATCAAATGATTCATTGTGACATCAAGTGGCCGAAAAGGGCATGGGATGCATTGTGACACCACAGGGGTTAAGAGAAGCAAGGATCCATTGTGACCCAATGGAGGCTAATAATCCCAGGATCCCATTTGACACCAGGGGGCGCAAAAGCACCACGGATGAACTGTGACAGCATGGGGCCCAATAGAAACAAGGAACCATTATGACACCATGGAGGCCAAGAATCAAATGATTCATTGTGACATCAAGTGGCCTAAAATGGCATGGAATGCATTGTGACAAGACAGAGGTTAAGAGAAGCAAGGAACCATTGTTACCCAATGGAGGCTAACAATCTAATGGTCCCTTGTGACACCAATGGGCCTAAAAGGGCCAGGGATGAATTGTGAAAGCATGGGGCCCAATTAAAACCTGGTACAATTATGCCACCATGGAGGCCAAAAATCAAATGATTCATTGTGACATCAAGTGGCCTAAAAGGGCATGGGATGCATTGTGACACCACAGGGGTTAAGAGAAGCAAGGATCCATTGTGACCCAAGGCAGGCTAACAATCTTAGAATCCCTTTTGACACCAGGGGGTGCAAAAGGACCACGGATGAACTGTGACAGCATGGGGCCCAATAGAAACAAGGAACTATTATGACACAATGGAGGCCAAGAATCAAATGATTCATTGTGACATCAAGTGGCCTAAAATGGCATGGAATGCATTGTGACACCACAGAGGTTAAGAGAAGCAAGGAACCATTGTTACCCAATGGAGGCTAACAATCTAATGGTCCCTTGTGACACCAATGGGCCTAAAAGGGCCAGGGATGAATTGTGAAAGCATGGGGCCCAATTAAAACCTGGTACAATTATGCCACCATGGAGGCCAAAAATCAAATGATTCATTGTGACATCAAGTGGCCTAAAAGGGCATGGGATGCATTGTGACACCACAGGGGTTAAGAGAAGCAAGGAACCATTGTGACCCAAGGCAGGCTAACAATCTTAGAATCCCTTTTGACACCAGGGGGCGCAAAAGGACCACGGATGAACTGTGACAGCATGGGGACCTATAGAAGCAAGGAACCATTATGACACCATGAAGGCCAAGAATCAAATGGTTCATTTTCAGACCAAGTGGCCTAAAAGGGCTTGGAATGCATTGTGACAACACAGAGGTTAAGAGAAGCAAGGAACCATTGTGACCCAATGCAGGCTAACAATCTAATGATCCATTGTGACACCAGGGGTTGCAATAGGGCCAGGGATGAATTGTGAAAGCATGGGGCACAATAAAAACATGGAAATATTATGACACAATAGAGACCAAGACTCAAATGATTCATTGTAAAACCAAGTGGCCTAAAAGGCCATGGGATGCATTGTGACACCACAAGGCCTAAGAGAAGCAAGGAACCATTGTGACCCAATGCAGGCTAACAATCTAATGATCCCTTGTGACACCAGGGGGCCTAAAATGGCCAGGGATGGATTGTTACAGCACGGGGACCAATAGAAGCAAGGATCTATTATGTCACCATGGAGGCCAAGAATCAAATGATTCATTGTGACATCAAGTGGCCTAAAATGGCATGGAATGCATTGTGACACCACAGAGGTTAAGAGAAGCAAGGAACCATTGTTACCCAATGGAGGCTAACAATCTAATGGTCCCTTGTGACACCAATGGGCCTAAAATGGCCAGGGATGAATTGTGAAAGCATGGGGCCCAATTAAAACCTGGTACAATTATGCCACCATGGAGGCCAAAAATCAAATGATTCATTGTGACATCAAGTGGCCTAAAAGGGCATGGGATGCGTTGTGACACCACAGGGGCTAAGAGAAGCAAGGAACCATTGTGACCCCATGCAGGCTAACAATCTAATGATCCCTTTTGACACCAGGGGGCGCAAAAGGACCACGGATGAACTGTGACAGCATGAGGCCCAATAGAAAGAAGGAACCATTATGACACCATGGAGGCCAAGAATCAAATGATTCATTGTGACATCAAGTGGCCTAAAATGGCATGGAATGCATTGTGACACCACAGGCGTTAAGAGAAGCAAGGAACCATTGTGACCCAATGGAGGCTAACAATCTAATGGTCCCTTGTGACACCAATGGGCCTAAAAGGCCCAGGGATGAATTGTGAAAGCATGGGGCCCAATTAAAACCTGGTACAATTATGCCACCATGGAGGCCAAAAATCAAATGATTCATTGTGACATCAAGTGGCCTAAAAGGGCATGGGATGCATTGTGACACCACAGGGGTTAAGAGAAGCAAGGATCCATTGTGACCCAAGGCAGGCTAACAATCTTAGAATCCCTTTTGACACCAGGGGGTGCAAAAGGACCACGGATGAACTGTGACAGCATGGGGCCCAATAGAAACAAGGAACTATTATGACACAATGGAGGCCAAGAATCAAATGATTCATTGTGACATCAAGTGGCCTAAAATGGCATGGAATGCATTGTGACACCACAGAGGTTAAGAGAAGCAAGGAACCATTGTGACCCAATGGAGGCTAACAATCTAATGGTCCCTTGTGACACCAATGGGCCTAAAAGGGCCAGGGATGAATTGTGAAAGCATGGGGCCCAATTAAAACCTGGTACAATTATGCCACCATGGAGGCCAAAAATCAAATGATTCATTGTGACATCAAGTGGCCTAAAAGGGCATGGGATGCATTGTGACACCACAGGGGTTAAGAGAAGCAAGGAACCATTGTGACCCAAGGCAGGCTAACAATCTTAGAATCCCTTTTGACAACAGGGGGCGCAAAAGGACCACGGATGAACTGTGACAGCATGGGGACCTATAGAAGCAAGGAACCATTATGACACCATGAAGGCCAAGAATCAAATGGTTCATTGTCAGACCAAGTGGCCTAAAAGGGCTTGGAATGCATTGTGACACCACAGAGGTTAAGAGAAGCAAGGAACCATTGTGACCCAATGCAGGCTAACAATCTAATGATCCATTGTGACACCAGGGGTTGCAATAGGGCCAGGGATGAATTGTGAAAGCATGGGGCACAATAAAAACATGGAAATATTATGACACAATAGAGACCAAGACTCAAATGATTCATTGTAAAACCAAGTGGCCTAAAAGGCCATGGGATGCATTGTGACACCACAGGGCCTAAGAGAAGCAAGGAACCATTGTGACCCAATGCAGGCTAACAATCTAATGATCCCTTGTGACACCAGGGGGCCTAAAATGGCCAGGGATGGATTGTTACAGCACGGGGACCAATAGAAGCAAGGATCTATTATGTCACCATGGAGGCCAAGAATCAAATGATTCATTGTGACATCAAGTGGCCTAAAATGGCATGGAATGCATTGTGACACCACAGAGGTTAAGAGAAGCAAGGAACCATTGTTACCCAATGGAGGCTAACAATCTAATGGTCCCTTGTGACACCAATGGGCCTAAAATGGCCAGGGATGAATTGTGAAAGCATGGGGCCCAATTAAAACCTGGTACAATTATGCCACCATGGAGGCCAAAAATCAAATGATTCATTGTGACATCAAGTGGCCTAAAAGGGCATGGGATGCGTTGTGACACCACAGGGGCTAAGAGAAGCAAGGAACCATTGTGACCCAATGCAGGCTAACAATCTAATGATCCCTTTTGACACCAGGGGGCGCAAAAGGACCACGGATGAACTGTGACAGCATGAGGCCCAATAGAAACAAGGAACCATTATGACACCATGGAGGCCAAGAATCAAATGATTCATTGTGACATCAAGTGGCCTAAAAGGGCATGGGATGCATTGTGACACCACAGGGGTTAAGAGAAGCAAGGAACCATTGTGACCCAATGGAGGCTAACAATCTAATGGTCCCTTGTGACACCAATGAGCCTAAAAGGGCCAGGGATGTATTGTGAAAGCATGGGGCCCAATTAAAACCTGGTACAATTATGCCGCCATGGAGGCAAAGAATCAAATGATTCATTGTGACATCAAGTGGCCTAAAAGGGCATGGGATGCATTGTGACACCACAGGGGTTAAGAGAAGCAAGGAACCATTCTGACCCAAGGCAGGCTAACAATCTTAGAATCCCTTTTGACACCAGGGGGCGCAAAAGGACCACGGATGAACTGTGACAGCATGGGGCCCAATAGAAACAAGGAACCATTATGACACCATGGAGGCCAAGAATCAAATGATTCATTGTGACATCAAGTGGCCTAAAATGGCATGGAATGCATTGTGACACCACAGAGGTTAAGAGAAGCAAGGAACCATTGTTACCCAATGGAGTCTTACAATCTAATGGTCCCTTGTGACACCAATGAGCCTAAAAGGGCCAGGGATGAATTGTGAAAGCATGGGGCCCAATTAAAACCTGGTACAATTATGCCACCATGGAGGCCAAAAATGAAATGATTCATTGTGACATCAAGTGGCCTAAAAGGGCATGGGATGCATTGTGACACCACAGGGGTTAAGAGAAGCAAGGAACCATTGTGACCCAAGGCAGGCTAACAATCTTAGAATCCCTTTTGACACCAGGGGGCGCAAAAGGACCACGGATGAACTGTGACAGCATGGGGACCTATAGAAGCAAGGAACCATTATGACACCATGAAGGCAAAGAATCAAATGGTTCATTGTAAGACCAAGTGGCCTAAAAGGGCTTGGAATGCATTGTGACACCACAGAGGTTAAGAGAAGCAAGGAACCATTGTGACCCAATGCAGGCTAACAATCTAATGATCCATTGTGACACCAGGGGTTGCAATAGGGCCAGGGATGAATTGTGAAAGCATGGGGCACAATAAAAACATGGAAATATTATGACACAATAGAGACCAAGACTCAAATGATTCATTGTAACACCAAGTGGCCTAAAAGGGCATGGGATGCATTGTGACACCACAGGGGTTAAGAGAAGCAAGGAACCATTGTGACCCAATGGAGGCTAATAATCCCAGGATCCCATTTGACACCAGGGGGCGTAAAAGGGCCAGGGATGAATTGTGACAGCATGGGGCCCAATAGAAGCAAGGAACCATTATGACACCAAGGAGGCCAAGAATCAAATGATTCATTGTGACATCAAGTGGCCTAAAATGGCATGGGATGCATTGTGACACCACAGAGGTTAAGAGAAGCAAGGAACCATTGTTACCCAATGGAGGCTAACAATCTAATGGTCCCTTGTGACACCAATGGGCCTAAAAGGGCCAGGGATGAATTGTGAAAGCATGGGGCCCAATTAAAACCTGGTACAATTATGACACCATGGAGGCCAAGAATCAAATGATTCATTGTGACATCAAGTGGCCTAAAATGGCATGGAATGCATTGTGACACCACAGAGGTTAAGAGAAGCAAGGAACCATTGTGACCCAAGGCAGGCTAACAATCTTAGAATCCCTTGTGACACCAATGGGCCTAAAAGGGCCAGGGATGAATTGTGAAAGCATGGGGCCCAATTAATACCTGGTACAATTATGCCACCATGGAGGCCAAAAATCAAATGATTCATTGTGACATCAAGTGGCCTAAAAGGGCATGGGATGCATTGTGACACCACAGGGGTTAAGAGAAGCAAGGAACCATTGTGACCGAAGGCAGGCTAACAATCTTAGAATCCCTTTTGACACCAGGGGGCGCAAAAGGACCACGGATGAACTGTGACAGCATGGGGACCTATAGAAGCAAGAAACCATTATGACACCAAGAAGGCAAAGAATCAAATGGTTCATTGTAAGACCAAGAGGCCTAAAAGGGCTTGGAATGCATTGTGACACCACAGAGGTTAAGAGAAGCAAGGAACCATTGTGACCCAATGCAGGCTAACAATCTAATGATCCATTGTGACACCAGGGGTTGCAATAGGGCCAGGGATGAATTGTGAAAGCATGGGGCACAATAAAAACATGGAAATATTATGACACAATAGAGACCAAGACTCAAATGATTCATTGTAACACCAAGTGGCCTAAAAGGGCATGGGTTGCATTGTGACACCACAGGGCCAAAGAGAAGCAAGGAACCATTGTGTCCCAATGCAGGCTAACAATCTAATGATCCCTTGTGACACCAGGGGGCCTAAAATGGCCAGGGATGGATTGTTACAGCACGGGGACCAATAGAAGCAAGGATCTATTATGTCACCATGGAGGCCAAGAATCAAATGATTCATTGTGACATCAAGTGGCCTAAAAGGGCATGGGATGCATTGTGACACCACAGGGGTTAAGAGAAGCAAGGATCCATTGTGACCCAATGGAGGCTAATAATCCCAGGATCCCATTTGACACCAGGGGGCGTAAAAGGGCCAGGGATGAATTGTGACAGCATGGGGCCCAATAGAAACAAGGAACCATTATGACACCATGGAGGCCAAGAATCAAATGATTCATTGTGACATCAAGTGGCCTAAAATGGCATGGGATGCATTGTGACACCACAGGGGTTAAGAGAAGCAAGGAACCATTGTGACGCAATGCAGGCTAACAATCTAATGGTCCCTTGTGACACCAATGGGCCTAAAAGGGCCAGGGATGAATTGTGAAAGCATGGGGCCCAATTAAAACCTGGTACAATTATGCCACCATGGAGGCCAAAAATGAAATGATTCATTGTGACATCAAGTGGCCTAAAAGGGCATGCGATGCATTGTGACACCACAGGGGTTAAGAGAAGCAAGGAACCATTGTGACCCAAGGCAGGCTAACAATCTTAGAATCCCTTTTGACACCAGGGGGCGCAAAAGGACCACGGATGAACTGTGACAGCATGGGGACCTATAGAAGCAAGGAACCATTATGACACCATGAAGGCCAAGAATCAAATGGTTCATTGTAAGACCAAGTGGCCTAAAAGGGCTTGGAATGCATTGTGACACCACAGAGGTTAAGAGAAGCAAGGAACCATTGTGACCCAATGCAGGCTAACAATCTAATGATCCATTGTGACACCAGGGGTTGCAATAGGGCCAGGGATGAATTGTGAAAGCATGGGGCACAATAATAACATGGAAATATTATGACACAATAGAGACCAAGACTCAAATGATTCATTGTAACACCAAGTGGCCTAAAAGGCCATGGGATGCATTGTGACACCACAGGGCCTAAGAGAAGCAAGGAACCATTATGACCCAATGCAGGCTAACAATCTAATGATCCCTTGTGACACCAGGGGGCCTAAGATGGCCAGGGATGGATTGTTACAGCACGGGGACCAAAAGAAGCAAGGATCTATTATGTCACCATGGAGGCCAAGAATCAAATGATTCATTGACATCAAGTGGCCTAAAAGGGCATGGGATGCATTGTGACACCACAGGGGTTAAGAGAAGCAAGGAACCATTGTGAGCCAAGGCAGGCTAATAATCCCAGGATCCCATTTGACACCAGGGGGCGTAAAAGGGCCAGGGATGAATTGTGACAGCATGGGGCCCAATAGAAACAAGGAACCATTATGACACCATGGAGGCCAAGAATCAAATGATTCATTGTGACATCAAGTGGCCTAAAATGCCATGGAATGCATTGTGACACCACAGAGGTTAAGAGAAGCAAGGAACCATTGTGACCCAATGGAGGCTAACAATCTAATGGTCCCTTGTGACACCAATGAGCCTAAAAGGGCCAGGGATGAATTGTGAAATCATGGGGCCCAATTAAAACCTGCTACAATTATGCCACCATGGAGGCCAAAAATCAAATGATTCATTGTGACATCAAGTGGCCTAAAAGGGCATGGGATGCATTGTGACACCACAGGGGTTAAGAGAAGCAAGGAACCATTGTGACCCAAGGCAGGCTAACAATCTTAGAATCCCTTTTGACACCAGGGGGTGCAAAAGGACCACGGATGAACTGTGACAGCATGGGGACCAATAGAAACAAGGGACTATTATGACACCATGGAGGCCAAGAATCAAATGATTCATTGTGACATCAAGTGGCCTAAAATGGCATGGAATGCATTGTGACACCACAGAGGTTAAGAGAAGCAAGGAACCATTGTGACCCAATGGAGGCTAACAACCTAATGGTCCCTTGTGACACCAATGGGCCTAAAAGGGCCAGGGATGAATTGTGAAAGCATGGGGCCCAATTAAAACCTGGTACAATTATGCCACCATGGAGGCCAAAAATGAAATGATTCATTGAAAGACCAAGTGGCCTAAAAGGGCATGGGATGCATTGTGACACCACAGGGGTTAAGAGAAGCAAGGAACCATTGTGACCCAAGGCAGGCTAACAATCTTAGAATCCCTTTTGACACCAGGGGGCGCAAAAGGACCACGGATGAACTGTGACAGCATGGGGACCTATAGAAGCAAGGAACCATTATGACACCATGAAGGCCAAGAATCAAATGGTTCATTGTCAGACCAAGTGGCCTAAAAGGGCTTGGAATGCATTGTGACACCACAGAGGTTAAGAGAAGCAAGGAACCATTGTGACCCAATGCAGGCTAACAATCTAATGATCCATTGTGACACCAGGGGTTGCAATAGGGCCAGGGATGAATTGTGAAAGCATGGGGCACAATAAAAACATGGAAATATTATGACACAATAGAGACCAAGACTCAAATGATTCATTGTAACACCAAGTGGCCTAAAAGGCCATGGGATGCATTGTGACACCACAGGGCCTAAGAGAAGCAAGGAACCATTGTGACCCAATGCAGGCTAACAATCTAATGATCCCTTGTGACACCAGGGGGCCTAAAATGGCCAGGGATGGATTGTTACAGCACGGGGACCAATAGAAGCAAGGATCTATTATGTCACCATGGAGGCCAAGAATCAAATGATTCATTGTGACATCAAGTGGCCTAAAAGGGCATGGGATGCATTGTGACACCACAGGGGTTAAGAGAAGCAAGGATCCATTGTGACCCAAGGCAGGCTAATAATCCCAGGATCCCATTTGGCACCAGGGGGCGTAAAAGGGCCAGGGATGAATTGTGACAGCATGGGGACCAATAGAAACAAGGAACCATTATGCCACCATGGAGGCCAAAAATCAAATGATTCATTGTGACATCAAGTGGCCTAAAAGGGCATGGGATGCATTGTGACACCACAGGGGTTAAGAGAAGCAAGGATCCATTCTGACCCAAGGCAGGCTAACAATCTTAGAATAACCTTTTGACACCAGGGGGCGCAAAAGGGCCACGGATGAACTGTGACAGCATGGGGCCCAATAGAAACAACGAACCATTATGACACCATGGAGGCCAAGAATCAAATGATTCATTGTGACATCAAGTGGCCTAAAATGGCATGGAATGCATTGTGACACCACAGAGGTTAAGAGAAGCAAGGAACCATTGTTACCCAATGGAGTCTTACAATCTAATGGTCCCTTGTGACACCAATGAGCCTAAAAGGGCCAGGGATGAACTGTGAAAGCATGGGGCCCAATTAAAACCTGGTACAATTATGCCACCATGGAGGCCAAAAATCAAATGATTCATTGTGACATCAAGTGGCCTAAAAGGGCATGGGATGCATTGTGGCACCACAGGGGTTAAGAGAAGCAAGGAACCATTGTGACCCAAGGCAGGCTAACAATCTTAGAATCTCTTTTGACACCAGGGGGCGCAAAAGGACCACGGATGAACTGTGACAGCATGGGGACCTATAGAAGCTAGGAACCATTATGACACCATGGAGGCCAAGAATCAAATGATTCATTGTGACATCAAGTGGCCTAAAATGGCATGGAATGCATTGTGACACCACAGAGGTTAAGAGAAGCAAGGAACCATTGTGACCCAATGGAGGCTAACAACCTAATGGTCCCTTGTGACACCAATGGGCCTAAAAGGGCCAGGGATGAATTGTGAAAGCATGGGGCCCAATTAAAACCTGGTACAATTATGCCACCATGGAGGCCAAAAATCAAATGATTCATTGTGACATCAAGTGGCCTAAAAGGGCATGGGATGCATTGTGACACCACAGGGGTTAAGAGAAGCAAGGAACCATTGTGACGCAATGCAGGCTAACAATCTAATGATCCCTTTTGACACCAGGGGGTGCAAAAGGACCAAGGATGAACTGTGACAGCATGGGGCCCAATAGAAACAAGGAACCATTATGACACCATGGAGGCCAAGAATCAAATGATTCATTGTGATGTCAAGTGGCCTAAAATGGCATGGAATGCATTGTGACACCACAGAGGTTAAGAGAAGCAAGGAACCATTGTTACCCAATGGAGGCTAACAATCTAATGGTCCCTTGTGACACCAATGGGCCTATAAGGGCCAGGGATGAATTGTGAAAGCATGGGGCCCAATTAAAACCTGGTACAATTATGCCACCATGGAGGCCAAGAATCAAATGATTCATTGTGACATCAAGTGGCCTAAAAGGGCATGGGATGCATTGTGACACCACAGGGGTTAAGAGAAGCAAGGAACCATTGTGACCCAATGCAGGCTAACAATCTAATGATCCCTTTTGACACCAGGGGGCGCAAAAGGACCACGGATGAACTGTGACAGCATGGGGACCTATAGAAGCAAGGAACCATTATGACACCATGAAGGCCAAGAATCAAATGGTTCATTGTAAGACCAAGTGGCCTAAAAGGGCTTGGAATGCATTGTGACACCACAGAGGTTAAGAGAAGCAAGGAACCATTGTGACCCAATGCAGGCTAACAATCTAATGATCCATTGTGACACCAGGGGTTGCAATAGGGCCAGGGATGAATTGTGAAAGCATGGGGCACAATAAAAACATGGAAATATTATGACACAATAGAGACCAAGACTCAAATGATTCATTGTAACACCAAGTGGCCTAAAAGGGCATGGGATGCATTGTGACACCACAGGGGCTATGAGAAGCAAGGAACCATTGTGACCCAATGCAGGCTAACAATCTAATGATCCCTTGTGACACCAGGGGGCCTAAAATGGCCAGGGATGGATTGTTACAGCACGGGGACCAATAGAAGCAAGGATCTATTATGTCACCATGGAGGCCAAGAATCAAATGATTCATTGTGACATCAAGTGGCCTAAAAGGGCATGGGATGCATTGTGACACCACAGGGGTTAAGAGAAGCAAGGATCCATTGTGACCCAATGGAGGCTAATAATCCCAGGATCCCATTTGACACCAGGGGGCGTAAAAGGGCCAGGGATGAATTGTGACAGCATGGGGCCCAATAGAAGCAAGGAACCATTATGACACCATGGAGGCCAAGAATCAAATGATTCATTGTGACATCAAGTGGCCTAAAATGGCATGGAATGCATTGTGGCACCACAGGGGTTAAGAGAAGCAAGGAACCATTGTGACCCAATGGAGGCTAACAATCTAATGGTCACTTGTGACACCAATGAGCCTAAAAGGGCCAGGGATGAATTGTGAAAGCATGGGGCCCAATTAAAACCTGGTACAATTATGCCGCCATGGAGGCAAAGAATCAAATGATTCATTGTGACATCAAGTGGCCTAAAAGGGCATGGGATGCATTGTGACACCACAGGGGTTTAAGAGAATCAAGGATCCATTCTGACCCAAGGCAGGCTAACAATCTTAGAATCCCTTTTGACACCAGGGGGCGCAAAAGGACCACGGATGAACTGTGACAGCATGGGGCCCAATAGAAACAACGAACCATGATGACACCATGGAGGCCAAGAATCAAATGATTCATTGTGACATCAAGTGGCCTAAAATGGCATGGAATGCATTGTGACACCACAGAGGTTAAGAGAAGCAAGGAACCATTGTTACCCAATGGAGTCTTACAATCTAATGGTCCCTTGTGATACCAATGAGCCTAAAAGGGCCAGGGATGAATTGTGAAAGCATGGGGCCCAATTAAAACCTGGTACAATTATGCCACCATGGAGGCCAAAAATCAAATGATTCATTGTGACATCAAGTGGCCTAAAAGGGCATGGGATGCATTGTGACACCACAGGGGTTAAGAGAAGCAAGGAACCATTGTGACCCAAGGCAGGCTAACAATCTTAGAATCCCTTTTCACACCAGGGGGCGCAAAAGGACCACGGATGAACTGTGACAGCATGGGGACCTATAGAAGCAAGAAACCATTATGACACCATGAAGGCAAAGAATCAAATGGTTCATTGTAAGACCAAGTGGCCTAAAAGGTCTTGGAATGCATTGTGACACCACAGAGGTTAAGAGAAGCAAGGAACCATTGTGACCCAATGCAGGCTAACAATCTAATGATCCATTGTGACACCAGGGGTTGCAATAGGGCCAGGGATGAATTGTGAAAGCATGGGGCACAATAAAAACATGGAAATATTATGACACAATAGAGACCAAGACTCAAATGATTCATTGTAACACCAAGTGGCCTAAAAGGGCATGGGTTGCATTGTGACACCACAGGGCCATAGAGAAGCAAGGAACCATTGTGTCCCAATGCAGGCTAACAATCTAATGATCCCTTGTGACACCAGGGGGCCTAAAATGGCCAGGGATGGATTGTTACAGCACGGGGACCAATAGAAGCAAGGATCTATTATGTCACCATGGAGGCCAAGAATCAAATGATTCATTGTGACATCAAGTGGCCTAAAAGGGCATGGGATGCATTGTGACACCACAGGGGTTAAGAGAAGCAAGGAACCATTGTGAGCCAAGGCAGGCTAATAATCCCAGGATCCCATTTGACACCAGGGGGCGTAAAAGGGCCAGGGATGAATTGTGACAGCATGGGGCCCAATAGAAACAAGGAACCATTATGACACCATGGAGGCCAAGAATCAAATGATTCATTGTGACATCAAGTGGCCTAAAATGGCATGGAATGCATTGTGACACCACAGAGGTTAAGAGAAGCAAGGAACCATTGTGACCCAATGCAGGCTAACAATCTAATGGTCCCTTGTGACACCAATGGGCCTAAAAGGGCCAGGGATGAATTGTGAAAGCATGGGGCCCAATTAAAACCTGGTACAATTATGCCACCATGGAGGCCAAAAATCAAATGATTCATTGTGACATCAAGTGGCCTAAAAGGGCATGGGATGCATTGTGGCACCACAGGGGTTAAGAGAAGCAAGGAACCATTGTGACCCAAGGCAGGCTAACAATCTTAGAATCCCTTTTGACACCAGGGGGCGCAAAAGGACCACGGATGAACTGTGACTGCATGGGGACCTATAGAAGCAAGGAACCATTATGACACCATGAAGGCAAAGAATCAAATGGTTCATTGTAAGACCAAGTGGGCTAAAAGGTCTTGGAATGCATTGTGACACCACAGAGGTTAAGAGAAGCAAGGAACCATTGTGACCCAATGCAGGCTAACAATCTAATGATCCATTGTGACACCAGGGGTTGCAATAGGGCCAGGGATGAATTGTGAAAGCATGGGGCACAATAATAACATGGAAATATTATGACACAATAGAGACCAAGACTCAAATGATTCATTGTAACACCAAGTGGCCTAAAAGGGCATGGGATGCATTGTGACACCACAGGGCCTAAGAGAAGCAAGGAACCATTGTGACCCAATGCAGGCTAACAATCTAATGATCCCTTGTGACACCAGGGGGCCTAAGATGGCCAGGGATGGATTGTTACAGCACGGGGACCAAAAGAAGCAAGGATCTATTATGTCACTATGGAGGCCAAGAATCAAATGATTCATTGACATCAAGTGGCCTAAAAGGGCATGGGATGCATTGTGACACCACAGGGGTTAAGAGAAGCAAGGAACCATTGTGACCCAATGGAGGCTAATAATCCCAGGATCCCATTTGACACCAGGGGGCGTAAAAGGGCCAGGGATGAATTGTGACAGCATGGGGCCCAATAGAAACAAGGAACCATTATGACACCATGGAGGCCAAGAATCAAATGATTCATTGTGACATCAAGTGGCCTAAAATGGCATGGAATGCATTGTGACACCACAGAGGTTAAGAGAAGCAAGGAACCATTGTGACCCAATGGAGGCTAACAATCTAATGGTCCCTTGTGACACCAATGAGCCTAAAAGGGCCAGGGATGAATTGTGAAAGCATGGGGCCCAATTAAAACCTGGTACAATTATGCCACCATGGAGGCCAAGAATCAAATGATTCATTGTGACATCAAGTGGCCTAAAAGGGCATGGGATGCATTGTGACACCACAGGGGTTAAGAGAAGCAAGGATCCATTGTGACCCAAGGCAGGCTAACAATCTTAGAATCCCTTTTGACACCAGGGGGTGCAAAAGGACCACGGATGAACTGTGACAGCATGGGGACCAATAGAAACAAGGGACTATTATGACACCATGGAGGCCAAGAATCAAATGATTCATTGTGACATCAAGTGGCCTAAAATGGCATGGAATGCATTGTGACACCACAGAGGTTAAGAGAAACAAGGAACCATTGTGACCCAATGCAGGCTAACAACCTAATGGTCCCTTGTGACACCAATGGGCCTATAAGGGCCAGGGATGAATTGTGAAAGCATGGGGCCCAATTAAAACCTGGTACAATTATGCCACCATGGAGGCCAAAAATGAAATGATTCATTGTGACATCAAGTGGCCTAAAAGGGCATGGGATGCATTGTGACACCACAGGGGTTAAGAGAAGCAAGGAACCATTGTGACCCAAGGCAGGCTAACAATCTTAGAATCCCTTTTGACACCAGGGGGTGCAAAAGGACCACGGATGAACTGTGACAGCATGGGGACCTATAGAAGCAAGGAACCATTATGACACCATGAAGGCCAAGAATCAAATGGTTCATTGTAAGACCAAGTGGCCTAAAAGGGCTTGGAATGCATTGTGACACCACAGAGGTTAAGAGAAGCAAGGAACCATTGTGACCCAATGCAGGCTAACAATCTAATGATCCATTGTGACACCAGGGGTTGCAATAGGGCCAGGGATGAATTGTGAAAGCATGGGCACAATAAAAACATGGAAATATTATGACACAATAGAGACCAAGACTCAAATTATTCATTGTAACACCAAGTGGCCTAAAAGGGCATGGGATGCATTGTGACACCACAGGGGCTATGAGAAGCAAGGAACCATTGTGACCCAATGCAGGCTAACAATCTAATGATCCCTTGTGACACCAGGGGGCCTAAAATGGCCAGGGATGGATTGTTACAGCACGGGGACCAATAGAAGCAAGGATCTATTATGTCACCATGGAGGCCAAGAATCAAATGATTCATTGTGACATCAAGTGGCCTAAAAGGGCATGGGATGCATTGTGACACCACAGGGGTTAAGAGAAGCAAGGAACCATTGTGACCCAAGGCAGGCTAACAATCTTAGAATCCCTTTTGACACCAGGGGGCGCAAAAGGACCACGGATGAACTGTGACAGCATGGGGACCTATAGAAGCAAGAAACCATTATGACACCATGAAGGCAAAGAATCAAATGGTTCATTGTAAGACCAAGTGGCCTAAAAGGGCTTGGAATGCATTGTGACACCACAGAGGTTAAGAGAAGCAAGGAACCATTGTGACCCAATGCAGGCTAACAATCTAATGATCCATTGTGACACCAGGGGTTGCAATAGGGCCAGGGATGAATTGTGAAAGCATGGGGCACAATAAAAACATGGAAATATTATGACACAATAGAGGCCAAGACTCAAATGATTCATTGTAACACCAAGTGGCCTAAAAGGGCATGGGATGCATTGTGACACCACAGGGCCATAGAGAAGCAAGGAACCATTGTGACCCAATGCAGGCTAACAATCTAATGATCCCTTGTGACACCAGGGGGCCTAAGATGGCCAGGGATGGATTGTTACAGCACGGGGACCAAAAGAAGCAAGGATCTATTATGTCACCATGGAGGCCAAGAATCAAATGATTCATTGACATCAAGTGGCCTAAAAGGGCATGGGATGCATTGTGACACCACAGGGGTTAAGAGAAGCAAGGAACCATTGTGACCCAATGGAGGCTAATAATCCCAGGATCCCATTTGACACCAGGGGGCGTAAAAGGGCCAGGGATGAACTGTGACAGCATGGGGCCCAATAGAAACAAGGAACCATTATGACACCATGGAGGCCAAGAATCAAATGATTCATTGTGACATCAAGTGGCCTAAAATGGCATGGAATGCATTGTGACACCACAGAGGTTAAGAGAAGCAAGGAACCATTGTGACCCAATGGAGGCTAACAATCTAATGGTCCCTTGTGACACCAATGAGCCTAAAAGGGCCAGGGATGAATTGTGAAATCATGGGGCCCAATTAAAACCTGGTACAATTATGCCACCATGGAGGCCAAGAATCAAATGATTCATTGTGACATCAAGTGGCCTAAAAGGGCATGGGATGCATTGTGACACCACAGGGGTTAAGAGAAGCAAGGATCCATTGTGACCGAAGGCAGGCTAACAATCTTAGAATCCCTTTTGACACCAGGGGGTGCAAAAGGACCACGGATGAACTGTGACAGCATGGGGACCAATAGAAACAAGGGACTATTATGACACCATGGAGGCCAAGAATCAAATGATTCATTGTGACATCAAGTGGCCTAAAATGGCATGGAATGCATTGTGACACCACAGAGGTTAAGAGAAGCAAGGAACCATTGTGACCCAATGGAGGCTAACAACCTAATGGTCCCTTGTGACACCAATGGGCCTAAAAGGGCCAGGGATGAATTGTGAAAGCATGGGGCCCAATTAAAACCTGGTACAATTATGCCACCATGGAGGCCAAAAATGAAATGATTCATTGTGACATCAAGTGGCCTAAAAGGGCATGGGATGCATTGTGACACCACAGGGGTTAAGAGAAGCAAGGAACCATTGTGACCCAATGCAGGCTAACAATCTAATGATCCCTTTTGACACCAGGGGGCGCAAAAGGACCACGGATGAACTGTGACAGCATGGGGCCCAATAGAAACAAGGAACCATTATGACACAATGGAGGCCAAGAATCAAATGATTCATTGTGACGTCAAGTGGCCTAAAATGGCATGGAATGCATTGTGACACCACAGAGGTTAAGAGAAGCAAGGAACCATTGTTACCCAATGGAGGCTAACAATCTAATGGTCCCTTGTGACACCAATGGGCCTAAAAGGGCCAGGGATGAATTGTGAAAGCATGGGGCCCAATTAAAACCTGGTACAATTATGCCACCATGGAGGCCAAAAATCAAATGATTCATTGTGACATCAAGTGGCCTAAAAGGGCATGGGATGCATTGTGACACCACAGGGGTTAAGAGAAGCAAGGAACCATTGTGACCCAAGGCAGGCTAACAATCTTAGAATCCCTTTTGACACCAGGGGGCGCAAAAGCACCACGGATGAACTGTGACAGCATGGGGACCTATAGAAGCAAGGAACCATTATGACACCATGAAGGCCAAGAATCAAATGGTTCATTGTAAGACCAAGTGGCCTAAAAGGGCTTGGAATGCATTGTGACACCACAGAGGTTAAGAGAAGCAAGGAACCATTGTGACCCAATGCAGGCTAACAATCTAATGATCCATTGTGACACCAGGGGTTGCAATAGGGCCAGGGATGAATTGTGAAAGCATGGGGCACAATAAAAACATGGAAATATTATGACACAATAGAGACCAAGACTCAAATGATTCATTGTGACATCAAGTGGCCTAAAAGGGCATGGGATGCATTGTGACACCACAGGGGCTATGAGAAGCAAGGAACCATTGTGACCCAATGCAGGCTAACAATCTAATGATCCCTTGTGACACCAGGGGGCCTAAAATGGCCAGGGATGGATTGTTACAGCACGGGGACCAATAGAAGCAAGGATCTATTATGTCACCATGGAGGCCAAGAATCAAATGATTCATTGTGACATCAAGTGGCCTAAAAGGGCATGGGATGCATTGTGACACCACAGGGGTTAAGAGAAGCAAGGATCCATTGTGACCCAATGGAGGCTAATAATCCCAGGATCCCATTTGACACCAGGGGGCGTAAAAGGGCCAGGGATGAATTGTGACAGCATGGGGCCCAATAGAAGCAAGGAACCATTATGCCACCATGGAGGCCAAGAATCAAATGATTCATTGTGACATCAAGTGGCCTAAAATGGCATGGAATGCATTGTGGCACCACAGGGGTTAAGAGAAGCAAGGAACCATTGTGACCCAATGGAGGCTAACAATCTAATGGTCCCTTGTGACACCAATGAGCCTAAAAGGGCCAGGGATGAATTGTGAAAGCATGGGGCCCAATTAAAACCTGGTACAATTATGCCGCCATGGAGGCAAAGAATCAAATTATTCATTGTGACATCAAGTGGCCTAAAAGGGCATGGGATGCATTGTGACACCACAGGGGTTTAAGAGAATCAAGGATCCATTCTGACCCAAGGCAGGCTAACAATCTTAGAATCCCTTTTGACACCAGGGGGCGCAAAAGGACCACGGATGAACTGTGACAGCATGGGGCCCAATAGAAACAACGAACCATGATGACACCATGGAGGCCAAGAATCAAATGATTCATTGTAACATCAAGTGGCCTAAAATCGCATGGAATGCATTGTGACACCACAGAGGTTAAGAGAAGCAAGGAACCATTGTTACCCAATGGAGTCTTACAATCTAATGGTCCCTTGTGACACCAATGAGCCTAAAAGGGCCAGGGATGAATTGTGAAAGCATGGGGCCCAATTAAAACCTGGTACAATTATGCCACCATGGAGGCCAAAAATCAAATGATTCATTGTGACATCAAGTGGCCTAAAAGGGCATGGGATGCATTGTGACACCACAGGGGTTAAGAGAAGCAAGGAACCATTGTGACCCAAGGCAGGCTAACAATCTTAGAATCCCTTTTCACACCAGGGGGCGCAAAAGGACCACGGATGAACTGTGACAGCATGGGGACCTATAGAAGCAAGAAACCGTTATGACACCATGAAGGCAAAGAATCAAATGGTTCATTGTAAGACCAAGTGGCCTAAAAGGTCTTGGAATGCATTGTGACACCACAGAGGTTAAGAGAAGCAAGGAACCATTGTGACCCAATGCAGGCTAACAATCTAATGATCCATTGTGACACCAGGGGTTGCAATAGGGCCAGGGATGAATTGTGAAAGCATGGGGCACAATAAAAACATGGAAATATTATGACACAATAGAGACCAAGACTCAAATGATTCATTGTAACACCAAGTGGCCTAAAAGGGCATGGGATGCATTGTGACACCACAGGGCCATAGAGAAGCAAGGAACCATTGTGTCCCAATGCAGGCTAACAATCTAATGATCCCTTGTGACACCAGGGGGCCTAAAATGGCCAGGGATGGATTGTTACAGCACGGGGACCAATAGAAGCAAGGATCTATTATGTCACCATGGAGGCCAAGAATCAAATGATTCATTGTGACATCAAGTGGCCTAAAAGGGCATGGGATGCATTGTGACACCACAGGGGTTAAGCGAAGCAAGAATCCATTGTGACCCAATGGAGGCTAATAATCCCAGGATCCCATTTGACACCAGAGGGCGTAAAAGGGCCAGGGATGAATTGTGACAGCATGGGGCCCAATAGAAACAAGGAACCATTATGACACCATGGAGGCCAAGAATCAAATGATTCATTGTGACATCAAGTGGCCTAAAATGGCATGGAATGCATTGTGACACCACAGAGGTTAAGAGAAGCAAGGAACCATTGTGACCCAATGCAGGCTAACAATCTAATGGTCCCTTGTGACACCAATGGGCCTAAAAGGGCCAGGGATGAATTGTGAAAGCATGGGGCCCAATTAAAACCTGGTACAATTATGCCACCATGGAGGCCAAAAATCAAATGATTCATTGTGACATCAAGTGGCCTAAAAGGGCATGGGATGCATTGTGGCACCACAGGGGTTAAGAGAAGCAAGGAACCATTGTGACCCAAGGCAGGCTAACAATCTTAGAATCCCTTTTGACACCAGGGGGCGCAAAAGGACCACGGATGAACTGTGACTGCATGGGGACCTATAGAAGCAAGGAACCATTATGACACCATGAAGGCAAAGAATCAAATGGTTCATTGTAAGACCAAGTGGGCTAAAAGGTCTTGGAATGCATTGTGACACCACAGAGGTTAAGAGAAGCAAGGAACCATTGTGACCCAATGCAGGCTAACAATCTAATGATCCATTGTGACACCAGGGGTTGCAATAGGGCCAGGGATGAATTGTGAAAGCATGGGGCACAATAATAACATGGAAATATTATGACACAATAGAGACCAAGACTCAAATGATTCATTGTAACACCAAGTGGCCTAAAAGGGCATGGGATGCATTGTGACACCACAGGGCCTAAGAGAAGCAAGGAACCATTGTGACCCAATGCAGGCTAACAATCTAATGATCCCTTGTGACACCAGGGGGCCTAAGATGGCCAGGGATGGATTGTTACAGCACGGGGACCAAAAGAAGCAAGGATCTATTATGTCACTATGGAGGCCAAGAATCAAATGATTCATTGACATCAAGTGGCCTAAAAGGGCATGGGATGCATTGTGACACCACAGGGGTTAAGAGAAGCAAGGAACCATTGTGACCCAATGGAGGCTAATAATCCCAGGATCCCATTTGACACCAGGGGGCGTAAAAGGGCCAGGGATGAATTGTGACAGCATGGGGCCCAATAGAAACAAGGAACCATTATGACACCATGGAGGCCAAGAATCAAATGATTCATTGTGACATCAAGTGGCCTAAAATGGCATGGAATGCATTGTGACACCACAGAGGTTAAGAGAAGCAAGGAACCATTGTGACCCAATGGAGGCTAACAATCTAATGGTCCCTTGTGACACCAATGAGCCTAAAAGGGCCAGGGATGAATTGTGAAAGCATGGGGCCCAATTAAAACCTGGTACAATTATGCCACCATGGAGGCCAAGAATCAAATGATTCATTGTGACATCAAGTGGCCTAAAAGGGCATGGGATGCATTGTGACACCACAGGGGTTAAGAGAAGCAAGGATCCATTGTGACCGAAGGCAGGCTAACAATCTTAGAATCCCTTTTGACACCAGGGGGTGCAAAAGGACCACGGATGAACTGTGACAGCATGGGGACCAATAGAAACAAGGGACTATTATGACACCATGGAGGCCAAGAATCAAATGATTCATTGTGACATCAAGTGGCCTAAAATGGCATGGAATGCATTGTGACACCACAGAGGTTAAGAGAAGCAAGGAACCATTGTGACCCAATGGAGGCTAACAACCTAATGGTCCCTTGTGACACCAATGGGCCTAAAAGGGCCAGGGATGAATTGTGAAAGCATGGGGCCCAATTAAAACCTGGTACAATTATGCCACCATGGAGGCCAAAAATGAAATGATTCATTGTGACATCAAGTGGCCTAAAAGGGCATGGGATGCATTGTGACACCACAGGGGTTAAGAGAAGCAAGGAACCATTGTGACCCAAGGCAGGCTAACAATCTTAGAATCCCTTTTCACACCAGGGGGCGCAAAAGGACCACGGATGAACTGTGACAGCATGGGGACCTATAGAAGCAAGAAACCGTTATGACACCATGAAGGCAAAGAATCAAATGGTTCATTGTAAGACCAAGTGGCCTAAAAGGTCTTGGAATGCATTGTGACACCACAGAGGTTAAGAGAAGCAAGGAACCATTGTGACCCAATGCAGGCTAACAATCTAATGATCCATTGTGACACCAGGGGTTGCAATAGGGCCAGGGATGAATTGTGAAAGCATGGGGCACAATAAAAACATGGAAATATTATGACACAATAGAGACCAAGACTCAAATGATTCATTGTAACACCAAGTGGCCTAAAAGGGCATGGGTTGCATTGTGACACCACAGGGCCATAGAGAAGCAAGGAACCATTGTGTCCCAATGCAGGCTAACAATCTAATGATCCCTTGTGACACCAGGGGGCCTAAAATGGCCAGGGATGGATTGTTACAGCACGGGGACCAATAGAAGCAAGGATCTATTATGTCACCATGGAGGCCAAGAATCAAATGATTCATTGTGACATCAAGTGGCCTAAAAGGGCATGGGATGCATTGTGACACCACAGGGGTTAAGCGAAGCAAGAATCCATTGTGACCCAATGGAGGCTAATAATCCCAGGATCCCATTTGACACCAGAGGGCGTAAAAGGGCCAGGGATGAATTGTGACAGCATGGGGCCCAATAGAAACAAGGAACCATTATGACACCATGGAGGCCAAGAATCAAATGATTCATTGTGACATCAAGTGGCCTAAAATGGCATGGAATGCATTGTGACACCACAGAGGTTAAGAGAAGCAAGGAACCATTGTGACCCAATGCAGGCTAACAATCTAATGGTCCCTTGTGACACCAATGGGCCTAAAAGGGCCAGGGATGAATTGTGAAAGCATGGGGCCCAATTAAAACCTGGTACAATTATGCCACCATGGAGGCCAAAAATCAAATGATTCATTGTGACATCAAGTGGCCTAAAAGGGCATGGGATGCATTGTGGCACCACAGGGGTTAAGAGAAGCAAGGAACCATTGTGACCCAAGGCAGGCTAACAATCTTAGAATCCCTTTTGACACCAGGGGGCGCAAAAGGACCACGGATGAACTGTGACTGCATGGGGACCTATAGAAGCAAGGAACCATTATGACACCATGAAGGCAAAGAATCAAATGGTTCATTGTAAGACCAAGTGGGCTAAAAGGTCTTGGAATGCATTGTGACACCACAGAGGTTAAGAGAAGCAAGGAACCATTGTGACCCAATGCAGGCTAACAATCTAATGATCCATTGTGACACCAGGGGTTGCAATAGGGCCAGGGATGAATTGTGAAAGCATGGGGCACAATAATAACATGGAAATATTATGACACAATAGAGACCAAGACTCAAATGATTCATTGTAACACCAAGTGGCCTAAAAGGGCATGGGATGCATTGTGACACCACAGGGCCTAAGAGAAGCAAGGAACCATTGTGACCCAATGCAGGCTAACAATCTAATGATCCCTTGTGACACCAGGGGGCCTAAGATGGCCAGGGATGGATTGTTACAGCACGGGGACCAAAAGAAGCAAGGATCTATTATGTCACTATGGAGGCCAAGAATCAAATGATTCATTGACATCAAGTGGCCTAAAAGGGCATGGGATGCATTGTGACACCACAGGGGTTAAGAGAAGCAAGGAACCATTGTGACCCAATGGAGGCTAATAATCCCAGGATCCCATTTGACACCAGGGGGCGTAAAAGGGCCAGGGATGAATTGTGACAGCATGGGGCCCAATAGAAACAAGGAACCATTATGACACCATGGAGGCCAAGAATCAAATGATTCATTGTGACATCAAGTGGCCTAAAATGGCATGGAATGCATTGTGACACCACAGAGGTTAAGAGAAGCAAGGAACCATTGTGACCCAATGGAGGCTAACAATCTAATGGTCCCTTGTGACACCAATGAGCCTAAAAGGGCCAGGGATGAATTGTGAAAGCATGGGGCCCAATTAAAACCTGGTACAATTATGCCACCATGGAGGCCAAGAATCAAATGATTCATTGTGACATCAAGTGGCCTAAAAGGGCATGGGATGCATTGTGACACCACAGGGGTTAAGAGAAGCAAGGATCCATTGTGACCGAAGGCAGGCTAACAATCTTAGAATCCCTTTTGACACCAGGGGGTGCAAAAGGACCACGGATGAACTGTGACAGCATGGGGACCAATAGAAACAAGGGACTATTATGACACCATGGAGGCCAAGAATCAAATGATTCATTGTGACATCAAGTGGCCTAAAATGGCATGGAATGCATTGTGACACCACAGAGGTTAAGAGAAGCAAGGAACCATTGTGACCCAATGGAGGCTAACAACCTAATGGTCCCTTGTGACACCAATGGGCCTAAAAGGGCCAGGGATGAATTGTGAAAGCATGGGGCCCAATTAAAACCTGGTACAATTATGCCACCATGGAGGCCAAAAATGAAATGATTCATTGTGACATCAAGTGGCCTAAAAGGGCATGGGATGCATTGTGACACCACAGGGGTTAAGAGAAGCAAGGAACCATTGTGACCCAATGCAGGCTAACAATCTAATGATCCCTTTTGACACCAGGGGGCGCAAAAGGACCACGGATGAACTGTGACAGCATGGGGCCCAATAGAAACAAGGAACCATTATGACACCATGGAGGCCAAGAATCAAATGATTCATTGTGACGTCAAGTGGCCTAAAATGGCATGGAATGCATTGTGACACCACAGAGGTTAAGAGAAGCAAGGAACCATTGTTACCCAATGGAGGCTAACAATCTAATGGTCCCTTGTGACACCAATGGGCCTAAAAGGGCCAGGGATGAATTGTGAAAGCATGGGGCCCAATTAAAACCTGGTACAATTATGCCACCATGGAGGCCAAAAATCAAATGATTCATTGTGACATCAAGTGGCCTAAAAGGGCATGGGATGCATTGTGACACCACAGGGGTTAAGAGAAGCAAGGATCCATTGTGACCCAATGGAGGCTAATAATCCCAGGATCCCATTTGACACCAGGGGGCGTAAAAGGGCCAGGGATGAATTGTGACAGCATGGGGCCCAATAGAAACAAGGAAGCATTATGCCACCATGGAGGCCAAGAATCAAATGATTCATTGTGACATCAAGTGGCCTAAAATGGCATGGAATGCATTGTGACACCACAGAGGTGAAGAGAAGCAAGGAACCATTGTTACCCAATGGAGGCTAACAATCTAATGGTCCCTTGTGACACCAATGGGCCTAAAAGGGCCAGGGATGAATTGTGAAATCATGGGGCCCAATTAAAACCTGGTACAATTATGCCACCATGGAGGCCAAGAATCAAATGATTCATTGTGACATCAAGTGGCCTAAAAGGGCATGGGATGCATTGTGACACCACAGGGGTTAAGAGAAGCAAGGAACCATTGTGACCCAAGGCAGGCTAACAATCTTAGAATCCCTTTTGACACCAGGGGGCGCAAAAGGACCACGGATGAACTGTGACAGCATGGGGACCTATAGAAGCAAGGAACCATTATGACACCATGAAGGCCAAGAATCAAATGGTTCATTGTAAGACCAAGTGGCCTAAAAGGGCTTGGAATGCATTGTGACACCACAGAGGTTAAGAGAAGCAAGGAACCATTGTGACCCAATGCAGGCTAACAATCTAATGATCCATAGTGACACCAGGGGTTGCAATAGGGCCAGGGATGAATTGTGAAAGCATGGGGCACAATAAAAACATGGAAATATTATGACACAATAGAGACCAAGACTCAAATGATTCATTGTAACACCAAGTGGCCTAAAAGGGCATGGGATGCATTGTGACACCACAGGGGCTATGAGAAGCAAGGAACCATTGTGACCCAATGCAGGCTAACAATCTAATGATCCCTTGTGACACCAGGGGGACTAAAATGGCCAGGGATGGATTGTTACAGCACGGGGACCAATAGAAGCAAGGATCTATTATGTCACCATGGAGGCCAAGAATCAAATGATTCATTGTGACATCAAGTGGCCTAAAAGGGCATGGGATGCATTGTGACACCACAGGGGTTAAGAGAAGCAAGGATCCATTGTGACCCAATGGAGGCTAATAATCCCAGGATCCCATTTGACACCAGGGGGCGTAAAAGGGCCAGGGATGAATTGTGACAGCATGGGGCCCAATAGAAGCAAGGAACCATTATGACACCATGGAGGCCAAGAATCAAATGATTCATTGTGACATCAAGTGGCCTAAAATGGCATGGAATGCATTGTGGCACCACAGGGGTTAAGAGAAGCAAGGAACCATTGTGACCCAATGGAGGCTAACAATCTAATGGTCCCTTGTGACACCAATGAGCCTAAAAGGGCCAGGGATGAATTGTGAAAGCATGGGGCCCAATTAAAACCTGGTACAATTATGCCGCCATGGAGGCAAAGAATCAAATGATTCATTGTGACATCAAGTGGCCTAAAAGGGCATGGGATGCATTGTGACACCACAGGGGTTTAAGAGAATCAAGGATCCATTCTGACCCAAGGCAGGCTAACAATCTTAGAATCCCTTTTGACACCAGGGGGCGCAAAAGGACCACGGATGAATTGTGACAGCATGGGGCCCAATAGAAACAACGAACCATGATGACACCATGGAGGCCAAGAATCAAATGATTCATTGTGACATCAAGTGGCCTAAAATGGCATGGAATGCATTGTGACACCACAGAGGTTAAGAGAAGCAAGGAACCATTGTTACCCAATGGAGTCTTACAATCTAATGGTCCCTTGTGACACCAATGAGCCTAAAAGGGCCAGGGATGAATTGTGAAAGCATGGGGCCCAATTAAAACCTGGTACAATTATGCCACCATGGAGGCCAAAAATCAAATGATTCATTGTGACATCAAGTGGCCTAAAAGGGCATGGGATGCATTGTGACACCACAGGGGTTAAGAGAAGCAAGGAACCATTGTGACCCAAGGCAGGCTAACAATCTTAGAATGCCTTTTGACACCAGGGGGCGCAAAAGGACCACGGATGAACTGTGACAGCATGGGGACCTATAGAAGCAAGAAACCATTATGACACCATGAAGGCAAAGAATCAAATGGTTCATTGTAAGACCAAGTGGCCTAAAAGGTCTTGGAATGCATTGTGACACCACAGAGGTTAAGAGAAGCAAGGAACCATTGTGACCCAATGCAGGCTAACAATCTAATGATCCATTGTGACACCAGGGGTTGCAATAGGGCCAGGGATGAATTGTGAAAGCATGGGACACAATAAAAACATGGAAATATTATGACACAATAGAGACCAAGACTCAAATGATTCATTGTAACACCAAGTGGCCTAAAAGGGCATGGGTTGCATTGTGACACCACAGGGCCATAGAGAAGCAAGGAACCATTGTGTCCCAATGCAGGCTAACAATCTAATGATCCCTTGTGACACCAGGGGGCCTAAAATGGCCAGGGATGGATTGTTACAGCACGGGGACCAATAGAAGCAAGGATCTATTATGTCACCATGGAGGCCAAGAATCAAATGATTCATTGTGACATCAAGTGGCCTAAAAGGGCATGGGATGCATTGTGACACCACAGGGGTTAAGCGAAGCAAGAATCCATTGTGACCCAATGGAGGCTAATAATCCCAGGATCCCATTTGACACCAGGGGGCGTAAAAGGGCCAGGGATGAATTGTGACAGCATGGGGCCCAATAGAAACAAGGAACCATTATGACACCATGGAGGCCAAGAATCAAATGATTCATTGTGACATCAAGTGGCCTAAAATGGCATGGAATGCATTGTGACACCACAGAGGTTAAGAGAAGCAAGGAACCATTGTGACCCAATGCAGGCTAACAATCTAATGGTCCCTTGTGACACCAATGGGCCTAAAAGGGCCAGGGATGAATTGTGAAAGCATGGGGCCCAATTAAAACCTGGTACAATTATGCCACCATGGAGGCCAAAAATCAAATGATTCATTGTGACATCAAGTGGCCTAAAAGGGCATGGGATGCATTGTGGCACCACAGGGGTTAAGAGAAGCAAGGAACCATTGTGACCCAAGGCAGGCTAACAATCTTAGAATCCCTTTTGACACCAGGGGGCGCAAAAGGACAACGGATGAACTGTGACTGCATGGGGACCTATAGAAGCAAGGAACCATTATGACACCATGAAGGCCAAGAATCAAATGGTTCATTGTAAGACCAAGTGGGCTAAAAGGTCTTGGAATGCATTGTGACACCACAGAGGTTAAGAGAAGCAAGGAACCATTGTGACCCAATGCAGGCTAACAATCTAATGATCCATTGTGACACCAGGGGTTGCAATAGGGCCAGGGATGAATTGTGAAAGCATGGGGCACAATAAAAACATGGAAATATTATGACACAATAGAGACCAAGACTCAAATGATTCATTGTAACACCAAGTGGCCTAAAAGGCCATGGGATGCATTGTGACACCACAGGGCCTAAGAGAAGCAAGGAACCATTGTGACCCAATGCAGGCTAACAATCTAATGATCCCTTGTGACACCAGGGGGCCTAAGATGGCCAGGGATGGATTGTTACAGCACGGGGACCAAAAGAAGCAAGGATCTATTATGTCACTATGGAGGCCAAGAATCAAATGATTCATTGACATCAAGTGGCCTAAAAGGGCATGGGATGCATTGTGACACCACAGGGGTTAAGAGAAGCAAGGAACCATTGTGACCCAATGGAGGCTAATAATCCCAGGATCCCATTTGACACCAGGGGGCGTAAAAGGGCCAGGGATGAATTGTGACAGCATGGGGCCCAATAGAAACAAGGAACCATTATGACACCATGGAGGCCAAGAATCAAATGATTCATTGTGACATCAAGTGGCCTAAAATGGCATGGAATGCATTGTGACACCACAGAGGTTAAGAGAAGCAAGGAACCATTGTGACCCAATGGAGGCTAACAATCTAATGGTCCCTTGTGACACCAATGAGCCTAAAAGGGCCAGGGATGAATTGTGAAAGCATGGGGCCCAATTAAAACCTGGTACAATTATTCCACCATGGAGGCCAAGAATCAAATGATTCATTGTGACATCAAGTGGCCTAAAAGGGCATGGGATGCATTGTGACACCACAGGGGTTAAGAGAAGCAAGGATCCATTGTGACCCAAGGCAGGCTAACAATCTTAGAATCCCTTTTGACACCAGGGGGTGCAAAAGGACCACGGATGAACTGTGACAGCATGGGGACCAATAGAAACAAGGGACTATTATGACACCATGGAGGCCAAGAATCAAATGATTCATTGTGACATCAAGTGGCCTAAAATGGCATGGAATGCATTGTGACACCACAGAGGTTAAGAGAAACAAGGAACCATTGTTACCCAATGGAGGCTAACAACCTAATGGTCCCTTGTGACACCAATGGGCCTAAAAGGAGCAGTAATGAATTGTGAAAGCATGGGGCCCAATTAAAACCTGGTACAATTATGCCACCATGGAGGCCAAAAATGAAATGATTCATTGTGACATCAAGTGGCCTAAAAGGGCATGGGATGCATTGTGACACCACAGGGGTTAAGAGAAGCAAGGAACCATTGTGACCCAAGGCAGGCTAACAATCTTAGAATCCCTTTTGACACCAGGGGGTGCAAAAGGACCACGGATGAACTGTGACAGCATGGGGACCTATAGAAGCAAGGAACCATTATGACACCATGAAGGCCAAGAATCAAATGGTTCATTGTAAGACCAAGTGGCCTAAAAGGGCTTGGAATGCATTGTGACACCACAGAGGTTAAGAGAAGCAAGGAACCATTGTGACCCAATGCAGGCTAACAATCTAATGATCCATTGTGACACCAGGGGTTGCAATAGGGCCAGGGATGAATTGTGAAAGCATGGGCACAATAAAAACATGGAAATATTATGACACAATAGAGACCAAGACTCAAATGATTCATTGTAACACCAAGTGGCCTAAAAGGGCATGGGATGCATTGTGACACCACAGGGGCTATGAGAAGCAAGGAACCATTGTGACCCAATGCAGGCTAACAATCTAATGATCCCTTGTGACACCAGGGGGCCTAAAATGGCAAGGGATGGATTGTTACAGCACGGGGACCAATAGAAGCAAGGATCTATTATGTCACCATGGAGGCCAAGAATCAAATGATTCATTGTGACATCAAGTGGCCTAAAAGGGCATGGGATGCATTGTGACACCACAGGGGTTAAGAGAAGCAAGGATCCATTGTGACCCAATGGAGGCTAATAATCCCAGGATCCCATTTGACACCAGGGGGCGTAAAAGGGCCAGGGATGAATTGTGACAGCATGGGGCCCAATACAAACAAGGAACCATTATGACACCATGGAGGCCAAGAATCAAATGATTCATTGTGACATCAAGTGGCCTAAAACGGCATGGAATGCATTGTGACACCACAGAGGTTAAGAGAAGCAAGGAACCATTGTGACCCAATGCAGGCTAACAATCTAATGGTCCCTTGTGACACCAATGAGCCTAAAAGGGCCAGGGATGAATTGTGAAAGCATGGGGCCCAATTAAAACCTGGTACAATTATGCCACCATGTAGGCCAAAAATCAAATGATTCATTGTGACATCAAGTGGCCTAAAAGGGCATGGGATGCATTGTGACACCACAGGGCTTAAGAGAAGCAAGGAACCATTGTGACCCAAGGCAGGCTAACAATCTTAGAATCCCTTTTGACACCAGGGGGCGCAAAAGGACCACGGATGAACTGTGACAGCATGGGGACCTATAGAAGCAAGAAACCATTATGACACCATGAAGGCAAAGAATCAAATGGTTCATTGTAAGACCAAGTGGCCTAAAAGGGCTTGGAATGCATTGTGACACCACAGAGGTTAAGAGAAGCAAGGAACCATTGTGACCCAATGCAGGCTAACAATCTAATGATCCATTGTGACACCAGGGGTTGCAATAGGGCCAGGGATGAATTGTGAAAGCATGGGGCACAATAAAAACATGGAAATATTATGACACAATAGAGACCAAGACTCAAATGATTCATTGTAACACCAAGTGGCCTAAAAGGGCATGGGTTGCATTGTGACACCACAGGGCCTAAGAGAAGCAAGGAACCATTGTGACCCAATGCGGGCTAACAATCTAATGATCCCTTGTGACACCAGGGGGCCTAAAATGGCCAGGGATGGATTGTTACAGCACGGGGACCAATAGAAGCAAGGATCTATTATGTCACCATGGAGGCCAAGAATCAAATGATTCATTGTGACATCAAGTGGCCTAAAAGGGCATGGGATGCATTGTGACACCACAGGGGTTAAGAGAAGCAAGGATCCATTGTGACCCAATGGAGGCTAATAATCCCAGGATCCCATTTGACACCAGGGGGCGCAAAAGGACCACGGATGAACTGTGACAGCATGGGGCCCAATAGAAACAAGGAACTATTATGACACCATGGAGGCCAAGAATCAAATGATTCATTGTGACATCAAGTGGCCTAAAACGGCATGGAATGCATTGTGACACCACAGAGGTTAAGAGAAGCAAGGAACCATTGTGACCCAATGCAGGCTAACAATCTAATGGTCCCTTGTGACACCAATGAGCCTAAAAGGGCCAGGGATGAATTGTGAAAGCATGGGGCCCAATTAAAACCTGGTACAATTATGCCACCATGTAGGCCAAAAATCAAATGATTCATTGTGACATCAAGTGGCCTAAAAGGGCATGGGATGCATTGTGACACCACAGGGCTTAAGAGAAGCAAGGAACCATTGTGACCCAAGGCAGGCTAACAATCTTAGAATCCCTTTTGACACCAGGGGGCGCAAAAGGACCACGGATGAACTGTGACAGCATGGGGACCTATAGAAGCAAGAAACCATTATGACACCATGAAGGCAAAGAATCAAATGGTTCATTGTAAGACCAAGTGGCCTAAAAGGGCTTGGAATGCATTGTGACACCACAGAGGTTAAGAGAAGCAAGGAACCATTGTGACCCAATGCAGGCTAACAATCTAATGATCCATTGTGACACCAGGGGTTGCAATAGGGCCAGGGATGAATTGTGAAAGCATGGGGCACAATAAAAACATGGAAATATTATGACACAATAGAGACCAAGACTCAAATGATTCATTGTAACACCAAGTGGCCTAAAAGGGCATGGGTTGCATTGTGACACCACAGGGCCTAAGAGAAGCAAGGAACCATTGTGACCCAATGCGGGCTAACAATCTAATGATCCCTTGTGACACCAGGGGGCCTAAAATGGCCAGGGATGGATTGTTACAGCACGGGGACCAATAGAAGCAAGGATCTATTATGTCACCATGGAGGCCAAGAATCAAATGATTCATTGTGACATCAAGTGGCCTTAAAGGGCATGGGATGCATTGTGACACCACAGAGGTTAAGAGAAGCAAGGATCCATTGTGACCCAATGGAGGCTAATAATCCCAGGATCCCATTTGACACCAGGGGGCGAAAAAGGGCCAGGGATGAATTGTGACAGCATGGGGCCCAATAGAAACAAGGAACCATTATGCCACCATGGAGGCCAAGAATCAAATGATTCATTGTGACATCAAGTGGCCTAAAATGGCATGGAATGCATTGTGACACCACAGAGGTTAAGAGAAGCAAGGAACCATTGTTACCCAAGGCAGGCTAACAATCTAATGGTCCCATGTGACACCAATGGGCCTAAAAGGGCCAGGGATGAATTATGAAAGCATGGGGCCCAATTAAAACCTGGTACAATTATGCCACCATGGAGGCCAAAAATCAAATGATTCATTGTGACATCAAGTGGCCTAAAAGGGCATGGGATGCATTGTGACACCACAGGGGTTAAGAGAAGCAAGGATCCATTGTGACCCAATGGAGGCTAATAATCCCAGGATCCCATTTGACACCAGGGGGCGCAAAAGGACCACGGATGAACTGTGACAGCATGGGGCCCAATAGAAACAAGGAACTATTATGACACCATGGAGGCCAAGAATCAAATGATTCATTGTGACATCAAGTGGCCTAAAACGGCATGGAATGCATTGTGACACCACAGAGGTTAAGAGAAGCAAGGAACCATTGTGACCCAATGCAGGCTAACAATCTAATGGTCCCTTGTGACACCAATGAGCCTAAAAGGGCCAGGGATGAATTGTGAAAGCATGGGGCCCAATTAAAACCTGGTACAATTATGCCACCATGTAGGCCAAAAATCAAATGATTCATTGTGACATCAAGTGGCCTAAAAGGGCATGGGATGCATTGTGACACCACAGGGCTTAAGAGAAGCAAGGAACCATTGTGACCCAAGGCAGGCTAACAATCTTAGAATCCCTTTTGACACCAGGGGGCGCAAAAGGACCACGGATGAACTGTGACAGCATGGGGACCTATAGAAGCAAGAAACCATTATGACACCATGAAGGCAAAGAATCAAATGGTTCATTGTAAGACCAAGTGGCCTAAAAGGGCTTGGAATGCATTGTGACACCACAGAGGTTAAGAGAAGCAAGGAACCATTGTGACCCAATGCAGGCTAACAATCTAATGATCCATTGTGACACCAGGGGTTGCAATAGGGCCAGGGATGAATTGTGAAAGCATGGGGCACAATAAAAACATGGAAATATTATGACACAATAGAGACCAAGACTCAAATGATTCATTGTAACACCAAGTGGCCTAAAAGGGCATGGGTTTCATTGTGACACCACAGGGCCTAAGAGAAGCAAGGAACCATTGTGACCCAATGCGGGCTAACAATCTAATGATCCCTTGTGACACCAGGGGGCCTAAAATGGCCAGGGATGGATTGTTACAGCACGGGGACCAATAGAAGCAAGGATCTATTATGTCACCATGGAGGCCAAGAATCAAATGATTCATTGTGACATCAAGTGGCCTAAAAGGGCATGGGATGCATTGTGACACCACAGGGGTTAAGAGAAGTAAGGAACCATTGTGACACAAGGCAGGCTAACAATCTTAGAATCCCTTTTGACACCAGGGGGCGCAAAAGGACCACGGATGAACTGTGACAGCATGGGGCCCAATAGAAACAAGGAACTATTATGACACCATGGAGGCCAAGAATCAAATGATTCATTGTGACATCAAGTGGCCTAAAATGGCATGGAATGCATTGTGACACCACAGAGGTTAAGAGAAGCAAGGAACCATTGTGACCCAATGGAGGCTAACAATCTAATGGTCCCTTGTGACACCAATGGGCCTAGAAGGGCCAGGGATGAATTGTGAAAGCATGGGGCCCAATTAAAACCTGGTACAATTATGCCACCATGGAGGCCAAAAATCAAATGATTCATTGTGACATCAAGTGGCCTAAAAGGGCATGGGATGCATTGTGACACCACAGGGGTTAAGAGAAGCAAGGAACCATTGTGACCCAAGGCAGGCTAACAATCTTAGAATCCCTTTTGACACCAGGGGGCGCAAAAGGACCACGGATGAACTGTGACAGCATGGGGACCTATAGAAGCAAGGAACCATTATGACACCATGAAGGCCAAGAATCAAATGGTTCATTGTAAGACCAAGTGGCCTAAAAGGGCTTGGAATGCATTGTGACACCACAGAGGTTAAGAGAAGCAAGGAACCATTGTGACCCAATGCAGGCTAACAATCTAATGATCCATTGTGACACCAGGGGTTGCAATAGGGCCAGGGATGAATTGTGAAAGCATGGGCACAATAAAAACATGGAAATATTATGACACAATAGAGACCAAGACTCAAATGATTCATTGTAACACCAAGTGGCCTAAAAGGGCATGGGATGCATTGTGACACCACAGGGGCTATGAGAAGCAAGGAACCATTGTGACCCAATGCAGGCTAACAATCTAATGATCCCTTGTGACACCAGGGGGCCTAAAATGGCAAGGGATGGATTGTTACAGCACGGGGACCAATAGAAGCAAGGATCTATTATGTCACCATGGAGGCCAAGAATCAAATGATTCATTGTGACATCAAGTGGCCTAAAAGGGCATGGGATGCATTGTGACACCACAGGGGTTAAGAGAAGCAAGGATCCATTGTGACCCAATGGAGGCTAATAATCCCAGGATCCCATTTGACACCAGGGGGCGTAAAAGGGCCAGGGATGAATTGTGACAGCATGGGGCCCAATACAAACAAGGAACCATTATGACACCATGGAGGCCAAGAATCAAATGATTCATTGTGACATCAAGTGGCCTAAAACGGCATGGAATGCATTGTGACACCACAGAGGTTAAGAGAAGCAAGGAACCATTGTGACCCAATGCAGGCTAACAATCTAATGGTCCCTTGTGACACCAATGAGCCTAAAAGGGCCAGGGATGAATTGTGAAAGCATGGGGCCCAATTAAAACCTGGTACAATTATGCCACCATGTAGGCCAAAAATCAAATGATTCATTGTGACATCAAGTGGCCTAAAAGGGCATGGGATGCATTGTGACACCACAGGGCTTAAGAGAAGCAAGGAACCATTGTGACCCAAGGCAGGCTAACAATCTTAGAATCCCTTTTGACACCAGGGGGCGCAAAAGGACCACGGATGAACTGTGACAGCATGGGGACCTATAGAAGCAAGAAACCATTATGACACCATGAAGGCAAAGAATCAAATGGTTCATTGTAAGACCAAGTGGCCTAAAAGGGCTTGGAATGCATTGTGACACCACAGAGGTTAAGAGAAGCAAGGAACCATTGTGACCCAATGCAGGCTAACAATCTAATGATCCATTGTGACACCAGGGGTTGCAATAGGGCCAGGGATGAATTGTGAAAGCATGGGGCACAATAAAAACATGGAAATATTATGACACAATAGAGACCAAGACTCAAATGATTCATTGTAACACCAAGTGGCCTAAAAGGGCATGGGTTGCATTGTGACACCACAGGGCCTAAGAGAAGCAAGGAACCATTGTGACCCAATGCGGGCTAACAATCTAATGATCCCTTGTGACACCAGGGGGCCTAAAATGGCCAGGGATGGATTGTTACAGCACGGGGACCAATAGAAGCAAGGATCTATTATGTCACCATGGAGGCCAAGAATCAAATGATTCATTGTGACATCAAGTGGCCTAAAAGGGCATGGGATGCATTGTGACACCACAGGGGTTAAGAGAAGCAAGGATCCATTGTGACCCAATGGAGGCTAATAATCCCAGGATCCCATTTGACACCAGGGGGCGCAAAAGGACCACGGATGAACTGTGACAGCATGGGGCCCAATAGAAACAAGGAACTATTATGACACCATGGAGGCCAAGAATCAAATGATTCATTGTGACATCAAGTGGCCTAAAACGGCATGGAATGCATTGTGACACCACAGAGGTTAAGAGAAGCAAGGAACCATTGTGACCCAATGCAGGCTAACAATCTAATGGTCCCTTGTGACACCAATGAGCCTAAAAGGGCCAGGGATGAATTGTGAAAGCATGGGGCCCAATTAAAACCTGGTACAATTATGCCACCATGTAGGCCAAAAATCAAATGATTCATTGTGACATCAAGTGGCCTAAAAGGGCATGGGATGCATTGTGACACCACAGGGCTTAAGAGAAGCAAGGAACCATTGTGACCCAAGGCAGGCTAACAATCTTAGAATCCCTTTTGACACCAGGGGGCGCAAAAGGACCACGGATGAACTGTGACAGCATGGGGACCTATAGAAGCAAGAAACCATTATGACACCATGAAGGCAAAGAATCAAATGGTTCATTGTAAGACCAAGTGGCCTAAAAGGGCTTGGAATGCATTGTGACACCACAGAGGTTAAGAGAAGCAAGGAACCATTGTGACCCAATGCAGGCTAACAATCTAATGATCCATTGTGACACCAGGGGTTGCAATAGGGCCAGGGATGAATTGTGAAAGCATGGGGCACAATAAAAACATGGAAATATTATGACACAATAGAGACCAAGACTCAAATGATTCATTGTAACACCAAGTGGCCTAAAAGGGCATGGGTTGCATTGTGACACCACAGGGCCTAAGAGAAGCAAGGAACCATTGTGACCCAATGCGGGCTAACAATCTAATGATCCCTTGTGACACCAGGGGGCCTAAAATGGCCAGGGATGGATTGTTACAGCACGGGGACCAATAGAAGCAAGGATCTATTATGTCACCATGGAGGCCAAGAATCAAATGATTCATTGTGACATCAAGTGGCCTTAAAGGGCATGGGATGCATTGTGACACCACAGAGGTTAAGAGAAGCAAGGATCCATTGTGACCCAATGGAGGCTAATAATCCCAGGATCCCATTTGACACCAGGGGGCGAAAAAGGGCCAGGGATGAATTGTGACAGCATGGGGCCCAATAGAAACAAGGAACCATTATGCCACCATGGAGGCCAAGAATCAAATGATTCATTGTGACATCAAGTGGCCTAAAATGGCATGGAATGCATTGTGACACCACAGAGGTTAAGAGAAGCAAGGAACCATTGTTACCCAAGGCAGGCTAACAATCTAATGGTCCCATGTGACACCAATGGGCCTAAAAGGGCCAGGGATGAATTATGAAAGCATGGGGCCCAATTAAAACCTGGTACAATTATGCCACCATGGAGGCCAAAAATCAAATGATTCATTGTGACATCAAGTGGCCTAAAAGGGCATGGGATGCATTGTGACACCACAGGGGTTAAGAGAAGCAAGGATCCATTGTGACCCAATGGAGGCTAATAATCCCAGGATCCCATTTGACACCAGGGGGCGCAAAAGGACCACGGATGAACTGTGACAGCATGGGGCCCAATAGAAACAAGGAACTATTATGACACCATGGAGGCCAAGAATCAAATGATTCATTGTGACATCAAGTGGCCTAAAACGGCATGGAATGCATTGTGACACCACAGAGGTTAAGAGAAGCAAGGAACCATTGTGACCCAATGCAGGCTAACAATCTAATGGTCCCTTGTGACACCAATGAGCCTAAAAGGGCCAGGGATGAATTGTGAAAGCATGGGGCCCAATTAAAACCTGGTACAATTATGCCACCATGTAGGCCAAAAATCAAATGATTCATTGTGACATCAAGTGGCCTAAAAGGGCATGGGATGCATTGTGACACCACAGGGCTTAAGAGAAGCAAGGAACCATTGTGACCCAAGGCAGGCTAACAATCTTAGAATCCCTTTTGACACCAGGGGGCGCAAAAGGACCACGGATGAACTGTGACAGCATGGGGACCTATAGAAGCAAGAAACCATTATGACACCATGAAGGCAAAGAATCAAATGGTTCATTGTAAGACCAAGTGGCCTAAAAGGGCTTGGAATGCATTGTGACACCACAGAGGTTAAGAGAAGCAAGGAACCATTGTGACCCAATGCAGGCTAACAATCTAATGATCCATTGTGACACCAGGGGTTGCAATAGGGCCAGGGATGAATTGTGAAAGCATGGGGCACAATAAAAACATGGAAATATTATGACACAATAGAGACCAAGACTCAAATGATTCATTGTAACACCAAGTGGCCTAAAAGGGCATGGGTTTCATTGTGACACCACAGGGCCTAAGAGAAGCAAGGAACCATTGTGACCCAATGCGGGCTAACAATCTAATGATCCCTTGTGACACCAGGGGGCCTAAAATGGCCAGGGATGGATTGTTACAGCACGGGGACCAATAGAAGCAAGGATCTATTATGTCACCATGGAGGCCAAGAATCAAATGATTCATTGTGACATCAAGTGGCCTAAAAGGGCATGGGATGCATTGTGACACCACAGGGGTTAAGAGAAGTAAGGAACCATTGTGACACAAGGCAGGCTAACAATCTTAGAATCCCTTTTGACACCAGGGGGCGCAAAAGGACCACGGATGAACTGTGACAGCATGGGGCCCAATAGAAACAAGGAACTATTATGACACCATGGAGGCCAAGAATCAAATGATTCATTGTGACATCAAGTGGCCTAAAATGGCATGGAATGCATTGTGACACCACAGAGGTTAAGAGAAGCAAGGAACCATTGTGACCCAATGGAGGCTAACAATCTAATGGTCCCTTGTGACACCAATGGGCCTAGAAGGGCCAGGGATGAATTGTGAAAGCATGGGGCCCAATTAAAACCTGGTACAATTATGCCACCATGGAGGCCAAAAATCAAATGATTCATTGTGACATCAAGTGGCCTAAAAGGGCATGGGATGCATTGTGACACCACAGGGGTTAAGAGAAGCAAGGAACCATTGTGACCCAAGGCAGGCTAACAATCTTAGAATCCCTTTTGACACCAGGGGGCGCAAAAGGACCACGGATGAACTGTGACAGCATGGGGACCTATAGAAGCAAGGAACCATTATGACACCATGAAGGCCAAGAATCAAATGGTTCATTGTAAGACCAAGTGGCCTAAAAGGGCTTGGAATGCATTGTGACACCACAGAGGTTAAGAGAAGCAAGGAACCATTGTGACCCAATGCAGGCTAACAATCTAATGATCCATTGTGACACCAGGGGTTGCAATAGGGCCAGGGATGAATTGTGAAAGCATGGGGCACAATAAAAACATGGAAATATTATGACACAATAGAGACCAAGACTCAAATGATTCATTGTAACACCAAGTGGCCAAAAAGGGCATGGGATGCATTGTGACACCACAGGGCCTAAGAGAAGCAAGGAACCATTGTGACCCAATGCAGGCTAACAATCTAATGATCCCTTGTGACACCAGGGGGCCTAAAATGGCCAGGGATGGATTGTTACAGCACGGGGACCAATAGAAGCAAGGATCTATTATGTCACCATGGAGGCCAAGAATCAAATGGTTCATTGTGACATCAAGTGGCCTAAAAGGGCATGGGATGCATTGTGACACCACAGAGGTTAAGAGAAGCAAGGATCCATTGTGACCCAATGGAGGCTAATAATCCCAGGATCCCATTTGACACCAGGGGGTGAAAAAGGGCCAGGGATGAATTGTGACAGCATGGGGCCCAATAGAAACAAGGAACCATTATGCCACCATGGAGGCCAAGAATCAAATGATTCATTGTGACATCAAGTGGCCTAAAATGGCATGGAATGCATTGTGACACCACAGAGGTTAAGAGAAGCAAGGAAACATTGTTACCCAAGGCAGGCTAACAATCTAATGGTCCCATGTGACACCAATGGGCCTAAAAGGGCCAGGGATGAATTATGAAAGCATGGGGCCCAATTAAAACCTGGTACAATTATGCCACCATGGAGGCCAAAAATGAAATGATTCATTGTGACATCAAGTGGCCTAAAAGGGCATGGGATGCATTGTGACACCACAGGGGTTAAGAGAAGCAAGGATCCATTGTGACCCAATGGAGGCTAATAATCCCAGGATCCCATTTGACACCAGGGGGCGCAAAAGGACCACGGATGAACTGTGACAGCATGGGGCCCAATAGAAACAAGGAACTATTATGACACCATGGAGGCCAAGAATCAAATGATTCATTGTGACATCAAGTGGCCTAAAATGGCATGGAATGCATTGTGACACCACAGAGGTTAAGAGAAGCAAGGAACCATTGTTACCCAAGGCAGGCTAACAATCTAATGGTCCCTTGTGACACCAATGGGCCTAAAAGGCCCAGGGATGAATTGTGAAAGCATGGGGCCCAATTAAAACCTGGTACAATTATGCCACCATGGAGGCCAAAAATGAAATGATTCATTGTGACATCAAGTGGCCTAAAAGGGCATGGGATGCATTGTGACACCACAGGGGTTAAGAGAAGCAAGGAACCATTGTGACCCAAGGCAGGCTAACAATCTTAGAATCCCTTTTGACACCAGGGGGTGCAAAAGGACCACGGATGAACTGTGACAGCATGGGGACCTATAGAAGCAAGGAACCATTATGACACCATGAAGGCCAAGAATCAAATGGTTCATTGTAAGACCAAGTGGCCTAAAAGGGCTTGGAATGCATTGTGACACCACAGAGGTTAAGAGAAGCAAGGAACCATTGTGACCCAAGGCAGGCTAACAATCTTTGAATCCCTTTTGACACCAGGGGGCGCAAAAGGACCACGGATGAACTGTGACCGCATGGGGCCCAATAGAAACAAGGAACCATTATGACACCATGGAGGCCAAGAATCAAATGATTCATTGTGACATCAAGTGGCCTAAAATGGCATGGAATGCATTGTGACACCACAGAGGTTAAGAGAAGCAAGGAACCATTGTGACCCAATGCAGGCTAACAATCTAATGGTCCCTTGTGACACCAATGGGCCTAAAAGGGCCAGGGATGAATTGTGAAAGCATGGGGCCCAATTAAAACCTGGTACAATTATGCCACCATGGAGGCCAAAAATCAAATGATTCATTGTGACATCAAGTGGCCTAAAAGGGCATGGGATGCATTGTGGCACCACAGGGGTTAAGAGAAGCAAGGAACCATTGTGACCCAAGGCAGGCTAACAATCTTAGAATCCCTTTTGACACCAGGGGGCGCAAAAGGACAACGGATGAACTGTGACTGCATGGGGACCTATAGAAGCAAGGAACCATTATGACACCATGAAGGCCAAGAATCAAATGGTTCATTGTAAGACCAAGTGGGCTAAAAGGTCTTGGAATGCATTGTGACACCACAGAGGTTAAGAGAAGCAAGGAACCATTGTGACCCAATGCAGGCTAACAATCTAATGATCCATTGTGACACCAGGGGTTGCAATAGGGCCAGGGATGAATTGTGAAAGCATGGGGCACAATAAAAACATGGAAATATTATGACACAATAGAGACCAAGACTCAAATGATTCATTGTAACACCAAGTGGCCTAAAAGGCCATGGGATGCATTGTGACACCACAGGGCCTAAGAGAAGCAAGGAACCATTGTGACCCAATGCAGGCTAACAATCTAATGATCCCTTGTGACACCAGGGGGCCTAAGATGGCCAGGGATGGATTGTTACAGCACGGGGACCAAAAGAAGCAAGGATCTATTATGTCACTATGGAGGCCAAGAATCAAATGATTCATTGACATCAAGTGGCCTAAAAGGGCATGGGATGCATTGTGACACCACAGGGGTTAAGAGAAGCAAGGAACCATTGTGACCCAATGGAGGCTAATAATCCCAGGATCCCATTTGACACCAGGGGGCGTAAAAGGGCCAGGGATGAATTGTGACAGCATGGGGCCCAATAGAAACAAGGAACCATTATGACACCATGGAGGCCAAGAATCAAATGATTCATTGTGACATCAAGTGGCCTAAAATGGCATGGAATGCATTGTGACACCACAGAGGTTAAGAGAAGCAAGGAACCATTGTGACCCAATGGAGGCTAACAATCTAATGGTCCCTTGTGACACCAATGAGCCTAAAAGGGCCAGGGATGAATTGTGAAAGCATGGGGCCCAATTAAAACCTGGTACAATTATGCCACCATGGAGGCCAAGAATCAAATGATTCATTGTGACATCAAGTGGCCTAAAAGGGCATGGGATGCATTGTGACACCACAGGGGTTAAGAGAAGCAAGGATCCATTGTGACCCAAGGCAGGCTAACAATCTTAGAATCCCTTTTGACACCAGGGGGTGCAAAAGGACCACGGATGAACTGTGACAGCATGGGGACCAATAGAAACAAGGGACTATTATGACACCATGGAGGCCAAGAATCAAATGATTCATTGTGACATCAAGTGGCCTAAAATGGCATGGAATGCATTGTGACACCACAGAGGTTAAGAGAAACAAGGAACCATTGTTACCCAATGGAGGCTAACAACCTAATGGTCCCTTGTGACACCAATGGGCCTAAAAGGAGCAGTAATGAATTGTGAAAGCATGGGGCCCAATTAAAACCTGGTACAATTATGCCACCATGGAGGCCAAAAATGAAATGATTCATTGTGACATCAAGTGGCCTAAAAGGGCATGGGATGCATTGTGACACCACAGGGGTTAAGAGAAGCAAGGAACCATTGTGACCCAAGGCAGGCTAACAATCTTAGAATCCCTTTTGACACCAGGGGGTGCAAAAGGACCACGGATGAACTGTGACAGCATGGGGACCTATAGAAGCAAGGAACCATTATGACACCATGAAGGCCAAGAATCAAATGGTTCATTGTAAGACCAAGTGGCCTAAAAGGGCTTGGAATGCATTGTGACACCACAGAGGTTAAGAGAAGCAAGGAACCATTGTGACCCAATGCAGGCTAACAATCTAATGATCCATTGTGACACCAGGGGTTGCAATAGGGCCAGGGATGAATTGTGAAAGCATGGGCACAATAAAAACATGGAAATATTATGACACAATAGAGACCAAGACTCAAATGATTCATTGTAACACCAAGTGGCCTAAAAGGGCATGGGATGCATTGTGACACCACAGGGGCTATGAGAAGCAAGGAACCATTGTGACCCAATGCAGGCTAACAATCTAATGATCCCTTGTGACACCAGGGGGCCTAAAATGGCAAGGGATGGATTGTTACAGCACGGGGACCAATAGAAGCAAGGATCTATTATGTCACCATGGAGGCCAAGAATCAAATGATTCATTGTGACATCAAGTGGCCTAAAAGGGCATGGGATGCATTGTGACACCACAGGGGTTAAGAGAAGCAAGGAACCATTGTGACCCAAGGCAGGCTAACAATCTTAGAATCCCTTTTGACACCAGGGGGCGCAAAAGGACCACGGATGAACTGTGACAGCATGGGGACCTATAGAAGCAAGAAACCATTATGACACCATGAAGGCAAAGAATCAAATGGTTCATTGTAAGACCAAGTGGCCTAAAAGGGCTTGGAATGCATTGTGACACCACAGAGGTTAAGAGAAGCAAGGAACCATTGTGACCCAATGCAGGCTAACAATCTAATGATCCATTGTGACACCAGGGGTTGCAATAGGGCCAGGGATGAATTGTGAAAGCATGGGGCACAATAAAAACATGGAAATATTATGACACAATAGAGGCCAAGACTCAAATGATTCATTGTAACACCAAGTGGCCTAAAAGGGCATGGGATGCATTGTGACACCACAGGGGCTATGAGAAGCAAGGAACCATTGTGACCCAATGCAGGCTAACAATCTAATGATCCCTTGTGACACCAGGGGGCCTAAAATGGCCAGGGATGGATTGTTACAGCACCGGGACCAATAGAAGCAAGGATCTATTATGTCACCATGGAGGCCAAGAATCAAATGATTCATTGTGACATCAAGTGGCCTAAAAGGGCATGGGATGCATTGTGACACCACAGGGGTTAAGAGAAGCAAGGATCCATTGTGACCCAATGGAGGCTAATAATCCCAGGATCCCATTTGACACCAGGGGGCGTAAAAGGGCCAGGGATGAATTGTGACAGCATGGGGCCCAATACAAACAAGGAACCATTATGACACCATGGTGGCCAAGAATCAAATGATTCATTGTGACATCAAGTGGCCTAAAAGGGCATGGGATGCATTGTGACACCACAGGGGTTAAGAGAAGCAAGGATCCATTGTGACCCAAGGCAGGCTAACAATCTTAGAATCCCTTTTGACACCAGGGGGCGAAAAAGGACCACGGATGAACTGTGACAGCATGGGGCCCAATAGAAACAAGGAACTATTATGACACCATGGAGGCCAAGAATCAAATGATTCATTGTGACATCAAGTGGCCTAAAAGGGCTTGGAATGCATTGTGACACCACAGAGGTTAAGAGAAGCAAGGAACCATTGTTACCCAATGGAGTCTTACAATCTAATGGTCCCTTGTGACACCAATGGGCCTAAAAGGGCCAGGGATGGATTGTGAAAGCATGGGGCCCAATTAAAACCTGGTACAATTATGCCACCATGTAGGCCAAAAATCAAATGATTCATTGTGACATCAAGTGGCCTAAAAGGGCATGGGATGCATTGTGACACCACAGGGGTTAAGAGAAGCAAGGAACCATTGTGACCCAAGGCAGGCTAACAATCTTAGAATCCCTTTTGACACCAGGGGGCGCAAAAGGACCACGGATGAACTGTGACAGCATGGGGACCTATAGAAGCAAGGAACCATTATGACACCATGAAGGCCAAGAATCAAATGGTTCATTGTAAGACCAAGTGGGCTAAAAGGTCTTGGAATGCATTGTGACACCACAGAGGTTAAGAGAAGCAAGGAACCATTGTGACCCAATGCAGGCTAACAATCTAATGATCCATTGTGACACCAGGGGTTGCAATAGGGCCAGGGATGAATTGTGAAAGCATGGGGCACAATAAAAACATGGAAATATTATGACACAATAGAGACCAAGACTCAAATGATTCATTGTAACACCAAGTGGCCTAAAAGGGCATGGGTTGCATTGTGACACCACAGGGCCAAAGAGAAGCAAGGAAACATTGTGACCCAATGCGGGCTAACAATCTAATGATCCCTTGTGACACCAGGGGGCCTAAAATGGCCAGGGATGGATTGTTACAGCACGGGGACCAATAGAAGCAAGAAACCATTATGACACCATGAAGGCAAAGAATCAAATGGGTCATTGTAAGACCAAGTGTCCTAAAAGGGCTTGGAATGCATTGTGACACCACAGAGGTTAAGAGAAGCAAGGAACCATTGTGACCCAATGCAGGCTAACAATCTAATGATCCATTGTGACACCAGGGGTTGCAATAGGGCCAGGGATGAATTGTGAAAGCATGGGGCACAATAAAAACATGGAAATATTATGACACAATAGAGACCAAGACTCAAATGATTCATTGTAACACCAAGTGGCCTAAAAGGGCATGGGTTGCATTGTGACACCACAGGGGCTATGAGAAGCAAGGAACCATTGTGACCCAATGCAGGCTAACAATCTAATGATCCCTTGTGACACCAGGGGGCCTAAAATGGCCAGGGATGGATTGTTACAGCACGGGGACCAATAGAAGCAAGGATCTATTATGTCACCATGGAGGCCAAGAATCAAATGATTCATTGTGACATCAAGTGGCCTAAAAGGGCATGGGATGCATTGTGACACCACAGGGGTTAAGAGAAGCAAGGATCCATTGTGACCCAATGGAGGCTAATAATCCCAGGATCCCATTTGACACCAGGGGGCGTAAAAGGGCCAGGGATGAATTGTGACAGCATGGGGCCCAATACAAACAAGGAACCATTATGACACCATGGAGGCCAAGAATCAAATGATTCATTGTGACATCAAGTGGCCTAAAACGGCATGGAATGCATTGTGACACCACAGAGGTTAAGAGAAGCAAGGAACCATTGTGACCCAATGCAGGCTAACAATCTAATGGTCCCTTGTGACACCAATGAGCCTAAAAGGGCCAGGGATGAATTGTGAAAGCATGGGGCCCAATTAAAACCTGGTACAATTATGCCACCATGTAGGCCAAAAATCAAATGATTCATTGTGACATCAAGTGGCCTAAAAGGGCATGGGATGCATTGTGACACCACAGGGCTTAAGAGAAGCAAGGAACCATTGTGACCCAAGGCAGGCTAACAATCTTAGAATCCCTTTTGACACCAGGGGGCGCAAAAGGACCACGGATGAACTGTGACAGCATGGGGACCTATAGAAGCAAGAAACCATTATGACACCATGAAGGCAAAGAATCAAATGGTTCATTGTAAGACCAAGTGGCCTAAAAGGGCTTGGAATGCATTGTGACACCACAGAGGTTAAGAGAAGCAAGGAACCATTGTGACCCAATGCAGGCTAACAATCTAATGATCCATTGTGACACCAGGGGTTGCAATAGGGCCAGGGATGAATTGTGAAAGCATGGGGCACAATAAAAACATGGAAATATTATGACACAATAGAGACCAAGACTCAAATGATTCATTGTAACACCAAGTGGCCTAAAAGGGCATGGGTTGCATTGTGACACCACAGGGCCTAAGAGAAGCAAGGAACCATTGTGACCCAATGCGGGCTAACAATCTAATGATCCCTTGTGACACCAGGGGGCCTAAAATGGCCAGGGATGGATTGTTACAGCACGGGGACCAATAGAAGCAAGGATCTATTATGTCACCATGGAGGCCAAGAATCAAATGATTCATTGTGACATCAAGTGGCCTAAAAGGGCATGGGATGCATTGTGACACCACAGGGGTTAAGAGAAGCAAGGATCCATTGTGACCCAATGGAGGCTAATAATCCCAGGATCCCATTTGACACCAGGGGGCGCAAAAGGACCACGGATGAACTGTGACAGCATGGGGCCCAATAGAAACAAGGAACTATTATGACACCATGGAGGCCAAGAATCAAATGATTCATTGTGACATCAAGTGGCCTAAAACGGCATGGAATGCATTGTGACACCACAGAGGTTAAGAGAAGCAAGGAACCATTGTGACCCAATGCAGGCTAACAATCTAATGGTCCCTTGTGACACCAATGAGCCTAAAAGGGCCAGGGATGAATTGTGAAAGCATGGGGCCCAATTAAAACCTGGTACAATTATGCCACCATGTAGGCCAAAAATCAAATGATTCATTGTGACATCAAGTGGCCTAAAAGGGCATGGGATGCATTGTGACACCACAGGGCTTAAGAGAAGCAAGGAACCATTGTGACCCAAGGCAGGCTAACAATCTTAGAATCCCTTTTGACACCAGGGGGCGCAAAAGGACCACGGATGAACTGTGACAGCATGGGGACCTATAGAAGCAAGAAACCATTATGACACCATGAAGGCAAAGAATCAAATGGTTCATTGTAAGACCAAGTGGCCTAAAAGGGCTTGGAATGCATTGTGACACCACAGAGGTTAAGAGAAGCAAGGAACCATTGTGACCCAATGCAGGCTAACAATCTAATGATCCATTGTGACACCAGGGGTTGCAATAGGGCCAGGGATGAATTGTGAAAGCATGGGGCACAATAAAAACATGGAAATATTATGACACAATAGAGACCAAGACTCAAATGATTCATTGTAACACCAAGTGGCCTAAAAGGGCATGGGTTGCATTGTGACACCACAGGGCCTAAGAGAAGCAAGGAACCATTGTGACCCAATGCGGGCTAACAATCTAATGATCCCTTGTGACACCAGGGGGCCTAAAATGGCCAGGGATGGATTGTTACAGCACGGGGACCAATAGAAGCAAGGATCTATTATGTCACCATGGAGGCCAAGAATCAAATGATTCATTGTGACATCAAGTGGCCTTAAAGGGCATGGGATGCATTGTGACACCACAGAGGTTAAGAGAAGCAAGGATCCATTGTGACCCAATGGAGGCTAATAATCCCAGGATCCCATTTGACACCAGGGGGCGAAAAAGGGCCAGGGATGAATTGTGACAGCATGGGGCCCAATAGAAACAAGGAACCATTATGCCACCATGGAGGCCAAGAATCAAATGATTCATTGTGACATCAAGTGGCCTAAAATGGCATGGAATGCATTGTGACACCACAGAGGTTAAGAGAAGCAAGGAACCATTGTTACCCAAGGCAGGCTAACAATCTAATGGTCCCATGTGACACCAATGGGCCTAAAAGGGCCAGGGATGAATTATGAAAGCATGGGGCCCAATTAAAACCTGGTACAATTATGCCACCATGGAGGCCAAAAATCAAATGATTCATTGTGACATCAAGTGGCCTAAAAGGGCATGGGATGCATTGTGACACCACAGGGGTTAAGAGAAGCAAGGATCCATTGTGACCCAATGGAGGCTAATAATCCCAGGATCCCATTTGACACCAGGGGGCGCAAAAGGACCACGGATGAACTGTGACAGCATGGGGCCCAATAGAAACAAGGAACTATTATGACACCATGGAGGCCAAGAATCAAATGATTCATTGTGACATCAAGTGGCCTAAAACGGCATGGAATGCATTGTGACACCACAGAGGTTAAGAGAAGCAAGGAACCATTGTGACCCAATGCAGGCTAACAATCTAATGGTCCCTTGTGACACCAATGAGCCTAAAAGGGCCAGGGATGAATTGTGAAAGCATGGGGCCCAATTAAAACCTGGTACAATTATGCCACCATGTAGGCCAAAAATCAAATGATTCATTGTGACATCAAGTGGCCTAAAAGGGCATGGGATGCATTGTGACACCACAGGGCTTAAGAGAAGCAAGGAACCATTGTGACCCAAGGCAGGCTAACAATCTTAGAATCCCTTTTGACACCAGGGGGCGCAAAAGGACCACGGATGAACTGTGACAGCATGGGGACCTATAGAAGCAAGAAACCATTATGACACCATGAAGGCAAAGAATCAAATGGTTCATTGTAAGACCAAGTGGCCTAAAAGGGCTTGGAATGCATTGTGACACCACAGAGGTTAAGAGAAGCAAGGAACCATTGTGACCCAATGCAGGCTAACAATCTAATGATCCATTGTGACACCAGGGGTTGCAATAGGGCCAGGGATGAATTGTGAAAGCATGGGGCACAATAAAAACATGGAAATATTATGACACAATAGAGACCAAGACTCAAATGATTCATTGTAACACCAAGTGGCCTAAAAGGGCATGGGTTTCATTGTGACACCACAGGGCCTAAGAGAAGCAAGGAACCATTGTGACCCAATGCGGGCTAACAATCTAATGATCCCTTGTGACACCAGGGGGCCTAAAATGGCCAGGGATGGATTGTTACAGCACGGGGACCAATAGAAGCAAGGATCTATTATGTCACCATGGAGGCCAAGAATCAAATGATTCATTGTGACATCAAGTGGCCTAAAAGGGCATGGGATGCATTGTGACACCACAGGGGTTAAGAGAAGTAAGGAACCATTGTGACACAAGGCAGGCTAACAATCTTAGAATCCCTTTTGACACCAGGGGGCGCAAAAGGACCACGGATGAACTGTGACAGCATGGGGCCCAATAGAAACAAGGAACTATTATGACACCATGGAGGCCAAGAATCAAATGATTCATTGTGACATCAAGTGGCCTAAAATGGCATGGAATGCATTGTGACACCACAGAGGTTAAGAGAAGCAAGGAACCATTGTGACCCAATGGAGGCTAACAATCTAATGGTCCCTTGTGACACCAATGGGCCTAGAAGGGCCAGGGATGAATTGTGAAAGCATGGGGCCCAATTAAAACCTGGTACAATTATGCCACCATGGAGGCCAAAAATCAAATGATTCATTGTGACATCAAGTGGCCTAAAAGGGCATGGGATGCATTGTGACACCACAGGGGTTAAGAGAAGCAAGGAACCATTGTGACCCAAGGCAGGCTAACAATCTTAGAATCCCTTTTGACACCAGGGGGCGCAAAAGGACCACGGATGAACTGTGACAGCATGGGGACCTATAGAAGCAAGGAACCATTATGACACCATGAAGGCCAAGAATCAAATGGTTCATTGTAAGACCAAGTGGCCTAAAAGGGCTTGGAATGCATTGTGACACCACAGAGGTTAAGAGAAGCAAGGAACCATTGTGACCCAATGCAGGCTAACAATCTAATGATCCATTGTGACACCAGGGGTTGCAATAGGGCCAGGGATGAATTGTGAAAGCATGGGGCACAATAAAAACATGGAAATATTATGACACAATAGAGACCAAGACTCAAATGATTCATTGTAACACCAAGTGGCCAAAAAGGGCATGGGATGCATTGTGACACCACAGGGCCTAAGAGAAGCAAGGAACCATTGTGACCCAATGCAGGCTAACAATCTAATGATCCCTTGTGACACCAGGGGGCCTAAAATGGCCAGGGATGGATTGTTACAGCACGGGGACCAATAGAAGCAAGGATCTATTATGTCACCATGGAGGCCAAGAATCAAATGGTTCATTGTGACATCAAGTGGCCTAAAAGGGCATGGGATGCATTGTGACACCACAGAGGTTAAGAGAAGCAAGGATCCATTGTGACCCAATGGAGGCTAATAATCCCAGGATCCCATTTGACACCAGGGGGTGAAAAAGGGCCAGGGATGAATTGTGACAGCATGGGGCCCAATAGAAACAAGGAACCATTATGCCACCATGGAGGCCAAGAATCAAATGATTCATTGTGACATCAAGTGGCCTAAAATGGCATGGAATGCATTGTGACACCACAGAGGTTAAGAGAAGCAAGGAAACATTGTTACCCAAGGCAGGCTAACAATCTAATGGTCCCATGTGACACCAATGGGCCTAAAAGGGCCAGGGATGAATTATGAAAGCATGGGGCCCAATTAAAACCTGGTACAATTATGCCACCATGGAGGCCAAAAATGAAATGATTCATTGTGACATCAAGTGGCCTAAAAGGGCATGGGATGCATTGTGACACCACAGGGGTTAAGAGAAGCAAGGATCCATTGTGACCCAATGGAGGCTAATAATCCCAGGATCCCATTTGACACCAGGGGGCGCAAAAGGACCACGGATGAACTGTGACAGCATGGGGCCCAATAGAAACAAGGAACTATTATGACACCATGGAGGCCAAGAATCAAATGATTCATTGTGACATCAAGTGGCCTAAAATGGCATGGAATGCATTGTGACACCACAGAGGTTAAGAGAAGCAAGGAACCATTGTTACCCAAGGCAGGCTAACAATCTAATGGTCCCTTGTGACACCAATGGGCCTAAAAGGCCCAGGGATGAATTGTGAAAGCATGGGGCCCAATTAAAACCTGGTACAATTATGCCACCATGGAGGCCAAAAATCAAATGATTCATTGTGACATCAAGTGGCCTAAAAGGGCATGGGATGCATTGTGACACCACAGGGGTTAAGAGAAGCAAGGAACCATTGTGACCCAAGGCAGGCTAACAATCTTAGAATCCCTTTTGACACCAGGGGGTGCAAAAGGACCACGGATGAACTGTGACAGCATGGGGACCTATAGAAGCAAGGAACCATTATGACACCATGAAGGCCAAGAATCAAATGGTTCATTGTAAGACCAAGTGGCCTAAAAGGGCTTGGAATGCATTGTGACACCACAGAGGTTAAGAGAAGCAAGGAACCATTGTGACCCAAGGCAGGCTAACAATCTTTGAATCCCTTTTGACACCAGGGGGCGCAAAAGGACCACGGATGAACTGTGACCGCATGGGGCCCAATAGAAACAAGGAACCATTATGACACCATGGAGGCCAAGAATCAAATGATTCATTGTGACATCAAGTGGCCTAAAATGGCATGGAATGCATTGTGACACCACAGAGGTTAAGAGAAGCAAGGAACCATTGTGACCAAATGGAGGCTAAAAATCTAATGGTCCCTTGTGACACCAATGGGCCTAAAAGGGCCAGGGATGAATTGTGAAAGCATGGGGCCCAATTAAAACCTGGTACAATTATGCCACCATGGAGGCCAAAAATCAAATGATTCATTGTGACATCAAGTGGCCTAAAAGGGCATGGGATGCATTGTGACACCACAGGGGTTAAGAGAAGCAAGGAACCATTGTGACCCAAGGCAGGCTAACAATCTTAGAATCCCTTTTGACACCAGGGGGCGCAAAAGGACCACGGATGAACTGTGACAGCATGGGGACCTATAGAAGCAAGGAACCATTATGACACCATGAAGGCCAAGAATCAAATGGTTCATTGTAAGACCAAGTGGCCTAAAAGGGCTTGGAATGCATTGTGACACCACAGAGGTTAAGAGAAGCAAGGAACCATTGTGACCCAATGCAGGCTAACAATCTAATGATCCATTGTGACACCAGGGGTTGCAATAGGGCCAGGGATGAATTGTGAAAGCATGGGGCACAATAAAAACATGGAAATATTATGACACAATAGAGACCAAGACTCAAATGATTCATTGTAACACCAAGTGGCCTAAAAGGCCATGGGATGCATTGTGACACCACAGGGCCTAAGAGAAGCAAGGAACCATTGTGACCCAATGCAGGCTAACAATCTAATGATCCCTTGTGACACCAGGGGGCCTAAAATGGCCAGGGATGGATTGTTACAGCACGGGGACCAATAGAAGCAAGGATCTATTATGTCACCATGGAGGCCAAGAATCAAATGATTCATTGTGACATCAAGTGGCCTTAAAGGGCATGGGATGCATTGTGACACCACAGAGGTTAAGAGAAGCAAGGATCCATTGTGACCCAATGGAGGCTAATAATCCCAGGATCCCATTTGACACCAGGGGGCGAAAAAGGGCCAGGGATGAATTGTGACAGCATGGGGCCCAATAGAAACAAGGAACCATTATGCCACCATGGAGGCCAAGAATCAAATGATTCATTGTGACATCAAGTGGCCTAAAATGGCATGGAATGCATTGTGACACCACAGAGGTTAAGAGAAGCAAGGAACCATTGTGACCCAATGGAGGCTAACAATCTAATGGTCCCTTGTGACACCAATGGGCCTAAAAGGGCCAGGGATGAATTGTGAAAGCATGGGGCCCAATTAAAACCTGGTACAATTATGCCACCATGGAGGCCAAGAATCAAATGATTCATTGTGACATCAAGTGGCCTAAAAGGGCATGGGATGCATTGTGACACCACAGGGGTTAAGAGAAGCAAGGAACCATTGTGACCCAAGGCAGGCTAACAATCTTAGCATCCCTTTTGACACCAGGGGGCGCAAAAGGACAACGGATGAACTGTGACAGCATGGGGACCTATAGAAGCAAGGAACCATTATGACACCATGAAGGCCAAGAATCAAATGGTTCATTGTAAGACCAAGTGGCCTAAAAGGGCTTGGAATGCATTGTGACACCACAGAGGTTAAGAGAAGCAAGGAACCATTGTGACCCAATGCAGGCTAACAATCTAATGATCCATTGTGACACCAGGGGTTGCAATAGGGCCAGGGATGAATTGTGAAAGCATGGGGCACAATAAAAACATGGAAATATTATGACACAATAGAGACCAAGACTCAAATGATTCATTGTAACACCAAGTGGCCTAAAAGGCCATGGGATGCATTGTGACACCACAGGGGCTAAGAGAAGCAAGGAACCATTGTGACCCAATGCAGGCTAACAATCTAATGATCCCTTGTGACACCAGGGGGCCTAAAATGGCCAGGGATGGATTGTTACAGCACGGGGACCAATAGAAGCAAGGATCTATTATGTCACCATGGAGGCCAAGAATCAAATGATTCATTGTGACATCAAGTGGCCTAAAAGGGCATGGGATGCATTGTGACACCACAGGGGTTAAGAGAAGCAAGGATCCATTGTGACCCAATGGAGGCTAATAATCCCAGGATCCCATTTGACACCAGGGGGCGTAAAAGGGCCAGGGATGAATTGTGACAGCATGGGGCCCAATAGAAACAAGGAACCATTATGCCACCATGGAGGCCAAGAATCAAATGATTCATTGTGACATCAAGTGGCCCAAAAGGGCATGGGATGCATTGTGACAACACAGAGGTTAAGAGAAGCAAGGAACCATTGTGACCCAAGGCAGGCTAACAATCTTTGAATCCCTTTTGACACCAGGGGGCGCAAAAGGACCACGGATGAACTGTGACCGCATGGGGCCCAATAGAAACAAGGAACTATTATGCCACCATGGAGGCCAAGATTCAAATGATTCATTGTGACATCAAGTGGCCTAAAATGGCATGGAATGCATTGTGACACCACAGAGGTTAAGAGAAGCAAGGAACCATTGTGACCAAATGGAGGCTAAAAATCTAATGGTCCCTTGTGACACCAATGGGCCTAAAAGGGCCAGGGATGAATTGTGAAAGCATGGGGCCCAATTAAAACCTGGTACAATTATGCCACCATGGAGGCCAAAAATCAAATGATTCATTGTGACATCAAGTGGCCTAAAAGGGCATGGGATGCATTGTGACACCACAGGGGTTAAGAGAAGCAAGGAACCATTGTGACCCAAGGCAGGCTAACAATCTTAGAATCCCTTTTGACACCAGGGGGCGCAAAAGGACCACGGATGAACTGTGACAGCATGGGGACCTATAGAAGCAAGGAACCATTATGACACCATGAAGGCCAAGAATCAAATGGTTCATTGTAAGACCAAGTGGCCTAAAAGGGCTTGGAATGCATTGTGACACCACAGAGGTTAAGAGAAGCAAGGAACCATTGTGACCCAATGCAGGCTAACAATCTAATGATCCATTGTGACACCAGGGGTTGCAATAGGGCCAGGGATGAATTGTGAAAGCATGGGGCACAATAAAAACATGGAAATATTATGACACAATAGAGACCAAGACTCAAATGATTCATTGTAACACCAAGTGGCCTAAAAGGCCATGGGATGCATTGTGACACCACAGGGCCTAAGAGAAGCAAGGAACCATTGTGACCCAATGCAGGCTAACAATCTAATGATCCCTTGTGACACCAGGGGGCCTAAAATGGCCAGGGATGGATTGTTACAGCACGGGGACCAATAGAAGCAAGGATCTATTATGTCACCATGGAGGCCAAGAATCAAATGATTCATTGTGACATCAAGTGGCCTTAAAGGGCATGGGATGCATTGTGACACCACAGAGGTTAAGAGAAGCAAGGATCCATTGTGACCCAATGGAGGCTAATAATCCCAGGATCCCATTTGACACCAGGGGGCGAAAAAGGGCCAGGGATGAATTGTGACAGCCTGGGGCCCAATAGAAACAAGGAACCATTATGCCACCATGGAGGCCAAGAATCAAATGATTCATTGTGACATCAAGTGGCCTAAAATGGCATGGAATGCATTGTGACACCACAGAGGTTAAGAGAAGCAAGGAACCATTGTGACCCAATGGAGGCTAACAATCTAATGGTCCCTTGTGACACCAATGGGCCTAAAAGGGCCAGGGATGAATTGTGAAAGCATGGGGCCCAATTAAAACCTGGTACAATTATGCCACCATGGAGGCCAAGAATCAAATGATTCATTGTGACATCAAGTGGCCTAAAAGGGCATGGGATGCATTGTGACACCACAGGGCTTAAGAGAAGCAAGGAACCATTGTGACCCAAGGCAGGCTAACAATCTTAGCATCCCTTTTGACACCAGGGGGCGCAAAAGGACAACGGATGAACTGTGACAGCATGGGGACCTATAGAAGCAAGGAACCATTATGACACCATGAAGGCCAAGAATCAAATGGTTCATTGTAAGACCAAGTGGCCTAAAAGGGCTTGGAATGCATTGTGACACCACAGAGGTTAAGAGAAGCAAGGAACCATTGTGACCCAATGCAGGCTAACAATCTAATGATCCATTGTGACACCAGGGGTTGCAATAGGGCCAGGGATGAATTGTGAAAGCATGGGGCACAATAAAAACATGGAAATATTATGACACAATAGAGACCAAGACTCAAATGATTCATTGTAACACCAAGTGGCCTAAAAGGCCATGGGATGCATTGTGACACCACAGGGGCTAAGAGAAGCAAGGAACCATTGTGACCCAATGCAGGCTAACAATCTAATGATCCCTTGTGACACCAGGGGGCCTAAAATGGCCAGGGATGGATTGTTACAGCACGGGGACCAATAGAAGCAAGGATCTATTATGTCACCATGGAGGCCAAGAATCAAATGATTCATTGTGACATCAAGTGGCCTAAAAGGGCATGGGATGCATTGTGACACCACAGGGGTTAAGAGAAGCAAGGATCCATTGTGACCCAATGGAGGCTAATAATCCCAGGATCCCATTTGACACCAGGGGGCGTAAAAGGGCCAGGGATGAATTGTGACAGCATGGGGCCCAATAGAAACAAGGAACCATTATGCCACCATGGAGGCCAAGAATCAAATGATTCATTGTGACATCAAGTGGCCTAAAAGGGCATGGAATGCATTGTGACACCACAGAGGTTAAGAGAAGCAAGGAACCATTGTTACCCAATGGAGGCTAACAATCTAATGGTCCCTTGTGACACCAATGGGCCTAAAAGGGACAGGGATGAATTGTGAAAGCATGGGGCCCAATTAAAGCCTGGTACAATTATGCCACCATGGAGGCCAAGAATCAAATGATTCATTGTGACATCAAGTGGCCTAAAAGGGCATGGGATGCATTGTGACACCACAGGGCCTAAGAGAAGCAAGGAACCATTTTGACCCAATGCAGGCTAACAATCTAATGATCCCTTGTGACACCAGGGGGCCTAAAATGGCCAGGGATGCATTGTTACAGCACGGGGACCAATAGAAGCAAGGATCTATTATGTCACCATGGAGGCCAAGAATCAAATGATTCATTGTGACATCAAGTGGCCTAAAAGGGCATGGGATGCATTGTGACACCACAGGGGTTAAGAGAAGCAAGGAACCATTGTGACCCAAGGCAGGCTAACAATCTTAGAATCCCTTTTGACACCAGGGGGCGCAAAAGGACCACGGATGAACTGTGACAGCATGGGGCCCAATAGAAACAAGGAACTATTATGACACCATGGAGGCCAAGAATCAAATGATTCATTGTGACATCAAGTGGCCTAAAATGGCATGGAATGCATTGTGACACCACAGAGGTTAAGAGAAGCAAGGAACCATTGTGACCCAATGGAGGCTAACAATCTAATGGTCCCTTGTGACACCAATGGGCCTAAAAGGGCCAGGGATGAATTGTGAAAGCATGGGGCCCAATTAAAACCTGGTACAATTATGCCACCATGGAGGCCAAAAATCAAATGATTCATTGTGACATCAAGTGGCCTAAAAGGGCATGGGATGCATTGTGACACCACAGGGCTTAAGAGAAGCAAGGAACCATTGTGACCCAAGGCAGGCTAACAATCTTAGAATCCCTTTTGACACCAGGGGGCGCAAAAGGACCACGGATGAACTGTGACAGCATGGGGACCTATAGAAGCAAGGAACCATTATGACACCATGAAGGCCAAGAATCAAATGGTTCATTGTAAGACCAAGTGGCCTAAAAGGGCTTGGAATGCATTGTGACACCACAGAGGTTAAGAGAAGCAAGGAACCATTGTGACCCAATGCAGGATAACAATCTAATGATCCATTGTGACACCAGGGGTTGCAATAGGGCCAGGGATGTATTGTGAAAGCATGGGGCACAATAAAAACATGGAAATATTATGACACAATAGAGACCAAGACTCAAATGATTCATTGTAACACCAAGTGGCCTAAAAGGGCATGGGATGCATTGTGACACCACAGGGGGTAAGAGAAGCAAGGAACCATTGTGACCCAATGCAGGCTAACAATCTAATGATCCCTTGTGACACCAGGGGGCCTAAAATGGCCAGGGATGGATTGTTACAGCACGGGGACCAATAGAAGCAAGGATCTATTATGTCACCATGGAGGCCAAGAATCAAATGATTCATTGTGACATCAAGTGGCCTAAAAGGGCATGGGATGCATTGTGACACCACAGGGGTTAAGAGAAGCAAGGATCCATTGTGACCCAATGGAGGCTAATAATCCCAGGATCCCATTTGACACCAGGGGGCGTAAAAGGGCCAGGGATGAATTGTGACAGCATGGGGCCCAATAGAAACAAGGAACCATTATGACACCATGGAGGCCAAGAATCAAATGATTCATTGTGACATCAAGTGGCCTAAAATGGCATGGAATGCATTGTGACACCACAGAGGTTAAGAGAAGCAAGGAACCATTGTTACCCAATGGAGGCTAACAATCTAATGGTCCCTTGTGACACCAATGGGCCTAAAAGGGCCAGGGATGAATTGTGAAAGCATGGGGCCCAATTAAAACCTGGTACAATTATGCCACCATGGAGGCCAAAAATCAAATGATTCATTGTGACATCAAGTGGCCTAAAAGGGCATGGGATGCATTGTGACACCACAGGGCTTAAGAGAAGCAAGGAACCATTGTGACCCAAGGCAGGCTAACAATCTTAGAATCCCTTTTGACACCAGGGGGCGCAAAAGGACCACGGATGAACTGTGACAGCATGGGGACCTATAGAAGCAAGGAACCATTATGACACCATGAAGGCCAAGAATCAAATGGTTCATTGTAAGACCAAGTGGCCTAAAAGGGCTTGGAATGCATTGTGACACCACAGAGGTTAAGAGAAGCAAGGAACCATTGTGACCCAATGCAGGCTAACAATCTAATGATCCATTGTGACACCAAGGGTTGCAATAGGGCCAGGGATGAATTGTGAAAGCATGGGGCACAATAAAAACATGGAAATATTATGACACAATAAAGACCAAGACTCAAATGATTCATTGTAACACCAAGTGGCCTAGAAGGGCATGGGATGCATTGTGACACCACAGGGCCTAAGAGAAGCAAGGAACCATTGTGACCCAATGCAGGCTAACAATCTAATGATCCCTTGTGACACCAGGGGGCCTAAAATGGCCAGGGATGGATTGTTACAGCACGGGGACCAATAGAAGCAAGGATCTATTATGTCACCATGGAGGCCAAGAATCAAATGATTCATTGTGACATCAAGTGGCCCAAAAGGGCATGGGATGCATTGTGACACCACAGAGGTTAAGAGAAGCAAGGAACCATTGTGACCCAAGGCAGGCTAACAATCTTTAAATCCCTTTTGACACCAGGGGGCGAAAAAAGACCACGGATGAACTGTGACAACATGGGGCCCAATAGAAACAAGGAACTATTATGACACCATGGAGGCCAAGAATCAAATGATTCATTGTGACATCAAGTGGCCTAAAATGGCATGGAATGCATTGTGACACCACAGAGGTTAAGAGAAGCAAGGAACCATTGTGACCCAATGGAGGCTAACAATCTAATGGTCCCTTGTGACACCAATGGGCCTAAAAGGGCCAGGGATGAATTGTGAAAGCATGGGGCCCAATTAAAACCTGGTACAATTATGCCACCATGGAGGCCAAGAATCAAATGATTCATTGTGACATCAAGTGGCCTAAAAGGCATGGGATGCATTGTGACACCACAGGGGTTAAGAGAAGCAAGGATCCATTGTGACCCAATGGAGGCTAATAATCCCAGGATCCCATTTGACACCAGGGGGCGTAAAAGGGCCAGGGATGAATTGTGAGAGCATTGGGACCAATAGAAACAAGGAACCATTATGCCACCATGGAGGCCAAGAATCAAATGATTCATTGTGACATCAAGTGGCCTAAAATGGCATGGAATGCATTGTGACACCACAGAGGTTAAGAGAAGCAAGGAACCATTGTTACCCAATGGAGGCTAACAATCTAATGGTCCCTTGTGACACCAATGGGCCTAAAAGGGCCAGGGATGAATTGTGAAATCATGGGGCCCAATTAAAACCTGGCACAATTATGCCACCATGGAGGCCAAGAATCAAATGATTCATTGTGACATCAAGTGGCCTAAAAGGCCATGGGATGCATTGTGACACCACAGGGGTTAAGAGAAGCAAGGAACCATTGTGACCCAAGGCAGGCTAACAATCTTAGAATCCCTTTTGACACCAGGGGGCGCAAAAGGACCACGGATGAACTGTGACAGCATGGGGCCCAATAGAAACAAGGAACTATTATGGCACCATGGAGGCCAAGAATCAAATGATTCATTGTGACATCAAGTGGCCTAAAATGGCATGGAATGCATTGTGACACCACAGAGGTTAAGAGAAGCAAGGAACCATTGTGACCCAATGGAGGCTAACAATCTAATGGTCCCTTGTGACACCAATGGGCCTAAAAGGGCCAGGGATGAATTGTGAAAGCATGGGGCCCAATTAAAACCTGGTACAATTATGCCACCATGGAGGCCAAAAATCAAATGATTCATTGTGACATCAAGTGGCCTAAAAGGGCATGGGATGCATTGTGACACCACAGGGCTTAAGAGAAGCAAGGAACCATTGTGACCCAAGGCAGGCTAACAATCTTAGAATCCCTTTTGACACCAGGGGGCGCAAAAGGTCCACGGATGAACTGTGACAGCATGGGGACCTATAGAAGCAAGGAACCATCATGACACCATAAAGGCCAAGAATCAAATGGTTCATTGTAAGACCAAGTGGCCTATAAGGTCTTGGAATGCATTGTGACACCACAGAGGTTAAGAGAAGCAAGGAACCATTGTGACCCAATGCAGGCTAACAATCTAATGATCCATTGTGACACCAGGGGTTGCAATAGGGCCAGGGATGAATTGTGAAAGCATGGGGCACAATAAAAACATGGAAATATTATGACACAATAGAGACCAAGACTCAAATGATTCATTGTAACACCAAGTGGCCTAAAAGGGCATGGGATGCATTGTGACACCACAGGGCCTAAGAGAAGCAAGGAACCATTGTGACCCAATGCAGGCTAACAATCTAATGATCCCTTGTGACACCAGGGGGCCTAAAATGGCCAGGGATGGATTGTTACAGCACGGGGACCAATAGAAGCAAGGATCTATTATGTCACCATGGAGGCCAAGAATCAAATGATTCATTGTGACATCAAGTGGCCTAAAAGGGCATGGGATGCATTGTGACACCACAGGGGTTAAGAGAAGCAAGGATCCATTGTGACCCAATGGAGGCTAATAATCCCAGGATCCCATTTGACACCAGGGGGCGAAAAAGGGCCAGGGATGAATTGTGACAGCATGGGGCCCAATAGAAACAAGGAACCATTATGCCACCATGGAGGCCAAGAATCAAATGATTCATTGTGACATCAAGTGGCCTAAAATGGCATGGAATGCATTGTGACACCACAGAGGTTAAGAGAAGCAAGGAACCATTGTTACCCAATGGAGGCTAACAATCTAATGGTCCCTTGTGACACCAATGGGCCTAAAAGGGCCAGGGATGAATTGTGAAAGCATGGGGCCCAATTAAAACCTGGTACAATTATGCCACCATGGAGGCCAAAAATCAAATGATTCATTGTGACATCAAGTGGCCTAAAAGGGCATGGGATGCATTGTGACACCACAGGGCTTAAGAGAAGCAAGGAACCATTGTGACCCAAGGCAGGCTAACAATCTTAGAATCCCTTTTGACACCAGGGGGCGCAAAAGGACCACGGATGAACTGTGACAGCATGGGGACCTATAGAAGCAAGGAACCATCATGACACCATAAAGGCCAAGAATCAAATGGTTCATTGTAAGACCAAGTGGCCTATAAGGTCTTGGAATGCATTGTGACACCACAGAGGTTAAGAGAAGCAAGGAACCATTGTGACCCAATGCAGGCTAACAATCTAATGATCCATTGTGACACCAGGGGTTGCAATAGGGCCAGGGATGAATTGTGAAAGCATGGGGCACAATAGAAACATGGAAATATTATGACACAATAGAGACCAAGACTCAAATGATTCATTGTAACACCAAGTGGCCTAAAAGGGCATGGGATGCATTGTGACACCACAGGGCCTAAGAGAAGCAAGGAACCATTGTGACCCAATGCAGGCTAACAATCTAATGATCCCTTGTGACACCAGGGGGCCTAAAATGGCCAGGGATGGATTGTTACAGCACGGGGACCAATAGAAGCAAGGATCTATTATGTCACCATGGAGGCCAAGAATCAAATGATTCATTGTGACATCAAGTGGCCCAAAAGGGCATGGGATGCATTGTGACACCACAGAGGTTAAGAGAAGCAAGGAACCATTGTGACCCAAGGCAGGCTAACAATCTTTAAATCCCTTTTGACACCAGGGGGCGAAAAAAGACCACGGATGAACTGTGACAACATGGGGCCCAATAGAAACAAGGAACTATTATGACACCATGGAGGCCAAGAATCAAATGATTCATTGTGACATCAAGTGGCCTAAAATGGCATGGAATGCATTGTGACACCACAGAGGTTAAGAGAAGCAAGGAACCATTGTGACCCAATGGAGGCTAACAATCTAATGGTCCCTTGTGACACCAATGGGCCTAAAAGGGCCAGGGATGAATTGTGAAACCATGGGGCCCAATTAAAACCTGGTACAATTATGCCACCATGGAGGCCAAGAATCAAATGATTCATTGTGACATCAAGTGGCCTAAAAGGCATGGGATGCATTGTGACACCACAGGGGTTAAGAGAAGCAAGGATCCATTGTGACCCAATGGAGGCTAATAATCCCAGGATCCCATTTGACACCAGGGGGCGTAAAAGGGCCAGGGATGAATTGTGAGAGCATTGGGACCAATAGAAACAAGGAACCATTATGCCACCATGGAGGCCAAGAATCAAATGATTCATTGTGACATCAAGTGGCCTAAAATGGCATGGAATGCATTGTGACACCACAGAGGTTAAGAGAAGCAAGGAACCATTGTTACCCAATGGAGGCTAACAATCTAATGGTCCCTTGTGACACCAATGGGCCTAAAAGGGCCAGGGATGAATTGTGAAATCATGGGGCCCAATTAAAACCTGGCACAATTATGCCACCATGGAGGCCAAGAATCAAATGATTCATTGTGACATCAAGTGGCCTAAAAGGCCATGGGATGCATTGTGACACCACAGGGGTTAAGAGAAGCAAGGAACCATTGTGACCCAAGGCAGGCTAACAATCTTAGAATCCCTTTTGACACCAGGGGGCGCAAAAGGACCACGGATGAACTGTGACAGCATGGGGCCCAATAGAAACAAGGAACTATTATGGCACCATGGAGGCCAAGAATCAAATGATTCATTGTGACATCAAGTGGCCTAAAATGGCATGGAATGCATTGTGACACCACAGAGGTTAAGAGAAGCAAGGAACCATTGTGACCCAATGGAGGCTAACAATCTAATGGTCCCTTGTGACACCAATGGGCCTAAAAGGGCCAGGGATGAATTGTGAAAGCATGGGGCCCAATTAAAACCTGGTACAATTATGCCACCATGGAGGCCAAAAATCAAATGATTCATTGTGACATCAAGTGGCCTAAAAGGGCATGGGATGCATTGTGACACCACAGGGCTTAAGAGAAGCAAGGAACCATTGTGACCCAAGGCAGGCTAACAATCTTAGAATCCCTTTTGACACCAGGGGGCGCAAAAGGTCCACGGATGAACTGTGACAGCATGGGGACCTATAGAAGCAAGGAACCATCATGACACCATAAAGGCCAAGAATCAAATGGTTCATTGTAAGACCAAGTGGCCTATAAGGTCTTGGAATGCATTGTGACACCACAGAGGTTAAGAGAAGCAAGGAACCATTGTGACCCAATGCAGGCTAACAATCTAATGATCCATTGTGACACCAGGGGTTGCAATAGGGCCAGGGATGAATTGTGAAAGCATGGGGCACAATAAAAACATGGAAATATTATGACACAATAGAGACCAAGACTCAAATGATTCATTGTAACACCAAGTGGCCTAAAAGGGCATGGGATGCATTGTGACACCACAGGGCCTAAGAGAAGCAAGGAACCATTGTGACCCAATGCAGGCTAACAATCTAATGATCCCTTGTGACACCAGGGGGCCTAAAATGGCCAGGGATGGATTGTTACAGCACGGGGACCAATAGAAGCAAGGATCTATTATGTCACCATGGAGGCCAAGAATCAAATGATTCATTGTGACATCAAGTGGCCTAAAAGGGCATGGGATGCATTGTGACACCACAGGGGTTAAGAGAAGCAAGGATCCATTGTGACCCAATGGAGGCTAATAATCCCAGGATCCCATTTGACACCAGGGGGCGAAAAAGGGCCAGGGATGAATTGTGACAGCATGGGGCCCAATAGAAACAAGGAACCATTATGCCACCATGGAGGCCAAGAATCAAATGATTCATTGTGACATCAAGTGGCCTAAAATGGCATGGAATGCATTGTGACACCACAGAGGTTAAGAGAAGCAAGGAACCATTGTTACCCAATGGAGGCTAACAATCTAATGGTCCCTTGTGACACCAATGGGCCTAAAAGGGCCAGGGATGAATTGTGAAAGCATGGGGCCCAATTAAAACCTGGTACAATTATGCCACCATGGAGGCCAAAAATCAAATGATTCATTGTGACATCAAGTGGCCTAAAAGGGCATGGGATGCATTGTGACACCACAGGGCTTAAGAGAAGCAAGGAACCATTGTGACCCAAGGCAGGCTAACAATCTTAGAATCCCTTTTGACACCAGGGGGCGCAAAAGGACCACGGATGAACTGTGACAGCATGGGGACCTATAGAAGCAAGGAACCATCATGACACCATAAAGGCCAAGAATCAAATGGTTCATTGTAAGACCAAGTGGCCTATAAGGTCTTGGAATGCATTGTGACACCACAGAGGTTAAGAGAAGCAAGGAACCATTGTGACCCAATGCAGGCTAACAATCTAATGATCCATTGTGACACCAGGGGTTGCAATAGGGCCAGGGATGAATTGTGAAAGCATGGGGCACAATAGAAACATGGAAATATTATGACACAATAGAGACCAAGACTCAAATGATTCATTGTAACACCAAGTGGCCTAAAAGGGCATGGGATGCATTGTGACACCACAGGGCCTAAGAGAAGCAAGGAACCATTGTGACCCAATGCAGGCTAACAATCTAATGATCCCTTGTGACACCAGGGGGCCTAAAATGGCCAGGGATGGATTGTTACAGCACGGGGACCAATAGAAGCAAGGATATATAATGTCACCATGGAGGCCAAGAATCAAATGATTCATTGTGACATCAAGTGGCCTAAAAGGGCATGGGATGCATTGTGACACCACAGGGGTTAAGAGAAGCAAGGATCCATTGTGACCCAATGGAGGCTAATAATCCCAGGATCCCATTTGACACCAGGGGGCGTAAAAGGGCCAGGGATGAATTGTGACAGCATGGGGCCCAATAGAAACAAGGAACCATTATGGCACCATGGAGGCCAAGAATCAAATGATTCATTGTGACATCAAGTGGCCTAAAATGGCATGGAATGCATTGTGACACCACAGAGGTTAAGAGAAGCAAGGAACCATTGTTACCCAATGGAGGCTAACAATCTAATGGTCCCTTGTGACACCAATGGGCCTAAAAGGGCCAGGGATGAATTGTGAAAGCATGGGGCCCAATTAAAACCTGGTACAATTATGCCACCATGGAGGCCAAAAATCAAATGATTCATTGTGACATCAAGTGGCCTAAAAGGGCATGGGATGCATTGTGACACTACAGGGGTTAAGAGAAGCAAGGAACCATTGTGACCCAAGGCAGGCTAACAATCTTAGAATCCCTTTTGACACCAGGGGGCGCAAAAGGACCACGGATGAACTGTGACAGCATGGGGACCTATAGAAGCAAGGAACCATTATGACACCATGAAGGCCAAGAATCAAATGGTTCATTGTAAGACCAAGTGGCCTAAAAGGGCTTGGAATGCATTGTGACACCACAGAGGTTAAGAGAAGCAAGGAACCATTGTGACCCAATGCAGGCTAACAATCTAATGATCCATTGTGACACCAGGGGTTGCAATAGGGCCAGGGATGAATTGTGAAAGCATGGGGCACAATAAAAACATGGAAATATTATGACACAATAGAGACCAAGACTCAAATGATTCATTGTAACACCAAGTGGCCTAGAAGGGCATGGGATGCATTGTGACACCACAGGGCCTAAGAGAAGCAAGGAACCATTGTGACCCAATGCAGGCTAACAATCTAATGATCCCTTGTGACACCAGGGGGCCTAAAATGGCCAGGGATGGATTGTTACAGCACGGGGACCAATAGAAGCAAGGATCTATTATGTCACCATGGAGGCCAAGAATCAAATGATTCATTGTGACATCAAGTGGCCTAAAAGGGCATGGGATGCATTGTGACACCACAGAGGTTAAGAGAAGCAAGGAACCATTGTGAACCAATGGAGGCTAACAATCTAATGGTCCCTTGTGACACCAATGGGCCTAAATGGGCCAGGGATGAATTGTGAAAGCATGGGGCCCAATTAAAACCTGGTACAATTATGCCACCATGGAGGCCAAGAATCAAATGATTCATTGTGACATCAAGTGGCCTAAAATGCATGGGATGCATTGTGACACCACAGGGGTTAAGAGAAGCAAGGATCCATTGTGACCCAATGGAGGCTAATAATCCCAGGATCCCATTTGACACCAGGGGGCGTAAAAGGGCCAGGGATGAATTGTGACAGCATGGGGCCCAATAGAAACAAGGAACCATTATGCCACCATGGAGGCCAAGAATCAAATGATTCATTGTGACATCAAGTGGCCTAAAATGGCATGGAATGCATTGTGACACCACAGAGGTTAAGAGAAGCAAGGAACCATTGTTACCCAATGGAGGCTAACAATCTAATGGTCCCTTGTGACACCAATGGGCCTAAAAGGACCAGGGATGAATTGTGAAATCATGGGGCCCAATTAAACCTGGTACAATTATGCCACCATGGAGGCCAAAAATCAAATGATTCATTGTGACATCAAGTGGCCTAAAAGGGCATGGGATGCATTGTGACACCACAGAGGTTAAGAGAAGCAAGGAACCATTGTGACCCAATGCAGGCTAACAATCTAATGATCCATTGTGACACCAGGGGTTGCAACAGGGCCAGGGATGAATTGTGAAAGCATGGGGCACAATAAAAACATGGAAATTTTATGACACAATAGAGACCAAGACTCAAATGATTCATTGTGACATCAAGTGGCCTAAAAGGGCATGGGATGCATTGTGACACCACAGGGGTTAAGAGAAGCAAGGATCCATTGTGACCCAAGGCAGGCTAATAATCCCAGGATCCCATTTGACACCAGGGGGCGTAAAAGGGCCAGGGATGAATTGTGACAGCATGGGGCCCAATAGAAACAAGGAACCATTATGCCACCATGGAGGCCAAGAATCAAATGATTCATTGTGACATCAAGTGGCCTAAAATGGCATGGAATGCATTGTGACACCACAGAGGTTAAGAGAAGCAAGGAACCATTGTTACCCAATGGAGGCTAACAATCTAATGGTCCCTTGTGACACCAATGGGCCTAAAAGGGCCAGGGATGAATTGTGAAATCATGGGGCCCAATTAAAACCTGGTATAATTATGCCACCATGGAGGCCAAAAATCAAATGATTCATTGTGACATCAAGTGGCCTAAAAGGGCATGGGATGCATTGTGACACCACAGGGGTTAAGAGAAGCAAGGAACCATTGTGACCCAAGGCAGGCTAACAATTTAGAATCCCTTTTGACACCAGGGGGTGCAAAAGGACCACGGATGAACTGTGACAGCATGGGGCCCAATAGAAACAAGGAACTATTATGCCACCATGGAGGCCAAGAATCAAATGATTCATTGTGACATCAAGTGGCCTAAAATGGCATGGAATGCATTGTGACACCACAGAGGTTAAGAGAAGCAAGGAACCATTGTGACCCAATGGAGGCTAACAATCTAATGGTCCCTTGTGACACCAATGGGCCTAAAAGGTCCAGGGATGAATTGTGAAAGCATGGGGCCCAATTAAAACCTGGTACAATTATGCCACCATGGAGGCCAAAAATCAAATGATTCATTGTGACATCAAGTGGCCTAAAAGGGCATGGGATGCATTGTGACACCACAGGGGTTAAGAGAAGCAAGGAACCATTGTGACCCAAGGCAGGCTAACAATCTTAGAATCCCTTTTGACACCAGGGGGTGCAAAAGGACCACGGATGAACTGTGACAGCATGGGGACCTATAGAAGCAAGGAACCATCATGACACCATGAAGGCCAAGAATCAAATGGTTCATTGTAAGACCAAGTGGCCTTTAAGTTCTTGGAATGCATTGTGACACCACAGAGGTTAAGAGAAGCAAGGAACCATTGTGACCCAATGCAGGCTAACAATCTAATGATCCATTGTGACACCAGGGGTTGCAATAGGGCCAGGGATGAATTGTGAAAGCATGGGGCACAATAAAAACATGGAAATATTATGACACAATATAGACCAAGACTCAAATGATTCATTGTAACACCAAGTGGCCTAAAAGGCCATGGGATGCATTGTGACACCACAGGGCCTAAGAGAAGCAAGGAACCATTGTGACCCAATGCAGGCTAACAATCTAATGATCCCTTGTGACACCAGGGGGCCTAAGATGGCCAGGGATGGATTGTTACAGCACGGGGACCAATAGAAGCAAGGATCTATTATGTCACCATGGAGGCCAAGAATCAAATGATTCATTGTGACATCAAGTGGCCTAAAATGGCATGGGATGCATTGTGACACCACAGAGGTTAAGAGAAGCAAGGATCCACTGTGACCCAATGGAGGCTAATAATCCCAGGATCCCATTTGACACCAGGGGGCGCAAAAGGACCAGGGATGAATTGTGACAGCATGGGGCCCAATAGAAACAAGGAAGCATTATGACACCATGGAGGCCAAGAATCAAATGATTCATTGTGACATCAAGTGGCCTAAAAGGGCATGGGATGCATTGTGACACCACAGGGCCTAAGAGAATCAAGGAAGCATTGTGACCCAATGCAGGCTAACAATCTAATGATCCCTTGTGACACCAGGGGGCCTAAAATGGCCAGGGATGGATTGTTACAGCACGGGGACCAATAGAAGCAAGGATCTATTATGCCACCATGGAGGCCAAGAATCAAATGATTCATTGTGACATCAAGTGGCCTAAAAGGGCATGGGATGCATTGTGACACCACAGGGGTTAAGAGAAGCAAGGATCCATTGTGACCCAATGGAGGCTAATAATCCCAGGATCCCATTTGACACCAGGGGGCGTAAAAGGGCCAGGGATGAATTGTGACAGCATGGGGCCCAATAGAAACAAGGAACCATTATGCCACCATGGAGGCCAAGAATCAAATGATTCATTGTGACATCAAGTGGCCTAAAATGGCATGGAATGCATTGTGACACCACAGAGGTTAAGAGAAGCAAGGAACCATTGTTACCCAATGGAGGCTAACAATCTAATGGTCCCTTGTGACACCAATGGGCCTAAAAGGGCCAGGGATGAATTGTGAAATCATGGGGCCCAATTAAAACCTGGTATAATTATGCCACCATGGAGGCCAAAAATCAAATGATTCATTGTGACATCAAGTGGCCTAAAAGGGCATGGGATGCATTGTGACACCACAGGGGTTAAGAGAAGCAAGGAACCATTGTGACCCAAGGCAGGCTAACAATTTAGAATCCCTTTTGACACCAGGGGGTGCAAAAGGACCACGGATGAACTGTGACAGCATGGGGCCCAATAGAAACAAGGAACTATTATGCCACCATGGAGGCCAAGAATCAAATGATTCATTGTGACATCAAGTGGCCTAAAATGGCATGGAATGCATTGTGACACCACAGAGGTTAAGAGAAGCAAGGAACCATTGTGACCCAATGGAGGCTAACAATCTAATGGTCCCTTGTGACACCAATGGGCCTAAAAGGTCCAGGGATGAATTGTGAAAGCATGGGGCCCAATTAAAACCTGGTACAATTATGCCACCATGGAGGCCAAAAATCAAATGATTCATTGTGACATCAAGTGGCCTAAAAGGGCATGGGATGCATTGTGACACCACAGGGGTTAAGAGAAGCAAGGAACCATTGTGACCCAAGGCAGGCTAACAATCTTAGAATCCCTTTTGACACCAGGGGGCGCAAAAGGACCACGGATGAACTGTGACAGCATGGGGACCTATAGAAGCAAGGAACCATTATGACACCATGAAGGCCAAGAATCAAATGGTTCATTGTAAGACCAAGTGGCCTAAAAGGGCTTGGAATGCATTGTGACACCACAGAGGTTAAGAGAAGCAAGGAACCATTGTGACCCAAGGCAGGCTAACAATCTTTGAATCCCTTTTGACACCAGGGGGCGCAAAAGGACCACGGATGAACTGTGACAGCATGGGGCCCAATAGAAACAAGGAACTATTATGTCACCATGGAGGCCAAGAATCAAATGATTCATTGTAACACCAAGTGGCCTAAAAGGGCATGGGATGCATTGTGACACCACAGGGGCTAAGAGAAGCAAGGAACCATTGTGACCCAATGGAGGCTAACAATCTAATGATCACTTGTGACACCAGGGGGCCTAAAATGGCCAGGGATGGATTGTTACAGCACGGGGACCAATAGAAGCAAGGATCTATTATGTCACCATGGAGGCCAAGAATCAAATGATTCATTGTGACATCAAGTGGCCTAAAAGGGCATGGGATGCATTGTGACACCACAGAGGTTAAGAGAAGCAAGGAACCATTGTGACCCAAGGCAGGCTAACAATCTTTGAATCCCTTTTGACACCAGGGGGCGCAAAAGGACCACGGATGAACTGTGACAACATGGGGCCCAATAGAAACAAGGAACTATTATGACACCATGGAGGCCAAGAATCAAATGATTCATTGTGACATCAAGTGGCCTAAAAGGGCATGGGATGCATTGTGACACCACAGGGGTTAAGAGAAGCAAGGATCCATTGTGACCCAATGGAGGCTAATAATCCCAGGATCCCATTTGACACCAGGGGGCGTAAAAGGGCCAGGGATGAATTGTGACAGCATGGGGCCCAATAGAAACAAGGAACCATTATGCCACCATGGAGGCCAAGAATCAAATGATTCATTGTGACATCAAGTGGCCTAAAATGGCATGGAATGCATTGTGACACCACAGAGGTTAAGAGAAGCAAGGAACCATTGTTACCCAATGGAGGCTAACAATCTAATGGTCCCTTGTGACACCAATGGGCCTAAAAGGGCCAGGGATGAATTGTGAAATCATGGGGCCCAATTAAAACCTGGTACAATTATGCCACCATGGAGGCCAAAAATCAAATGATTCATTGTGACATCAAGTGGCCTAAAAGGGCATGGGATGCATTGTGACACCACAGGGGTTAAGAGAAGCAAGGAACCATTGTGACCCAAGGCAGGCTAACAATCTTAGAATCCCTTTTGACACCAGGGGGCGCAAAAGGACCACGGATGAACTGTGACAGCATGGGGCCCAATAGAAACAAGGAACTATTATGGCACCATGGAGGCCAAGAATCAAATGATTCATTGTGACATCAAGTGGCCTAAAATGGCATGGAATGCATTGTGACACCACAGAGGTTAAGAGAAGCAAGGAACCATTGTGACCCAATGGACGCTAACAATCTAATGGTCCCTTGTGACACCAATGGGCCTAAAAGGGCCAGGGATGAATTGTGAAAGCATGGGGCCCAATTAAAACCTGGTACAATTATGCCACCATGGAGGCCAAAAATCAAATGATTCATTGTGACATCAAGTGGCCTAAAAGGGCATGGGATGCATTGTGACACCACAGGGCTTAAGAGAAGCAAGGAACCATTGTGACCCAAGGCAGGCTAACAATCTTAGAATCCCTTTTGACACCAGGGGGCGCAAAAGGACCACGGATGAACTGTGACAGCATGGGGACCTATAGAAGCAAGGAACCATTATGACACCATGAAGGCCAAGAATCAAATGGTTCATTGTAAGACCAAGTGGCCTATAAGGTCTTGGAATGCATTGTGACACCACAGAGGTTAAGAGAAGCAAGGAACCATTGTGACCCAATGCAGGCTAACAATCTAATGATCCATTGTGACACCAGGGGTTGCAATAGGGCCAGGGATGAATTGTGAAAGCATGGGGCACAATAAAAACATGGAAATATTATGACACAATAGAGACCAAGACTCAAATGATTCATTGTAACACCAAGTGGCCTAAAATGGCATGGAATGCATTGTGACACCACAGGGGTTAAGAGAAGCAAGGAACCATTGTTACCCAATGGAGGCTAAGAATCTAATGGTCCCTTGTGACACCAATGGGCCTAAAAGGGCCAGGGATGAATTGTGAAATCATGGGGCCCAATTAAAACCTGGTACAATTATGCCACCATGGAGGCCAAGAATCAAATGATTCATTGTGACATCAAGTGGCCTAAAAGGGCATGGGATGCATTGTGACACCACAGGGGTTAAGAGAAGCAAGGAACCATTGTGACCCAAGGCAGGCTAACAATCTTAGAATCCCTTTTGACACCAGGGGGCGCAAAAGGACCACGGATGAACTGTGACAGCATGGGGCCCAATAGAAACAAGGAACTATTATGGCACCATGGAGGCCAAGAATCAAATGATTCATTGTGACATCAAGTGGCCTAAAATGGCATGGAATGCATTGTGACACCACAGAGGTTAAGAGAAGCAAGGAACCATTGTGACCCAATGCAGGCTAACAATCTAATGGTCCCTTGTGACACCAATGGGCCTAAGAGGGCCAGGGATGAATTGTGAAAGCATGGGGCCCAATTAAAACCTGGTACAATTATGCCACCATGGAGGCCAAAAATCAAATGATTCATTGTGACATCAAGTGGCCTAAAAGGGCATGGGATGCATTGTGACACCACAGGGCTTAAGAGAAGCAAGGAACCATTGTGACCCAAGGCAGGCTAACAATCTTAGAATCCCTTTTGACACCAGGGGGCGCAAAAGGACCACGGATGAACTGTGACAGCATGGGGACCTATAGAAGCAAGGAACCATTATGACACCATGAAGGCCAAGAATCAAATGGTTCATTGTAAGACCAAGTGGCCTAAAAGGGCTTGGAATGCATTGTGACACCACAGAGGTTAAGAGAAGCAAGGAACCATTGTGACCCAATGCAGGCTAACAATCTAATGATCCATTGTGACACCAGGGGTTGCAATAGGGCCAGGGATGAATTGTGAAAGCATGGGGCACAATAAAAACATGGAAATATTATGACACAATAGAGACCAAGACTCAAATGATTCATTGTAACACCAAGTGGCCTAAAAGGCCATGGGATGCATTGTGACACCACAGGGGCTAAGAGAAGCAAGGAACCATTGTGACCCAATGCAGGCTAACAATCTAATGATCCATTGTGACACCAGGGGGCCTAAAATGGCCAGGGATGGATTGTTACAGCACGGGGACCAATAGAAGCAAGGATCTATTATGTCACCATGGAGGCCAAGAATCAAATGATTCATTGTGACATCAAGTGGCCTAAAAGGGCATGGGATGCATTGTGACACCACAGGGGTTAAGAGAAGCAAGGATCCATTGTGACCCAATGGAGGCTAATAATCCCAGGATCCCATTTGACACCAGGGGGCGTAAAAGGGCCAGGGATGAATTGTGAAAGCATGGGGCCCAATAGAAACAAGGAACCATTATGCCACCATGGAGGCCAAGAATCAAATGATTCATTGTGACATCAAGTGGCCTAAAATGGCATGGAATGCATTGTGACACCACAGAGGTTAAGAGAAGCAAGGAACCATTGTTACCCAATGGAGGCTAACAATCTAATGGTCCCTTGTGACACCAATGGGCCTAAAAGGGCCAGGGATGAATTGTGAAATCATGGGGCCCAATTAAAACCTGGTACAATTATGCCACCATGGAGGCCAAAAATCAAATTATTCATTGTGACATCAAGTGGCCTAAAAGGGCATGGGATGCATTGTGACACCACAGGGGTTAAGAGAAGCAAGGAACCATTGTGACCCAAGGCAGGCTAACAATCTTAGAATCCCTTTTGACACCAGGGGGCGCAAAAGGACCACGGATGAACTTTGACAGCATGGAGACCTATAGAAGCAAGGAACCATTATGACACCATGAAGGCCAAGAATCAAATGGTTCATTGTAAGACCAAGTGGCCTAAAAGGGCTTGGAATGCATTGTGACACCACAGAGGTTAAGAGAAGCAAGGAACCATTGTGACCCAATGCAGGCTAACAATCTAATGATCCATTGTGACACCAGGGGTTGCAATAGGGCCAGGGATGAATTGTGAAAGCATGGGGCACAATAAAAACATGGAAATATTATGACACAATAGAGACCAAGACTCAAATGATTCATTGTAACACCAAGTGGCCTAAAAGGGCATGGGATGCATTGTGACACCACAGGGGCTAAGAGAAGCAAGGAACCATTGTGACCCAATGCAGGCTAACAATCTAATGATCCCTTGTGACACCAGGGGGCCTAAAATGGCCAGGGATGGATTGTTACAGCACGGGGACCAATAGAAGCAAGGATATATTATGTCACCATGGAGGCCAAGAATCAAATGATTCATTGTGACATCAAGTGGCCTAAAAGGGCATGGGATGCATTGTGACACCACAGGGGTTAAGAGAAGCAAGGATCCATTGTGACCCAATGGAGGCTAATAATCCCAGGATCCCATTTGACACCAGGGGGCGTAAAAGGGCCAGGGATGAATTGTGACAGCATGGGGCCCAATAGAAACAAGGAACCATTATGCCACCATGGAGGCCAAGAATCAAATGATTCATTGTGACATCAAGTGGCCAAAAATGGCATGGAATGCATTGTGACACCACAGAGGTTAAGAGAAGCAAGGAACCATTGTTACCCAATGGAGGCTAACAATCTAATGGTCCCTTGTGACACCAATGGGCCTAAAAGGGCCAGGGATGAATTGTGAAATCATGGGGCCCAATTAAAACCTGGTACAATTATGCCACCATGGAGGCCAAAAATCAAATTATTCATTGTGACATCAAGTGGCCTAAAAGGGCATGGGATGCATTGTGACACCACAGGGGTTAAGAGAAGCAAGGAACCATTGTGACCCAAGGCAGGCTAACAATCTTAGAATCCCTTTTGACACCAGGGGGCGCAAAAGGACCACGGATGAACTGTGACAGCATGGGGCCCAATAGAAACAAGGAACTATTATGGCATCATGGAGGCCAAGAATCAAATGATTCATTGTGACATCAAGTGGCCTAAAATGGCATGGAATGCATTGTGACACCACAGAGGTTAAGAGAAGCAAGGAACCATTGTGACCCAATGCAGGCTAACAATCTAATGGTCCCTTGTGACACCAATGGGCCTAAAAGGGCCAGGGATGAATTGTGAAAGCATGGGGCCCAATTAAAACCTGGTACAATTATGCCACCATGGAGGCCAAAAATCAAATGATTCATTGTGACATCAAGTGGCCTAAAAGGGCATGGGATGCATTGTGACACCACACGGGTTAAGAGAAGCAAGGAACCATTGTGACCCAAGGCAGGCTAACAATCTTAGAATCCCTTTTGACACCAGGGGGCGCAAAAGGACCACGGATGAACTGTGACAGCATGGGGACCTATAGAAGCAAGGAACCATTATGACACCATGAAGGCCAAGAATCAAATGGTTCATTGTAAGACCAAGTGGCCTATAAGGTCTTGGAATGCATTGTGACACCACAGAGGTTAAGAGAAGCAAGGAACCATTGCGACCCAATGCAGGCTAACAATCTAATGATCCATTGTGACACCAGGGGTTGCAATAGGGCCAGGGATGAATTGTGAAAGCATGGGGCACAATAAAAACATGGAAATATTATGACACAATAGAGACCAAGACTCAAATGATTCATTGTAACACCAAGTGGCCTAAAAGGGCATGGGATGCATTGTGACACCACAGGGCCTAAGAGAAGCAAGGAACCATTTTGACCCAATGCAGGCTAACAATCTAATGATCCCTTGTGACACCAGGGGGCCTAAAATGGCCAGGGATGGATTGTTACAGCACGGGGACCAATAGAAGCAAGGATCTATTATGTCACCATGGAGGCCAAGAATCAAATGATTCATTGTGACATCAAGTGGCCTAAAAGGGCATGGGATGCATTGTGACACCACAGGGGTTAAGAGAAGCAAGGATCCATTGTGACCCAATGGAGGCTAATAATCCCAGGATCCCATTTGACACAAGGGGGCGTAAAAGGGCCAGGGATGAATTGTGAAAGCATGGGGCCCAATAGAAACAAGGAACCATTATGCCACCATGGAGGCCAAGAATCAAATGATTCATTGTGACATCAAGTGGCCTAAAATGGCATGGAATGCATTGTGACACCACAGAGGTTAAGAGAAGCAAGGAACCATTGTTACCCAATGGAGGCTAACAATCTAATGGTCCCTTGTGACACCAATGGGCCTAAAAGGGCCAGGGATGAATTGTGAAATCATGGGGCCCAATTAAAACCTGGTACAATTATGCCACCATGGAGGCCAAAAATCAAATGATTCATTGTGACATCAAGTGGCCTAAAAGGGCATGGGATGCATTGTGACACCACAGGGGTTAAGAGAAGCAAGGAACCATTGTGACCCAAGGCAGGCTAACAATCTTAGAATCCCTTTTGACACCAGGGGGCGCAAAAGGACCACGGATGAACTTTGACAGCATGGAGACCTATAGAAGCAAGGAACCATTATGACACCATGAAGGCCAAGAATCAAATGGTTCATTGTAAGACCAAGTGGCCTAAAAGGGCTTGGAATGCATTGTGACACCACAGAGGTTAAGAGAAGCAAGGAACCATTGTGACCCAATGCAGGCTAACAATCTAATGATCCATTGTGACACCAGGGGTTGCAATAGGGCCAGGGATGAATTGTGAAAGCATGGGGCACAATAAAAACATGGAAATATTATGACACAATAGAGACCAAGACTCAAATGATTCATTGTAACACCAAGTGGCCTAAAAGGGCATGGGATGCATTGTGACACCACAGGGGCTTAGAGAAGCAAGGAACCATTGTGACCCAATGCAGGCTAACAATCTAATGATCCCTTGTGACACCAGGGGGCCTAAAATGGCCAGGGATGGATTGTTACAGCACGGGGACCAATAGAAGCAAGGATATATTATGTCACCATGGAGGCCAAGAATCAAATGATTCATTGTGACATCAAGTGGCCTAAAAGGGCATGGGATGCATTGTGACACCACAGGGGTTAAGAGAAGCAAGGATCCATTGTGACCCAATGGAGGCTAATAATCCCAGGATCCCATTTGACACCAGGGGGCGTAAAAGGGCCAGGGATGAATTGTGACAGCATGGGGCCCAATAGAAACAAGGAACCATTATGCCACCATGGAGGCCAAGAATCAAATGATTCATTGTGACATCAAGTGGCCTAAAATGGCATGGAATGCATTGTGACACCACAGAGGTTAAGAGAAGCAAGGAACCATTGTTACCCAATGGAGGCTAACAATCTAATGGTCCCTTGTGACACCAATGGGCCTAAAAGGGCCAGGGATGAATTGTGAAATCATGGGGCCCAATTAAAACCTGGTACAATTATGCCACCATGGAGGCCAAAAATCAAATTATTCATTGTGACATCAAGTGGCCTAAAAGGGCATGGGATGCATTGTGACACCACAGGGGTTAAGAGAAGCAAGGAACCATTGTGACCCAAGGCAGGCTAACAATCTTAGAATCCCTTTTGACACCAGGGGGCGCAAAAGGACCACGGATGAACTGTGACAGCATGGGGCCCAATAGAAACAAGGAACTATTATGGCATCATGGAGGCCAAGAATCAAATGATTCATTGTGACATCAAGTGGCCTAAAATGGCATGGAATGCATTGTGACACCACAGAGGTTAAGAGAAGCAAGGAACCATTGTGACCCAATGCAGGCTAACAATCTAATGGTCCCTTGTGACACCAATGGGCCTAAAAGGGCCAGGGATGAATTGTGAAAGCATGGGGCCCAATTAAAACCTGGTACAATTATGCCACCATGGAGGCCAAAAATCAAATGATTCATTGTGACATCAAGTGGCCTAAAAGGGCATGGGATGCATTGTGACACCACACGGGTTAAGAGAAGCAAGGAAGCATTGTGACCCAAGGCAGGCTAACAATCTTAGAATCCCTTTTGAAACCAGGGGGCGCAAAAGGACCACGGATGAACTGTGACAGCATGGGGACCTATAGAAGCAAGGAACCATTATGACACCATGAAGGCCAAGAATCAAATGGTTCATTGTAAGACCAAGTGGCCTATAAGGTCTTGGAATGCATTGTGACACCACAGAGGTTAAGAGAAGCAAGGAACCATTGTGACCCAATGGAGGCTAACAATCTAATGGTCCCTTGTGACACCAATGGGCCTAAAAGGGCCAGGGATGAATTGTGAAATCATGGGACCCAATTAAAACCTGGTACAATTATGCCACCATGGAGGCCAAAAATCAAATTATTCATTGTGACATCAAGTGGCCTAAAAGGGCATGGGATGCATTGTGACACCACAGGGGTTAAGAGAAGCAAGGAACCATTGTGACCCAAGGCAGGCTAACAATCTTAGAATCCCTTTTGACACCAGGGGGCGCAAAAGGACCACGGATGAACTGTGACAGCATGGGGCCCAATAGAAACAAGGAACTATTATGGCACCATGGAGGCCAAGAATCAAATGATTCATTGTGACATCAAGTGGCCTAAAATGGCATGGAATGCATTGTGACACCACAGAGGTTAAGAGAAGCAAGGAACCATTGTGACCCAATGGAGGCTAACAATCTAATGGTCCCTTGTGACACCAATGGGCCTAAAAGGGCCAGGGATGAATTGTGAAAGCATGGGGCCCAATTAAAACCTGGTACAATTATGCCACCATGGAGGCCAAAAATGAAATGATTCATTGTGACATCAAGTGGCCTAAAAGGGCATGGGATGCATTGTGACACCACAAGGGTTAAGAGAAGCAAGGAACCATTGTGACCCAAGGCAGGCTAACAATCTTAGAATCCCTTTTGACACCAGGGGGCGCAAAAGGACCACGGATGAACTGTGACAGCATGGGGACCTATAGAAGCAAGGAACCATTATGACACCATGAAGGCCAAGAATCAAATGGTTCATTGTAAGACCAAGTGGCCTATAAGGTCTTGGAATGCATTGTGACACCACAGAGGTTAAGAGAAGCAAGGAACCATTGCGACCCAATGGAGGCTAACAATCTAATGATCCATTGTGACACCAGGGGTTGCAATAGGGCCAGGGATGAATTGTGAAAGCATGGGGAACAATAAAAACATGGAAATATTATGACACAATAGAGACCAAGACTCAAATGATTCATTGTAACACCAAGTGGCCTAAAAGGGCATGGGATGCATTGTGACACCACAGGGCCTAAGAGAAGCAAGGAACCATTGTGACCCAATGCAGGCTAACAATCTAATGATCCCTTGTGACACCAGGGGGCCTAAAATGGCCAGGGATGGATTGTTACAGCACGGGGACCAATAGAAGCAAGGATCTATTATGTCACCATGGAGGCCAAGAATCAAATGATTCATTGTGACATCAAGTGGCCTAAAATGGCATGGAATGCATTGTGACACCACAGAGGTTAAGAGAAGCAAGGAACCATTGTTACCCAATGGAGGCTAACAATCTAATGGTCCCTTGTGACACCAATGGGCCTAAAAGGGCCAGGGATGAATTGTGAAATCATGGGGCCCAATTAAAACCTGGTACAATTATGCCACCATGGAGGCCAAAAATCAAATGATTCATTGTGACATCAAGTGGCCTAAAAGGGCATGGGATGCATTGTGACACCACAGGGGTTAAGAGAAGCAAGGAACCATTGTGACCCAAGGCAGGCTAACAATCTTAGAATCCCTTTTGACACCAGGGGGTGCAAAAGGACCACGGATGAACTGTGACAGCATGGGGCCCAATAGAAACAAGGAACTATTATGACACCATGGAGGCCAAGAATCAAATGACTCAGTGTGACATCAAGAGGCCTAAAATGGCATGGAATGCATTGTGACACCACAGAGGTTAAGAGAAGCAAGGAACCATTGTGACCCAATGGAGGCTAACAATCTAATGGTCCCTTGTGACACCAATGGGCCTAAAAGGGCCAGGGATGAATTGTGAAATCATGGGACCCAATTAAAACCTGGTACAATTATGCCACCATGGAGGCCAAAAATCAAATTATTCATTGTGACATCAAGTGGCCTAAAAGGGCATGGGATGCATTGTGACACCACAGGGGTTAAGAGAAGCAAGGAACCATTGTGACCCAAGGCAGGCTAACAATCTTAGAATCCCTTTTGACACCAGGGGGCGCAAAAGGACCACGGATGAACTGTGACAGCATGGGGCCCAATAGAAACAAGGAACTATTATGGCACCATGGAGGCCAAGAATCAAATGATGCATTGTGACATCAAGTGGCCTAAAATGGCAAGGAATGCATTGTGACACCACAGAGGTTAAGAGAAGCAAGGAACCATTGTGACCCAATGGAGGCTAACAATCTAATGATCCATTGTGACACCAGGGGTTGCAATAGGGCCAGGGATGAATTGTGAAAGCATGGGGCACAATAAAAACATGGAAATATTATGACACAATAGAGACCAAGACTCAAATGATTCATTGTAACACCAAGTGGCCTAAAAGGGCATGGGATGCATTGTGACACCACAGGGGCTAAGAGAAGCAAGGAACCATTGTGACCCAATGCAGGCTAACAATCTAATGATCCCTTGTGACACCAGGCGGCCTAAAATGGCCAGGGATGGATTGTTACAGCACGGGGACCAATAGAAGCAAGGATCTATTATGTCACCATGGAGGCCAAGAATCAAATGATTCATTGTGACATCAAGTGGCCTAAAAGGGCATGGGATGCATTGTGACACCACAGGGGTTAAGAGAAGCAAGGAACCATTGTGACCCAAGGCAGGCTAACAATCTTAGAATCCCTTTTGACACCAGGGGGCGCAAAAGGACCACGGATGAACTGTGACAGCATGGGGCCCAATAGAAACAAGGAACTATTATGGCACCATGGAGGCCAAGAATCAAATGATTCATTGTGACATCAAGTGGCCTAAAATGGCATGGAATGCATTGTGACACCACAGAGGTTAAGAGAAGCAAGGAACCATTGTGACCCAATGGAGGCTAACAATCTAATGGTCCCTTGTGACACCAATGGGCCTAAAAGGGCCAGGGATGAATTGTGAAAGCATGGGGCCCAATTAAAACCTGGTACAATTATGCCACCATGGAGGCCAAAAATCAAATGATTCATTGTGACATCAAGTGGCCTAAAAGGGCATGGGATGCATTGTGACACCACAAGGGTTAAGAGAAGCAAGGAACCATTGTGACCCAAGGCAGGCTAACAATCTTAGAATCCCTTTTGACACCAGGGGGCGCAAAAGGACCACGGATGAACTGTGACAGCATGGGGACCTATAGAAGCAAGGAACCATTATGACACCATGAAGGCCAAGAATCAAATGGTTCATTGTAAGACCAAGTGGCCTATAAGGTCTTGGAATGCATTGTGACACCACAGAGGTTAAGAGAAGCAAGGAACCATTGCGACCCAATGGAGGCTAACAATCTAATGATCCATTGTGACACCAGGGGTTGCAATAGAGCCAGGGATGAATTGTGAAAGCATGGGGCACAATAAAAACATGGAAATATTATGACACAATAGAGACCAAGACTCAAATGATTCATTGTAACACCAAGTGGCCTAAAAGGGCATGGGATGCATTGTGACACCACAGGGCCTAAGAGAAGCAAGGAACCATTGTGACCCAATGCAGGCTAACAATCTAATGATCCCTTGTGACACCAGGGGGCCTAAAATGGCCAGGGATGGATTGTTACAGCACGGGGACCAATAGAAGCAAGGATCTATTATGTCACCATGGAGGCCAAGAATCAAATGATTCATTGTGACATCAAGTGGCCTAAAATGGCATGGAATGCATTGTGACACCACAGAGGTTAAGAGAAGCAAGGAACCATTGTTACCCAATGGAGGCTAACAATCTAATGGTCCCTTGTGACACCAATGGGCCTAAAAGGGCCAGGGATGAATTGTGAAATCATGGGGCCCAATTAAAACCTGGTACAATTATGCCACCATGGAGGCCAAAAATCAAATGATTCATTGTGACATCAAGTGGCCTAAAAGGGCATGGGATGCATTGTGACACCACAGGGGTTAAGAGAAGCAAGGAACCATTGTGACCCAAGGCAGGCTAACAATCTTAGAATCCCTTTTGACACCAGGGGGTGCAAAAGGACCACGGATGAACTGTGACAGCATGGGGCCCAATAGAAACAAGGAACTATTATGACACCATGGAGGCCAAGAATCAAATGACTCAGTGTGACATCAAGAGGCCTAAAATGGCATGGAATGCATTGTGACACCACAGAGGTTAAGAGAAGCAAGGAACCATTGTGACCCAATGCAGGCTAACAATCTAATGATCCATTGTGACACCAGGGGTTGCAACAGGACCAGGGATGAATTGTGAAAGCATGGGGCGCAATAAAAACATGGAAATATTATGACACAATAGAGACCAAGACTCAAATGATTCATTGTAACACCAAGTGGCCTAAAAGGGCATGGGAGGAATTGTGACACCACAGGGGCTAAGAGAAGCAAGGAACCATTGTGACCCAATGCAGGCTAACAATCTAATGATCCCTTGTGACACCAATGGGCCTAAAAGGGCCAGGGATGAATTGTGAAATCATGGGGCCCAATTAAAACCTGGTACAATTATGCCACCATGGAGGCCAAGAATCAAATGATTCATTGTGACATCAAGTGGCCTAAAAGGGCATGGGATGCATTGTGACACCACAGGGGTTAAGAGAAGCAAGGAACCATTGTGACCCAAGGCAGGCTAACAATCTTAGAATCCCTTTTGACAACAGGGGTCGCAAAAGGACCACGGATGAACTGTGACAGCATGGGGCCCAATAGAAACAAGGCACTATTATGGCACCATGGAGGCCAAGAATCAAATGATTCATTGTGACATCAAGTGGCCTAAAATGGCATGGAATGCATTGTGACACCACAGAGGTTAAGAGAAGCAAGGAACCATTGTGACCCAATGGAGGCTAACAATCTAATGATCCATTGTGACACCAGGGGTTGCAATAGGGCCAGGGATGAATTGTGAAAGCATGGGGCACAATAAAAACATGGAAATATTATGACACAATAGAGACCAAGACTCAAATGATTCATTGTAACACCAAGTGGCCTAAAAGGGCATGGGATGCATTGTGACACCACAGGGGCTAAGAGAAGCAAGGAACCATTGTGACCCAATGCAGGCTAACAATCTAATGATCCCTTGTGACACCAGGGGGCCTAAGATGGCCAGGGATGGATTGTTACAGCACGGGGACCAATAGAAGCAAGGATCTATTATGTCACCATGGAGGCCAAGAATCAAATGATTCATTGTGACATCAAGTGGCCTAAAAGGGCATGGGATGCATTGTGACACCACAGGGGTTAAGAGAAGCAAGGATCCATTGTGACCCAATGGAGGCTAATAAACCCAGGATCCCATTTGACACCAGGGGGCGTAAAAGGGCCAGGGATGAATTGTGACAGCATGGGGCCCAATAGAAACAAGGAACCCTTATGCCACCATGGAGGCCAAGAATCAAATGATTCATTGTGACATCAAGTGGCCTAAAATGGCATGGAATGCATTGTGACACCACAGAGGTTAAGAGAAGCAAGGAACCATTGTTACCCAATGGAGGCTAACAATCTAATGGTCCCTTGTGACACCAATGGGCCTAAAAGGGCCAGGGATGAATTGTGAAATCATGGGGCCCAATTAAAACCTGGTACAATTATGCCACCATGGAGGCCAAAAATCAAATGATTCATTGTGACATCAAGTGGCCTAAAAGGGCATGGGATGCATTGTGACACCACAGGGGTTAAGAGAAGCAAGGAACCATTGTGACCCAAGGCAGGCTAACAATCTTAGAATCCCTTTTGACACCAGGGGGCGCAAAAGGACCACGGATGAACTGTGACAGCATGGGGCCCAATAGAAACAAGGAACTATTATGACACCATGGAGGCCAAGAATCAAATGACTCATTGTGACATCAAGTGGCCTAAAATGGCATGGAATGTATTGTGACACCACAGAGGTTAAGAGAAGCAAGGAACCATTGTGACCCAATGGAGGCTAACAATCTAATGATCCATTGTGACACCAGGGGTTGCAATAGGGCCAGGGATGAATTGTGAAAGCATGGGGCACAATAAAAACATGGAAATATTATGACACAATAGAGACCAAGACTCAAATGATTCATTGTAACACCAAGTGGCCTAAAAGGGCATGGGATGCATTGTGACACCACAGGGGCTAAGAGAAGCAAGGAACCATTGTGACCCAATGCAGGCTAACAATCTAATGATCCCTTGTGACACCAGGCGGCCTAAAATGGCCAGGGATGGATTGTTACAGCACGGGGACCAATAGAAGCAAGGATCTATTATGTCACCATGGAGGCCAAGAATCAAATGATTCATTGTGACATCAAGTGGCCTAAAAGGGCATGGGATGCATTGTGACACCACAGGGGTTAAGAGAAGCAAGGAACCATTGTGACCCAAGGCAGGCTAACAATCTTAGAATCCCTTTTGACACCAGGGGGCGCAAAAGGACCACGGATGAACTGTGACAGCATGGGGCCCAATAGAAACAAGGAACTATTATGGCACCATGGAGGCCAAGAATCAAATGATTCATTGTGACATCAAGTGGCCTAAAATGGCATGGAATGCATTGTGACACCACAGAGGTTAAGAGAAGCAAGGAACCATTGTGACCCAATGGAGGCTAACAATCTAATGGTCCCTTGTGACACCAATGGGCCTAAAAGGGCCAGGGATGAATTGTGAAAGCATGGGGCCCAATTAAAACCTGGTACAATTATGCCACCATGGAGGCCAAAAATCAAATGATTCATTGTGACATCAAGTGGCCTAAAAGGGCATGGGATGCATTGTGACACCACAAGGGTTAAGAGAAGCAAGGAACCATTGTGACCCAAGGCAGGCTAACAATCTTAGAATCCCTTTTGACACCAGGGGGCGCAAAAGGACCACGGATGAACTGTGACAGCATGGGGACCTATAGTAGCAAGGAACCATTATGACACCATGAAGGCCAAGAATCAAATGGTTCATTGTAAGACCAAGTGGCCTATAAGGTCTTGGAATGCATTGTGACACCACAGAGGTTAAGAGAAGCAAGGAACCATTGCGACCCAATGGAGGCTAACAATCTAATGATCCATTGTGACACCAGGGGTTGCAATAGAGCCAGGGATGAATTGTGAAAGCATGGGGCACAATAAAAACATGGAAATATTATGACACAATAGAGACCAAGACTCAAATGATTCATTGTAACACCAAGTGGCCTAAAAGGGCATGGGATGCATTGTGACACCACAGGGCCTAAGAGAAGCAAGGAACCATTGTGACCCAATGCAGGCTAACAATCTAATGATCCCTTGTGACACCAGGGGGCCTAAAATGGCCAGGGATGGATTGTTACAGCACGGGGACCAATAGAAGCAAGGATCTATTATGTCACCATGGAGGCCAAGAATCAAATGATTCATTGTGACATCAAGTGGCCTAAAATGGCATGGAATGCATTGTGACACCACAGAGGTTAAGAGAAGCAAGGAACCATTGTTACCCAATGGAGGCTAACAATCTAATGGTCCCTTGTGACACCAATGGGCCTAAAAGGGCCAGGGATGAATTGTGAAATCATGGGGCCCAATTAAAACCTGGTACAATTATGCCACCATGGAGGCCAAAAATCAAATGATTCATTGTGACATCAAGTGGCCTAAAAGGGCATGGGATGCATTGTGACACCACAGGGGTTAAGAGAAGCAAGGAACCATTGTGACCCAAGGCAGGCTAACAATCTTAGAATCCCTTTTGACACCAGGGGGTGCAAAAGGACCACGGATGAACTGTGACAGCATGGGGCCCAATAGAAACAAGGAACTATTATGACACCATGGAGGCCAAGAATCAAATGACTCAGTGTGACATCAAGAGGCCTAAAATGGCATGGAATGCATTGTGACACCACAGAGGTTAAGAGAAGCAAGGAACCATTGTGACCCAATGCAGGCTAACAATCTAATGATCCATTGTGACACCAGGGGTTGCAACAGGACCAGGGATGAATTGTGAAAGCATGGGGCGCAATAAAAACATGGAAATATTATGACACAATAGAGACCAAGACTCAAATGATTCATTGTAACACCAAGTGGCCTAAAAGGGCATGGGAGGAATTGTGACACCACAGGGGCTAAGAGAAGCAAGGAACCATTGTGACCCAATGCAGGCTAACAATCTAATGATCCCTTGTGACACCAATGGGCCTAAAAGGGCCAGGGATGAATTGTGAAATCATGGGGCCCAATTAAAACCTGGTACAATTATGCCACCATGGAGGCCAAGAATCAAATGATTCATTGTGACATCAAGTGGCCTAAAAGGGCATGGGATGCATTGTGACACCACAGGGGTTAAGAGAAGCAAGGAACCATTGTGACCCAAGGCAGGCTAACAATCTTAGAATCCCTTTTGACAACAGGGGGCGCAAAAGGACCACGGATGAACTGTGACAGCATGGGGCCCAATAGAAACAAGGCACTATTATGGCACCATGGAGGCCAAGAATCAAATGATTCATTGTGACATCAAGTGGCCTAAAATGGCATGGAATGCATTGTGACACCACAGAGGTTAAGAGAAGCAAGGAACCATTGTGACCCAATGGAGGCTAACAATCTAATGATCCATTGTGACACCAGGGGTTGCAATAGGGCCAGGGATGAATTGTGAAAGCATGGGGCACAATAAAAACATGGAAATATTATGACACAATAGAGACCAAGACTCAAATGATTCATTGTAACACCAAGTGGCCTAAAAGGGCATGGGATGCATTGTGACACCACAGGGGCTAAGAGAAGCAAGGAACCATTGTGACCCAATGCAGGCTAACAATCTAATGATCCCTTGTGACACCAGGGGGCCTAAGATGGCCAGGGATGGATTGTTACAGCACGGGGACCAATAGAAGCAAGGATCTATTATGTCACCATGGAGGCCAAGAATCAAATGATTCATTGTGACATCAAGTGGCCTAAAAGGGCATGGGATGCATTGTGACACCACAGGGGTTAAGAGAAGCAAGGATCCATTGTGACCCAATGGAGGCTAATAAACCCAGGATCCCATTTGACACCAGGGGGCGTAAAAGGGCCAGGGATGAATTGTGACAGCATGGGGCCCAATAGAAACAAGGAACCCTTATGCCACCATGGAGGCCAAGAATCAAATGATTCATTGTGACATCAAGTGGCCTAAAATGGCATGGAATGCATTGTGACACCACAGAGGTTAAGAGAAGCAAGGAACCATTGTTACCCAATGGAGGCTAACAATCTAATGGTCCCTTGTGACACCAATGGGCCTAAAAGGGCCAGGGATGAATTGTGAAATCATGGGGCCCAATTAAAACCTGGTACAATTATGCCACCATGGAGGCCAAAAATCAAATGATTCATTGTGACATCAAGTGGCCTAAAAGGGCATGGGATGCATTGTGACACCACAGGGGTTAAGAGAAGCAAGGAACCATTGTGACCCAAGGCAGGCTAACAATCTTAGAATCCCTTTTGACACCAGGGGGTGCAAAAGGACCACGGATGAACTGTGACAGCATGGGGCCCAATAGAAACAAGGAACTATTATGACACCATGGAGGCCAAGAATCAAATGACTCATTGTGACATCAAGTGGCCTAAAATGGCATGGAATGTATTGTGACACCACAGAGGTTAAGAGAAGCAAGGAACCATTGTGACCCAATGCAGGCTAACAATCTAATGATCCATTGTGACACCAGGGGTTGCAAAAGGGCCAGGGATGAATTGTGAAAGCATGGGGCACAATAAAAACATGGAAATATTATGACACAATAGAGACCAAGACTCAAATGATTCATTGTAACACCAAGTGGCCTAAAAGGGCATGGGATGCATTGTGACACCACAGGGGCTATGAGAAGCAAGGAACCATTGTGACCCAATGGAGGCTAACAATCTAATGATCCCTTGTGACACCAGGGGGCCTAAAATGGCCAGGGATGGATTGTTACAGCACGGGGACCAATAGAAGCAAGGATCTATTATGTCACCATGGAGGCCAAGAATCAAATGATTCATTGTGACATCAAGTGGCCTAAAAGGGCATGGGATGCATTGTGACACCACAGGGGTTAAGAGAAGCAAGGATCCATTGTGACCCAAGGCAGGCTAACAATCTTAGAATCCCTTTTGACACCAGGGGGCGCAAAAGGACCACGGATGAACTGTGACAGCATGGGGCCCAATAGAAACAAGGAACTATTATGGCACCATGGAGGCCAAGAATCAAATGATTCATTGTGACATCAAGTGGCCTAAAATGGCATGGAATGCATTGTGACACCACAGAGGTTAAGAGAAGCAAGGAACCATTGTGACCCAATGGAGGCTAACAATCTAATGGTCCCTTGTGACACCAATGGGCCTAAAAGTGCCAGGGATGAATTGTGAAATCATGGGACCCAATTAAAACCTGGTACAATTATGCCACCATGGAGGCCAAAAATCAAATTATTCATTGTGACATCAAGTGGCCTAAAAGGGCATGGGATGCATTGTGACACCACAGGGGTTAAGAGAAGCAAGGAACCATTGTGACCCAAGGCAGGCTAACAATCTTAGAATCCCTTTTGACACCAGGGGGCGCAAAAGGACCACGGATGAACTGTGACAGCATGGGGCCCAATAGAAACAAGGAACTATTATGGCACCATGGAGGCCAAGAATCAAATGATGCATTGTGACATCAAGTGGCCTAAAATGGCAAGGAATGCATTGTGACACCACAGAGGTTAAGAGAAGCAAGGAACCATTGTGACCCAATGGAGGCTAACAATCTAATGATCCATTGTGACACCAGGGGTTGCAATAGGGCCAGGGATGAATTGTGAAAGCATGGGGCACAATAAAAACATGGAAATATTATGACACAATAGAGACCAAGACTCAAATGATTCATTGTAACACCAAGTGGCCTAAAAGGGCATGGGATGCATTGTGACACCACAGGGGCTAAGAGAAGCAAGGAACCATTGTGACCCAATGCAGGCTAACAATCTAATGATCCCTTGTGACACCAGGCGGCCTAAAATGGCCAGGGATGGATTGTTACAGCACGGGGACCAATAGAAGCAAGGATCTATTATGTCACCATGGAGGCCAAGAATCAAATGATTCATTGTGACATCAAGTGGCCTAAAAGGGCATGGGATGCATTGTGACACCACAGGGGTTAAGAGAAGCAAGGAACCATTGTGACCCAAGGCAGGCTAACAATCTTAGAATCCCTTTTGACACCAGGGGGCGCAAAAGGACCACGGATGAACTGTGACAGCATGGGGCCCAATAGAAACAAGGAACTATTATGGCACCATGGAGGCCAAGAATCAAATGATTCATTGTGACATCAAGTGGCCTAAAATGGCATGGAATGCATTGTGACACCACAGAGGTTAAGAGAAGCAAGGAACCATTGTGACCCAATGGAGGCTAACAATCTAATGGTCCCTTGTGACACCAATGGGCCTAAAAGGGCCAGGGATGAATTGTGAAAGCATGGGGCCCAATTAAAACCTGGTACAATTATGCCACCATGGAGGCCAAAAATGAAATGATTCATTGTGACATCAAGTGGCCTAAAAGGGCATGGGATGCATTGTGACACCACAAGGGTTAAGAGAAGCAAGGAACCATTGTGACCCAAGGCAGGCTAACAATCTTAGAATCCCTTTTGACACCAGGGGGCGCAAAAGGACCACGGATGAACTGTGACAGCATGGGGACCTATAGAAGCAAGGAACCATTATGACACCATGAAGGCCAAGAATCAAATGGTTCATTGTAAGACCAAGTGGCCTATAAGGTCTTGGAATGCATTGTGACACCACAGAGGTTAAGAGAAGCAAGGAACCATTGCGACCCAATGGAGGCTAACAATCTAATGATCCATTGTGACACCAGGGGTTGCAATAGGGCCAGGGATGAATTGTGAAAGCATGGGGCACAATAAAAACATGGAAATATTATGACACAATAGAGACCAAGACTCAAATGATTCATTGTAACACCAAGTGGCCTAAAAGGGCATGGGATGCATTGTGACACCACAGGGCCTAAGAGAAGCAAGGAACCATTGTGACCCAATGCAGGCTAACAATCTAATGATCCCTTGTGACACCAGGGGGCCTAAAATGGCCAGGGATGGATTGTTACAGCACGGGGACCAATAGAAGCAAGGATCTATTATGTCACCATGGAGGCCAAGAATCAAATGATTCATTGTGACATCAAGTGGCCTAAAAGGGCATGGGATGCATTGTGACACCACAGGGGTTAAGAGAAGCAAGGATCCATTGTGACCCAATGGAGGCTAATAATCCCAGGATCCCATTTGACACCAGGGGGCGTAAAAGGGCCAGGGATGAATTGTGACAGCATGGGGCCCAATAGAAACAAGGAAGCATTATGCCACCATGGAGGCCAAGAATCAAATGATTCATTGTGACATCAAGTGGCCTAAAATGGCATGGAATGCATTGTGACACCACAGAGGTTAAGAGAAGCAAGGAACCATTGTTACCCAATGGAGGCTAACAATCTAATGGTCCCTTGTGACACCAATGGGCCTAAAAGGGCCAGGGATGAATTGTGAAATCATGGGGCCCAATTAAAACCTGGTACAATTATGCCACCATGGAGGCCAAGAATCAAATGATTCATTGTGACATCAAGTGGCCTAAAAGGGCATGGGATGCATTGTGACACCACAGGGGTTAAGAGAAGCAAGGAACCATTGTGACCCAAGGCAGGCTAACAATCTTAGAATCCCTTTTGACACCAGGGGGCGCAAAAGGACCACGGATGAACTGTGACAGCATGGGGCCCAATAGAAACAAGGCACTATTATGGCACCATGGAGGCCAAGAATCAAATGATTCATTGTGACATCAAGTGGCCTAAAATGGCATGGAATGCATTGTGACACCACAGAGGTTAAGAGAAGCAAGGAACCATTGTGACCCAATGGAGGCTAACAATCTAATGATCCATTGTGACACCAGGGGTTGCAATAGGGCCAGGGATGAATTGTGAAAGCATGGGGCACAATAAAAACATGGAAATATTATGACACAATAGAGACCAAGACTCAAATGATTCATTGTAACACCAAGTGGCCTAAAAGGGCATGGGATGCATTGTGACACCACAGGGGCTAAGAGAAGCAAGGAACCATTGTGACCCAATGCAGGCTAACAATCTAATGATCCCTTGTGACACCAGGGGGCCTAAGATGGCCAGGGATGGATTGTTACAGCACGGGGACCAATAGAAGCAAGGATCTATTATGTCACCATGGAGGCCAAGAATCAAATGATTCATTGTGACATCAAGTGGCCTAAAAGGGCATGGGATGCATTGTGACACCACAGGGGTTAAGAGAAGCAAGGATCCATTGTGACCCAATGGAGGCTAATAAACCCAGGATCCCATTTGACACCAGGGGGCGTAAAAGGGCCAGGGATGAATTGTGACAGCATGGGGCCCAATAGAAACAAGGAACCCTTATGCCACCATGGAGGCCAAGAATCAAATGATTCATTGTGACATCAAGTGGCCTAAAAGGGCATGGAATGCATTGTGACACCACAGAGGTTAAGAGAAGCAAGGAACCATTGTTACCCAATGGAGGCTAACAATCTAATGGTCCCTTGTGACACCAATGGGCCTAAAAGGGCCAGGGATGAATTGTGAAATCATGGGGCCCAATTAAAACCTGGTACAATTATGCCACCATGGAGGCCAAAAATCAAATGATTCATTGTGACATCAAGTGGCCTAAAAGGGCATGGGATGCATTGTGACACCACAGGGGTTAAGAGAAGCAAGGAACCATTGTGACCCAAGGCAGGCTAACAATCTTAGAATCCCTTTTGACACCAGGGGGTGCAAAAGGACCACGGATGAACTGTGACAGCATGGGGCCCAATAGAAACAAGGAACTATTATGACACCATGGAGGCCAAGAATCAAATGACTCATTGTGACATCAAGTGGCCTAAAATGGCATGGAATGTATTGTGACACCACAGAGGTTAAGAGAAGCAAGGAACCATTGTGACCCAATGCAGGCTAACAATCTAATGATCCATTGTGACACCAGGGGTTGCAACAGGGCCAGGGATGAATTGTGAAAGCATGGGGCACAATAAAAACATGGAAATATTATGACACAATAGAGACCAAGACTCAAATGATTCATTGTAACACCAAGTGGCCTAAAAGGGCATGGGATGCATTGTGACACCACAGGGGCTATGAGAAGCAAGGAACCATTGTGACCCAATGCAGGCTAACAATCTAATGATCCCTTGTGACACCAGGGGGCCTAAAATGGCCAGGGATGGATTGTTACAGCACGGGGACCAATAGAAGCAAGGATCTATTATGTCACCATGGAGGCCAAGAATCAAATGATTCATTGTGACATCAAGTGGCCTAAAAGGGCATGGGATGCATTGTGACACCACAGGGGTTAAGAGAAGCAAGGATCCATTGTGACCCAAGGCAGGCTAACAATCTTAGAATCCCTTTTGACACCAGGGGGCGCAAAAGGACCACGGATGAACTGTGACAGCATGGGGCCCAATAGAAACAAGGAACTATTATGGCATCATGGAGGCCAAGAATCAAATGATTCATTGTGACATCAAGTGGCCTAAAATGGCATGGAATGCATTGTGACACCACAGAGGTTAAGAGAAGCAAGGAACCATTGTGACCCAATGGAGGCTAACAATCTAATGGTCCCTTGTGACACCAATGGGCCTAAAAGGGCCAGGGATGTATTGTGAAAGCATGGGGCCCAATTAAAACCTGGTACAATTATGCCACCATGGAGGCCAAAAATCAAATGATTCATTGTGACATCAAGTGGCCTAAAAGGGCATGGGATGCATTGTGACACCACAGGGGTTAAGAGAAGCAAGGAACCATTGTGACCCAAGGCAGGCTAACAATCTTAGAATCCCTTTTGACACCAGGGGGCGCAAAAGGACCACGGATGAACTGTGACAGCATGGGGACCTATAGAAGCAAGGAACCATTATGACACCATGAAGGCCAAGAATCAAATGGTTCATTGTAAGACCAAGTGGCCTTTAAGGTCTTGGAATGCATTGTGACACCACAGAGGTTAAGAGAAGCAAGGAGCCATTGTGACCCAATGCAGGCTAACAATCTAATGGTCCCTTGTGACACCAATGGGCCTAAAAGGGCCAGGGATGAATTGTGAAATCATGGGGCCCAATTAAAACCTGGTACAATTATGCCACCATGGAGGCCAAAAATCAAATGATTCATTGTGACATCAAGTGGCCTAAAAGGGCATGGGATGCATTGTGACACCACAGGGGTTAAGAGAAGCAAGGAACCATTGTGACCCAAGGCAGGCTAACAATCTTAGAATCCCTTTTGACACCAGGGGGTGCAAAAGGACCACGGATGAACTGTGACAGCATGGGGCCCAATAGAAACAAGGAACTATTATGACACCATGGAGGCCAAGAATCAAATGACTCATTGTGACATCAAGTGGCCTAAAATGGCATGGAATGTATTGTGACACCACAGAGGTTAAGAGAAGCAAGGAACCATTGTGACCCAATGCAGGCTAACAATCTAATGATCCATTGTGACACCAGGGGTTGCAACAGGGCCAGGGATGAATTGTGAAAGCATGGGGCACAATAAAAACATGGAAATATTATGACACAATAGAGACCAAGACTCAAATGATTCATTGTAACACCAAGTGGCCTAAAAGGGCATGGGATGCATTGTGACACCACAGGGGCTATGAGAAGCAAGGAACCATTGTGACCCAATGCAGGCTAACAATCTAATGATCCCTTGTGACACCAGGGGGCCTAAAATGGCCAGGGATGGATTGTTACAGCACGGGGACCAATAGAAGCAAGGATCTATTATGTCACCATGGAGGCCAAGAATCAAATGATTCATTGTGACATCAAGTGGCCTAAAAGGGCATGGGATGCATTGTGACACCACAGGGGTTAAGAGAAGCAAGGATCCATTGTGACCCAAGGCAGGCTAACAATCTTAGAATCCCTTTTGACACCAGGGGGCGCAAAAGGACCACGGATGAACTGTGACAGCATGGGGCCCAATAGAAACAAGGAACTATTATGGCATCATGGAGGCCAAGAATCAAATGATTCATTGTGACATCAAGTGGCCTAAAATGGCATGGAATGCATTGTGACACCACAGAGGTTAAGAGAAGCAAGGAACCATTGTGACCCAATGGAGGCTAACAATCTAATGGTCCCTTGTGACACCAATGGGCCTAAAGGGGCCAGGGATGAATTGTGAAAGCATGGGGCCCAATTAAAACCTGGTACAATTATGCCACCATGGAGGCCAAGAATCAAATGATTCATTGTGACATCAAGTGGCCTAAAAGGGCATGGGATGCATTGTGACACCACAGGGGTTAAGAGAAGCAAGGAACCATTGTGACCCAAGGCAGGCTAACAATCTTAGAATCCCTTTTGACACCAGGGGGCGCAAAAGGACCACGGATGAACTGTGACAGCATGGGGACCTATAGAAGCAAGGAACCATTATGACACCATGAAGGCCAAGAATCAAATGGTTCATTGTAAGACCAAGTGGCCTTTAAGGTCTTGGAATGCATTGTGACACCACAGAGGTTAAGAGAAGCAAGGAGCCATTGTGACCCAATGCAGGCTAACAATCTAATGATCCATTGTGACACCAGGGGTTGCAATAGGGCCAGGGATGAATTGTGAAAGCATGGGGGACAATAAAAACATGGAAATATTATGACACAATAGAGACCAAGACTCAAATGATTCATTGTAACACCAAGTGGCCTAAAAGGCCATGGGATGCATTGTGACACCACAGGGGTTAAGAGAAGCAAGGAACCATTGTGACCCAAGGCAGGCTAACAATCTAATGATCCCTTGTGACACCAGGGGGCCTAGGATGGCCAGGGATGGATTGTTACAGAACGGGGACCAATAGAAGCAAGGATCTATTATGTTACCATGGAGGCCAAGAATCAAATGATTCATTGACATCAAGTGGCCTAAAAGGGCATGGGATGCATTGTGACACCACAGGGGTTAAGAGAAGCAAGGATCCATTGTGACCCAATGGAGGCTAATAATCCCAGGATCCCATTTGACACCAGGGGGCCTAAAATGGCCAGGGATGGATTGTTACAGCACGGGGACCAATAGAAACAAGGAACCATTATGACACCATGGAGGCCAAGAATCAAATGATTCATTGTGACATCAAGTGGCCTAAAAGGGCATGGGATGCATTGTGACACCACAGGGGTTAACAGAAGCAAGGATCCATTGTGACCCAATGGAGGCTAATAATCCCAGGATCCCATTTGACACCAGGGGGCGCAAAAGGTCCAGGGATGAATTGTGACAGCATGGGGCCCAATAGAAACAAGGAACCATTATGCCACCATGGAGGCCAAGAATCAAATGATTCATTGTGACATCAAGTGGCCTAAAATGGCATGGAATGCATTGTGACACCACAGAGGTTAAGAGAAGCAAGGAACCATTGTTACCCAATGGAGGCTAACAATCTAATGGTCCCTTGTGACACCAATGGGCCTAAAAGGGCCAGGGATGAATTGTGAAAACATGGGGCCCAATTATAACCTGGTACAATTATGCCACCATGGAGGCCAAAAATCAAATGATTCATTGTGACATCAAGTGGCCTAAAAGGGCATGGGATGCATTGTGACACCACAGGGGTTAAGAGAAGCAAGGAACCATTGTGACCCAAGGCAGGCTAACAATCTTAGAATCCCTTTTGACACCAGGGGGCGCAAAAGGACCACGGATGAACTGTGACAGCATGGGGCCCAATAGAAACAAGGAACTATTATGGCACCATGGAGGCCAAGAATCAAATGATTCATTGTGACATCAAGTGGCCTAAAATGGCATGGAATGCATTGTGACACCACAGAGGTTAAGAGAAGCAAGGAACCATTGTGACCCAATGGAGGCTAACAATCTAATGGTCCCTTGTGACACCAATGGGCCTAAAAGGGCCAGGGATGAATTGTGAAAGCATGGGGCCCAATTAAAACCTGGTACAATTATGCCACCATGGAGGCCAAAAATGAAATGATTCATTGTGACATCAAGTGGCCTAAAAGGGCATGGGATGCATTGTGACACCACAGGGGTTAAGAGAAGCAAGGAACCATTGTGACCCAAGGCAGGCTAACAATCTTAGAATCCCTTTTGACACCAGGGGGCGCAAAAGGACCACGGATGAACTGTGACAGCATGGGGACCTATAGAAGCAAGGAACCATTATGACACCATGAAGGCCAAGAATCAAATGGTTCATTGTAAGACCAAGTGGCCTATAAGGTCTTGGAATGCATTGTGACACCACAGAGGTTAAGAGAAGCCAGGAACCATTGCGACCCAATGCAGGCTAACAATCTAATGATCCATTGTGACACCAGGGGTTGCAATAGGGCCAGGGATGAATTGTGAAAGCATGGGGCACAATAAAAACATGGAAATATTATGACACAATAGAGACCAAGACTCAAATGATTCATTGTAACACCAAGTGGCCTGAAAGGGCATGGGATGCATTGTGACACCACAGGGGCTAAGAGAAGCAAGGAACCATTGTGACCCAATGCAGGCTAAGAATCTAATGATCCCTTGTGACACCAGGGGGCCTAAAATGGCCAGGGATGGATTGTTACAGCACGGGGACCAATAGAAGCAAGGATCTATTATGTCACCATGGAGGCCAAGAATCAAATGATTCATTGTGACATCAAGTGGCCTAAAAGGGCATGGGATGCATTGTGACACCACAGGGGTTAAGAGAAGCAAGGATCCATTGTGACCCAATGGAGGCTAATAATCCCAGGATCCCATTTGACACCAGGGGGCGTAAAAGGGCCAGGGATGTATTGTGACAGCATGGGGCCCAATAGAAACAAGGAAACATTATGCCACCATGGAGGCCAAGAATCAAATGATTCATTGTGACATCAAGTGGCCTAAAATGGCATGGAATGCATTGTGACACCACAGAGGTTAAGAGAGGCAAGGAACCATTGTTACCCAACGGAGGCTAACAATCTAATGGTCCCTTGTGACACCAATGGGCCTAAAAGGGCCAGGGATGAATTGTGAAATCATGGGGCCCAATTAAAACCTGGTACAATTATACCACCATGGAGGCCAAAAATCAAATGATTCATTGTGACATCAAGTGGCCTAAAAGGGCATGGGATGCATTGTGACACCACAGGGGTTAAGAGAAGCAAGGAACCATTGTGACCCAAGGCAGGCTAACAATCTTAGAATCCCTTTTGACACCAGGGGGCGCAAAAGGACCACGGATGAACTGTGACAGCATGGGGCCCAATAGAAACAAGGAACTATTATGACACCATGGAGGCCAAGAATCAAATGATTCATTGAGACATCAAGTGGCCTAAAATGTCATGGAATGCATTGTGACACCACAGAGGTTAAGAGAAGCAAGGAACCATTGTGACCCAATGGAGGCTAACAATCTAATGGTCCCTTGTGACACCAATGGGCCTAAAAGGGCCAGGGATGAATTGTGAAATCATGGGGCCCAATTAAAACCTGGTACAATTATGCCACCATGGAGGCCAAAAATCAAATGATTCATTGTGACATCAAGTGGCCTAAAAGGGCATGGGATGCATTGTGACACCACAGGGGTTAAGAGAAGCAAGGAACCATTGTGACCCAAGGCAGGCTAACAATCTTAGAATCCCTTTTGACACCAGGTGGTGCAAAAGGACCACGGATGAACTGTGACAGCATGGGGACCTATAGAAGCAAGGAACCATTATGACACCATGAAGGCCAAGAATCAAATGGTTCATTGTAAGACCAAGTGGCCTAAAAGGGCTTGGAATGCATTGTGACACCACAGAGGTTAAGAGAAGCAAGGAACCATTGTGACCCAATGCAGGCTAACAATCTAATGATCCATTGTGACACCAGGGGTTGCAATAGGGCCAGGGATGAATTGTGAAAGCATGGGGCACAATAAAAACATGGAAATATTATGACACAATAGAGACCAAGACTCAAATGATTCATTGTAACACCAAGTGGCCTAAAAGGCCATGGGATGCATTGTGACACCACAGGGGCTAAGAGAAGCAAGGAACCATTGTGACCCAATGCAGGCTAACAATCTAATGATCCCTTGTGACACCAGGGGGCCTAAAATGGCCAGGGATGGATTGTTACAGCACGGGGACCAATAGAAGCAAGGATCTATTATGTCACCATGGAGGCCAAGAATCAAATGATTCATTGTGACATCAAGTGGCCTAAAAGGGCATGGGATGCATTGTGACACCACAGGGGTTAAGAGAAGCAAGGATCCATTGTGACCCAATGGAGGCTAATAATCCCAGGATCCCATTTGACACCAGGGGGCGTAAAAGGGCCAGGGATGAATTGTGACAGCATGGGGCCCAATAGAAACAAGGAAACATTATGCCACCATGGAGGCCAAGAATCAAATGATTCATTGTGACATCAAGTGGCCTAAAAGGGCAAGGAATGCATTGTGACACCACAGGGTTTAAGAGAAGCAAGGAACCATTGTGACCCAAGGCAGGCTAACAATCTTAGAATCCCTTTTGACACCAGGGGGCGCAAAAGGACCACGGATGAACTGTGACAGCATGGGGCCCAATAGAAACAAGGAACCATTATGACACCATGAAGGCCAAGAATCAAATGACTCATTGTGACATCAAGTGGCCTAAAAGGGCTTGGAATGCATTGTGACACCACAGAGGTTAAGAGAAGCAAGGAACCATTGTGACCCAATGCAGGCTAACAATCTAATGATCCATTGTGACACCAGGGGTTGCAACAGGGCCAGGGATGAATTGTGAAAGCATGGGGCACAATAAAAACATGGAAATATTATGACACAATAGAGACCAAGACTCAAATGATTCATTGTAACACCAAGTGGCCTAAAAGGCCATGGGATGCATTGTGACACCACAGGGGCTAAGAGAAGCAAGGAACCATTGTGACCCAATGCAGGCTAACAATCTAATGATCCCTTGTGACACCAGGGGGCCTAAGATGGCCAGGGATGGATTGTTACAGCATGGGGACCAATAGAAGCAAGGATCTATTATGTCACCATGGAGGCCAAGAATCAAATGATTCATTGACATCAAGTGGCCTAAAAGGGCATGGGATGCATTGTGACACCACAGGGGTTAACAGAAGCAAGGATCCATTGTGACCCAATGGAGGCTAATAATCCCAGGATACCATTTGACACCCGGGGGCGTAAAAGGGCCAGGGATGAATTGTGACAGCATGGGGCCCAATAGAAACAAGGAACCATTATGACACCATGGAGGCCAAGAATCAAATGATTCATTGTGACATCAAGTGGCCTAAAATGGCATGGAATGCATTGTGACACCACAGAGGTTAAGAGAAGCAAGGAACCATTGTGACCCAATGGAGGCTAACAATCTAATGGTCCCTTGTGACACCAATGAGACTAAAAGGGCCAGGGATGAATTGTGAAATCATGGGGCCCAATTAAAACCTGGTACAATTATGCCACCATGGAGGCCAAGAATCAAATGATTCATTGTGACATCAAGAGGCCTAAAAGGGCATGGGATGCATTGTGACACCACAGGGGTTAACAGAAGCAAGGATCCATTGTGACCCAATGGAGGCTAATAATCACAGGATCCCATTTGACACCAGGGGGCGTAAAAGGTCCAGGGATGAATTGTGACAGCATGGGGCCCAATAGAAACAAGGAACCATTATGCCACCATGGAGGCCAAGAATCAAATGATTCATTGTGACATCAAGTGGCCTAAAATGGCATGGAATGCATTGTGACACCACAGAGGTTAAGAGAAGCAAGGAACCATTGTTACCCAATGGAGGCTAACAATCTAATGATCCCTTGTGACACCAATGGGCCTTAAAGGGCCAGGGATGAATTGTGAAAACATGGGGCCCAATTAAAACCTGGTACAATTATGCCACCATGGAGGCCAAAAATGAAATGATTCATTGTGACATCAAGTGGCCTAAAAGGGCATGGGATGCATTGTGACACCACAGGGCTTAAGAGAAGCAAGGAACCATTGTGACCCAAGGCAGGCTAACAATCTTAGAATCCCTTTTGACACCAGGGGGCGCAAAAGGACCACGGATGAACTGTGACAGCATGGGGACCTATAGAAGCAAGGAACCATTATGACACCATGAAGGCCAAGAATCAAATGGTTCATTGTAAGACCAAGTGGCCTAAAAGGGCTTGGAATGCATTGTGACACCACAGAGGTTAAGAGAAGCAAGGAACCATTGTGACCCAATGCAGGCTAACAATCTAATGATCCATTGTGACACCAGGGGTTGCAATAGGGCCAGGGATGAATTGTGAAAGCATGGGGCACAATAAAAACATGGAAATATTATGACACAATAGAGACCAAGACTCAAATGATTCATTGTAACACCAAGTGGCCTAAAAGGCCATGGGATGCATTGTGACACCACAGGGGCTAAGAGAAGCAAGGAACCATTGTGACCCAATGCAGGCTAACAATCTAATGATCCCTTGTGACACCAGGGGGCCTAAAATGGCCAGGGATGGATTGTTACAGCACGGGGACCAATAGAAGCAAGGATCTATTATGTCACCATGGAGGCCAAGAATCAAATGATTCATTGTGACATCAAGTGGCCTAAAAGGGCATGGGATGCATTGTGACACCACAGGGGTTAAGAGAAGCAAGGATCCATTGTGACCCAAGGCAGGCTAATAATCCCAGGATCCCATTTGACACCAGGGGGCGTAAAAGGGCCAGGGATGAATTGTGACAGCATGGGGCCCAATAGAAACAAGGAAGCATTATGCCACCATGGAGGCCAAGAATCAAATGATTCATTGTGACATCAAGTGGCCTAAAATGGCATGGAATGCATTGTGACACCACAGAGGTTAAGAGAAGCAAGGAACCATTGTTACCCAATGGAGGCTAACAATCTAATGGTCCCTTGTGACACCAATGGGCCTAAAAGGGCCAGGGATGAATTGTGAAAGCATGGGGCCCAATTAAAACCTGGTACAATTATGCCACCATGGAGGCCAAAAATCAAATTATTCATTGTGACATCAAGTGGCCTAAAAGGGCATGGGATGCATTGTGACACCACAGGGGTTAAGAGAAGCAAGGAACCATTGTGACCCAAGGCAGGCTAACAGTCTTAGAATCCCTTTTGACACCAGGGGGCGCAAAAGGACCACGGATGAACTGTGACAGCATGGGGCCCAATATAAACAAGGAACTATTATGACACCATGGAGGCCAAGAATCAAATGACTCATTGTGACATCAAGTGGCCTAAAATGGCATGGAATGCATTGTGACACCACAGAGGTTAAGAGAAGCAAGGAACCATTGTGACCCAATGCAGGCTAACAATCTAATGATCCATTGTGACACCAGGGGTTGCAACAGGGCCAGGGATGAATTGTGAAAGCATGGGGCACAATAAAAACATGGAAATATTATGACAAAACAGAGACCAAGACTCAAATGATTCATTGTAACACCAAGTGGCCTAAAAGGGCATGGGATGCATTGTGACACCACAGGGGCTAAGAGAAGCAAGGAACCATTGTGACCCAATGCAGGCTAACAATCTAATGATCCCTTGTGACACCAGGGGGCCTAAAATGGCCAGGGATGGATTGTTACAGCACGGGGACCAATAGAAGCAAGGATCTATTATGTCACCATGGAGGGCAAGAATCAAATGATTCATTGTGACATCAAGTGGCCTAAAAGGGCATGGGATGCATTGTGACACCACAGGGGTTAAGAGAAGCAAGGAACCATTGTGACCCAATGGAGGCTAATAATCACAGGATCCCATTTGACACCAGGGGGCGTAAAAGGTCCAGGGATGAATTGTGACAGCATGGGGCCCAATAGAAACAAGGAACCATTATGCCACCATGGAGGCCAAGAATCAAATGAGTCATTGTGACATCAAGTGGCCTAAAATGGCATGGAATGCATTGTGACACCACAGAGGTTAAGAGAAGCAAGGAACCATTGTTACCCAATGGAGGCTAACAATCTAATGATCCCTTGTGACACCAATGGGCCTTAAAGGGCCAGGGATGAATTGTGAAAACATGGGGCCCAATTAAAACCTGGTACAATTATGCCACCATGGAGGCCAAAAATGAAATGATTCATTGTGACATCAAGTGGCCTAAAAGGGCATGGGATGCATTGTGACACCACAGGGCTTAAGAGAAGCAAGGAACCATTGTGACCCAAGGCAGGCTAACAATCTTAGAATCCCTTTTGACACCAGGGGGCGCAAAAGGACCACGGATGAACTGTGACAGCATGGGGACCTATAGAAGCAAGGAACCATTATGACACCATGAAGGCAAAGAATCAAATGGTTCATTGTAAGACCAAGTGGCCTAAAAGGTCTTGGAATGCATTGTGACACCACAGAGGTTAAGAGAAGCAAGGAACCATTGTGACCCAATGCAGGCTAACAATCTAATGATCCATTGTGACACCAGGGGTTGCAATAGGGCCCGGGATGAATTGTGAAAGCATGGGGCACAATAAAAACATGGAAATATTATGACACAATAGAGACCAAGACTCAAATGATTCATTGTACCACCAAGTGGCCTAAAAGGCCATGGGATGCATTTTGACACCACAGGGGCTAAGAGAAGCAAGGAACCATTGTGACCCAATGCAGGCTAACAATCTAATGATCCCTTGTGACACCAGGGGGCCTAAGATGGCCAGGGATGGATTGTTACAGAACGGGGACCAATAGAAGCAAGGATCTATTATGTCACCATGGAGGCCAAGAATCAAATGATTCATTGTGACATCAAGTGGCCTAAAAGGGCATGGGATGCATTGTGACACCACAGGGGTTAAGAGAAGCAAGGATCCATTGTGACCCAATGGAGGCTAATAATCCCAGGATCCCATTTGACACCAGGGGGCGTAAAAGGGCCAGGGATGAATTGTGACAGCATGGGGCCCAATAGAAACAAGGAAGCATTATGCCACCATGGAGGCCAAGAATCAAATGATTCATTGTGACATCAAGTGGCCTAAAATGGCATGGAATGCATTGTGACACCACAGAGGTTAAGAGAAGCAAGGAACCATTGTTACCCAATGGAGGCTAACAATCTAATGGTCCCTTGTGACACCAATGGGCCTAAAAGGGCCAGGGATGAATTGTGAAATCATGGGGCCCAATTAAAACCTGGTACAATTATGCCACCATGGAGGCCAAGAATCAAATGATTCATTGTGACATCAAGTGGCCTAAAAGGGCATGGGATGCATTGTGACACCACAGGGGTTAAGAGAAGCAAGGAACCATTGTGACCCAATGCAGGCTAACAATCTTAGAATCCCTTTTGACACCAGGGGGCGCAAAAGGACCACGGATGAACTGTGACAGCATGGGGCCCAATAGAAACAAGGAACTATTATGACACCATGGAGGCCAAGAATCAAATGATTCATTGAGACATCAAGTGGCCTAAAATGTCATGGAATGCATTGTGACACCACAGAGGTTAAGAGAAGCAAGGAACCATTGTGACCCAATGGAGGCTAACAATCTAATGGTCCCTTGTGACACCAATGGGCCTAAAAGGGCCAGGGATGAATTGTGAAATCATGGGGCCCAATTAAAACCTGGTACAATTATGCCACCATGGAGGCCAAAAATCAAATGATTCATTGTGACATCAAGTGGCCTAAAAGGGCATGGGATGCATTGTGACACCACAGGGGTTAAGAGAAGCAAGGAACCATTGTGACCCAAGGCAGGCTAACAATCTTAGAATCCCTTTTGACACCAGGTGGTGCAAAAGGACCACGGATGAACTGTGACAGCATGGGGACCTATAGAAGCAAGGAACCATTATGACACCATGAAGGCCAAGAATCAAATGGTTCATTGTAAGACCAAGTGGCCTAAAAGGGCTTGGAATGCATTGTGACACCACAGAGGTTAAGAGAAGCAAGGAACCATTGTGACCCAATGCAGGCTAACAATCTAATGATCCATTGTGACACCAGGGGTTGCAATAGGGCCAGGGATGAATTGTGAAAGCATGGGGCACAATAAAAACATGGAAATATTATGACACAATAGAGACCAAGACTCAAATGATTCATTGTAACACCAAGTGGCCTAAAAGGCCATGGGATGCATTGTGACACCACAGGGGCTAAGAGAAGCAAGGAACCATTGTGACCCAATGCAGGCTAACAATCTAATGATCCCTTGTGACACCAGGGGGCCTAAAATGGCCAGGGATGGATTGTTACAGCACGGGGACCAATAGAAGCAAGGATCTATTATGTCACCATGGAGGCCAAGAATCAAATGATTCATTGTGACATCAAGTGGCCTAAAAGGGCATGGGATGCATTGTGACACCACAGGGGTTAAGAGAAGCAAGGATCCATTGTGACCCAATGGAGGCTAATAATCCCAGGATCCCATTTGACACCAGGGGGCGTAAAAGGGCCAGGGATGAATTGTGACAGCATGGGGCCCAATAGAAACAAGGAAGCATTATGCCACCATGGAGGCCAAGAATCAAATGATTCATTGTGACATCAAGTGGCCTAAAATGGCATGGAATGCATTGTGACACCACAGAGGTTAAGAGAAGCAAGGAACCATTGTTACCCAATGGAGGCTAACAATCTAATGGTCCCTTGTGACACCAATGGGCCTAAAAGGGCCAGGGATGAATTGTGAAATCATGGGGCCCAATTAAAACCTGGTACAATTATGCCACCATGGAGGCCAAGAATCAAATGATTCATTGTGACATCAAGTGGCCTAAAAGGGCATGGGATGCATTGTGACACCACAGGGGTTAAGAGAAGCAAGGAACCATTGTGACCCAATGCAGGCTAACAATCTTAGAATCCCTTTTGACACCAGGGGGCGCAAAAGGACCACGGATGAACTGTGACAGCATGGGGCCCAATATAAACAAGGAACTATTATGACACCATGGAGGCCAAGAATCAAATGACTCATTGTGACATCAAGTGGCCTAAAATGGCATGGAATGCATTGTGACACCACAGAGGTTAAGAGAAGCAAGGAACCATTGTGACCCAATGCAGGCTAACAATCTAATGATCCATTGTGACACCAGGGGTTGCAACAGGGCCAGGGATGAATTGTGAAAGCATGGGGCACAATAAAAACATGGAAATATTATGACAAAACAGAGACCAAGACTCAAATGATTCATTGTAACACCAAGTGGCCTAAAAGGGCATGGGATGCATTGTGACACCACAGGGGCTAAGAGAAGCAAGGAACCATTGTGACCCAATGCAGGCTAACAATCTAATGATCCCTTGTGACACCAGGGGGCCTAAAATGGCCAGGGATGGATTGTTACAGCACGGGGACCAATAGAAGCAAGGATCTATTATGTCACCATGGAGGGCAAGAATCAAATGATTCATTGTGACATCAAGTGGCCTAAAAGGGCATGGGATGCATTGTGACACCACAGGGGTTAAGAGAAGCAAGGAACCATTGTGACCCAATGGAGGCTAATAATCACAGGATCCCATTTGACACCAGGGGGCGTAAAAGGTCCAGGGATGAATTGTGACAGCATGGGGCCCAATAGAAACAAGGAACCATTATGCCACCATGGAGGCCAAGAATCAAATGAGTCATTGTGACATCAAGTGGCCTAAAATGGCATGGAATGCATTGTGACACCACAGAGGTTAAGAGAAGCAAGGAACCATTGTTACCCAATGGAGGCTAACAATCTAATGATCCCTTGTGACACCAATGGGCCTTAAAGGGCCAGGGATGAATTGTGAAAACATGGGGCCCAATTAAAACCTGGTACAATTATGCCACCATGGAGGCCAAAAATGAAATGATTCATTGTGACATCAAGTGGCCTAAAAGGGCATGGGATGCATTGTGACACCACAGGGCTTAAGAGAAGCAAGGAACCATTGTGACCCAAGGCAGGCTAACAATCTTAGAATCCCTTTTGACACCAGGGGGCGCAAAAGGACCACGGATGAACTGTGACAGCATGGGGACCTATAGAAGCAAGGAACCATTATGACACCATGAAGGCCAAGAATCAAATGGTTCATTGTAAGACCAAGTGGCCTAAAAGGGCTTGGAATGCATTGTGACACCACAGAGGTTAAGAGAAGCAAGGAACCATTGTGACCCAATGCAGGCTAACAATCTAATGATCCATTGTGACACCAGGGGTTGCAATAGGGCCAGGGATGAATTGTGAAAGCATGGGGCACAATAAAAACATGGAAATATTATGACACAATAGAGACCAAGACTCAAATGATTCATTGTAACACCAAGTGGCCTAAAAGGCCATGGGATGCATTGTGACACCACAGGGGCTAAGAGAAGCAAGGAACCATTGTGACCCAATGCAGGCTAACAATCTAATGATCCCTTGTGACACCAGGGGGCCTAAAATGGCCAGGGATGGATTGTTACAGCACGGGGACCAATAGAAGCAAGGATCTATTATGTCACCATGGAGGCCAAGAATCAAATGATTCATTGTGACATCAAGTGGCCTAAAAGGGCATGGGATGCATTGTGACACCACAGGGGTTAAGAGAAGCAAGGATCCATTGTGACCCAATGGAGGCTAATAATCCCAGGATCCCATTTGACACCAGGGGGCGTAAAAGGGCCAGGGATGAATTGTGACAGCATGGGGCCCAATAGAAACAAGGAAGCATTATGCCACCATGGAGGCCAAGAATCAAATGATTCATTGTGACATCAAGTGGCCTAAAATGGCATGGAATGCATTGTGACACCACAGAGGTTAAGAGAAGCAAGGAACCATTGTTACCCAATGGAGGCTAACAATCTAATGGTCCCTTGTGACACCAATGGGCCTAAAAGGGCCAGGGATGAATTGTGAAAGCATGGGGCCCAATTAAAACCTGGTACAATTATGCCACCATGGAGGCCAAAAATCAAATTATTCATTGTGACATCAAGTGGCCTAAAAGGGCATGGGATGCATTGTGACACCACAGGGGTTAAGAGAAGCAAGGAACCATTGTGACCCAAGGCAGGCTAACAGTCTTAGAATCCCTTTTGACACCAGGGGGCGCAAAAGGACCACGGATGAACTGTGACAGCATGGGGCCCAATATAAACAAGGAACTATTATGACACCATGGAGGCCAAGAATCAAATGACTCATTGTGACATCAAGTGGCCTAAAATGGCATGGAATGCATTGTGACACCACAGAGGTTAAGAGAAGCAAGGAACCATTGTGACCCAATGCAGGCTAACAATCTAATGATCCATTGTGACACCAGGGGTTGCAACAGGGCCAGGGATGAATTGTGAAAGCATGGGGCACAATAAAAACATGGAAATATTATGACAAAACAGAGACCAAGACTCAAATGATTCATTGTAACACCAAGTGGCCTAAAAGGGCATGGGATGCATTGTGACACCACAGGGGCTAAGAGAAGCAAGGAACCATTGTGACCCAATGCAGGCTAACAATCTAATGATCCCTTGTGACACCAGGGGGCCTAAAATGGCCAGGGATGGATTGTTACAGCACGGGGACCAATAGAAGCAAGGATCTATTATGTCACCATGGAGGGCAAGAATCAAATGATTCATTGTGACATCAAGTGGCCTAAAAGGGCATGGGATGCATTGTGACACCACAGGGGTTAAGAGAAGCAAGGAACCATTGTGACCCAATGCAGGCTAACAATCTTAGAATCCCTTTTGACACCAGGGGGCGCTAAAGGACCACGGATGAATTGTGACAGCATGGGGCCCAATAGAAACAAGGAACTATTATGACACCATGGAGGCCAAGAATCAAATGATTCATTGTGACATCAAGTGGCCTAAAAGGGCATGGGATGCATTGTGACACCACAGGGGTTAAGAGAAGCAACGATCCATTGTGACCCAATGGAGGCTAATAATCCCCGGATCCCATTTGACACCAGGGGGCGTAAAAGGGCCAGGGATGAATTGTGACAGCATGGGGCCCAATAGAAACAAGGAAACATTATGCCACCATGCAGGCCAAGAATCAAATGATTCATTGTGACATCAAGTGGCCTAAAAGGGCAAGGAATGCATTGTGACACCACAGGGGTTAAGAGAAGCAAGGAACCATTGTGACCCAAGGCAGGCTAACAATCTTAGAATCCCTTTTGACACCAGGGGGCGCAAAAGGACCACGGATGAACTGTGACAGCATGGGGCCCAATAGAAACAAGGAACCATTATGACACCATGAAGGCCAAGAATCAAATGACTCATTGTGACATCAAGTGGCCTAAAAGGGCTTGGAATGCATTGTGACACCACAGAGGTTAAGAGAAGCAAGGAACCATTGTGACCCAATGCAGGCTAACAATCTAATGATCCATTGTGACACCAGGGGTTGCAACAGGGCCAGGGATGAATTGTGAAAGCATGGGGCACAATAAAAACATGGAAATATTATGACACAATAGAGACCAAGACTCAAATGATTCATTGTAACACCAAGTGGCCTAAAAGGCCATGGGATGCATTGTGACACCACAGGGGCTAAGAGAAGCAAGGAACCATTGTGACCCAATGCAGGCTAACAATCTAATGATCCCTTGTGACACCAGGGGGCCTAAGATGGCCAGGGATGGATTGTTACAGCATGGGGACCAATAGTAGCAAGGATCTATTATGTCACCATGGAGGCCAAGAATCAAATGATTCATTGTGACATCAAGTGGCCTAAAAGGGCATGGGATGCATTGTGACACCACAGGGGTTAACAGAAGCAAGGATCCATTGTGACCCAATGGAGGCTAATAATCCCAGGATCCCATTTGACACCCGGGGGCGTAAAAGGGCCAGGGATGAATTGTGACAGCATGGGGCCCAATAGAAACAAGGAACCATTATGACACCATGGAGGCCAAGAATCAAATGATTCATTGTGACATCAAGTGGCCTAAAATGGCATGGAATGCATTGTGACACCACAGAGGTTAAGAGAAGCAAGGAACCATTGTGACCCAATGGAGGCTAACAATCTAATGGTCCCTTGTGACACCAATGAGACTAAAAGGGCCAGGGATGAATTGTGAAATCATGGGGCCCAATTAAAACCTGGTACAATTATGCCACCATGGAGGCCAAGAATCAAATGATTCATTGTGACATCAAGTGGCCTAAAAGGGCATGGGATGCATTGTGACACCACAGGGGTTAACAGAAGCAAGGATCCATTGTGACCCAATGGAGGCTAATAATCCCAGGATCCCATTTGACACCAGGGGGCGTAAAAGGTCCAGGGATGAATTGTGACAGCATGGGGCCCAATAGAAACAAGGAACCATTATGCCACCATGGAGGCCAAGAATCAAATGATTCATTGTGACATCAAGTGGCCTAAAATGGCATGGAATGCATTGTGACACCACAGAGGTTAAGAGAAGCAAGGAACCATTGTTACCCAATGGAGGCTAACAATCTAATGGTCCCTTGTGACACCAATGGGCCTTAAAGGGCCAGGGATGAATTGTGAAAACATGGGGCCCAATTAAAACCTGGTACAATTATGCCACCATGGAGGCCAAAAATCAAATGATTCATTGTGACATCAAGTGGCCTAAAAGGGCATGGGATGCATTGTGACACCACAGGGCTTAAGAGAAGCAAGGAACCATTGTGACCCAAGGCAGGCTAACAATCTTAGAATCCCTTTTGACACCAGGGGGCGCAAAAGGACCACGGATGAACTGTGACAGCATGGGGACCTATAGAAGCAAGGAACCATTATGACACCATGAAGGCAAAGAATCAAATGGTTCATTGTAAGACCAAGTGGCCTAAAAGGTCTTGGAATGCATTGTGACACCACAGAGGTTAAGAGAAGCAAGGAACCATTGTGACCCAATGCAGGCTAACAATCTTAGAATCCCTTGTGACACCAGGGGGCCTAAAATGGCCAGGGATGGATTGTTACAGCACGGGGACCAATAGAAGCAAGGATCTATTATGTCACCATGGAGGCCAAGAATCAAATGATTCATTGTGACATCAAGTGGCCTAAAAGGGCATGGGATGCATTGTGACACCACAGGGGTTAAGAGAAGCAAGGATCCATTGTGACCCAATGGAGGCTAATAATCCCAGGATCCCATTTGACACCAGGGGGCGTAAAAGGGCCAGGGATGTATTGTGACAGCATGGGGCCCAATAGAAACAAGGAAGCATTATGCCACCATGGAGGCCAAGAATCAAATGATTCATTGTGACATCAAGTGGCCTAAAATGGCATGGAATGCATTGTGACACCACAGAGGTTAAGAGAAGCAAGGAACCATTGTGACCCAATGGAGGCTAACAATCTAATGGTCCCTTGTGACACCAATGGGCCTAAAAGGGCCAGGGATGAATTGTGAAAGCATGGGGCCCAATTAAAACCTGGTACAATTATGCCACCATGGAGGCCAAAAATCAAATTATTCATTGTGACATCAAGTGGCCTAAAAGGGCATGGGATGCATTGTGACACCACAGGGGTTAAGAGAAGCAAGGAACCATTGTGACCCAAGGCAGGCTAACAATCTTAGAATCCCTTTTGACACCAGGGGGCGCAAAAGGACCACGGATGAACTGTGACAGCATGGGGCCCAATAGAAACAAGGAACTATTATGACACCATGGAGGCCAAGAATCAAATGACTCATTGTGACATCAAGTGGCCTAAAATGGCATGGAATGCATTGTGACACCACAGAGGTTAAGAGAAGCAAGGAACCATTGTGACCCAATGCAGGCTAACAATCTAATGATCCATTGTGACACCAGGGGTTGCAACAGGGCCAGGGATGAATTGTGAAAGCATGGGGCACAAAAAAAACATGGAAATATTATGACACAACAGAGACCAAGACTCAAATGATTCATTGTAACACCAAGTGGCCTAAAAGGCCATGGGATGCATTGTGACACCACAGGGGCTAAGAGAAGCAAGGAACCATTGTGACCCAATGCAGGCTAACAATCTAATGATCCCTTGTGACACCAGGGGGCCTAAAATGGCCAGGGATGGATTGTTACAGCACGGGGACCAATAGAAGCAAGGATCTATTATGTCACCATGGAGGCCAAGAATCAAATGATTCATTGTGACATCAAGTGGCCTAAAAGGGCATGGGATGCATTGTGACACCACAGGGGTTAAGAGAAGCAAGGAACCATTGTGACCCAAGGCAGGCTAACAATCTTAGAATCCCTTTTGACACCAGGGGGCGCAAAAGGACCACGGATGAACTGTGACAGCATGGGGCCCAATAGAAACAAGGAACTATTATGACACCATGGAGGCCAAGAATCAAATGATTCATTGTGACATCAAGTGGCCTAAAATGTCATGGAATGCATTGTGACACCACAGAGGTTAAGAGAAGCAAGGAACCATTGTGACCCAATGGAGGCTAACAATCTAATGGTCCCTTGTGACACCAATGGGCCTAAAAGGGCCAGGGATGAATTGTGAAATCATGGGGCCCAATTAAAACCTGGTACAATTATGCCACCATGGAGGCCAAAAATGAAATGATTCATTGTGACATCAAGTGGCCTAAAAGGGCATGGGATGCATTGTGACACCACAGGGGTTAAGAGAAGCAAGGAACCATTGTGACCCAAGGCAGGCTAACAATCTTAGAATCCCTTTTGACACCAGGGGGCGCAAAAGGACCACGGATGAACTGTGACAGCATGGGGACCTATAGAAGCAAGGAACCATTATGACACCATGGAGGCCAAGAATCAAATGGTTCATTGTAAGACCAAGTGGCCTAAAAGGGCTTGGAATGCATTGTGACACCACAGAGGTTAAGAGAAGCAAGGAACCATTGTGACCCAATGCAGGCTAACAATCTAATGATCCATTGTGACACCAGGGGTTGCAATAGGGCCAGGGATGAATTGTGAAAGCATGGGGCACAATAAAAACATGGAAATATTATGACACAATAGAGACCAAGACTCAAATGATTCATTGTAACACCAAGTGGCCTAAAAGGCCATGGGATGCATTGTGACACCACAGGGGCTAAGAGAAGCAAGGAACCATTGTGACCCAATGCAGGCTAACAATCTAATGATCCCTTGTGACACCAGGGGGCCTAAAATGGCCAGGGATGGATTGTTACAGCACGGGGACCAATAGAAGCAAGGATCTATTATGTCACCATGGAGGCCAAGAATCAAATGATTCATTGTGACATCAAGTGGCCTAAAAGGGCATGGGATGCATTGTGACACCACAGGGGTTAAGAGAAGCAAGGATCCATTGTGACCCAATGGAGGCTAATAATCCCAGGATCCCATTTGACACCAGGGGGCGTAAAAGGGCCAGGGATGAATTGTGACAGCATGGGGCCCAATAGAAACAAGGAACCATTATGACACCATGGAGGCCAAGAATCAAATGATTCATTGTGACATCAAGTGGCCTAAAATGGCATGGAATGCATTGTGACACCACAGAGGTTAAGAGAAGCAAGGAACCATTGTGACCCAATGGAGGCTAACAATCTAATGGTCCCTTGTGACACCAATGAGACTAAAAGGGCCAGGGATGAATTGTGAAATCATGGGGCCCAATTAAAACCTGGTACAATTATGCCACCATGGAGGCCAAGAATCAAATGATTCATTGTGACATCAAGTGGCCTAAAAGGGCATGGGATGCATTGTGACACCACAGGGGTTAAGAGAAGCAAGGAACCATTGTGACCCAAGGCAGGCTAACAATCTTAGAATCCCTTTTGACACCAGGGGGCGCAAAAGGACCACGGATGAACTGTGACAGCATGGGGACCTATAGAAGCAAGGAACCATTATGACACCATGAAGGCCAGGAATCAAATGGTTCATTGTAAGACCAAGTGGCCTATAAGGTCTTGGAATGCATTGTGACACCACAGAGGTTAAGAGAAGCAAGGAACCATTGTGACCCAATGCAGGCTAACAATCTAATGATCCCTTGTGACACCAGGGGGCCTAAAATGGCCAGGGATGGATTGTTACAGCACGGGGACCAATAGAAGCAAGGATCTATTATGTCACCATGGAGGCCAAGAATCAAATGATTCATTGTGACATCAAGTGGCCTAAAAGGGCATGGGATGCATTGTGACACCACAGGGGTTAAGAGAAGCAAGGATCCATTGTGACCCAAGGCAGGCTAACAATCTTAGAATCCCTTTTGACACCAGGGGGCGCAAAAGGACCACGGATGAACTGTGACAGCATGGGGCCCAATAGAAACAAGGAACTATTATGGCACCATGGAGGCCAAGAATCAAATGATTCATTGTGACATCAAGTGGCCTAAAATGGCATGGAATGCATTGTGACACCACAGAGGTTAAGAGAAGCAAGGAACCATTGTGACCCAATGGAGGCTAACAATCTAATGGTCCCTTGTGACACCAATGGGCCTAAAAGGGCCAGGGATGAATTGTGAAAGCATGGGGCCCAATTAAAACCTGGTACAATTATGCCACCATGGAGGCCAAAAATCAAATGATTCATTGTGACATCAAGTGGCCTAAAAGGGCATGGGATGCATTGTGACACCACACGGGTTAAGAGAAGCAAGGAACCATTGTGACCCAATGGAGGCTAACAATCTTAGAATCCCTTTTGACACCAGGGGGTGCAAAAGGACCACGGATGAACTGTGACAGCATGGGGACCTATAGAAGCAAGGAACCATTATGACACCATGAAGGCCAAGAATCAAATGGTTCATTGTAAGACCAAGTGGCCTAAAAGGGCTTGGAATGCATTGTGACACCACAGAGGTTAAGAGAAGCAAGGAACCATTGTGACCCAATGCAGGCTAACAATCTAATGATCCATTGTGACACCAGGGGTTGCAATAGGGCCAGGGATGAATTGTGAAAGCATGGGGCACAATAAAAACATGGAAATATTATGACACAATAGAGACCAAGACTCAAATGATTCATTGTAACACCAAGTGGCCTAAAAGGCCATGGGATGCATTGTGACACCACAGGGGCTAAGAGAAGCAAGGAACCATTGTGACCCAATGCAGGCTAACAATCTAATGATCCCTTGTGACACCAGGGGGCCTAAAATGGCCAGGGATGGATTGTTACAGCACGGGGACCAATAGAAGCAAGGATCTATTATGTCACCATGGAGGCCAAGAATCAAATGATTCATTGTGACATCAAGTGGCCTAAAAGGGCATGGGATGCATTGTGACACCACAGGGGTTAAGAGAAGCAAGGATCCATTGTGACCCAATGGAGGCTAATAATCCCAGGATCCCATTTGACACCAGGGGGCGTAAAAGGACCAGGGATGAATTGTGACAGCATGGGGCCCAATAGAAACAAGGAACCATTATGACACCATGGAGGCCAAGAATCAAATGATTCATTGTGACATCAAGTGGCCTAAAATGGCATGGAATGCATTGTGACACCACAGAGGTTAAGAGAAGCAAGGAACCATTGTTACCCAATGGAGGCTAACAATCTAATGGTCCCTTGTGACACCAATGGGCCTAAAAGGGCCAGGGATGAATTGTGAAATCATGGGGCCCAATTAAAACCTGGTACAATTATGCCACCATGGAGGCCAAAAATCAAATTATTCATTGTGACATCAAGTGGCCTAAAAGGGCATGGGATGCATTGTGACACCACAGGGGTTAAGAGAAGCAAGGAACCATTGTGACCCAAGGCAGGCTAACAATCTTAGAATCCCTTTTGACAGCAGGGGGCGCAAAAGGACCACGGATGAACTGTGACAGCATGGGGCCCAATAGAAACAAGGAACTATTATGACACCATGGAGGCCAAGAATCAAATGACTCATTGTGACATCAAGTGGCCTAAAATGGCATGGAATGCATTGTGACACCACAGAGGTTAAGAGAAGCAAGGAACCATTGTGACCCAATGCAGGCTAACAATCTAATGATCCATTGTGACACCAGGGGTTGCAATAGGGCCAGGGATGAATTGTGAAAGCATGGGGCACAATAAAAACATGGAAATATTATGACAAAACAGAGACCAAGACTCAAATGATTCATTGTAACACCAAGTGGCCTAAAAGGGCATGGGATGCATTGTGACACCACAGGGGCTAAGAGAAGCAAGGAACCATTGTGACCCAATGCAGGCTAACAATCTAATGATCCCTTGTGACACCAGGGGGCCTAAAATGGCCAGGGATGGATTGTTACAGCACGGGGACCAATAGAAGCAAGGATCTATTATGTCACCATGGAGGCCAAGAATCAAATGATTCATTGTGACATCAAGTGGCCTAAAAGGGCATGGGATGCATTGTGACACCACAGGGGTTAAGAGAAGCAAGGAACCATTGTGACCCAAGGCAGGCTAACAATCTTAGAATCCCTTTTGACACCAGGGGGCGCAAAAGGACCACGGATAAACTGTGACAGCATGGGGCCCAATAGAAACAAGGAACTATTATGGCACCATGGAGGCCAAGAATCAAATGATTCATTGTGACATCAAGTGGCTTAAAATGTCATGGAATGCATTGTGACACCACAGAGGTTAAGAGAAGCAAGGAACCATTGTGACCCAATGGAGGCTAACAATCTAATGGTCCCTTGTGACACCAATGGGCCTAAAAGGGCCAGGGATGAATTGTGAAAGCATGGGGCCCAATAGAAACAAGGAACCATTATGCCACCATGGAGGCCAAGAATCAAATGATTCATTGTGACATCAAGTGGCCTAAAAGGGCATGGGATGCATTGTGACACCACAGGGGTTAAGAGAAGCAAGGAACCATTGTGACCCAAGGCAGGCTAACAATCTTAGAATCCCTTTTGACTCCAGGGGGTGCAAAAGGACCACGGATGAACTGTGACAGCATGGGGACCTATAGAAGCAAGGAACCATTATGACACCATGAAGGCCAAGAATCAAATGGTTCATTGTAAAACCAAGTGGCCTAAAAGGGCTTGGAATGCATTGTGACACCACAGAGGTTAAGAGAAGCAAGGAACCATTGTGACCCAATGCAGGCTAACAATCTAATGATCCCTTGTGACACCAGGGGGCCTAAAATGGCCAGGGATGGATTGTTACAGCACGGGGACCAATAGAAGCAAGGATCTATTATGTCACCATGGAGGCCAAGAATCAAATGATTCATTGTGACATCAAGTGGCCTAAAAGGGCATGGGATGCATTGTGACACCACAGGGGTTAAGAGAAGCAAGGATCCATTGTGACCCAATGGAGGCTAATAATCCCAGGATCCCATTTGACACCAGGGGGCGTAAAAGGGCCAGGGATGAATTGTGACAGCATGGGGCCCAATAGAAACAAGGAAGCATTATGCCAAAATGGAGGCCAAGAATCAAATGATTCATTGTGACATCAAGTGGCCTAAAATGGCATGGAATGCATTGTGACACCACAGAGGTTAAGAGAAGCAAGGAACCATTGTTACCCAATGGAGGCTAACAATCTAATGGTCCCTTGTGACACCAATGGGCCTAAAAGGGCCAGGGATGAATTGTGAAAGCATGGGGCCCAATTAAAACCTGGTACAATTATGCCACCATGGAGGCCAAAAATCAAATGATTCATTGTGACATCAAGTGGCCTAAAAGGGCATGGGATGCATTGTGACACCACAGGGGTTAAGAGAAGCAAGGATCCATTGTGACCCAATGGAGGCTAATAATCCCAGGATCCCATTTGACACCAGGGGGCGTAAAAGGGCCAGGGATGAATTGTGACAGCATGGGGCCCAATAGAAACAAGGAAACATTATTCCACCATGGAGGCCAAGAATCAAATGATTCATTGTGACATCAAGTGGCCTAAAAGGGCAAGGAATGCATTGTGACACCACAGGGGTTAAGAGAAGCAAGGAACCATTGTGACCCAAGGCAGGCTAACAATCTTAGAATCCCTTTTGACACCAGGGGGCGCAAAAGGACCACGGATGAACTGTGACAGCATGGGGCCCAATAGAAACAAGGAACCATTATGACACCATGAAGGCCAAGAATCAAATGACTCATTGTGACATCAAGTGGCCTAAAATGGCTTGGAATGCATTGTGACACCACAGAGGTTAAGAGAAGCAAGGAACCATTGTGACCCAATGCAGGCTAACAATCTAATGATCCATTGTGACACCAGGGGTTGCAACAGGGCCAGGGATGAATTGTGAAAGCATGGGGCACAATAAAAACATGGAAATATTATGACACAATAGAGACCAAGACTCAAATGATTCATTGTAACACCAAGTGGCCTAAAAGGCCATTGTATGCATTGTGACACCACAGGGGCTAAGAGAAGCAAGGAACCATTGTGACCCAATGCAGGCTAACAATCTAATGATCCCTTGTGACACCAGGGGGCCTAAGATGGCCAGGGATGGATTGTTACAGCATGGGGACCAATAGAAGCAAGGATCTATTATGTCACCATGGAGGCCAAGAATCAAATGATTCATTGACATCAAGTGGCCTAAAAGGGCATGGGATGCATTGTGACACCACAGGGGTTAAGAGAAGCAAGGATCCATTGTGACCCAATGGAGGCTAATAATCCCAGGATCCCATTTGACACCAGGGGGCGTAAAAGGGCCAGGGATGAATTGTGACAGCATGGGGCCCAATAGAAACAAGGAACCATTATGACACCATGGAGGCCAAGAATCAAATGATTCATTGTGACATCAAGTGGCCTAAAATGGCATGGAATGCATTGTGACACCACAGAGGTTAAGAGAAGCAAGGAACCATTGTGACCCAATGGAGGCTAACAATCTAATGGTCCCTTGTGACACCAATGAGACTAAAAGGGCCAGGGATGAATTGTGAAATCATGGGGCCCAATTAAAACCTGGTACAATTATGCCACCATGGAGGCCAAGAATCAAATGATTCATTGTGACATCAAGTGGCCTAAAAGGGCATGGGATGCATTGTGACACCACAGGGGTTAACAGAAGCAAGGATCCATTGTGACCCAATGGAGGCTAATAATCCCAGGATCCCATTTGACACCAGGGGGCGTAAAAGGTCCAGGGATGAATTGTGACAGCATGGGGCCCAATAGAAACAAGGAACCATTATGCCACCATGGAGGCCAAGAATCAAATGATTCATTGTGACATCAAGTGGCCTAAAAGGGCATGGGATGCATTGTGACACCACAGGGCTTAAGAGAAGCAAGGAACCATTGTGACCCAAGGCAGGCTAACAATCTTAGAATCCCTTTTGACACCAGGGGGCGCAAAAGGACCACGGATGAACTGTGACAGCATGGGGACCTATAGAAGCAAGGAACCATTATGACACCATGAAGGCAAAGAATCAAATGGTTCATTGTAAGACCAAGTGGCCTAAAAGGGCTTGGAATGCATTGTGACACCACAGAGGTTAAGAGAAGCAAGGAACCATTGTGACCCAATGCAGGCTAACAATCTAATGATCCATTGTGACACCAGGGGTTGCAATAGGGCCAGGGATGAATTGTGAAAGCATGGGGCACAATAAAAACATGGAAATATTATGACACAATAGAGACCAAGACTCAAATGATTCATTGTAACACCAAGTGGCCTAAAAGGCCATGGGATGCATTGTGACACCACAGGGGCTAAGAGAAGCAAGGAACCATTGTGACCCAATGCAGGCTAACAATCTAATGATCCCTTGTGACACCAGGGGGCCTAAGATGGCCAGGGATGGATTGTTACAGAACGGGGACCAATAGAAGCAAGGATCTATTATGTCACCATGGAGGCCAAGAATCAAATGATTCATTGACATCAAGTGGCCTAAAAGGGCATGGGATGCATTGTGACACCACAGGGGTTAACAGAAGCAAGGATCCATTGTGACCCAATGGAGGCTAATAATCCCAGGATCCCATTTGACACCAGGGGGCGTAAAAGGTCCAGGGATGAATTGTGACAGCATGGGGCCCAATAGAAACAAGGAACCATTATGCCACCATGGAGGCCAAGAATCAAATGATTCATTGTGACATCAAGTGGCCTAAAATGTCATGGAATGCATTGTGACACCACAGAGGTTAAGCGAAGCAAGGAACCATTGTGACCCAATGCAGGCTAACAATCTAATGATCCCTTGTGACACCAGGGGTTGCAATAGGGCCAGGGATGAATTGTGAAAGCATGGGGCACAATAAAAACATGGAAATATTATGACACAATAGAGAACAAGACTCAAATGATTCATTGTAACACCGAGTGGCCTAAAAGGCCATGGGATGCATTGTGACACCACAGGGCCGAAGAGAAGCAAGGAAACATTGTGACCCAATGCAGGCTAACAATCTAATGATCCCTTGTGACACCAGGGGGCCTAAGATGGCCAGAGATGGATTGTTACAGCACGGGGACCAATAGAAGCAAGGATCTATTATGTCACCATGGAGGCCAAGAATCAAATGATTCATTGTGACATCAAGTGGCCTGAAAGGGCATGGGATGCATTGTGACACCACAGGGGTTAAGAGAAGCAAGGATCCATTGTGACCCAATGGAGGCTAATAATCCCAGGATCCCATTTGACACCAGGGGTCGTAAAAGGGCCAGGGATGAATTGTGACTGCATGGGGCCCAATAGAAACAAGGAACCATTATGCCACCATGGAGGCCAAGAATCAAATGATTCATTGTGACATCAAGTGGCCTAAAATGGCATGGAATGCATTGTGACACCACAGAGGTTAAGAGAAGCAAGGAACCATTGTTACCCAATGGAGGCTAACAATCTAATGGTCCCTTGTGACACCAATGGGCCTAAAAGGGCCAGGGATGAATTGTGAAATCATGGGGCCCAATTAAAAACTGGTACAATTATGCCACCATGGAGGCCAAAAATGAAATGATTCATTGTGACATCAAGTGGCCTAAAAGGGCATGGGATGCATTGTGACACCACAGAGGTTAAGAGAAGCAAGGAACCATTGTGACCCAATGCAGGCTAACAATCTAATGATCCATTGTGACACCAGGGGTTGCAATAGGGCCCGGGATGAATTGTGAAAGCATGGGGCACAATAAAAACATGGAAATATTATGACTCAATAGAGACGAAGACTCAAATGATTCATTGTAACACCAAGTGGCCTAAAAGGCCATGGGATGCATTGTGACACCACAGGGGCTAAGAGAAGCAAGGAACCATTGTGACCCAATGGAGGCTAATAATCCCAGGATCCCATTTGACACCAGGGGGCGTAAAAGGGCCAGGGATGAATTGTGACAGCATGGGGCCCAATAGAAACAAGGAACCATTATGCCACCATGGAGGCCAAGAATCAAATGATTCATTGTGACATCAAGTGGCCTAAAATGGCATGGAATGCATTGTGACACCACAGAGGTTAAGAGAAGCAAGGAACCATTGTTACCCAATGCAGGCTAACAATCTAATGGTCCCTTGTGACACCAAAGGGCCTAAAAGGGCCAGGGATGAATTGTGAAATCATGGGGCCCAATTAAAAACTGGTACAATTATGCCACCATGAAGGCCAAGAATCAAATGATTCATTGTGACATCAAGTGGCCTAAAAGGTCTTGGAATGCATTGTGACACCACAGAGGTTAAGAGAAGCAAGGAACCATTGTGACCCAAGGCAGGCTAACAATCTTAGAATCCCTTTTGACACCAGGGGGCGCAAAAGTACCACGGATGAACTGTGACAGCATGGGGACCTATAGAAGCAAGGAACCATTATGACACCATGAAGGCCAAGAATCAAATGGTTCATTGAAAGACCAAGTGGCCTAAAAGGGCTTGGAATGCATTGTGACACCACAGAGGTTAAGAGAAGCAAGGAACCATTGTGACCCAATGCAGGCTAACAATCTAATGGTCCATTGTGACACCAGGGGTTGCAATAGGGCCAGGGATGAATTGTGAAAGCATGGGGCACAATAGAAACAAGGAACCATTATGACACAATAGACACCAAGACTCAAATGATTCATTGTAACACCAAGTGGCCTAAAAGGCCATGGGATGCATTGTGACACCACAGGGCCTAAGAGAAGCAAGGAAGCATTGTGACCCAATGCAGGCTAACAATCTAATGATCCCTTGTGACACCAGGGGGCCTAAAATGGCCAGGGATGGATTGTTACAGCACGGGGACCAATAGAAGCAAGGATCTATTATGTCACCATGGAGGCCAAGAATCAAATGATTCATTGTGACATCAAGTGGCCTAAAAGGGCATGGGATGCATTGTGACACCACAGGGGTTAAGAGAAGCAAGGATCCATTGTGACCCAATGGAGGCTAATAATCCCAGGATCCCATTTGACACCAGGGGGCGTAAAAGGGCCAGGGATGAATTGTGACAGCATGGGGCCCAATAGAAACAAGGAAGCATTATGCCACCATGGAGGCCAAGAATCAAATGATTCATTGTGACATCAAGTGGCCAAAAATGGCATGGAATGCATTGTGACACCACAGAGGTTAAGAGAAGCAAGGAACCATTGTTACCCAATGGAGGCTAACAATCTAATGGTCCCTTGTGACACCAACGGGCCTAAAAGGGCCAGGGATGAATTGTGAAAGCATGGGGCCCAATTAAAACCTGGTACAATTATGCCACCATGGAGGCCAAAAATCAAATGATTCATTGTGACATCAAGTGGCCTAAAAGGGCATGGGATGCATTGTGACACCACAGGGGTTAAGAGAAGCAAGGATCCATTGTGACCCAAGGCAGGCTAACAATCTTAGAATCCCTTTTGACACCAGGGGGTGCAAAAGGACCACGGATGAACTGTGACAGCATGGGGCCCAATAGATCAAGGAACTATTATGACACCATGGAGGCCAAGAATCAAATGATTCATTGTGACATCAAGTGGCCTAAAATGGCATGGAATGCATTGTGACACCACAGAGGTTAAGAGAAGCAAGGAACCATTGTGACCCAATGGAGGCTAACAATCTAATGATCCCTTGTGACACCAATGGGCCTAAAAGGGCCAGGGATGAATTGTGAAAGCATGGGGCCCAATTAAAACCTGGTACAATTATGCCACCATGGAGGCCAAAAATCAAATGATTCATTGTGACATCAAGTGGCCTAAAAGGGCATGGGATGCATTGTGACACCACAGGGGTTAAGAGAAGCAAGGAACCATTGTGACCCAAGGCAGGCTAACAATCTTAGAATCCCTTTTGACACCAGGGGGTGCAAAAGGACCACGGATAAACTGTGACAGCATGGGGACCTATAGAAGCAAGGAACCATTATGACACCATGAAGGCCAAGAATCAAATGGTTCATTGTAAGACCAAGTGGCCTAAAATGGCTTGGAATGCATTGTGACACCACAGACGTTAAGAGAAGCAAGGAACCATTGTGACCCAATGCAGGCTAACATTCTAATGATCCATTGTGACACCAGGGGTTGCAACAGGGCCAGGGATGAATTGTGAAAGCATGGGGCCCAATAAAAACATGGAAATATTATGACACAATAGAGACCAAGACTCAAATGATTCACTGTAACACCAAGTGGCCTAAAAGGCCATGGGATGCATTGTGACACCACAGGGGTTAACAGAAGCTAGGATCCATTGTGACCCAATGGAGGCTATTAATCCCAGGATCCCATTTGACACCAGGGGGCGTAAAAGGGCCAGGGATGAATTGTGACAGCATGGGGCCCAATAGAAACAAGGAACCATTATGACACCATGGAGGCCAAGAATCAAATGATTCATTGTGACATCAAGTGGCCTAAAATGGCATGGAATGCATTGTGACACCACAGAGGTTAAGAGAAGCAAGGAACCATTGTTACCCAATGGAGGCTAACAATCTAATGGTCCCTTGTGACACCAATGGGCCTAAAAGGGCCAGGGATGAATTGTGAAAGCATGGGGCCCAATTAAAACCTGGTACAATTATGCCACCATGGAGGCCAAAAATGAAATGATTCATTGTGACATCAAGTGGCCTAAAAGGGCATGGGATGCATTGTGACACCACAGAGGTTAAGCGAAGCAAGGAACCATTGTGACCCAATGCAGGCTAACAATCTAATGATCCCTTGTGACACCAGGGGTTGCAATAGGGCCAGGGATGAATTGTGAAAGCATGGGGCACAATAAAAACATGGAAATATTATGACACAATAGAGACCAAGACTCAAATGATTCATTGTAACACCAAGTGGCCTAAAAGGCCATGGGATGCATTGTGACACCACAGGGCCGAAGAGAAGCAAGGAACCATTGTGACCCAATGCAGGCTAACAATCTAATGATCCCTTGTGACACCAGGGGGCCTAAGATGGCCAGAGATGGATTGTTACAGCACGGGGACCAATAGAAGCAAGGATCTATTATGTCACCATGGAGGCCAAGAATCAAATGATTCATTGTGACATCAAGTGGCCTGAAAGGGCATGGGATGCATTGTGACACCACAGGGGTTAAGAGAAGATAGGATCCATTGTGACCCAATGGAGGCTAATAATCCCAGGATCCCATTTTACACCAGGGGGCGTAAAAGGGCCAGGGATGAATTGTGACTGCATGGGGCCCAATAGAAACAAGGAACCATTATGCCACCATGGAGGCCAAGAATCAAATGATTCATTGTGACATCAAGTGGCCTAAAATGGCATGGAATGCATTGTGACACCACAGAGGTTAAGAGAAGCAAGGAACCATTGTTACCCAATGCAGGCTAACAATCTAATGGTCCCTTGTGACACCAATGGGCCTAAAAGGGCCAGGGATGAATTGTGAAATCATGGGGCCGAATTAAAAACTGGTACAATTATGCCACCATGGAGGCCAAAAATGAAATGATTCATTGTGACATCAAGTGGCCTAAAAGGGCATGGGATGCATTGTGACACCACAGAGGTTAAGACAAGCAAGGAACCATTGTGACCCAATGCAGGCTAACAATCTAATGATCCATTGTGACACCAGGGGTTGCAATAGGGCCAGGGATGAATTGTGACAGCATGGGGCACAATAAAAACATGGAAATATTATGACACAATAGAGACCAAGACTCAAATGATTCATTGTAACACCAAGTGGCCTAAAAGGCCATGGGATGCATTGTGACACCACAGGGGCTAAGAGAAGCAAGGAACCATTGTGACCCAATGCAGGCTAATAATCCCAGGATCCCATTTGACACCAGGGGGCGTAAAAGGGCCAGGGATGAATTGTGACAGCATGGGGCCCAATAGAAACAAGGAACCATTATGCCACCATGGAGGCCAAGAATCAAATGATTCATTGTGACATCAAGTGGCCTAAAATGGCATGGAATGCATTGTGACACCACAGAGGTTAAGAGAAGCAAGGAACCATTGTTACCCAATGGAGGCTAACAATCTAATGGTCCCTTGTGACACCAATGGGCCTAAAAGGGCCAGGGATGAATTGTGAAAGCATGGGGCCCAATTAAAACCTGGTACAATTATGCCACCATGGAGGCCAAAAATCAAATGATTCATTGTGACATCAAGTGGCCTAAAAGGGCATGGGATGCATTGTGACACCACAGGGGTTAAGAGAAGCAAGGAACCATTGTGACCCAAGGCAGGCTAACAATCTTAGAATCCCTTTTGACACCAGGGGGCGCAAAAGTACCACGGATGAACTGTGACAGCATGGGGACCTATAGAAGCAAGGAACCATTATGACACCATGAAGGCCAAGAATCAAATGGTTCATTGAAAGACCAAGTGGCCTAAAAGGGCTTGGAATGCATTGTGACACCACAGAGGTTAAGAGAAGCAAGGAACCATTGTGACCCAATGCAGGCTAACAATCTAATGGTCCATTGTGACACCAGGGGTTGCAATAGGGCCAGGGATGAATTGTGAAAGCATGGGGCACAATAGAAACAAGGAACCATTATGACACAATAGAGACCAAGACTCAAATGATTCATTGTAACACCAAGTGGCCTAAAAGGCCATGGGATGCATTGTGACACCACAGGGCCTAAGAGAAGCAAGGAAGCATTGTGACCCAATGCAGGCTAACAATCTAATGATCCCTTGTGACACCAGGGGGCCTAAAATGGCCAGGGATGGATTGTTACAGCACGGGGACCAATAGAAGCAAGGATCTATTATGTCACCATGGAGGCCAAGAATCAAATGATTCATTGTGACATCAAGTGGCCTAAAAGGGCATGGGATGCATTGTGACACCACAGGGGTTAAGAGAAGCAAGGATCCATTGTGACCCAATGGAGGCTAATAATCCCAGGATCCCATTTGACACCAGGGGGCGTAAAAGGGCCAGGGATGAATTGTGACAGCATGGGGCCCAATAGAAACAAGGAAGCATTATGCCACCATGGAGGCCAAGAATCAAATGATTCATTGTGACATCAAGTGGCCTAAAATGGCATGGAATGCATTGTGACACCACAGAGGTTAAGAGAAGCAAGGAACCATTGTTACCCAATGGAGGCTAACAATCTAATGGTCCCTTGTGACACCAATGGGCCTAAAAGGGCCAGGGATGAATTGTGAAAGCATGGGGCCCAATTAAAACCTGGTACAATTATGCCACCATGGAGGCCAAAAATCAAATGATTCATTGTGACATCAAGTGGCCTAAAAGGGCATGGGATGCATTGTGACACCACAGGGGTTAAGAGAAGCAAGGATCCATTGTGACCCAAGGCAGGCTAACAATCTTAGAATCCCTTTTGACACCAGGGGGTGCAAAAGGACCACGGATGAACTGTGACAGCATGGGGCCCAATAGATCAAGGAACTATTATGACACCATGGAGGCCAAGAATCAAATGATTCATTGTGACATCAAGTGGCCTAAAATGGCATGGAATGCATTGTGACACCACAGAGGTTAAGAGAAGCAAGGAACCATTGTGACCCAATGGAGGCTAACAATCTAATGATCCCTTGTGACACCAATGGGCCTAAAAGGGCCAGGGATGAATTGTGAAAGCATGGGGCCCAATTAAAACCTGGTACAATTATGCCACCATGGAGGCCAAAAATCAAATGATTCATTGTGACATCAAGTGGCCTAAAAGGGCATGGGATGCATTGTGACACCACAGGGGTTAAGAGAAGCAAGGAACCATTGTGACCCAAGGCAGGCTAACAATCTTAGAATCCCTTTTGACACCAGGGGGTGCAAAAGGACCACGGATAAACTGTGACAGCATGGGGACCTATAGAAGCAAGGAACCATTATGACACCATGAAGGCCAAGAATCAAATGATTCATTGTGACATCAAGTGGCCTAAAAGGGCATGGGATGCATTGTGACACCACAGAGGTTAAGAGAAGCAAGGAACCATTGTGACCCAATGCAGGCTAACATTCTAATGATCCATTGTGACACCAGGGGTTGCAACAGGGCCAGGGATGAATTGTGAAAGCATGGGGCCCAATAAAAACATGGAAATATTATGACACAATAGAGACCAAGACTCAAATGATTCACTGTAACACCAAGTGGCCTAAAAGGCCATGGGATGCATTGTGACACCACAGGGGTTAACAGAAGCTAGGATCCATTGTGACCCAATGGAGGCTATTAATCCCAGGATCCCATTTGACACCAGGGGGCGTAAAAGGGCCAGGGATGAATTGTGACAGCATGGGGCCCAATAGAAACAAGGAACCATTATGACACCATGGAGGCCAAGAATCAAATGATTCATTGTGACATCAAGTGGCCTAAAATGGCATGGAATGCATTGTGACACCACAGAGGTTAAGAGAAGCAAGGAACCATTGTTACCCAATGGAGGCTAACAATCTAATGGTCCCTTGTGACACCAATGGGCCTAAAAGGGCCAGGGATGAATTGTGAAAGCATGGGGCCCAATTAAAACCTGGTACAATTATGCCACCATGGAGGCCAAAAATGAAATGATTCATTGTGACATCAAGTGGCCTAAAAGGGCATGGGATGCATTGTGACACCACAGGGGTTAAGAGAAGCAAGGAACCATTGTGACCCAAGGCAGGCTAACAATCTTAGAATCCCTTTTGACACCAGGGGGTGCAAAAGGACCGCGGATGAACTGTGACAGCATGGGGACCTATAGAAGCAAGGAACCATTATGACACCATGAAGGCCAAGAATCAAATGGTTCATTGTAAGACCAAGTGGCCTAAAAGGGCTTGGAATGCATTGTGACACCACAGAGGTTAAGAGAAGCAAGGAACCATTGTGACCCAATGCAGGCTAACAATCTAATGATCCATTGTGACACCAGGGGTTGCAACAGGGCCAGGGATGAATTGTGAAAGCATGGGGCACAATAAAAACATGGAAATATTATGACACAATAGAGACCAAGACTCAAATGATTCATTGTAACACCAAGTGGCCTAAAAGGCCATGGGATGCATTGTGACACCACAGGGGCTAAGAGAAGCAAGGAACCATTGTGACCCAATGCAGGCTAACAATCTAATGATCCCTTGTGACACCAGGGGGCCTAAAATGGCCAGGGATGGATTGTTACAGCACGGGGACCAATAGAAGCAAGGATCTATTATGTCACCATGGAGGCCAAGAATCAAATGATTCATTGTGACATCAAGTGGCCTAAAAGGGCATGGGATGCATTGTGACACCACAGGGGTTAAGAGAAGCAAGGATCCATTGTGACCCAATGGAGGCTAATAATCCCAGGATCCCATTTGACACCAGGGGGCGTAAAAGGGCCAGGGATGAATTGTGACAGCATGGGGCCCAATAGAAACAAGGAAGCATTATGCCACCATGGAGACCAAGAATCAAATGATTCATTGTGACATCAAGTGGCCTAAAATGGCATGGAATGCATTGTGACACCACAGAGGTTAAGAGAAGCAAGGAACCATTGTGACCCAATGGAGGCTAACAATCTAATGGTCCCTTGTGACACCAATGGGCCTAAAAGGTCCAGGGATGAATTGTGAAAGCATGGGGCCCAATTAAAAACTGGTACAATTATGCCACCATGGAGGCCAAAAATGAAATGATTCATTGTGACATCAAGTGGCCTAAAAGGGCATGGGATGCATTGTGACACCACAGGGGTTAAGAGAAGCAAGGAACCATTGTGACCCAAGGCAGGCTATCAATCTTAGAATCCCTTTTGACACCAGGGGGCGAAAAAGGACCACGGATGAACTGTGACAGCATGGGGCCCAATAGAAACAAGGAACTATTTTGTCACCATGGAGGCCAGGAATCAAATGATTCATTGTGACATCAAGAGGCATAAATGGCATGGAATGCATTGTGACACCACAGAGGTTAAGAGAAGCAAGGAACCATTGTGACCCAATGGAGGCTAACAATCTAATGATCCCTTGTGACACCAATGGGCCTAAAAGGGCCAGGGATGAATTGTGAAAGCATGGGGCCCAATTAAAACCTGGTACAATTATGCCACCATGGAGGCCAAAAATCAAATGATTCATTGTGACATCAAGTGGCCTAAAAGGGCACGGGATGCATTGTGACACCACAGGGGTTAAGAGAAGCAAGGATCCATTGTGACCCAAGGCAGGCTAACAATCTTAGAATCCCTTTTGACACCAGGGGCCGCAAAAGGACCACGGATGAACTGTGACAGCATGGGGACCTATAGAAGCAAGGAACCATTATGACACCATGAAGGCCAAGAATCAAATGGTTCATTGTAAGACCAAGTGGCCTAAAAGGGCATGGGATGCATTGTGACACCACAGGGGCTAAGAGAAGCAAGGAACCATTGTGACCCAATGCAGGCTAACAATCTAATGATCCCTTGTGACACCAGGGGGCCTAAGATGGCCTGGGATGGATTGTTACAGCACGGGGACCAATAGAAGCAAGGATCTATTCTGTCACCATGGAGGCCAAGAATCAAATGATTCATTGACATCAAGTGGCCTAAAAGGGCATGGGATGCATTGTGACACCACAGGGGTTAAGAGAAGCAAGGATCCATTGTGACTCAATGGAGGCTAATAATCCCAGGATCTCATTTGACACCAGGGGGCGTAAAAGGGCCAGGGATGAATTGTGACAGCATGGGGCCCAATAGAAACAAGGAACTATTATGACAACATGGAGGCCAAGAATCAAATGATTCATTGTGACATAAAGTGGCCTAAAATGGCATGGAATGCATTGTGACACCACAGAGGTTAAGAGAAGCAAGGAACCATTGTTACCCAATGGAGGCTAACAATCTAATGGTCCCTTGTGACACCAATGGGCCTAAAAGGGCCAGGGATGTATTGTGAAAGCATGGGGCCCAATAGAAACAAGGAACCATTATGACACCATGGAGGCCAAGAATCAAATGATTCATTGTGACATCAAGTGGCCTAAAAGGGCATGGGATGCATTGTGACACCACAGGGGTTAAGAGAAGCAAGGAACCATTGTGACCCAAGGCAGGCTAACAATCTTAGAATCCCTTTTGACACCAGGGGGTGCAAAAGGACCACGGATGAACTGTGACATCATGGGGACCTATAGAAGCAAGGAACCATTATGACACCATGAAGGCCAAGAATCAAATGGTTCATTGTAAGACCAAGTGGCCTAAAAGGGCTTGGAATGCATTGTGACACCACAGAGGTTAAGAGACGCAAGGAACCATTGTGACCCAATGCCGGCTAACAATCTAATGATCCATTGTGACGCCAGGGGTTGCAACAGGGCCAGGGATGAATTGTGAAAGCATGGGGCACAATAAAAACATGGAAATATTATGTCACCATGGAGGCCAAGAATCAAAGGATTCATTGTGACATCAAGTGGCCTAAAAGGGCATGGGATGCATTGTGACACCTCAGGGGCTAAGAGAAGCATTGAACCACTGTGACCCAATGCAGGCTAACAATCTAATGATCCCTTGTGACACCAGGGTGCCTAAAATGGCCAGGGATGGATTGTTACAGCATGGGGACCAATAGAAGCAAGGATCTATTATGTCACCATGGAGGCCAAGAATCAAATGATTCATTGACATCAAGTGGCCTAAAAGGGCATGGGATGCATTGTGACACCACAGGGGTTAAGAGAAGCAAGGATCCATTGTGACCCAATGGAGGCTAATAATCCCAGGATCCCATTTGACACCAGGGGGCATAAAAGGGCCAGGGATGAATTGTGACAGCATGGGGCCCAATAGAAACAAGGAACCATTATGACACCATGGAGGCCAAGAATCAAATGATTCATTGTGACATCAAGTGGCCTAAAATGGCATGGAATGCATTGTGACACCACAGAGGTTAAGAGAAGCAAGGAACCATTGTGACCCAATGGAGGCTAACAATCTAATGGTCCCTTGTGACACCAATGGGCCTAAAAGGGCCAGGGATGAATTGTGAAAGCATGGGGCCCAATAAAAACCTGGTACAATTATGCCACCTTGGAGGCCAAAAATCAAATGGTTCATTGTGACATCAAGTGGCATAAAAGGGCATGGAATGCATTGTGACACCACAGGGGTTAAGAGAAGCAAGGAACCAATGTGACCCAATGCAGGCTAACAATCTAATTATCCATTGTGACACCAGGGGTTGCAATAGGGCCAGGGATGAATTGTGAAAGCATGGGGCACAATAAAAACATGGAAATATTATGACACAATAGAGACCAAGGCTCAAATGATTCATTGTAACATCAAGTGGCCTAAAAGGGCATGGGATGCATTGTGACACCACAGGGGATAAGAGAAGCAAGGTACCATTGTGACCCAAATCAGGCTAACAATCTAATGATCCCTTGTGACACCAGGGGGCCTAAGATGTCCTGGGATGTATTGTTACAGCACGGGGACCAATAGAAGCAAGGATCTATTATGTCACCATGGAGGCCAAGAATCAAATGATTCATTGACATCAAGTGGTCTAAAAGGGCATGGGATGCATTGTGACACCACAGGGGTTAAGAGAGGCAAGGATCCATTGTGACCCAATGGAGGCTAATAATCCCAGGATCCCATTTGACACCAGGGGTCGTAAAAGGGCCAGGGATGAATTGTGAAAGCATGGGCCCCAATTAAAACCCGGTACAATTATGCCACCATGGAGGCCAAAAATGAAATCATTCATTGTGACATCAAGTGGTCTTAAAGGGCATGGGATGCATTGTGACACCACAGGGGTTAAGAGAAGCAAGGATCCATTGTGACCCAAGGCAGGCTAACAATCTTAGAATCCCTTTTGACACCAGGGGGTGCAAAAGGACCACGGATGAATTGTGACAGCATGGGGCCCAATAGAAACAAGGAACTATTATGACACCATGGAGGCCAAGAATCAAATGATTCATTGTGACATCAAGTGGCCTAAAATGGCATGGAATGCATTGTGACACCACAGAGGTTAAGAGAAGCAAGGAACCATTGTTACCCAATGCAGGCTAACAATCTAATGGTCCCTTGTGACACCAATGGGCCTAAAAGGGCCAGGGATGAATTGTGAAATCATGGGGCCCAATTAAAACCGGGTACAATTATGCCACCATGGAGGCCAAAAATCAAATGGTTCATTGTGACATCAAGTGGCCTAAAAGGGCATGGGATGCATTTTGACACCACAGGGCTTAAGAGAAGCAAGGAACCATTGTGACCCAATGCAGGCTAATAATCCCAGGATCCCATTTGACACCAGGGGTCGTAAAAGTGCCAGGGATGAATTGTGACAGCATGGGGCCCATTAGAAACAAGGAACCTTTATGACACCATGGAGGCCAAGAATCAAATGATTCATTGTGACATCAAGTGGCCTAAAATGGCATGGAATGCATTGTGACACCACAGAGGTTAAGAGAAGCAAGGAACCATTGTTACCCAATGGAGGCTAACAATCTAATGGTCCCTTGTGACACCAATGGGCCTAAAAGGGCCAGGGATGAATTGTGAAAGCATGGGGCCCAATTAAAACCTGGTACAATTATGCCACCATGGAGGCCAAAAATCAAATGATTCATTGTGACATCAAGTGGCCTAAAAGGGCATGGAATGCATTGTGACACCACAGGGGTTAAGAGAAGCAAGGAACCATTGTGACCCAAGGCAGGCTAACAATCTTAGAAACCCTTTTGACACCAGGGGGCGCAAAAGGACCACGGATGAACTTTGACAGCATGGGGACCTATAGAAGCAAGGAACCATTATGACACCATGAAGGCAAAGAATCAAATGGTTCATTGTAAGACCAAGTGGCCTAAAAGGGCTTGGAATGCATTGTGACACCACAGAGGTTAAGAGAAGCAAGGAACCATTGTGACCCAATGCAGGCTAACAATCTAATGATCCATTGTGACACCAGGGGTTGCAATAGGGCCAGGGATGAATTGTGAAAGCATGGGGCACAATAAAAACATGGAAATATTATGACACAATAGAGACCAAGACTCAAATGATTCATTGTAACACCAAGTGGCCTAAAAGGGCATGGGATGCATTGTGACACCACAGGGGCTAAGAGAAGCAAGGAACCATTGTGACCCAATGCAGGCTAACAATCTAATGATCCCTTGTGACACCAGGGGGCCTAAAATGGCCAGGGATGGATTGTTACAGCACGGGGAGCAATAGAAGCAAGGATCTATTATGTCACCATGGAGGCCAAGAATCAAATGATTCATTGTGACATCAAGTGGCCTAAAAGGGCATGGGATGCATTGTGACACCACAGGGGTTAAGAGAAGCAAGGATCCATTGTGACCCAATGGAGGCTAATAATCCCAGGATACCATTTAACACCAGGGGGCGTAAAAGGGCCAGGGATGAATTGTGAAAGCATGGGGCACAATAAAAACATGGAAATATTATGACACAATAGAGACCAAGACTCAAATGATTCATTGTAACACCAAGTGGCCTAAAAGGGCATGGGAGGCATTGTGACACCACAGGGCCTAAGAGAAGCAAGGAACCATTGTGACCCAATGCAGGCTAACAATCTAATGATCCCTTGTGACACCATGGGGCCTAAAAGGGCCAGGGATGAATTGTGAAAGCATGGGGACCAATAGAAGCAAGGATCTATTATGTCACCATGGAGGCCAAGAATCAAATGATTCATTGTGACATCAAGTGGCCTAAAAGGGCATGGGATGCATTGTGACACCACAGGGGTTAAGAGAAGCAAGGATCCATTGTGACCCAATGGAGGCTAATAATCCCAGGATCCCATTTGACACCAGGGGGCGTAAAAGGGCCAGGGATGAATTGTGACAGCATGGGGCCCAATAGAAACAAGGAACCTTTATGACACCATGGAGGCCAAGAATCAAATGATTCATTGTGACATCAAGTGGCCTAAAATGGCATGGAATGCATTGTGACACCACAGAGGCTAAGAGAAGCAAGGAACAATTGTGACCCAATGCAGGCTAACAATCTAATGGTCCCTTGTGACACCAATGAGCCTAAAAGGGCCAGGGATGTATTGTGAAAGCATGGGGCCCAATTAAAACCCGGTACAATTATGCCACCATGGAGGCCAAAAATGAAATGATTCATTGTGACATCAAGTGGCCTAAAAGGGCATGGAATGCATTGTGACACCACAGGGGTTAAGGGAAGCAAGGAACCATTGTGACCCAAGGCAGGCTAACAATCTTAGAATCCCTTTTGACACCAGGGGGTGCAAAAGGACCACGGATGAACTTTGACAGCATGGGGACTTATAGAAGCGAGGAACCATTATGACACCATGAAGGCAAAGAATCAAATGATTCGTTGTAAGACCAAGTGGCCTAAAAGGTCTTGGAATGCATTGTGACACCACAGAGGTTAAGAGAAGCAAGGAACCATTGTGACCCAATGCAGGCTAACCATCTAATGATCCATTGTGACACCAGGGGTTGCAATAGGGCCAGGGATGAATTGTGAAAGCATGGGGCACAATAAAAACATGGAAATATTATGACACAATAGAGACCAAGACTCAAATGATTCATTGTAACACCAAGTGGCCTAAAAGGTCATGGGATGCATTGTGACACCACAGGGCCTAAGAGAAGCAAGGAACCATTGTGACCCAATGCAGGCTAACAATCTAATGATCCCTTGTGACACCAGGGGGCCTAAAATGGCCAGGGATGGATTGTTACAGCACGGGGAGCAATAGAAGCAAGGATCTATTATGTCACCATGGAGGCCAAGAATCAAATGATTCATTGTGACATCAAGTGGCCTAAAAGGGCATGGGATGCATTGTGACACCACAGGGGTTAAGAGAAGCAAGGATCCATTGTGACCCAATGGAGTCTAATAATCCCAGGATACCATTTAACACCAGGGGGCGTAAAAGGGCCAGGGATGAATTGTGAAAGCATGGGGCACAATAAAAACATGGAAATATTATGACACAATAGAGACCAAGACTCAAATGATTCATTGTAACACCAAGTGGCCTAAAAGGGCATGGGAGGCATTGTGACACCACAGGGCCTAAGAGAAGCAAGGATCCATTGTGACCCAAGGCAGGCTAACAATCTTAGAATCCCTTTTGACACCAGGGGGTGCAAAAGGACCACGGATGAATTGTGACAGCATGGGGACCTATAGAAACAAGGAACTATTATGACACCATGGAGGCCAAGAATCAAATGATTCATTGTGACATCAAGTGGCCTAAAATGGCATGGAATGCATTGTGACACCACAGAGGTTAAGAGAAGCAAGGAACCATTGTTACCCAATGGAGGCTAACAATCTAATGGTCCCTTGTGGCACCAGGGGGTATAAAAGGGCCAGGGATGAATTGTGAAATCATGGGGCCCAATTAAAACCGGGTACAATTATGCCACCATGGAGGCCAAAAATTAAATGATTCATTGTGACATCAAGTGGCCTAAAAGGGCATGGGATGCATTTTGATACCACAGGGCTTAAGAGAAGCAAGGAACGATTGTGACCCAATGTAGGCTAATAATCCCAGGATCCCATTTGACACCAGGGGTCGTAAAAGTGCCCGGGATGAATTGTGACAGCATGGGGCCCAATAGAAACAAGGAACCATTATGACACCATGGAGGCCAAGAATCAAATGATTCATTGTGACATCAAGTGGCCTAAAATGGCATGGAATGCATTGTGACACCACAGAGGTTAAGAGAAGCAAGGAACCATTGTTACCCAATGGAGGCTAACAATCTAATGGTCCCTTGTGACACCAATGGGCCTAAAAGGGCCAGGGATGAATTGTGAAAGCATGGGGCCCAATTAAAACCTGGTACAATTATGCCACCATGGAGGCCAAAAATCAAATGATTCATTGTGACATCAAGTGGCCTAAAAGGGCATGGGATGCATTGTGACACCACAGGGGTTAAGAGAAGCAAGGAACCATTGTGACCCAAGGCAGGCTAACAATCTTAGAATCCCTTTTGACACCAGGGGGCGCAAAAGGACCACGGATGAACTTTGACAGCATGGGGACCTATAGAAGCAAGGAACCATTATGATACCATGAAGGCAAAGAATCAAATGGTTCATTGTGACATCAAGTGGCCTAAAAGGGCATGGGATGCATTGTGACACCACAGGGGTTAAGAGAAGCAAGGATCCATTGTGACCCAATGGAGGCTAATAATCCCAGGATCCCATTTGACACCAGGGGGCGTAAAAGGGCCAGGGATGAATTGTGAAAGCATGGGGCCCAATTAAAACCTGGTACAATTATGCCACCATGGAGGCCAAAAATCAAATGATTCATTGTGACATCAAGTGGCCTAAAAGGGCATGGGATGCATTGTGACACCACAGGGCTTAAGAGAAGCAAGGAACCATTGTGACCCAAGGCAGGCTAACAATCTAATGATCCCTTGTGACACCAGGGGGCCTAAAATGGCCAGGGATGGATTGTTACAGCACGGGGACCTATAGAAGCAAGGATCTATTATGCCACCATGGAGGCCAAGAATCAAATGATTCATTGTGACATCAAGTGGCCTAAAAGGGCATGGGATGCATTGTGACACCACAGAGGTTAAGAGAAGCAAGGAACCATTGTGACCCAATGCAGGCTAACAATCTAATGATCCCTTGTGGCACCAGGGGGTATAAAAAGGGCCAGGGATTAATTGTAACAGCACGGGGACCAATAGAAGCAAGGATCTATTATGTCACCATGGAGGCCAAGAATCAAATGATTCATTGTGACATCAAGTGGCCTAAAAGGGCATGGGATGCATTGTGACACCACAGGGGTTAAGAGAAGCAAGGAACCATTGTGACCCAAGGCAGGCTAATAATCCCAGGATCCCATTTGACACCAGGGGTCGTAAAAGGGCCAGGGATGAATTGTGACAGCATGGGGACCAATAGAAACAAGGAACCACTATGACACCATGACGGCCAAGAATCAAATGATTCATTGTAAGATCAAGTGGCCTAAAAGGGCTTGGAATGCATTGTGACACCACAGAGGTTAAGAGAAGCAAGGAACCATTGTGACCCAATGCAGGCTAACAATCTAATGATCCCTTGTGACACCAATGGGCCTAAAAGGGCCAGGGATGAATTGTGAAATCATGGGGCCCAATTAAAACCTGGTACAATTATGACACCATGGAGGCCAAAAATCAAATGATTCATTGTGACATCAAGTGGCCTAAAAGGGCATGGGATGCATTGTGATACCACAGGTGTTAAGAGAACCAAGGAACCATTGTGACCCAATGCAGGCTAACAATCTAATGATCCCTTGTGACACCAGGGGGCCTAAAATGGCCAGGGATGGATTGTTACAGCACGGGGACCAATAGAAGCAAGGATCTATTATGCCACCATGGAGGCCAAGAATCAAATGATTCATTGTGACATCAAGTGGCCTAAAAGGGCATGGGATGCATTGTGACACCACAGGGGTTAAGAGAAGCAAGGATCCATTGTGACCCAATGGAGGCTAATAATCCCAGGATCCCATTTAACACCAGGGGGCGTAAAAGGGCCAGGGATGAATTGTGACAGCATGGGGACCAATAGAAACAAGGAACCATTATGACACCATGAAGGCCAAGAATCAAATGGTTCATTGTAAGACTAAGTGGCCTAAAAGGGCTTGGAATGCATTGTGACACCACAGAGGTTAAGAGAAGCAAGGAACCATTATGACCCAATGCAGGCTAACAATCTAATGATCCCTTGTGGCACCAGGGGGTATAGAAAGGGCCAGGGATGAATTGTTACAGCACGGGGTCCAATAGAAGCAAGGATCAATTATGTCACCATGGAGGCCAAGAATCAAATGATTCATTGTGACATCAAGTGGCCTAAAAGGGCATGGGATGCATTGTGACACCACAGAGGTTAAGAGAAGCAAGGAACCATTGTGACCCAATGCAGGCTAACAATCTAATGATCCCTTGTGGCACCAGGGGGTATAAAAAGGGCCAGGGATTAATTGTAACAGCACGGGGACCAATAGAAGCAAGGATCTATTATGTCACCATGGAGGCCAAGAATCAAATGATTCATTGTGACATCAAGTGGCCTAAAAGGGCATGGGATGCATTGTGACACCACAGGGGTTAAGAGAAGCAAGGATCCATTGTGACCCAATGGAGGCTAATAATCCCAGGATCCCATTTGACACCAGGGGTCGTAAAAGGGCCAGGGATGAATTGTGACAGCATGGGGAGCAATAGAAACAAGGAACCTTTATGACACCATGAAGGCCAAGAATCAAATGATTCATTGTAAGATCAAGTGGCCTAAAAGGGCTTGGAATGCATTGTGACACCACAGAGGTTAAGAGAAGCAAGGAACCATTGTGACCCAATGCAGGCTAACAATCTAATGATCCCTTGTGGCACCAGGGGGCCTAAAATGGCCAGGGATGGATTGTTACAGCACAGGGACCAATAGAAGCAAGGAACTATTATGCCACCATGGAGGCCAAGAATCAAATGATTCATTGTGACATCAAGTGGCCTAAAAGGGCATGGGATGCATTGTGACACCACAGAGGTTAAGAGAAGCAAGGAACCATTATGACCCAATGCAGGTTAACAATCTAAAGATCCCTTGTTTCACCAGGGGGTATAAAAAGGCCCAGGGATGAATTGTAACAGCACGGGGACCAATAGAAGCAAGGACCTATTATGTCACCATGGAGGCCAAGAATCAAATGATTCATTGTGACATCAATTGGACTAAAAGGGCATGGGATGCATTGTGACACCACAGGGCTTAAGAGAAGCAAGGATCCATTGTGACCCAATGGAGGCTAATAATCCCAGGATCCCATTTGACACCAGGGGTCGTAAAAGGGCCAGGGATGAATTGTGACAGCATGGGTCCCAATAGAAACAAGGAACCATTATGACACCATGGAGGCCAAGATTCAAATGATTCATTGTGACATCAAGTGGCCTAAAATGGCATGGAATGCATTGTGACACCCCAGAGGTTAAGAGAAGCAAGGAACCATTGTTACCCAATGGAGGCTAACAATCTAATGGTCCCTTGTGAAGCCAATGGGCCTAAAAGGGCCAGGGATGGATTGTGAAAGCATGGGGCCCAATTAAAACCTGGTACAATTATGCCACCATGGAGGCCAAAAATCAAATGATTCATTGTGACATCAAGTGGCCTAAAAGGGCATGGGATGCATTGTGACATCACAGGGGTTAAGAGAAGCAAGGATCCATTGTGACCCAATGGAGGCTAATAATCCCAGGATCCCATTTGACACCAGGGGGCGTAAAAGGGCCAGGGATGAATTGTGACAGCATGGGGACCAATAGAAACAAGGAACCATTATGACACCATGAAGGCCAAGAATCAAATGGTTCATTGTAAGACCAAGTGGCCTAAAAGGGCTTGGAATGCATTGTGACACCACAGAGGTTAAGAGAAGCAAGGAACCATTATGACCCAATGCAGGCTAACAATCTAATGATCCCTTGTGGCACCAGGGGGTATAAAAAGGGCCAGGGATGAATTGTTACAGCACGGGGTCCAATAGAAGCAAGGATCTATTATGTCACCATGGAGGCCAAGAATCAAATGATTCATTGTGACATCAAGTGGCCTAAAAGGCCATGGGATGCATTGTGACACCACAGAGGTTAAGAGAAGCAAGGAACCATTGTGACCCAATGCAGGCTAACAATCTAATGATACCTTGTGACACCAGGGGGCCTAAAATGGCCAGGGATGGATTGTTACAGCACGGGGACCAATAGAAGCAAGGACCTATTATGCCACCATAGACGCCAAGAATCAAATGATTCATTGTGACATCAAGTGGCCTAAAAGTGCATGGGATGCATTGTGACACCACAGGGGTTAAGAGAAGCAAGGAACCATTGTGACCCAATGGAGGCTAACAATCCAATGGTCCCTTGTGACACCAATGGGCCTAAAAGCGCCAGGGATGAATTGTGAAATCATGGGGCCCAATTAAAAACTGGTACAATTATGCCACCATGGAGGCCAAAAATCAAATGATTCATTGTGACATCAAGTGGCCTAAAAGGGCATGGGATGCATTGTGACACCACAGGGGTTAAGAGAAGCAAGGAAACATTATGACCCAATGCAGGCTAACAATCTAATGATCCCTTGTGGCACCAGGGGGTATAAAAAGGGCCAGGGATGAATTGTTACAGCACGGGGTCCAATAGAAGCAAGGATCTATTATGTCACCATGAAGGCCAAGACTCAAATGATTCATAGTGACATCAAGTGGCCTAAAAGGGCATGGGATGCATTGTGACACCACAGAGGTTAAGAGAAGCAAGGAACCATTGTGACCCAATGGAGGCTAACAATCTAATGATCCCTTGTGGCACCAGGGTGTATAAAAATGGCCAGGGATGAATTGTGACAGCACGGGGACCAATAGAAGCAAGGATTTATTATGTCACCATGGAGGCCAAGAATCAAATGATTCATTGTGACATCAAGTGGCCTAAAAGGGCATGGGATGCATTGTGACACCACAGGGGTTAAGAGAAGCAAGGATCCATTGTGACCCAATGGAGGCTAATAATCCCAGGATCCCATTTGACACCAGGGGGCGTAAAAGGGCCAGGGATGAATTGTGACAGCATGGGGCCCAATTAAAACCTGGTACAATTATGCCACCATGGAGGCCAAGAATCAAATGATTCATTGTAACACCAAGTGGCCTAAAAGGGTATGGGATGCATTGTGACACCACAAGGGTTTAGAGAAGCAAGGAACCATTGTGACCCAATGCAGGCTAACAATCTAAGAATCCCTTTTGACACCAGGGGGCGCAAAAGGACCACAGATGAACTGTGACAGCATGGGGCCCAATAGAAAAAAGGAACCATTATGACACCATGGAGGCCAAGAATCAAATGGTTCATTTTAAGACCAAGTGGCCTAAAAGGTCTTGGAATGCATTGTGACACCACAGAGGTTAAGAGACGCAAGGAACCATTGTGACCCAATGCAGGCTAACAATCTAATGATCCCTTGTGGCACCAGGGGGTATAAAAAGGTCCAGGGATGAATTGTTACAGCACGGGGACCAATAGAAGCAAGGATCTATTATGTCACCATGGAGGCCAAGAATCAAATGATTCATTGTGACATCAAGTGGCCTAAAAGTGCATGGGATGCATTGTGACACCACAGGGGTTAAGAGAAGCAAGGAACCATTATGACCCAATGGAGGCTAATAATCCCAGGATCCCATTTGACACCAGGGGTCGTAAAAGGGCCAGGGATGAATTGTGACAGCATGGGGAGCAATAGAAACAAGGAACCTTTATGACACCATGAAGGCCAAGAATCAAATGATTCATTGTAAGATCAAGTGGCCTAAAAGGGCTTGGAATGCATTGTGACACCACAGAGGTTAAGAGAAGCAAGGAACCATTGTGACCCAATGCAGGCTAACAATCTAATGATCCCTTGTGGCACCAGGGGGCCTAAAATGGCCAGGGATGGATTGTTACAGCACAGGGACCAATAGAAGCAAGGAACTATTATGCCACCATGGAGGCCAAGAATCAAATGATTCATTGTGACATCAAGTGGCCTAAAAGGGCATGGGATGCATTGTGACACCACAGAGGTTAAGAGAAGCAAGGAACCATTATGACCCAATGCAGGTTAACAATCTAAAGATCCCTTGTTTCACCAGGGGGTATAAAAAGGCCCAGGGATGAATTGTAACAGCACGGGGACCAATAGAAGCAAGGACCTATTATGTCACCATGGAGGCCAAGAATCAAATGATTCATTGTGACATCAATTGGACTAAAAGGGCATGGGATGCATTGTGACACCACAGGGCTTAAGAGAAGCAAGGATCCATTGTGACCCAATGGAGGCTAATAATCCCAGGATCCCATTTGACACCAGGGGTCGTAAAAGGGCCAGGGATGAATTGTGACAGCATGGGTCCCAATAGAAACAAGGAACCATTATGACACCATGGAGGCCAAGATTCAAATGATTCATTGTGACATCAAGTGGCCTAAAATGGCATGGAATGCATTGTGACACCCCAGAGGTTAAGAGAAGCAAGGAACCATTGTTACCCAATGGAGGCTAACAATCTAATGGTCCCTTGTGAAGCCAATGGGCCTAAAAGGGCCAGGGATGGATTGTGAAAGCATGGGGCCCAATTAAAACCTGGTACAATTATGCCACCATGGAGGCCAAAAATCAAATGATTCATTGTGACATCAAGTGGCCTAAAAGGGCATGGGATGCATTGTGACACCACAGGGGTTAAGAGAAGCAAGGAACCATTGTGACCCAATGGAGGCTAACAATCCAATGGTCCCTTGTGACACCAATGGGCCTAAAAGCGCCAGGGATGAATTGTGAAATCATGGGGCCCAATTAAAAACTGGTACAATTATGCCACCATGGAGGCCAAAAATCAAATGATTCATTGTGACATCAAGTGGCCTAAAAGGGCATGGGATGCATTGTGACACCACAGGGGTTAAGAGAAGCAAGGAAACATTATGACCCAATGCAGGCTAACAATCTAATGATCCCTTGTGGCACCAGGGGGTATAAAAAGGGCCAGGGATGAATTGTTACAGCACGGGGTCCAATAGAAGCAAGGATCTATTATGTCACCATGAAGGCCAAGACTCAAATGATTCATAGTGACATCAAGTGGCCTAAAAGGGCATGGGATGCATTGTGACACCACAGAGGTTAAGAGAAGCAAGGAACCATTGTGACCCAATGGAGGCTAACAATCTAATGATCCCTTGTGGCACCAGGGTGTATAAAAATGGCCAGGGATGAATTGTGACAGCACGGGGACCAATAGAAGCAAGGATTTATTATGTCACCATGGAGGCCAAGAATCAAATGATTCATTGTGACATCAAGTGGCCTAAAAGGGCATGGGATGCATTGTGACACCACAGGGGTTAAGAGAAGCAAGGATCCATTGTGACCCAATGGAGGCTAATAATCCCAGGATCCCATTTGACACCAGGGGGCGTAAAAGGGCCAGGGATGAATTGTGACAGCATGGGGCCCAATTAAAACCTGGTACAATTATGCCACCATGGAGGCCAAGAATCAAATGATTCATTGTAACACCAAGTGGCCTAAAAGGGTATGGGATGCATTGTGACACCACAAGGGTTTAGAGAAGCAAGGAACCATTGTGACCCAATGCAGGCTAACAATCTAAGAATCCCTTTTGACACCAGGGGGCGCAAAAGGACCACAGATGAACTGTGACAGCATGGGGCCCAATAGAAAAAAGGAACCATTATGACACCATGGAGGCCAAGAATCAAATGGTTCATTTTAAGAACAAGTGGCCTAAAAGGTCTTGGAATGCATTGTGACACCACAGAGGTTAAGAGACGCAAGGAACCATTGTGACCCAATGCAGGCTAACAATCTAATGATCCCTTGTGGCACCAGGGGGTATAAAAAGGTCCAGGGATGAATTGTTACAGCACGGGGACCAATAGAAGCAAGGATCTATTATGTCACCATGGAGGCCAAGAATCAAATGATTCATTGTGACATCAAGTGGCCTAAAAGTGCATGGGATGCATTGTGACACCACAGGGGTTAAGAGAAGCAAGGAACCATTATGACCCAATGGAGGCTAATAATCCCAGGATCCCATTTGACACCAGGGGTCGTAAAAGGGCCAGGGATGAATTGTGACAGCATGGGGAGCAATAGAAACAAGGAACCTTTATGACACCATGAAGGCCAAGAATCAAATGATTCATTGTAAGATCAAGTGGCCTAAAAGGGCTTGGAATGCATTGTGACACCACAGAGGTTAAGAGAAGCAAGGAACCATTGTGACCCAATGCAGGCTAACAATCTAATGATCCCTTGTGGCACCAGGGGGCCTAAAATGGCCAGGGATGGATTGTTACAGCACAGGGACCAATAGAAGCAAGGAACTATTATGCCACCATGGAGGCCAAGAATCAAATGATTCATTGTGACATCAAGTGGCCTAAAAGGGCATGGGATGCATTGTGACACCACAGAGGTTAAGAGAAGCAAGGAACCATTATGACCCAATGCAGGTTAACAATCTAAAGATCCCTTGTTTCACCAGGGGGTATAAAAAGGCCCAGGGATGAATTGTAACAGCACGGGGACCAATAGAAGCAAGGACCTATTATGTCACCATGGAGGCCAAGAATCAAATGATTCATTGTGACATCAATTGGACTAAAAGGGCATGGGATGCATTGTGACACCACAGGGCTTAAGAGAAGCAAGGATCCATTGTGACCCAATGGAGGCTAATAATCCCAGGATCCCATTTGACACCAGGGGTCGTAAAAGGGCCAGGGATGAATTGTGACAGCATGGGTCCCAATAGAAACAAGGAACCATTATGACACCATGGAGGCCAAGATTCAAATGATTCATTGTGACATCAAGTGGCCTAAAATGGCATGGAATGCATTGTGACACCACAGAGGTTAAGAGAAGCAAGGAACCATTGTTACCCAATGGAGGCTAACAATCTAATGGTCCCTTGTGAAGCCAATGGGCCTAAAAGGGCCAGGGATGGATTGTGAAAGCATGGGGCCCAATTAAAACCTGGTACAATTATGCCACCATGGAGGCCAAAAATCAAATGATTCATTGTGACATCAAGTGGCCTAAAAGGGCATGGGATGCATTGTGACATCACAGGGGTTAAGAGAAGCAAGGATCCATTGTGACCCAATGGAGGCTAATAATCCCAGGATCCCATTTGACACCAGGGGGCGTAAAAGGGCCAGGGATGAATTGTGACAGCATGGGGACCAATAGAAACAAGGAACCATTATGACACCATGAAGGCCAAGAATCAAATGGTTCATTGTAAGACCAAGTGGCCTAAAAGGGCTTGGAATGCATTGTGACACCACAGAGGTTAAGAGAAGCAAGGAACCATTATGACCCAATGCAGGCTAACAATCTAATGATCCCTTGTGGCACCAGGGGGTATAAAAAGGGCCAGGGATGAATTGTTACAGCACGGGGTCCAATAGAAGCAAGGATCTATTATGTCACCATGGAGGCCAAGAATCAAATGATTCATTGTGACATCAAGTGGCCTAAAAGGCCATGGGATGCATTGTGACACCACAGAGGTTAAGAGAAGCAAGGAACCATTGTGACCCAATGCAGGCTAACAATCTAATGATACCTTGTGACACCAGGGGGCCTAAAATGGCCAGGGATGGATTGTTACAGCACGGGGACCAATAGAAGCAAGGACCTATTATGCCACCATAGACGCCAAGAATCAAATGATTCATTGTGACATCAAGTGGCCTAAAAGGGCATGGGATGCATTGTGACACCACAGGGGTTAAGAGAAGCAAGGAACCATTGTGACCCAATGGAGGCTAACAATCCAATGGTCCCTTGTGACACCAATGGGCCTAAAAGCGCCAGGGATGAATTGTGAAATCATGGGGCCCAATTAAAAACTGGTACAATTATGCCACCATGGAGGCCAAAAATCAAATGATTCATTGTGACATCAAGTGGCCTAAAAGGGCATGGGATGCATTGTGACACCACAGGGGTTAAGAGAAGCAAGGAAACATTATGACCCAATGCAGGCTAACAATCTAATGATCCCTTGTGGCACCAGGGGGTATAAAAAGGGCCAGGGATGAATTGTTACAGCACGGGGTCCAATAGAAGCAAGGATCTATTATGTCACCATGAAGGCCAAGACTCAAATGATTCATAGTGACATCAAGTGGCCTAAAAGGGCATGGGATGCATTGTGACACCACAGAGGTTAAGAGAAGCAAGGAACCATTGTGACCCAATGGAGGCTAACAATCTAATGATCCCTTGTGGCACCAGGGTGTATAAAAATGGCCAGGGATGAATTGTGACAGCACGGGGACCAATAGAAGCAAGGATTTATTATGTCACCATGGAGGCCAAGAATCAAATGATTCATTGTGACATCAAGTGGCCTAAAAGGGCATGGGATGCATTGTGACACCACAGGGGTTAAGAGAAGCAAGGATCCATTGTGACCCAATGGAGGCTAATAATCCCAGGATCCCATTTGACACCAGGGGGCGTAAAAGGGCCAGGGATGAATTGTGACAGCATGGGGCCCAATTAAAACTTGGTACAATTATGCCACCATGGAGGCCAAGAATCAAATGATTCATTGTAACACCAAGTGGCCTAAAAGGGTATGGGATGCATTGTGACACCACAAGGGTTTAGAGAAGCAAGGAACCATTGTGACCCAATGCAGGCTAACAATCTAAGAATCCCTTTTGACACCAGGGGGCGCAAAAGGACCACAGATGAACTGTGACAGCATGGGGCCCAATAGAAAAAAGGAACCATTATGACACCATGGAGGCCAAGAATCAAATGGTTCATTTTAAGACCAAGTGGCCTAAAAGGTCTTGGAATGCATTGTGACACCACAGAGGTTAAGAGACGCAAGGAACCATTGTGACCCAATGCAGGCTAACAATCTAATGATCCCTTGTGGCACCAGGGGGTATAAAAAGGTCCAGGGATGAATTGTTACAGCACGGGGACCAATAGAAGCAAGGATCTATTATGTCACCATGGAGGCCAAGAATCAAATGATTCATTGTGACATCAAGTGGCCTAAAAGTGCATGGGATGCATTGTGACACCACAGGGGTTAAGAGAAGCAAGGAACCATTATGACCCAATGCAGGCTAACAATCTAATGATCCCTTGTGGCACCAGGGGGTATAAAAAGGGCCAGAGATGAATTGTAACAGCACGGGGACCAATAGAAGCAAGGATCTATTATGTCACCATGGAGGCCAAGAATCAAATGATTCATTGTGACATCAAGTGGCCTAAAAGGGCATGGGATGCATTGTGACACCACAGGGGTTAACAGAAGCAAGGATCCATTGTGACCCAATGGAGGCTAATAATCCCAGGATCCCATTTGACACCAGGGGGCGTAAAAGGGCCAGGGATGAATTGTGACAGCATGGGGCCCAATAGAAACAAGGAACCATTATGACACCATGGAGGCCAAGAATCAAATGATTCATTGTGACATCAAGTGGCCTAAAATGGCATGGAATGCATTGTGACACCCCAGAGGTTAAGAGAAGCAAGGAACCATTGTTACCCAATGGAGGCTAACAATCCAATGGTCCCTTGTGACACCAATGGGCCTAAAAGGGCCAGGGATGAATTGTGAAAGCATGGGGCCCAATTAAAACCTGGTACAATTATGCCACCATGGAGGCCAAAAATGAAATGATTCATTGTGACATCAAGTGGCCTAAAAGGGCATGGGATGCATTGTGACACCACAGGGGTTAAGAGAAGCAAGGAACCATTGTGACCCAATGGAGGCTAATAATTCCAGGATCCCATTTGACACCAGGGGTCGTAAAAGGGCCAGGGATGAATTGTGACAGCATGGGGACCAATAGAAACAAGGAACCATTATGACACCATGAAGGCCAAGAATCAAATGGTTCATTGTAAGACCAAGTGGCCTAAAAGGGCTTGGAATGCATTGTGACACCACAGAGGTTAAGAGAAGCAAGGAACCATTATGACCCAATGCAGGCTAACAATCTAATGATCCCTTGTGGCACCAGGGGGTATAAAAAGGGCCAGGGATGAATTGTTACAGCACGGGGTCCAATAGAAGCAAGGATCTATTATGTCACCATGGAGGCCAAGAATCAAATGATTCATTGTGACATCAAGTGGCCTAAACAGGGCATGGGATGCATTGTGACACCACAGAGGTTAAGAGAAGCAAGGAACCATTGTGACCCAATGCAGGCTAACAATCTAATGATCCCTTGTGACACCAGGGTGTATAAAAATGGCCAGGGATGAATTATAACAGCACGGGGACCAATAGAATCAAGGATCTATTATGTCACCATGGAGGCCAAGAATCAAATGATTCATTGTGACATCAAGTGGCCTAAAAGGGCATGGGATGCATTGTGACACCACAGGGGTAAAGAGAAGCAAGGATCCATTGTGACCCAATGGAGGCTAATAATCCCAGGATTCCATTTGACACCAGGGGGCCTAAAAGGGCCAGGGATGAATTGTGAAAGCATGGGGCCCAATTAAAACCTGGTACAATTATGCCACCATGGAGGCCAAAAATCAAATGATTCATTGTGACATCAAGTGGCCTAAAAGGGCATGGGATGCATTGTGACACCACAGGGGTTAAGAGAAGCAAGGAACCATTGTGACCCAAGGCAGGCTAACAATCTAAGAATCCCTTTTGACAACAGGGGGCGCAAAAGGACCACGGATGAACTGTGACAGCATGGGGACCTATAGAAGCAAGGAACCATTATGACACCATGAAGGCCAAGAATCAAATGGTTCATTGTAAGACCAAGTGGCCTAAAAGGGCTTGGAATGCATTGTGACACCACAGAGGTTAAGAGAATCAAGGAACCATTGTGACCCAATGCAGGCTAACAATCTAATGATCCATTGTGACAACAGGGGTTGTAATAGGGCCAGGGATGAATTGTGAAAGCATGGGGCACAATAAAAACATGGAAATATTATGACACCATAGAGGCCAAGAATCAAATGATTCATTGTAACACCAAGTGGCCTAAAAGGGGATGGGATGCATTGTGACACCACAGGGGTTAAGAGAAGCAAGGAACCATTGTGACCCAATGCAGGCTAACAATCTAAGAATCCCTTTTGACACCAGGGGGCGCAAAAGGACCACAGATGAACTGTGACAGCATGGGGACCGATAGAAGCAAGGAATCATTATGACACCATGAAGGCCAAGAATCAAATGGTTCATTTTAAGACCAAGTGGCATAAAAGTTCTTGGAATGCATTGTGACACCACAGAGGTTAAGAGACGCAAGGAACCATTGTGACCCAAGGCAGGCTAACAATCTAATGATCCCTTGTGGCACCAGGGGGTATATAAAGGTCCAGGGATGAATTGTTACAGCACGGGGACCAATAGAAGCAAGGATCTAATATGTCACCATGGAGGCCAAGAATCAAATGATTCATTGTGACATCAAGTAGCCTAAAAGGGCATGGGATGCATTGTGACACCACAGAGGTTAAGAGATTCAAGGAACCATTGTGACCCAATGCAGGCTAACAATCTAATGATCCCTTGTGGCACCATGGGGTATAAAAATGGCCAGGGATGAATTGTAACAGCACGGGGACCAATAGAAGCAAGGATCTATTATGTCACCATGGAGGCCAAGAATCAAATGATTCATTGTGACATCAAGTGGCCTAAAAGGGCATGGGATGCCTTGTGACACCACAGGGGTTAAGAGAAGCAAGGATCCATTGTGACCCAATGGAGGCTAATAATCCCAGGATCCCATTTGACACCAGGGGGCGAAAAAAAGGGCCAGGGATGAATTGTGAAAGCATGGGGCCCAATTAAAACCTGGTACAATTATGCCACCATGGAGGCCAAGAATCAAATGATTCATTGTGACATCAAGTGGCCTAAAAGGGCATGGGATGCATTGTGACACCACAGGGCTTAAGAGAAGCAAGGAACCATTGTGACCCAATGCAGGCTAACAATCTAATGATCCCTTGTGGCACCAGGGGGTATAAAAAGGGCCAGGGATTAATTGTAACAGCACGGGGACCAATAGAAGCAAGGATCTATTATGTCACCATGGAGGCCAAGAATCAAATGATTCATTGTGACATCAAGTGGCCTAAAAGGTCATGGGATGCATTGTGACACCACAGGGGTTAAGAGAAGCAAGGATCCATTGTGACCCAATGGAGGCTAATAATCCCAGGATCCCATTTGACACCAGGGGTCGTAAAAGGGCCAGGGATGAATTGTGACTGCATGGGGCCCAATCGAAACAAGGAACCATTATGACACCATGGAGGCCAAGAATCAAATTATTCATTGTGACATCAAGTGGCCTAAAAGTGCATGGAATGCATTGTGACACCACAGAGGTTAAGAGAAGCAAGGAACCATTGTGACCCAATGCAGGCTAACAATCTAATGATCCATTGTGACAACAGGGGTTGCAATAGGGCCAGGGATGAATTGTGAAAGCATGGGGCACAATAAAAACATGGAAATATTATGACACAATAGAGACCAAGACTCAAATGATTCATTGTAACACCAAGTGGCCTAAAAGGCCATGGGATGCATTGTGACACCACAGGGGCTAAGAGAAGCAAGGAACCATTGTGACCCAATGCAGGCTAAAAATCTAATGATCCCTTGTGACACCAGGGGGCCTAAAATGGCCAGGGATGGATTGTTACAGCACGGGGCCCAATAGAAGCAAGGATCTATTATGTCACCATGGAGGCCAAGAATCAAATGTTTCATTGACATCATGTGGCCTTAAAGGGCATGGGATGCATTGTGACACCACAGGGGTTAAGAGAAGCAAGGATCCATTGTGACCCAATGGAGGCTAATAATCCCAGGATCCCATTTGACACCAGGGGGCGTAAAAGGTCCAGGGATGAATTGTGACAGCATGAGTCCCAAGAGAAACAGGGAACCATTATGACACCATGGAGGCCAAGAATCAAATGATTCATTGTGACATCAAGTGGCCTAAAATGGCATGGAATGCATTGTGACACCACAGAGGTTAATAGAAGCAAGGAACCATTGTTACCCAATGGAGGCTAACAATCTACTGATCCCTTGTGACACCAATGGGCCTAAAAGGGCCAGGGATGAATTTTGAAAGCATGGGACCCAATTAAAACCATGTACAATTATGCCACCATGGAGGCCAAAAATCAAATGATTCATTGTGACATCAAGTGGCCTAAAAGGGCATGGGATGCATTGTGACACCACAGGGGTTAAGAGAAGCAAGGAACCATTGTGACCCAAGGCAGGCTAACAATCTTAGAATCCCTTTTGACACCAGGGGGTGCAAAAGGAATACGGATAAACTGTGACAGCATGGGGACCTATAGAAGCAAGGAACCATTATGACACCATGAAGGCCAAGAATCAAATGGTTCATTGCAAGACCAAGTGGCCTAAAAGGGCTTGGAATGCATTGTGACACCACAGAGGTTAAGAGAAGCAAGGAACCATTGTGACCCAATGCAGGCTAACATTCTAATGATCCATTGTGACACCAGGGGTTGCAATAGGGCCAGGGATGAATTGTGAAAGCATGGGGCACAATAAAAACATGGAAATATTATGTCACCATGGAGGCCAAGAATCAAATGATTCATTGTGACATCAAGTGGCCTAAAAGGGCATGGGATGCATTGTGACACCACAGAGGTTAAGAGAAGCAAGGAACGATTTTGACCCAATGCAGGCAAACAATCTAATGATCCCTTGTGACACCAGGGGGCCTAAAATGGCCAGGGATGGATTGTTACAGCACGGGGACCAATAGAAGCAAGGATCTATTATGTCACCATGGAGGCCAAGAATCAAATGATTCATTGTGACATCAAGTGGCCTAAAAGGGCATGGGATGCATTGTGACACCACAGGGGTTAAGAGAAGCAAGGATCCATTGTGACCCAATGGAGGCTAATAATCCCAGGATCCCATTTGACACCAGGGGGCGTAAAAGGGCCAGGGATGAATTGTGACAGCATGGGGCCCAATAGAAACAAGGAACCATTATGACACCATGGAGGCCAAGAATCAAATGATTCATTGTGACATCAAGTGGCCTAAAATGGCATGGAATGCATTGTGACACCACAGAGGTTAAGAGAAGCAAGGAACCATTGTTACCCAATGGAGGCTAACAATCTAATGATCCCTTGTGACACCAATGAGCCTAAAAGGGCCAGGGATGAATTGTGAAAGCATGGGGCCCAATTAAAACCTGGTACAATTATGTCACCATGGAGGCCAAGAATCAAATGATTCATTGTGACATCAAGTGGCCTAAAAGGGCATGGGATGCATTGTGACTCCACAGAGGTTAAGAGAAGCAAGGAACCATTGTTACCCAATGGAGGCTAACAATCTAATGGTCCCTTGTGACACCAATGGGCCTAAAAGGGCCAGGGATGAATTGTGAAATCATGGGGCCCAATTAAAACCTGGTACAATTATGCCACCATGGAGGCCAAAAATCAAATGATTCATTGTGATATCAAGTGGCCTAAAAGGGCATGGGATGCATTGTGACACCACAGGGGTTAAGAGAAGCAAGGAACCATTGTGACCCAAGGCAGGCTAACAATCTTAGAATCCCTTTTGACACCAGGGGGCGCAAAAGGACCACGGATGAACTGTGTCTGCATGGGGACCTATAGAAGAAAGGAACCATTATGACACCATGGAGGCCAAGAATCAAATGGTTCATTGTAAGACCAAGTGGCCTAAAAGGGCTTGGAATGCATTGTGACACCACAGAGGTTAAGAGAAGCAAGGAACCATTGTGACCCAATGCAGGCTAACAATCTAATGATCCCTCGTGACACCAGGGGTTGCAATAGGGCCAGGGATGAATTGTGAAACATGGGGCACAATAAAAACATGGAAATATTATGACACAATAGAGACCAAGATTCAAATGATTCATTGTAACACCAAGTGGCCTAAAAGGCCATGGGATGCATTGTGACACCACAGGGGCTAAGAGAAGCAAGGAACCATTGTGACCCAATGCAGGCTAACAATCTAATGATCCCTTGTGACACCAGGGGGCCTAAAATGGCCAGGGATGGATTGTTACAGCACGGGGACCAATAGAAGCAAGGATCTATTATGTCACCATGGAGGCCAAGAATCAAATGATTCATTGTGACATCAAGTGGCCTAAAAGGGCATGGGATGCATTGTGACACCACAGGGGTTAACAGAAGCTAGGATCCATTGTGACCCAATGGAGGCTAATAATCCCAGGATCCCATTTGACACCAGGGGGCGTAAAAGGGCCAGGGATGAATTGTGACAGCATGGGGCCCAATAGAAACAAGGAACCATTATGACACCATGGAGGCCAAGAATCAAATGATTCATTGTGACATCAAGTGGCCTAAAATGGCATGGAATGCATTGTGACACCACAGAGGTTAAGAGAAGCAAGGAACCATTGTTACCCAATGGAGGCTAACAATCTAATGGTCCCTTGTGACACCAATGAGCCTAAAAGGGCCAGGGATGAATTGTGAAAGCATGGGGCCCAATTAAAACCTGGTACAATTATGCCACCATGGAGGCCAAAAATCAAATGATTCATTGTGACATCAAGTGGCCTAAAAGTGCATGGGATGCATTGTGACACCACAGGGCTTAAGAGAAGCAAGGAACCATTGTGACCCAAGGCAGGCTAACAATCTTAGAATCCCTTTTGACACCAGGGGGCGCAAAAGGACCACGGATGAACTGTGACAGCATGGGGACCTATAGAAGCAAGGAACCATTATGACACCATGAAGGCCAAGAATCAAATGGGTCATTGTAAGACCAAGTGGCCTAAAAGGTCTTGGAATGCATTGTGACACCACAGAGGTTAAGAGAAGCAAGGAACCATTGTGACCCAATGCAGGCTAACAATCTAATGATCCATTGTGACACCAGGGGTTGCAATAGGGCCAGGGATGAATTGTGAAAGCATGGAGCACAATAAAAACATGGAAATATTATGACACAATAGAGACCAAGACTCAAATGATTCATTGTAACACCAAGTGGCCTAAAAGGGCATGGGATGCATTGTGACACCACAGGGGCTAAGAGAAGCAAGGAACCATTGTGACCCAATGCAGGCTAACAATCTAATGATCCCTTGTGACACCAGGGGGCCTAAAATGGCCAGGGATGGATTGTTACAGCACGGGGACCAATAGAAGCAAGGATCTATTATGTCACCATGGAGGCCAAGAATCAAATGATTCATTGTGACATCAAGTGGCCTAAAAGGGCATGGGATGCATTGTGACACCACAGGGGTTAAGAGAAGCTAGGATCCATTGTGACCCAAAGGAGGCTAATAATCCCAGGATCCCATTTGACACCAGGGGGCGTAAAAGGGCCAGGGATGAATTGTGACAGCATGGGGCCCAATAGAAACAAGGAACCATTATGACACCATGGAGGCCAAGAATCAAATTATTCATTGTGACATCAAGTGGCCTAAAATGGCATGGAATGCATTGTGACACCACAGACGTTAAGAGAAGCAAGGAACCATTGTTACCCAATGGAGGCTAACAATCTACTGATCCCTTGTGACACCAAAGGGCCTAAAAGGGCCAGGGATGAATTGTGAAAGCATGGGGCCCAATTAAAACCTGGTACAATTATGCCACCATGGAGGCCAAAAATCAAATGATTCATTGTGACATCAAGTGGCCTAAAAGGGCATGGGATGCATTGTGACACCACAGGGGTTAAGAGAAGCAAGGAACCATTGTGACCCAAGGCAGGCTAACAATCTTAGAATCCCTTTTGACACCAGGGGGCGCAAAAGGACCACGGATGAACTGTGACAGCATGGGGACCTATAGAAGCAAGGAACCATTATGACACCATGAAGGCCAAGAATCAAATGGGTCATTGTAAGACCAAGTGGCCTAAAAGGTCTTGGAATGCATTGTGACACCACAGAGGTTAAGAGAAGCAAGGAACCATTGTGACCCAATGCAGGCTAACATTCTAATGATCCATTGTGACACCAGGGGTTGCAATAGGGCCAGGGATGAATTGTGAAAGCATGGGGCACAATAAAAACATGGAAATATTATGTCACCATGGAGGCCAAGAATCAAATGATTCATTGTGACATCAAGTGGCCTAAAAGGGCATGGGATGCATTGTGACACCACAGGGGCTAAGAGAAGCAAGGAACCATTGTGACCCAATGCAGGCAAACAATCTAATGATCCCTTTTGACACCAGGGGGCCTGAAATGGCCAGGGATGGATTGTTACAGCACGGGGACCAATAGAAGCAAGGATCTATTATGTCACCATGGAGGCCAAGAATCAAATGATTCATTGTGACATCAAGTGGCCTAAAATGGCATGGGATGCATTGTGACACCACAGGGGTTACGAGAAGCAAGGATCCATTGTGACCCAATGGAGGCTAATAATCCCAGGATCCCATTTGACACCAGGGGGCGCAAAAGGACCAGGGATGAATTGTGACAGCATGGGGCCCAATAGAAACAAGGAACCATTATGACACCATGGAGGCCAAGAATCAAATGATTCATTGTGACATCAAGTGGCCTAAAATGGCATGGAATGCATTGTGACACCACAGACGTTAAGAGAAGCAAGGAACCATTGTTACCCAATGGAGGCTAACAATCTACTGAACCCTTGTGACACCAAAGGGCCTAAAAGGGCCAGGGATGAATTGTGAAAGCATGGGGCCCAATTAAAACCTGGTACAATTATGTCACCATGGAGGCCAAGAATCAAATGATTCATTGTGACATCAAGTGGCCTACAAGGGCATGGGATGCATTGTGACGCCACAGAGGTTAAGAGAAGCAAGGAACCATTGTTACCCAATGGAGGCTATCAATCTAATGGTCCCTTGTGACACCAATGGGCCTAAAAGGGCCAGGGATGAATTGTGAAAGCATGGGGCCCAATTAAAACCTGGTACAATTATGCCACCATGGAGGCCAAAAATGAAATGATTCATTGTGACATCAAGTGGCCTAAAAGGGCATGGGATGCATTGTGACACCACAGGGGTTAAGAGAAGCAAGGAACCATTGTGACCCAAGGCAGGCTAACAATCTTAGAATCCCTTTTGACACCAGGGGGCGCAAAAGGACCACGGATGAACTGTGACAGCATGGGGACCTATAGAAGCAAGGAACCATTATGACACCATGAAGGCCAAGAATCAAATGGTTCATTGTAAGACCAAGTGGCCTAAAAGGGCTTGGAATGCATTGTGACACCACAGAGGTTAAGAGAAGCAAGGAACCATTGTGACCCAATGCAGGCTAACAATCTAATGATCCATTGTGACACCAGGGGTTGCAATAGGGCCAGGGATGAATTGTGAAACATGGGGCACAATAAAAACATGGAAATATTATGACACAATTGAGACCAAGATTCAAATGATTCATTGTAACACCAAGTGGCCTAAAAGGCCATGGGATGCATTGTGACACCACAGGGGCTAAGAGAAGCAAGGAACCATTGTGACCCAATGCAGGCTAACAATCTAATGATCCCTTGTGACACCAGGGGGCCTAAAATGGCCAGGGATGGATTGTTACAGCACGGGGACCAATAGAAGCAAGGATCTATTATGTCACCATGGAGGCCAAGAATCAAATGATTCATTGTGACATCAAGTGGCCTAAAAGGGCATGGGATGCATTGTGACACCACAGGGGTTAACAGAAGCTAGGATCCATTGTGACCCAATGGAGGCTAATAATCCCAGGATCCCATTTGACACCAGGGGGCGTAAAAGGGCCAGGGATGAATTGTGACAGCATGGGGCCCAATAGAAACAAGGAACCATTATGACACCATGGAGGCAAAGAATCAAATGATTCATTGTGACATCAAGTGGCCTAAAATGGCATGGAATGCATTGTGACACCACAGAGGTTAAGAGAAGCAAGGAACCATTGTTACCCAATGGAGGCTAACAATATAATGGTCCCTTGTGACACCAATGAGCCTAAAAGGGCCAGGGATGAATTGTGAAAGCATGGGGCCCAATTAAAACCTGGTACAATTATGCCACCATGGAGGCCAAAAATGAAATGATTCATTGTGACATCAAGTGGCCTAAAAGGGCATGGGATGCATTGTGACACCACAGGGGTTAAGAGAAGCAAGGAACCATTGTGACCCAAGGCAGGCTAACAATCTTAGAATCCCTTTTGACACCAGGGGGCGCAAAAGGACCACGGATGAACTGTGACAGCATGGGGACCTATAGAAGCAAGGAACCATTATGACACCATGAAGGCCAAGAATCAAATGGGTCATTGTAAGACCAAGTGGCCTAAAAGGTCTTGGAATGCATTGTGACACCACAGAGGTTAAGAGAAGCAAGGAACCATTGTGACCCAATGCAGGCTAACAATCTAATGATCCATTGTGACACCAGGGGTTGCAATAGGGCCAGGGATGAATTGTGAAAGCATGGAGCACAATAAAAACATGGAAATATTATGACACAATAGAGACCAAGACTCAAATGATTCATTGTAACACCAAGTGGCCTAAAAGGCCATGGGATGCATTGTGACACCACAGGGGCTAAGAGAAGCAAGGAACCATTGTGACCCAATGCAGGCTAACAATCTAATGATCCCTTGTGACACCAGGGGGCCTAAAATGGCCAGGGATGGATTGTTACAGCACGGGGACCAATAGAAGCAAGGATCTATTATGTCACCATGGAGGCCAAGAATCAAATGATTCATTGTGACATCAAGTGGCCTAAAAGGGCATGGGATGCATTGTGACACCACAGGGGTTAAGAGAAGCTAGGATCCATTGTGACCCAAAGGAGGCTAATAATCCCAGGATCCCATTTGGCACCAGGGGGCGTAAAAGGGCCAGGGATGAATTGTGACAGCATGGGGCCCAATAGAAACAAGGAACCATTATGACACCATGGAGGCCAAGAATCAAATTATTCATTGTGACATCAAGTGGCCTAAAATGGCATGGAATGCATTGTGACACCACAGACGTTAAGAGAAGCAAGGAACCATTGTTACCCAATGGAGGCTAACAATCTAATGATCCCTTGTGACACCAAAGGGCCTAAAAGGGCCAGGGATGAATTGTGAAAGCATGGGGTCCAATTAAAACCTGGTACAATTATGCCACCATGGAGGCCAAAAATCAAATGATTCATTGTGACATCAAGTGGCCTAAAAGGGCATGGGATGCATTGTGACACCACAGGGGTTAAGAGAAGCAAGGAACCATTGTGACCCAAGGCAGGCTAACAATCTTAGAATCCCTTTTGACACCAGGGGGCGCAAAAGGACCACGGATGAACTGTGACAGCATGGGGACCTATAGAAGCAAGGAACCATTATGACACCATGAAGGCCAAGAATCAAATGGGTCATTGTAAGACCAAGTGGCCTAAAAGGTCTTGGAATGCATTGTGACACCACAGAGGTTAAGAGAAGCAAGGAACCATTGTGACCCAATGCAGGCTAACAATCTAATGATCCATTGTGACACCAGGGGTTGCAATAGGGCCAGGGATGAATTGTGAAAGCATGGGGCACAATAAAAACATGGAAATATTATGACACAATAGAGACCAAGACTCAAATGATTCATTGTAACACCAAGTGGCCTAAAAGGGCATGGGATGCATTGTGACACCACAGGGGCTAAGAGAAGCAAGGAACCATTGTGACCCAATGCAGGCTAACAATCTAATGATCCCTTGTGACACCAGGGGGCCTAAAATGGCCAGGGATGGATTGTTACAGCACGGGGACCAATAGAAGCAAGGATCAATTATGTCACCATGGAGGCCAAGAATCAAATGATTCATGGACATCAAGTGGCCTAAAAGGGCATGGGATGCATTGTGACACCACAGGGGTTAAGAGAAGATAGGATCCATTGTGACCCAATGGAGGCTAAGAATCCCAGGATCCCATTTGACACCAGGGGGCGTAAAAGGGCCAGGGATGAATTGTGACAGCATGGGGCCCAATAGAAACAAGGAACCATTATGACACCATGGAGGCCAAGAATCAAATGATTCATTGTGACATCAAGTGGCCTAAAATGGCATGGAATGCATTGTGACACCACAGAGGTTAAGAGAAGCAAGGAACGATTGTGACCCAAGGCGGGCTAACAATCTTAAAATCCCTTTTGACACCAGGGGGCTAAAAAGGACCACGGATGAACTGTGACAACATGGGGCCCAATAGAAACAAGGAACCATTATGACACCATGGAGGCCAAGAATCAAATGATTCATTGTGACATCAAGTGGCCTAAAATGGCATGGAATGCATTGTGACACCACAGAGGTTAAGAGAAGCAAGGAACCATTGTTACCCAATGGAGTCTTACAATCTAATGGTCCCTTGTGACACCAATGGGCCTAAAAGGGCCAGGGATGAATTGTGAAAGCATGGGGCCCAATTAAAACCTGGTACAATTATGCCACCATGGAGGCCAAAAATGAAATGATTCATTGTGACATCAAGTGGCCTAAAAGGGCATGGGATGCATTGTGACACCACAGGGCTTAAGAGAAGCAAGGAACCATTGTGACCCAAGGCAGGCTAACAATCTTAGAATCCCTTTTGACACCAGGGGGCGCAAAAGGACCACGGATGAACTGTGACAGCATGGGGACCTATAGAAGCAAGGAACCATTATGACACCATGAAGGCCAAGAATCGAATGGGTCATTGTAAGACCAAGTGGCCTAAAAGGTCTTGGAATGCATTGTGACACCACAGAGGTTAAGAGAAGCAAGGAACCATTGTGACCCAATGCAGGCTAACAATCTAATGATCCATTGTGACACCAGGGGTTGCAATAGGGCCCGGGATGAATTGTGAAAGCATGGGGCACAATAAAAACATGGAAATATTATGACACAATTGAGACCAAGACTCAAATGATTCATTGTAACACCAACTAGCCTAAAAGGGCATGGGATGCATTGTGACACCACAGGGGCTAAGAGAAGCAAGGAACCATTGTGACCCAATGCAGGCTAACAATCTAATGATCCCTTGTGACACCAGGGGGCCTAAAATGGCCAGGGATGGATTGTTACAGCACGGGGACCAATAGAAGCAAGGATCTATTATGTCACCATGGAGGCCAAGAATCAAATGATTCATTGTGACATCAAGTGGCCTAAAAGGGCATGGGATGCATTGTGACACCACAGGGGTTAAGAGAAGCAAGGATCCATTGTGACCCAATGGAGGCTAATAATCCCAGGATCCCATTTGACACCAGGGGGCGTAAAAGGGCCAGGGATGAATTGTGACAGCATGGGGCCCAATAGAAACAAGGAACCATTATGACACCATGGAGGCCAAGAATCAAATGATTCATTGTGACATCAAGTGGCCTAAAATGGCATGGAATGCATTGTGACACCACAGAGGTTAAGAGAAGCAAGGAACCATTGTTACCCAATGGAGGCTAACAATCTAATGGTCCCTTGTGACACCAATGGGCCTAAAAGGTCCAGGGATGAATTGTGAAAGCATGGGGCCCAATTAAAACCTGGTACAATTATGCCACCATGGAGGCCAAAAATGAAATGATTCATTGTGACATCAAGTGGCCTAAAAGGGCATGGGATGCATTGTGACACCACAGGGGTTAAGAGAAGCAAGGAACCATTGTGACCCAATGCAGGCTAACAATCTTAGAATCCCTTTTGACACCAGGGGGCGCAAAAGGACCACGGATGAACTGTGACAGCATGGGGACCTATAGAAGCAAGGAACCATTATGACACCATGAAGGCCAAGAATCAAATGGTTCATTGTAAGACCAAGTGGCCTAAAAGGGCTTGGAATGCATTGTGACACCACAGAGGTTAAGAGAAGCAAGGAACCATTGTGACCCAATGCAGGCTAACAATCTAATGATCCATTGTGACACCAGGGGTTGCAATAGGGCCAGGGATGAATTGTGAAAGCATGGGGCACAATAAAAACATGGAAATATTATGACACAATAGAGACCAAGACTCAAATGATTCATTGTAACACCAAGTGGCCTAAAAGGCCATGGGATGCATTGTGACACCACAGGGGCTAAGAGAAGCAAGGAACCATTGTGACCCAATGCAGGCTAACAATCTAATGATCCCTTGTGACACCAGGGGGCCTAAAATGGCCAGGGATGGATTGTTACAGCACGGGGACCAATAGAAGCAAGGATCAATTATGTCACCATGGAGGCCAAGAATCAAATGATTCATGGACATCAAGTGGCCTAAAATGGCATGGAATGCATTGTGACACCACAGAGGTTAAGAGAAGCAAGGAACCATTGTGACCCAAGGCGGGCTAACAATCTTAAAATCCCTTTTGACACCAGGGGGCTAAAAAGGACCACGGATGAACTGTGACAGCATGGGGCCCAATAGAAACAAGGAACTATTATGACACCATGGAGGCCAAGAATCAAATGATTCATTGTGACATCAAGTGGCCTAAAATGGCATGGAATGCATTGTGACACCACAGAGGTTAAGAGAAGCAAGGAACCATTGTTACCCAATGGAGTCTTACAATCTAATGGTCCCTTGTGACACCAATGGGCCTAAAAGGGCCAGGGATGAATTGTGAAAGCATGGGGCCCAATTAAAACCTGGTACAGTTATGCCACCATGGAGGCCAAAAGTGAAATGATTCATTGTGACATCAAGTGGCCTAAAAGGGCATGGGATGCATTGTGACACCACAGGGGTTAAGAGAAGCAAGGAACCATTGTGACCCAAGGCAGGCTAACAATCTTAGAATCCCTTTTGACACCAGGGGGCGCAAAAGGACCACGGATGAACTGTGACAGCATGGGGACCTATAGAAGCAAGGAACCATTATGACACCATGAAGGCCAAGAATCAAATGGGTCATTGTAAGACCAAGTGGCCTAAAAGGTCTTGGAATGCATTGTGACACCACAGAGGTTAAGAGAAGCAAGGAACCATTGTGACCCAATGCAGGCTAACAATCTAATGATCCATTGTGACACCAGGGGTTGCAATAGGGCCAGGGATGAATTGTGAAAGCATGGGGCACAATAAAAACATGGAAATATTATGACACAATAGAGACCAAGACTCAAATGATTCATTGTAACACCAAGTGGCCTAAAAGGCCATGGGATGCATTGTGACACCACAGGGGCTAAGAGAAGCAAGGAACCATTGTGACCCAATGCAGGCTAACAATCTAATGATCCCTTGTGACACCAGGGGGCCTAAAATGGCCAGTGATGGATTGTTACAGCACGGGGACCAATAGAAGCAAGGATCTATTATGTCACCATGGAGGCCAAGAATCAAATGATTCATTGTGACATCAAGTGGCCTAAAAGGGCATGGGATGCATTGTGACACCACAGGGCTTAAGAGAAGCAAGGATCCATTGTGACCCAATGGAGGCTAATAATCCCAGGATCCCATTTGACACCAGGGGGCGTAAAAGGGCCAGGGATGAATTGTGACAGCATGGGGCCCAATAGAAACAAGGAACCATTATGACACCATGGAGGCCAAGAATCAAATGATTCATTGTGACATCAAGTGGCCTAAAATGGCATGGAATGCATTGTGACACCACAGAGGTTAAGAGAAGCAAGGAACCATTGTTACCCAATGGAGGCTAACAATCTAATGGTCCCTTGTGACACCAATGGGCCTAAAAGGGCCAGGGATGAATTGTGAAAGCATGGGGCCCAATTAAAACCTGGTACAATTATGCCACCATGGAGGCCAAAAATCAAATGATTCATTGTGACATCAAGTGGCCTAAAAGGGCATGGGATGCATTGTGACACCACAGGGGTTAAGAGAAGCAAGGAACCATTGTGACCCAAGGCAGGCTAACAATCTTAGAATCCCTTTTGACACCAGGGGGCGCAAAAGGACCACGGATGAACTGTGACAGCATGGGGACCTATAGAAGCAAGGAACCATTATGACACCATGAAGGCCAAGAATCAAATGGGTCATTGTAAGACCAAGTGGCCTAAAAGGTCTTGGAATGCATTGTGACACCACAGAGGTTAAGAGAAGCAAGGAACCATTGTGACCCAATGCAGGCTAACAATCTAATGATCCATTGTGACACCAGGGGTTGCAATAGGGCCCGGGATGAATTGTGAAAGCATGGGGCACAATAAAAACATGGAAATATTATGACACAATTGAGACCAAGACTCAAATGATTCATTGTAACACCAAGTAGCCTAAAAGGGCATGGGATGCATTGTGACACCACAGGGGCTAAGAGAAGCAAGGAACCATTGTGACCCAATGCAGGCTAACAATCTAATGATCCCTTGTGACACCAGGGGGCATAAAATGGCCAGGGATGGATTGTTACAGCACGGGGACCAATAGAAGCAAGGATCTATTATGTCACCATGGAGGCCAAGAATCAAATGATTCATTGTGACATCAAGTGGCCTAAAAGGGCATGGGATGCATTGTGACACCACAGGGGTTAAGAGAAGCAAGGATCCATTGTGACCCAATGGAGGCTAATAATCCCAGGATCCCATTTGACACCAGGGGGCGTAAAAGGGCCAGGGATGAATTGTGACAGCATGGGGCCCAATAGAAACAAGGAACCATTATGACACCATGGAGGCCAAGAATCAAATGATTCATTGTGACATCAAGTGGCCTAAAATGGCATGGAATGCATTGTGACACCACAGAGGTTAAGAGAAGCAAGGAACCATTGTTACCCAATGGAGGCTAACAATCTAGTGGTCCCTTGTGACACCAATGGGCCTAAAAGGGCCAGGGATGAATTGTGAAATCATGGGGCCCAATTAAAACCTGGTACAATTATGCCACCATGGAGGCCAAAAATCAAATGATTCATTGTGACATCAAGTGGCCTAAAAGGGCATGGGATGCATTGTGACACCACAGGGGTTAAGAGAAGCAAGGAACCATTGTGACCCAAGGCAGGCTAACAATCTTAGAATCCCTTTTGACACCAGGGGGTGCAAAAGGAACACGGATGAACTGTGACAGCATGGGGACCAATAGAAGCAAGGAACCATTATGACACCATGAAGGCCAAGAATCAAATGGTTCATTGTAAGACCAAGTGGCCTAAAAGGGCTTGGAATGCATTGTGACACCACAGGGGTTAAGAGAAGCAAGGAACCATTGTGACCCAAGGCAGGCTAACAATCTAATGATCCATTGTGACACCAGGGGTTGCAACAGGGCCAGGGATGAATTGTGAAAGCATGGGGCACAATAAAAACATGGAAATATTATGACACAATAGAGACCAAGACTCAAATGATTCATTGTAACACCAAGTGGCCTAAAAGGCCATGGGATGCATTGTGACACCACAGGGGCTAAGAGAAGCAAGGAACCATTGTGACCCAATGCAGGCTAACAATCTAATGATCCCTTGTGACACCAGGGGGCCTAAAATGGCCAGGGATGGATTGTTACAGCACGGGGACCAATAGAAGCAAAGATCTATTATGTCACCATGGAGGCCAAGAATCAAATGATTCATTGTGACATCAAGTGGCCTAAAAGGGCATGGGATGCATTGTGACACCACAGGGGTTAAGAGAAGCAAGGATCCATTGTGACCCAATGGAGGCTAATAATCCCTGGATCCCATTTGACACCAGGGGGCGTAAAAGGGCCAGGGATGAATTGTGACAGCATGGGGCCCAATAGAAACAAGGAACCATTATGACACCATGGAGGCCAAGAATCAAATTATTCATTGTGACATCAAGTGGCCTAAAATGGCATGGAATGCATTGTGACACCACAGATGTTAAGAGAAGCAAGGAACCATTGTGACCCAATGCAGGCTAACAATCTAATGGTCCCTTGTGACACCAATGAGCCTAAAAGGGCCAGGGATGAATTGTGAAATCATGGGGCCCAATTAACACCTGGTACAATTATGCCACCATGGAGGCCAAAAATGAAATGATTCATTGTGACATCAAGTGGCCTAAAAGGGCATGGGATGCATTGTGACACCACAGGGGTTAAGAGAAGCAAGGAACCATTGTGACCCAAGGCAGGCTATCAATCTTAGAATCCCTTTTGACACCAGGGGGCGAAAAAGGACCACGGATGAACTGTGACAGCATGGGGCCCAATAGAAACAAGGAACTATTATGACACCATGGAGGCCAAGAATCAAATGATTCATTGTGACATCAAGTGGCCTAAAAGGGCAAGGAATGCATTGTGACACCACAGGGGTTAAGAGAAGCAAGGAACCATTGTGACCCAATGCAGGCTAACAATCTTAGAATCCCTTTTGACACCAGGGGGCGCAAAAGGACCACGGATGAACTGTGACAGCATGGGGACCTATAGAAGCAAGGAACCATTATGACACCATGAAGGCCAAGAATCAAATGGTTCATTGTAAGACCAAGTGGCCTAAAAGGGCTTGGAATGCATTGTGACACCACAGAGGTTAAGAGAAGCAAGGAACCATTGTGACCCAATGCAGGCTAACAATCTAATGATCCATTGTGACACCAGAGGTTGCGATAGGGCCAGGGATGAATTGTGAAAGCATGGGGCACAATAAAAACATGGAAATATTATGACACAATAGAGACCAAGACTCAAATGATTCATTGTAACACCAAGTGGCCTAAAAGGGCATGGGATGCATTGTGACACCAAAGGGGCTAAGAGAAGCAAGGAACCAGTGTGACCCAATGCAGGCTAACAATCTAATGATCCCTTGTGACACCAGGGGGCCTAAAATGGCCAGGGATGGATTGTTACAGCATGGGGACCAATAGAAGCAAGGATCTATTATGTCACCATGGAGGCCAAGAATCAAATGATTCATTGTGACATCAAGTGGCCTAAAAGGGCATGGGATGCCTTGTGACACCACAGAGGTTAAGAGAAGCATGAAACCATTGTTACCCAATGGAGGCTAACAATCTAATGGACCCTTGTGAAACCAATGGGCCTAAAAGGGCCAGGGATGAATTGTGAGAGCATGGGGCCCAATTAAAACCTGGTACAATTATGCCACCATGGAGGCCAAAAATCAAATGATTCATTGTGACATCAAGTGGCCTAAAAGGGCATGGGATGCATTGTGACACCACAGGGGTTAAGAGAAGCAAGGAACCATTGTGACCCAAGACAGGCTAACAATCTTAGAATCCCTTTTGACACCAGGGGGCGCAAAAGGACCACGGATGAACTGTGACAGGATGGGGCCCAATAGATACAAGCAAGTATTATGCCACCATGGAGGCCAAGAATCAAATGATTCATTGTGACATCAAGTGGCCTAAAATGGCATGGAATGCATTGTGACACCACAGAGGTTAAGAGAAGCAAGGAACCATTGTTACCCAATGGAGGCTAACAATCTAATGGTCCCTTGTGACACCAATGGGCCTAAAAGGGCCAGGGATGAATTGTGAAAGCATGGGGCCCAATTAAAACCTGGTACAATTATGCCACCATGGAGGCCAAAAATCAAATGATTCATTGTAACATCAAGTGGCCTAAAAGGGCATGGGATGCATTGTGACACCACAGGGGTTAAGAGAAGCAAGGATCCATTGTGACCCAATGCAGGCTAACAATCTTAGAATCCCTTTTGACACCAGGGGGTGCAAGAGGACCACGGATGAACTGTGACAGCATGGGGACCTATAGAAGCAAGGAACCATTATGACACCATGAAGGCCAAGAATCAAATGGTTCCTTATAAGACCAAGTGGCCTAAAAGGGCTTGGAATGCATTGTGACACCACAGAGGTTAAGAGAAGCAAGGAACCATTGTGACCCAAGGCAGACTAACTATCTAATGATCCACTGTGACACCAGGGCTTGTAATAGGGCCAGGGATGAATTGTGAAAGCATGGGGCACAATAAAAACATGGAAATATTATGACACCATAGAGGCCAAGAACCAAATGATTCATTGTAACACCAAGTGGCCTAAAAGGGCATGGGATGCATTGTGACACCACAGGGGTTAAGAGAAGCAAGGATCCATTGTGACCCAATGCAGGCTAACAATCTAAGAATCCCTTTTGACTCCAGGGGGCGCAAAAGGACCACGGATGAACTGTGACAGCATGGGGACCTATAGAAGCAAGGAACCATTATGACACCATGAAGGCCAAGAGTCAAATGGTTCATTTTAAGACCAAGTGTCCTAAAAGGGCTTGGAATGCACTGTGACACCACAGAGGTTAAGAGAAGCAAGGAACCATTGTGACCCAATGCAGGCTAACAATCTAATGATCCCTTGTGACACCAGGGGGTATAAAAAGGGCCAGGGATGAATTCTTACAGCACGGGGACCAATAGAAGCAAGGATCTATTATGTCACCATGGAGGCCAAGAAGCAAATGATTCATTGTAACATCAAGTGGCCTAAAAGTGCATGGGATGCATTGTGACACCACAGGGGTTAAGAGAAGAAAGGATCCATTGTGACCCAATGGAGACTAATAATCCCAGGATCCCATTTGACACCAGGGGGCGTAAAAGGGCCAGGGATGAATTGTGACAGCATGGGGCCCAATAGAAACAAGGAACCATTATGACACCATGGAGGCCAAGAATCAAATGATTCATTGTGACATCAAGTGGCCTAAAATGGCATGGAATGCATTGTGACACCACAGAGGTTAAGAGAAGCAAGGAACCATTGTTACCCAATGGAGGCTAACAATCTAATGGTCCCTTGTGACACCAATGGGCCTAAAAGTGCCAGGGATGAATTGTGAAAGCATGGGGCCCAATTAAAACCTGGTACAATTATGCCACCATGGAGGCCAAAAATCAAATGATTCATTGTGACATCAAGTGGCCTAAAAGGGCATGGGATGCATTGTGACACCACAGGGGTTAAGAGAAGCAAGGAACCATTGTGACCCAATGAAGGCTAATAATCCCAGGATCCCATTTGACACCAGGGGTCGTAAAAGGGCCAGGGATGAATTGTGACAGCACGGGGTCCAATAGAAGCAAGGATCTATTATGTCACCATGGAGGCCAAGAATCAAATGATTCATTGTGACATCAAGTGGCCTAAAAGGGCATGGGATGCATTGTGACACCACAGAGGTTAAGAGAAGCAAGGAACCATTGTGACCCAAGGGAGGCTAACAATCTAATGATCCCTTGTGGCACCAGGGGGTATAAAAATGGCCAGGGATGAATTGTAACAGCCCGGGGAGCAATAGAAGCAAGGATGTATTATGTCACCATGGAGGCCAAGAATCAAATGATTCATTGTGACATCAAGTGGCCTAAAAGGGCATGGGATGCATTGTGACACCACAGGGGTTAAGAGAAGCAAGGATCCATTGTGACCCAATGGAGGCTAATAATCCCAGGATCCCATTTGACACCAGGGGTCGTAAAAGGGCCAGGGATGAATTGTGAAAGCATGGGGCCCAATTAAAACCTGGTACAATTATGCCGCCATGGAGGCCAAGAATCAAATGATTCATTGTGACATCAAGTGGCCTAAAAGTGCATGGGATGCATTGTGACACCACAGAGGTTAAGAGAAGCAAGGAACCATTGTGACCCAAGGCAGGCTAACAATCTAATGATCCATTGTGACACCAGGGGTTGCAATAGGGCCAGGGATGAATTGTGACAGCATGGGGCCCAATAGAAACAAGGAACCATTATGACACCATGGAGGCCAAGAATCAAATGATTCATTGTGACATCAAGTGGCCTAAAAGGGCATGGGATGCATTGTGACACCACAGGGGTTAAGAGAAGCAAGGAACCATTGTGACCCAAGGCAGGCTATCAATCTTAGAATCCCTTTTGACACCAGGGGGCGAAAAAGGACCACGGATGAACTGTGACAGCATGGGGACCTATAGAAGCAAGGAACCATTATGACACCATGAAGGCCAAGAATCAAATGGATCATTGTAAGACCAAGTGGCCTAAAAGGGCTTGGAATGCATTGTGACACCACAGAGGTTAAGAGAAGCAAGGAACCATTGTGACCCAATGCAGGCTAACAATCTAATGATCCATTGTGACACCAGAGGTTGCAATAGGGCCAGGGATGAATTGTGAAAGCATGGGGCACAATAAAAACATGGAAATATTATGACACAATAGAGACCAAGACTCAAATGATTCATTGTAACACCAAGTGGCCTAAAAGGGCATGGGATGCATTGTGACACCAAAGGGGCTAAGAGAAGCAAGGAACCAGTGTGACCCAATGCAGGCTAACAATCTAATGATCCCTTGTGACACCATGGGGCCTAAAAGGGCCAGGGATGAATTGTGAAAGCATGGGGACCAATAGACGCAAGGATCTATTATGTCACCATGGCGGCCAAGAATCAAATGATTCATTGTGACATCAAGTGGCCTAAAAGGGCATGGGATGCATTGTGACACCACAGGAATTAAGAGAAGCAAGGATCTATTGTGACCCAATGGAGGCTAATAATCCCAGGATCCCATTTGACACCAGGGGGCGTAAAAGTGCCAGGGATGAATTGTGACAACATGGGGCCCAATAGAAACAAGGAACAATTATGACACCATGGAGGCCAAGAATCAAATGATTCATTGTGACATCAAGTGGCCTAAAATGGCATGGAATGCATTGTGACACCACAGAGGCTAAGAGAAGCAAGGATCCATTGTGACCCAAGGCAGGCTAACAATCTTAGAATCCCTTTTGACACCAGGGGGTGCAAAAGGACCACGGATGAATTGTGACAGCATGGGGCCCAATAGAAACAAGGAACTATTATGACACCATGGAGGCCAAGAATCAAATGATTCATTGTGACATCAAGTGGCCTGAAATGGCATGGAATGCATTGTGACACCACAGAGGTTAAGAGAAGCATGAAACCATTGTTACCCAATGGAGGCTAACAATCTAATGGTCCCTTGTGACACCAATGGGCCTAAAAGTTCCAAGGATGAATTGTGAAAGCATGGGTCCCAATTAAAACCGGGTACAATTATGCCACCATGGAGGCCAAAAATCAAATGATTCATTGTGACATCAAGTGGCCTAAAAGGGCATGGGATGCATTTTGACACCACAGGGCTTAAGAGAAGCAAGGAACCATTGTGACCCAATGCAGGCTAATAATCCCAGGATCCCATTTGACACCAGGGGTCTTAAAAGTGCCAGGGATGAATTGTGACAGCATGGGGCCCAATAGAAACAAGGAACCATTATGACACCATGGAGGCCAAGAATCAAATGATTCATTGTGACATCAAGTGGCCCAAAATGGCATGGAATGCATTGTGACACCACAGAGGTTAAGAGAAGCAAGGAACCATTGTTACCCAATGGAGGCTAACAATCTAATGGTCCCTTGTGACACCAATGGGCCTAAAAGGGCCAGGGATGAATTGTGAAAGCATGGGGCCCAATTAAAACCTGGTACAATTATGCCACCATGGAGGCCAAAAATCAAATGATTCATTGTGACATCAAGTGGCCTAAAAGGGCATGGGATGCATTGTGACACCACAGGGGTTAAGAGAAGCAAGGAACCATTGTGACCCAAGGCAGGCTAACAATCTTAGAATCCCTTTTGACACCAGGGGGCGCAAAAGGACCACGGATGAACTGTGACAGCATGGGGACCTATAGAAGCAAGGAACCATTATGACACCATGAAGGCAAAGAATCAAATGGTTCATTGTAAGACCAAGTGGCCTAAAAGGGCTTGGAATGCATTGTGACACCACAGAGGTTAAGAGAAGCAAGGAACCATTGTGACCCAAGGGAGGCTAACAATCTAATGATCCATTGTGGCACCAGGGGTTGCAATAGGGCCAGGGATGAATTGTGAAAGCATGGGGCACAATAAAAACATGGAAATATTATGACACAATAGAGACCAAGACTCAAATGATTCATTGTAACACCAAGTGGCCTAAAAGGGCATGGGATGCATTGTGACACCAAAGGGGCTAAGAGAAGCAAGGAACCAGTGTGACCCAATGCAGGCTAACAATCTAATGATCCCTTGTGACACCAGGGGGCCTAAAATGGCCAGGGATGGATTGTTACAGCACGGGGACCAATAGAAGCAAGGATCTATTATGTCACCATGGAGGCCAAGAATCTAATGATTCATTTTGACATCAAGTGGCCTAAAAGGGCATGGGATGCCTTGTGACACCACAGGGGTTAAGAGAAGCAAGGATCCATTGTGACCCAATACAGGCTAACAATCTAAGAATCCCTTTTGACTCCAGGGGGCGCAAAAGGACCACGGATGAACTGTGACAGCATGGCGACCTATAGAAGCAAGGAACCATTATGACACCATGAAGGCCAAGAGTCAAATGGTTCATTTTAAGACCAAGTGTCCTAAAAGGGCTTGGAATGCACTGTGACACCACAGAGGTTAAGAGAAGCAAGGAACCATTGTGACCCAAGGGAGGCTAACAATCTAATGATCCCTTGTGGCACCAGGGGGTATAAAAATGGCCAGGGATGAATTGTAACAGCACGGGGACCAATAGAAGCAAGGATCTATTATGTCACCATGGAGGCCAAGAATCAAATGATTCATTGTAACATCAAGTGGCCTAAAAGGGCATGGGATGCATTGTGACACCACAGGGGTTAAGAGAAGCAAGGATCCATTGTGACCCAATGGAGGCTAATAATCCCAGGATCCCATTTGACACCAGGGGGCGTAAAAGGGCCAGGGATTAATTGTGAAAGCATGGGGACAATTAAAACCTGGTACAATTATGCCACCATGGAGGCCAAAAATCAAATGATTCATTGTGACATCAAGTGGCCTAAAAGGGCATGGGATACATTGTGACACCAAAGGGGTTAAGAGAAGCAAGGATCCATTGTGACCCAATGCAGGCTAACAATCTAATGATCCATTGTGACAACAGGGGTTGTAATAGGGCCAGGGATGAATTGTGAAAGAATGGGGCCCAATTAAAACCTGGCTCAATTATGCCACCATGGAGGCCAAAAATCAAATGATTCATTGTAACATCAAGTGGCCTAAAAGGGTATGGGATGCATTGTGACACCACAGGGGTTAAGAGAAGCAAGGAACCATTGTGACCCAATGCAGGCTAAAAATCTAATGATCCCTTTTGACACCAGGGGGCGCAAAAGGACCACAGATGAACTGTGACAGCATGGGGACCGATAGAAGCAAGGAACCATTATGACACCATGAAGGCCAAGAATCAAATGGTTCATTTTAAGACCAAGTGGCCTAAAAGGTCTTGGAATGCATTGTGACACCACAGAGGTTAAGAGACGCAAGGAACCATTGTGACCCAATGCAGGCTAACAATCTAATGATCCCTTGTGGCACCAGGGGGTATAAAAAGGGCCAGGGATGAATTGTTACAGCACGGGGACCAATAGAAGCAAGGATCTATTATGTCACCATGGAGGCCAAGAATCAAATGATACATTGTGACATCAAGTGGCCTAAAAGGGCATGGGATTCATTTTGACACCACAGGGCTTAAGAGAAGCAAGGAACCATTGTGACCCAATGCAGGCTAATAATCCCAGGATCCCATTTGACACCAGGGGTCTTAAAAGTGCCAGGGATGAATTGTGACAGCATGGGGCCCAATAGAAACAAGGAACCATTATGACACCATGGAGGCCAAGAATCAAATGATTCATTGTGACATCAAGTGGCCTAAAATGGCATGGAATGCATTGTGACACCACAGAGGTTAAGAGAAGCAAGGAACCATTGTTACCCAATGGAGGCTAACAATCTAATGGTCCCTTGTGAAACCAATGGGCCTAAAAGGGCCAGGGATGAATTGTGAAAGCATGGGGCCCAATTAAAACCCGGTACAATTATGCCACCATGGAGGCCAAAAATCAAATGATTCATTGTGACATCAAGTGGCCTAAAAGGGCATGGGATGCATTGTGACACCACAGGGGTTAAGAGAAGCAAGGAACCATTGTGACCCAAGGCAGGCTAACAATCTTAGAATCCCTTTTGACACCAGGGGGCGCAAAAGGACCACGGATGAACTGTGACAGCATGGGGACCTATAGAAGCAAGGAACCATTATGACACCATGAAGGCCAAGAATCAAATGGTTCATTGTAAGACCAAGTGGCCTAAAAGGGCTTGGAATGCATTGTGACACCACAGAGGTTAAGAGAAGCAAGGAACCATTGTGACCCAATGCAGGCTAACAATCTAATGATCCATTGTGACACCAGGGGTTGCAATAGGGCCAGGGATGAATTGTGAAAGCATGGGGCACAATAAAAACATGGAAATATTATGACACAATAGAGACCAAGACTCAAATGATTCATTGTAACACCAAGTGGCCTAAAAGGGCATGGGATGCATTGTGACACCAAAGGGGCTAAGACAAGCAAGGAACCAGTGTGACCCAATGCAGGCTAACAATCTAATGATCCCTTGTGACACCAGGGGGCCTAAAATGGCCAGGGATGGATTGTTACAGCACGGGGACCAATAGAAGCAAGGATCTATTATGTCACCATGGAGGCCAAGAATCAAATGATTCATTGTGACATCAAGTGGCCTAAAAGGGCATGGGATGCCTTGTGACACCACAGGGGTTAAGAGAAGCAAGGATCCATTGTGACCCAATGGAGGCTAACAATCTAATGGTCCCTTGTGACACTAATGGTCCTAAAAGGGCCAGGGATGAATTGTGAGAGCATGGGGCCCAATTAAAACCTGGTACAATTATGCCACCATGGAGGCCAAAAATGAAATGATTCATTGTGACATCAAGTGGCCTAAAAGGGCATGGGATGCATTGTGACACCACAGGGGTTAAGAGAAGCAAGGAACCATTGTGACCCAAGGCAGGCTAACAATCTTAGAATCCCTTTTGACACCAGGGGGCGCAAAAGGACCACGGATGAACTGTGACAGCATGGGGACCTATAGAAGCAAGGAACCATTATGACACCATGAAGGCCAAGAATCAAATGGTTCATTGTAAGACCAAGTGGCCTAAAAGGGCTTGGAATGCATTGTGACACCACAGAGGTTAAGAGAAGCAAGGAACCATTGTGACCCAAGGCAGGCTAACTATCTAATGATCCATTGTGACACCAGGGCTTGTAATAGGGCCAGGGATGAATTGTGAAAGCATGGGGCGCAATAAAAACATGGAAATATTATGACACCATAGAGGCCAAGAACCAAATGATTCATTGTAACACCAAGTGGCCTAAAAGGGCATGGGATGCATTGTGACACCACAGGGGTTAAGAGAAGCAAGGATCCATTGTGACCCAATACAGGCTAACAATCTAAGAATCCCTTTTGACTCCAGGGCCGCAAAAGGACCACGGATGAACTGTGACAGCATGGGGACCTATAGAAGCAAGGAACCATTATGACACCATGAAGGCCAAGAGTCAAATGGTTCATTTTAAGACCAAGTGTCCTAAAAGGGCTTGGAATGCACTGTGACACCACAGAGGTTAAGAGAAGCAAGGAACCATTGTGACCCAATGCAGGCTAACAATCTAATGGTCCCTTGTGACACCAGGGGGTATAAAAAGGGCCAGGGATGAATTCTTACAGCACGGGGACCAATAGAAGCAAGGATCTATTATGTCACCATGGAGGCCAAGAATCAAATGATTCATTGTAACATCAAGTGGCCTAAAAGGGCATGGGATGCATTGTGACACCACAGGGGTTAAGAGAAGAAAGGATCCATTGTGACCCAATGGAAACTAATAATCCCAGGATCCCATTTGACACCAGGGGTCGTAAAAGGGCCAGGGATGAATTGTGACAGCATGGGGCCCAATAGAAACAAGGAACCATTATGACACCATGGAGGCCAAGAATCAAATGATTCATTGTGACATCAAGTGGCCTAAAATGGCATGGAATGCATTGTGACACCACAGAGGTTAAGAGAAGCAAGGAACCATTGTAACCCAATGGAGGCTAACAATCTAATGGTCCCTTGTGACACCAATGGGCCTAAAAGTGCCAGGGATGAATTGTGAAAGCATGGGGCCCAATTAAAACCTGGTACAATTATGCCACCATGGAGGCCAAAAATCAAATGATTCATTGTGACATCAAGTGGCCTAAAAGGGCATGGGATGCATTGTGACACCACAGGGGTTAAGAGAAGCAAGGAACCATTGTGACCCAATGGAGGCTAATAATCCCAGGATCCCATTTGACACCAGGGGTCGTAAAAGGGCCAGGGATGAATTGTGACAGCATGGGGACCAATAGAAACAAGGAACCATTATGACACCATGAAGGCCAAGAATCAAATGGTTCATTGTAAGACCAAGTGGCCTAAAAGGGCTTGGAATGCACTGTGACACCACAGAGGTTAAGAGAAGCAAGGAACCATTATGACCCAATGCAGGCTAACAATCTAATGATCCCTTGTGGCACCAGGGGGTATAAAAAGGGCCAGGGATGAATTGTTACAGCAAGGGGTCCAATAGAAGCAAGGATCTATTATGTCACCATGGAGGCCAAGAATCAAATGATTCATTGTGACATCAAGTGGCCTAAAAGGGCATGGGATGCATTGTGACACCACAGAGGTTAAGAGAAGCAAGGAACCATTGTGACCCAATGCAGGCTAACAATCTAATGATCCCTTGTGGCACCAGGGGGTATAAAAATGGCCAGGGATGAATTGTAACAGCACGGGGACCAATAGAAGCAAGGATCTATTATGTCACCATGGAGGCCAAGAATCAAATGATTCATTGTGACATCAAGTGGCCTAAAAGGGCATGGGATGCATTGTGACACCACAGGGGTTAAGAGAAGCAAGGATCCATTGTGACCCAATGCAGGCTAACAATCTAATGATCCCTTGTGGCACCAGGGGGTATAAAAATGGCCAGGGATGAATTGTAACAGCACGGGGACCAATAGAAGCAAGGATCTACTATGTCACCATGGAGGCCAAGAATCAAATGATTCATTGTGACATCAAGTGGCCTAAAAGGGCATGGGATGCATTGTGACACCACAGGGGTTAAGAGAAGCAAGGATCCATTGTGACCCAATGGAGGCAAATAATCCCAGGATCCCATTTGACACCAGGGGTCGTAAAAGGGCCAGGGATGAATTGTGAAAGCATGGGGCCCAATTAAAACCTGGTACAATTATGCCGCCATGGAGGCCAAGAATCAAATGATTCATTGTGACATCAAGTGGCCTAAAAGTGCATGGGATGCATTGTGACACCACAGAGGTTAAGAGAAGCAAGGAACCATTGTGACCCAATGCAGGCTAACAATCTAATGATCCCTTGTGGCACCAGGGGGTATAAAAAGGGCCAGGGATTAATTGTAACAGCACGGAGACCAATAGAAGCAAGGATCTATTATGTCACCATGGAGGCCAAGAATCAAATGATTCATTGTGACATCAAGTGGCCTAAAAGGGCATGGGATGCATTGTGACACCACAGGGGTTAAGAGAAGCAAGGATCCATTGTGACCCAATGGAGGCTAATAATCCCAGGATCCCATTTGACACCAGGGGTCGTAAAAGGGCCAGGGATGAATTGTGACAGCATGGGGACCAATAGAAACAAGGAAACATTATGACACCATGAAGGCCAAGAATCAAATGATTCATTGTAAGATCAAGTGGCCTAAAATACATGGAATGCATTGTGACACCACAGAGGTTAAGAGAAGCAAGGAACCATTGTGACCCAATGCAGGCTAACAATCTAATGATCCCATTTGACACCAGGGGTCGTAAAATGGCCAGGGATGGATTGTTACAGCACAGGGACCAATAGAAGCAAGGATCTATTATGCCACCATGGAGGCCAAGAATCAAATGATTCATTGTGACATCAAGTGGCCTAAAAGGGCATGGGATGCATTGTGACACCACAGAGTTTAAGAGAAGCAAGGAACCATTATGACCCAATGCAGGCTAACAATCTAAAGATCCCTTGTGGCACCAGGGGTATAAAATTGCCAGGGATGAATTGTAACAGCATGGGGCCCAATAGAAGCAAGGATCTATTATGTCACCATGGAGGCCAAGAATCAAATGATTCATTGTGACATCAAGTGGCCTAAAAGGGCATGGGATGCATTGTGACACCACAGGGGTTAAGAGAAGCAAGGATCCATTGTGACCCAATGGAGGCTAATAATCCCAGGATCCCATTTGACACCAGGGGTCGTAAAAGGGCCAGGGATGAATTGTGACAGCATGGGTCCCAATAGAAACAAGGAACCATTATGACACCATGGAGGCCAAGAATCAAATGATTCATTGTGACATCAAGTGGCCTAAAATGGCATGGAATGCATTGTGACACCACAGAGGTTAAGAGAAGCAAGGAACCATTGTTACCCAATGGAGGCTAACAATCCAATGGTCCCTTGTGACGCCAATGGACCTAAAAGGGCCAGGGATGAATTGTGAAAGCATGAGGCCCAATTAAAACCTGGAAAATTATGCCACCATGGAGGCCAAGACTCAAATGATTCATTGTGACATCAAGTGGCCTAAAAGGGCATGGGATGCATTGTGACATCACAGGGGTTAAGAGAAGCAAGAATCCATTGTGACCCAATGGAGGCTAATAATCCCAGGATCCCATTTGACACCAGGGGTCGTAAAAGGGCCAGGGATGAATTGTGACAGCATGGGGACCAATAGAAACAAGGAGCCATTATGACACCATGGAGGCCAAGAATCAAATGGTTCATTGTAAGACCAAGTGGCCTAAAAGGGCTTGGAATGCATTGTGACACCACAGAGGTTAAGAGAAGCAAGGAACCATTGTGACCCAATGCAGGCTAACAATCTAATGATCCCTTGTGGCACCAGGGGGTATAAAAAGGGCCAGGGATGAATTGTTACAGCACGGGGTCCAATAGAAGCAAGGATCTATTATGTCACCATGGAGGCCAAGAATAAAATGATTCATTGTGACATCAAGTGGCCTAAAAGGGCATGGGATGCATTGTGACACCACAGAGGTTAAGAGAAGCAAGGAACCATTGTGACCCAATGCTTGCTAAAAATCTAATGATCCCTTGTGACACCAGGGGGCCTAAAAAGGCCAGGGATGGATTGTTACAGCACGGGGACCAATAGAAGCAAGGACCTATTATGCCACCATAGACGCCAAGAATCAAATGATTCATTGTGACATCAAGTGGCCTAAAAGTGCATGGGATGCATTGTGACACCACAGGGGTTAAGAGAAGCAAGGATCCATTGTGACCCAATGGAGGCTAATAATCCCAGGATCCCATTTGGCACCAGGGGGCGTAAAAGGGCCAGGGATGAATTGTGACAGCATGGGGTCCAATAGAAACAAGGAACCATTATGCCACCATGGAGGCCAAGAATCAAATGATTCATTGTGACATCAAGTGGCCTAAAATGGCATGGAATGCATTGTGACACCACAGAGGTTAAGAGAAGCAAGGAACCATTGTTACCCAATGGAGGCTAACAATCTAATGGTCCCTTGTGACACCAATGGGCCTAAAAGGGCCAGGGATGAATTGTGAAAGCATGGGGCCCAATTAAAACCTGGTACAATTATGCCACCATGGAGGCCAAAAATCAAATGGTTCATTGTGACATCAAGTGGCCTAAAAGGGCATGGGATGCATTGTGACACCACAGGGGTTAAGAGAAGAAAGGAACCATTGTGACCCAATGCAGGCTAACAATCTAATGATCCCTTGTGACACCAGGGGGCCTAAAATGGCCAGGGATGGATTGTTACAGCACGGGGACCAATAGAAGCAAGGATCTATTATGCCACCATGGAGGCCAAGAATCAAATGATTCATTGTGACATCAAGTGGCCTAAAAGGGCATGGGATGCATTGTGACACCACAGAGGTTAAGAGAAGCAAGGAACCATTGTTACCCAATGGAGGCTAACAATCTAATGATCCCTTGTGGCACCAGGGGGTATAAAAAGGGCCAGGGATGAATTGTAACAGCACGGGGACCAATAGAAACAAGGAACCATTATGTCACCATGGAGGCCAAGAATCAAATGATTCATTGTGACATCAAGTGGCCTAAAAGGGCATGGGATGCATTGTGACACCACAGAGGTTAAGAGAAGCAAGGAACCATTATGACCCAATGCAGGCTAACAATCTAATGATCCCTTGTGGCACCAGGGTGTATAAAAAGGGCCAGAGATGAATTGTAACAGCACGGGGACCAATAGAAGCAAGGATCTATTATGTCACCATGGAGGCCAAGAATCAAATGATTCATTGTGACATCAAGTGGCCTAAAAGGGCATGGGATGCATTGTGACACCACAGGGGTTAAGAGAAGCAAGGATCCATTGTGACCCAAGGCAGGCTAATAATCCCAGGATCCCATTTGACACCAGGGGGCGTAAAAGGGCCAGGGATGAATTGTGACAGCATGGGGCCCAATAGAAACAAGGAACCATTATGACACCATGGAGGCCAAGAATCAAATGATTCATTGTGACATCAAGTGGCCTAAAATGGCATGCAATGCATTGTGACACCACAGAGGTTAAGAGAAGCAAGGAACCATTGTTACCCAATGGAGGCTAACAATCCAATGGTCCCTTGTGACACCAATGGGCCTAAAAGGACCAGGGATGAATTGTGAAAGCATGGGGCCCAATTAAAACCTGGTACAATTATGCCACCATGGAGGCCAAAAATCAAATGATTCATTGTGACATCAAGTGGCCTAAAAGGGCATGGGATGCATTGTGACACCACAGGGGTTAAGAGAAGCAAGGAACCATTGTGACCCAATGGAGGCTAATAATCCCAGGATCCCATTTGACACCAGGGGTCGTAAAAGGGCCAGGGATGAATTGTGACAGCATGGGGACCAATAGAAACAAGGAACCATTATGACACCATGAAGGCCAAGAATCAAATGATTCATTGTAAGACCAAGTGGCCTAAAAGGGCTTGGAATGCATTGTGACACCACAGAGGTTAAGAGAAGCAAGGAACCATTATGACCCAATGCAGGCTAACAATCTAATGATCCCTTGTGGCACCAGGGGGTATAAAAAGGGCCAGGGATGAATTGTTACAGCACGGGGTCCAATAGAAGCAAGGATCTATTATGTCACCATGGAGGCCAAGACTAAAATGATTCATTGTGACATCAAGTGGCCTAAAAGGGCATGGGATGCATTGTGACACCACAGAGGTTAAGAGAAGCAAGGAACCATTGTGACCCAATGCTTGCTAAAAATCTAATGATCCCTTGTGGCACCAGGGGGCCTAAAATGGCCAGGGATGGATTGTTACAGCACGGGGACCAATAGAAGCAAGGACCTATTATGCCACCATAGACGCCAAGAATCAAATGATTCATTGTGACATCAAGTGGCCTAAAAGGGCATGGGATGCATTGTGACACCACAGGGGTTAAGAGAAGCAAGGATCCATTGTGACCCAATGGAGGCTAATAATCCCAGGATCCCATTTGGCACCAGGGGGCGTAAAAGGGCCAGGGATGAATTGTGACAGCATGGGGTCCAATAGAAACAAGGAACCATTATGACACCATGGAGGCCAAGAATCAAATGATTCATTGTGACATCAAGTGGCCTAAAAGGGCATGGGATGCATTGTGACACCACAGAGGTTAAGAGAAGCAAGGAACCATTGTTACCCAATGGAGGCTAACAATCTAATGGTCCCTTGTGACACCAATGGGCCTAAAAGGGCCAGGGGTGAATTGTGAAAGCATGGGGCCCAATTAAAACCTGGTACAATTATGCCACCATGGAGGCCAAAAATCAAATGATTCATTGTAACATCAAGTGGCCTAAAAGGGCATGGGATGCATTGTGACACCACAGGGGTTAAGAGAAGCAAGGAACCATTGTGACCCAAGGCAGGCAAACAATCTTAGAATCCCTTTTGACACCAGGGGGTGCAAAAGGACCACGGATGAACTGTGACAGCATGGGGACCTATAGAAGCAAGGAACCATTATGACACCATGAAGGCCAAGAATCAAATGGTTCATTGTAAGACCAAGTGGCCTAAAAGGGCTTGGAATGCATTGTGACACCACAGAGGTTAAGAGAAGCAAGGAACCATTGTGACCCAAGGCAGGCTAACTATCTAATGATCCATTGTGACACCAGGGCTTGTAATAGGGCCAGGGATGAATTGTGAAAGCATGGGGCACAATAAAAACATGGAAATATTATGACACCATAGAGGCCAAGAACCAAATTATTCATTGTAACACCAAGTGGCCTAAAAGGGCATGGGATGCATTGTGACACCACAGGGGTTAAGAGAAGCAAGGATCCATTGTGACCCAATACAGGCTAACAATCTAAGAATCCCTTTTAACTCCAGGGGGCGGAAAAGGACCACGGATGAACTGTGACAGCATGGGGACCTATAGAAGCAAGGAACCATTATGACACCATGAAGGCCAAGAGTCAAATGGTTCATTTTAAGACCAAGTGTCCTAAAAGGGCATGGGATGCACTGTGACACCACAGAGGTTAAGAGAAGCAAGGAACCATTGTGACCCAATGCAGGCTAACAATCTAATGATCCCTTTTGACACCAGGGGGTATAAAAAGGGCCAGGGATGAATTCTTACAGCACGGGGACCAATAGAAGCAAGGATCTATTATGTCACCATGGAGGCCAAGAATCAAATGATTCATTGTAACATCAAGTGGCCTAAAAGGGCATGGGATGCATTGTGACACCACAGGGGTTAAGAGAAGAAAGGATCCATTGTGACCCAATGGAGACTAATAATCCCAGGATCCCATTTGACACCAGGGGTCGTAAAAGGGCCAGGGATGAATTGTGACAGCATGGGGCCCAATAGAAACAAGGAACCATTATGACACCATGGAGGCCAAGAATCAAATGATTCATTGTGACATCAAGTGGCCTAAAATGGCATGGAATGCATTGTGACACCACAGAGGTTAAGAGAAGCAAGGAACCATTGTAACCCAATGGAGGCTAACAATCTAATGGTCCCTTGTGACACCAATGGGCCTAAAAGTGCCAGGGATGAATTGTGAAAGCATGGGGCCCAATTAAAACCTGGTACAATTATGCCACCATGGAGGCCAAAAATCAAATGATTCATTGTGACATCAAGTGGCCTAGAAGGGCATGGGATGCATTGTGACACCACAGGGGTTAAGAGAAGCAAGGAACCATTGTGACCCAATGGAGGCTAATAATCCCAGGATCCCATTTGATACCAGGGGTCGTAAAAGGGCCAGGGATGAATTGTGACAGCATGGGGACCAATAGAAACAAGGAACCATTATGACACCATGAAGGCCAAGAATCAAATGGTTCATTGTAAGACCAAGTGGCCTAAAAGGGCTTGGAATGCATTGTGACACCACAGAGGTTAAGAGAAGCAAGGAACCATTATGACCCAATGCAGGCTAACAATCTAATGATCCCTTGTGGCACCAGGGGGTATAAAAAGGGCCAGGGATGAATTGTTACAGCACGGGGTCCAATAGAAGCAAGGACCTATTATGTCACCATGGAGGCCAAGAATCAAATGATTCATTGTGACATCAAGTGGCCTAAAAGGGCATGGGATGCATTGTGACACCACAGAGGTTAAGAGAAGCAAGGAACCATTGTGACCCAATGCAGGCTAACAATCTAATGATCCCTTGTGGCACCAGGGGGTATAAAAATTGCCAGGGATGAATTGTAACAGCACGGGGACCAATAGAAGCAAGGATCTATTATGTCACCATGGAGGCCAAGAATCAAATGATTCATTGTGACATCAAGTGGCCTAAAAGGGCATGGGATGCATTGTGACACCACAGGGGTTAAGAGAAGCAAGGATCCATTGTGACCCAATGGAGGCTAATAATCCCAGGATCCCATTTGACACCAGGGGTCGTAAAAGGGCCAGGGATGAATTGTGAAAGCATGGGGCCCAATTAAAACCTGGTACAATTATGCCGCCATGGAGGCCAAGAATCAAATGATTCATTGTGACATCAAGTGGCCTAAAAGTGCATGGGATGCATTGTGACACCACAGAGGTTAAGAGAAGCAAGGAACCATTGTGACCCAATGCAGGCTAACAATCTAATGATCCCTTGTGGCACCAGGGGGTATAAAAAGGGCCAGGGATTAATTGTAACAGCACGGGGACCAATAGAAGCAAGGATCTATTATGTCAACATGGAGGCCAAGAATCAAATGATTCATTGTGACATCAAGTGTCCTAAAAGGGCATGGGATGCATTGTGACACCACAGGGGTTAAGAGAAGCAAGGATCCATTGTGACCCAATGGAGGCTAATAATCCCAGGATCCCATTTGACACCAGGGGTCGTAAAAGGGCCAGGGATGAATTGTGACAGCATGGGGACCAATAGAAGCAAGGATCTATTATGACACCATGAAGGCCAAGAATCAAATGATTCATTGTAAGATCAAGTGGCCTCAAAGGGCTTGGAATGCATTGTGACACCACAGAGGTTAAGAGAAGCAAGGAACCATTGTGACCCAATGCAGGCTAACAATCTAATGATCCCTTGTGACACCAGGGGGCCTAAAATGGCCAGGGATGGATTGTTACAGCACAGGGACCAATAGAAGCAAGGATCTATTATGCCACCATGGAGGCCAAGAATCAAATGATTCATTGTGACATCAAGTGGCCTAAAAGGGCATGGGATGCATTGTGACACCACAGAGGTTAAGAGAAGCAAGGAACCATTATGACCCAATGCAGGCTAACAATCTAAAGATCCCTTGTGGCACCAGGGGTATAAAATGGCCAGGGATGAATTGAAACAGCATGGGGACCAATAGAAGCAAGGATCTATTATGTCACCATGGAGGCCAAGAATCAAATGATTCATTGTGACATCAAGTGGCCTAAAAGGGCTTGGGATGCATTGTGACACCACAGGGGTTAAGAGAAGCAAGGATCCATTGTGACCCAATGGAGGCTAATAATCCCAGGATCCCATTTGACACCAGGGGTCGTAAAAGGGCCAGGGATGAATTGTGACAGCATGGGTCCCAATAGAAACAAGGAACCATTATGACACCATGGAGGCCAAGAATCAAATGATTCATTGTGACATCAAGTGGCCTAAAATGGCATGGAATGCATTGTGACACCACAGAGGTTAAGAGAAGCAAGGAACCATTGTTACCCAATGGAGGCTAATAATCTAATGGTCCCTTGTGACGCCAATGGGCCTAAAAGGGCCAGGGATGAATTGTGAAAGCATGGGGCCCAATTAAAACCTGGAAAATTATGCCACCATGGAGGCCAAGACTCAAATGATTCATTGTGACATCAAGTGGCCTAAAAGGGCATGGGATGCATTGTGACATCACAGGGGTTAAGAGAAGCAAGAATCCATTGTGACCCAATGGAGGCTAATAATCCCAGGATCCCATTTGACACCAGGGGTCGTAAAAGGGCCAGGGATGAATTGTGACAGCATGGGGACCAATAGAAACAAGGAGCCATTATGACACCATGGAGGCCAAGAATCAAATGGTTCATTGTAAGACCAAGTGGCCTAAAAGGGCTTGGAATGCATTGTGACACCACAGAGGTTAAGAGAAGCAAGGAACCATTGTGACCCAATGCAGGCTAACAATCTAATGATCCCTTGTGGCACCAGGGGGTATAAAAAGGGCCAGGGATGAATTGTTACAGCACGGGGTACAATAGAAGCAAGGATCTATTATGTCACCATGGAGGCCAAGAATCAAATGATTCATTGTGACATCAAGTGGCCTAAAAGGGCATGGGATGCATTGTGACACCACAGAGGTTAAGAGAAGCAAGGAACCATTGTGACCCAATGCTTGCTAAAAATCTAATGATCCCTTGTGACACCAGGGGGCCTAAAATGGCCAGGGATGGATTGTTACAGCACGGGGACCAATAGAAGCAAGGACCTATTATGCCACCATAGACGCCAAGAATCAAATGATTCATTGTGACATCAAGTGGCCTAAAAGGGCATGGAATGCATTGTGACACCACAGGGGTTAAGAGAAGCAAGGATCCATTGTGACCCAATGGAGGCTAATAATCCCAGGATCCCATTTGGCACCAGGGGGCGTAAAAGGGCCAGGGATGAATTGTGACAGCATGGGGTCCAATAGAAACAAGGAACCATTATGACACCATGGAGGCCAAGAATCAAATGATTCATTGTGACATCAAGTGGCCTAAAATGGCATGGAATGCATTGTGACACCACAGAGGTTAAGAGAAGCAAGGAACCATTGTTACCCAATGGAGGCTAACAATCTAGTGGTCCCTTGTGACACCAATGGGCCTAAAAGGGCCAGGGATGAATTGTGAAAGCATGGGGCCCAATTAAAACCTGGTACAATTATGCCACCATGGAGGCCAAAAATGAAATGGTTCATTGTGACATCAAGTGGCCTAAAAGGGCATGGGATGCATTGTGACACCACAGGGGTTAAGAGAAGAAAGGAACCATTGTGACCCAATGCAGGCTAACAATCTAATGATCCCTTGTGACACCAGGGGGCCTAAAATGGCCAGGGATGGATTGTTACAGCACGGGGACCAATAGAAGCAAGGATCTATTATGCCACCATGGAGGCCAAGAATCAAATGATTCATTGTGACATCAAGTGGCCTAAAAGGGCATGGGATGCATTGTGACACCACAGAGGTTAAGAGAAGCAAGGAACCATTATGACCCAATGCAGGCTAACAATCTAATGATCCCTTGTGGCACCAGGGGGTATAAAAAGGGCCAGGGATGAATTGTAACAGCACGAGGACCAATAGAAACAAGGAACCATTATGTCACCATGGAGGCCAAGAATCAAATGATTCATTGTGACATCAAGTGGCCTAAAAGGGCATGGGATGCATTGTGACACCACAGAGGTTAAGAGAAGCAAGGAACCATTATGACCCAATGCAGGCTAACAATCTAATGATCCCTTGTGGCACCAGGGGGTATAAAAAGGGCCAGAGATGAATTGTAACAGCACGGGGACCAATAGAAGCAAGGATCTATTATGTCACCATGGAGGCCAAGAATCAAATGATTCATTGTGACATCAAGTGGCCTAAAAGGGCATGGGATGCATTGTGACACCACAGGGGTTAAGAGAAGCAAGGATCCATTGTGACCCAATGGAGGCTAATAATCCCAGGATCCCATTTGACACCAGGGGGCGTAAAAGGGCCAGGGATGAATTGTGACAGCATGGGGCCCAAAAGAAACAAGGAACCATTATGACACCATGGAGGCCAAGAATCAAATGATTCATTGTGACATCAAGTGTCCTAAAATGGCATGGAATGCATTGTGACACCACAGAGGTTAAGAGAAGCAAGGAACCATTGTTACCCAATGGAGGCTAACAATCCAATGGTCCCTTGTGACACCAATGGGCCTAAAAGGACCAGGGATGAATTGTGAAAGCATGGGGCCCAATTAAAACCTGGTACAATTATGCCACCATGGAGGCCAAAAATCAAATGATTCATTGTAACATCAAGTGGCCTAAAAGGGCATGGGATGCATTGTGACACCACAGAGGTTAAGAGAAGCAAGGATCCATTGTGACCCAATGGAGGCTAATAATCCCAGGATCCCATTTGACACCAGGGGGCGTAAAAGGGCCAGGGATGAATTGTGACAGCATGGGGACCAATAGAAACAAGGAACCATTATGACACCATGAAGGCCAAGAATCAAATGGTTCATTGTAAGACCAAGTGGCCTAAAAGGGCTTGGAATGCATTGTGACAACACAGAGGTTAAGAGAAGCAAGGAACCATTGTGACCCAATGCAGGCTAACAATCTAATGATCCCTTGTGGCACCAGGGGGTATAAAAAGGGCCAGGGATGAATTGTTACAGCACGGGGTCCAATAGAAGCAAGGATCTATTATGTCACCATGGAGGCCAAGAATCAAATGATTCATTGTGACATCAAGTGGCCTAAAAGGGCATGGGATGCATTGTGACACCACAGAGGTTAAGAGAAGCAAGGAACCATTGTGACCCAATGCTTGCTAAAAATCTAATGATCCCTTCTGACACCAGGGGGCCTAAAATGGCCAGGGATGGATTGTTACAGCACGGGGACCAATAGAAGCAAGGACCTATTATGCCACCATAGACGCCAAGAATCAAATGATTCATTGTGACATCAAGTGGCCTAAAAGTGCATGGGATGCATTGTGACACCACAGGGATTAAGAGAAGCAAGGATCCATTGTGACCCAATGGAGGCTAATAATCCCAGGATCCCATTTGGCACCAGGGGGCGTAAAAGGGCCAGGGATGAATTGTGACAGCATGGGGTCCAATAGAAACAAGGAACCATTATGACACCATGGAGGCCAAGAATCAAATGATTCATTGTGACATCAAGTGGCCTAAAATGGCATGGAATGCATTGTGACACCACAGAGGTTAAGAGAAGCAAGGAACCATTGTTACCCAATGGAGGCTAACAATCTAATGGTCCCTTGTGACACCAATGGGCCTAAAAGGGCCAGGGATGAATTGTGAAAGCATGGGGCCCAATTAAAACCTGGTACAATTATGCCACCATGGAGGCCAAAAATCAAATGGTTCATTGTGACATCAAGTGGCCTAAAAGGGCATGGGATGCATTGTGACACCACAGGGGTTAAGAGAAGAAAGGAACCATTGTGACCCAATGCAGGCTAACAATCTAATGATCCCTTGTGACACCAGGGGGCCTAAAATGGCCAGGGATGGATTGTTACAGCACGGGGACCAATAGAAGCAAGGATCTATTATGCCACCATGGAGGCCAAGAATGAAATGATTCATTGTGACATCAAGTGGCCTAAAAGGGCATGGGATGCATTGTGACACCACAGAGGTTAAGAGAAGCAAGGAACCATTATGACCCAATGGAGGCTAACAATCTAATGATCCCTTGTGGCACCAGGGGGTATAAAAAGGGCCAGGGATGAATTGTAACAGCACGGGGACCAATAGAAACAAGGAACCATTATGTCACCATGGAGGCCAAGAATCAAATGATTCATTGTGACATCAAGTGGCCTAAAAGGGCATGGGATGCATTGTGACACCACAGAGGTTAAGAGAAGCAAGGAACCATTATGACCCAATGCAGGCTAACAATCTAATTATCCCTTGTGGCACCAGGGGGTATAAAAAGGGCCAGAGATGAATTGTAACAGCACGGGGACCAATAGAAGCAAGGATCTATTATGTCACCATGGAGGCCAAGAATCAAATGATTCATTGTGACATCAAGTGGCCTAAAAGGGCATGGGATGCATTGTGACACCACAGGGGTTAAGAGAAGCAAGGATCCATTGTGACCCAATGGAGGCTAATAATCCCAGGATCCCATTTGACACCAGGGGGCGTAAAAGGGCCAGGGATGAATTGTGACAGCATGGGGCCCAATAGAAACAAGGAACCATTATGACACCATGGAGGCCAAGAATCAAATGATTCATTGTGACATCAAGTGGCCTAAAATGTCATGGAATGCATTGTGACACCACAGAGGTTAAGAGAAGCAAGGAACCATTGTTACCCAATGGAGGCTAACAATCCAATGGTCCCTTGTGACACCAATGGGCCTAAAAGGACCAGGGATGAATTGTGAAATCATGGGGCCCAATTAAAACCTGGAAAATTATGCCACCATGGAGGCCAAAAATCAAATGATTCATTGTGACATCAAGTGGCCTAAAAGGGCATGGGATGCATTGTGACACCACAGGGGTTAAGAGAAGCAAGGAACCATTGTGACCCAATGGAGGCTAATAATCCCAGGATCCCATTTGACACCAGGGGTCGTAAAAGGGCCAGGGATGAATTGTGACAGCATGGGGACCAATAGAAACAAGGAACCATTATGACACCATGAAGGCCAAGAATCAAATGATTCATTGTAAGACCAAGTGGCCTAAAAGGGCTTGGAATGCATTGTGACACCACAGAGGTTAAGAGAAGCAAGGAACCATTATGACCCAATGCAGGCTAACAATCTAATGATCCCTTGTGGCACCAGGGGGTATAAAAAGGGCCAGGGATGAATTGTTACAGCACGGGGTCCAATAGAAGCAAGGATCTATTATGTCACCATGGAGGCCAAGACTCAAATGATTCATTGTGACATCAAGTGGCCTAAAAGGGCATGGGATTCATTGTGACACCACAGAGGTTAAGAGAAGCAAGGAACCATTGTGACCCAATGCTTGCTAAAAATCTAATGATCCCTTGTGACACCAGGGGGCCTAAAATGGCCAGGGATGGATTGTTACAGCACGGGGACCAATAGAAGCAAGGACCTATTATGCCACCATAGACGCCAAGAATCAAATGATTCATTGTGACATCAAGTGGCCTAAAAGGGCATGGGATGCATTGTGACACCACAGGGGTTAAGAGAAGCAAGGATCCATTGTGACCCAATGGAGGCTAATAATCCCAGGATCCCATTTGGCACCAGGGGGCGTAAAAGGGCCAGGGATGAATTGTGAAAGCATGGGGCCCAATTAAAACCTGGTACAATTATGACACCATGGAGGCCAAAAATCAAATGGTTCATTGTGACATCAAGTGGCCTAAAAGGGCATGGGATGCATTGTGACACCACAGGGTTTAAGAGAAGCAAGGAACCATTGTGACCCAATGCAGGCTAACAATCTAATGATCCCTTGTGACACCAGGGGGCCTAAAATGGCCAGAGATGGATTGTTACAGCACGGGGACCAATAGAAGCAAGGATCTATTATGTCACCATGGAGGCCAAGAATCAAATGATTCATTGTGACATCAAGTGGCCTAAAAGGGCATGGGATGCATTGTGACACCACAGAGGTTAAGAGAAGCAAGGAACCATTATGACCCAATGCAGGCTAACAATCTAATGATCCCTTGTGGCACCAGGGGGTATAAAAAGGGCCAGAGATGAATTGTAACAGCACGGGGACCAATAGAAGCAAGGATCTATTATGTCACCATGGAGGCCAAGAATCAAATGATTCATTGTGACATCAAGTGGCCTAAAAGGGCATGGGATGCATTGTGACACCACAGAGGTTAAGAGAAGCAAGGATCCATTGTGACCCAATGGAGGCTAATAATCCCAGGATCCCATTTGACACCAGGGGGCGTAAAAGGGCCAGGGATGAATTGTGACAGCATGGGGCCCAATAGAAACAAGGAACCATTATGACACCATGGAGGCCAAGAATCAAATGATTCATTGTGACATCAAGTGTCCTAAAAGGGCTTGGAATGCATTGTGACACCACAGAGGTTAAGAGAAGCAAGGAACCATTATGACCCAATGCAGGCTAACAATCTAATGATCCCTTGTGGCACCAGGGGGTATAAAAAGGGCCAGGGATGAATTGTTACAGCACGGGGTCCAATAGAAGCAAGGATCTATTATGTCACCATGGAGGCCAAGAATCAAATGATTCATTGTGACATCAAGTGGCCTAAAAGGGCATGGGATGCATTGTGACACCACAGAGGTTAAGAGAAGCAAGGAACCATTGTGACCCAATGCAGGCTAACAATCTAATGATCCCTTGTGGCACCAGGGGGTATAAAAATGGCCAGAGATGAATTGTAACAGCACGGGGACCAATAGAAGCAAGGATCTATTATGTCACCATGGAGGCCAAGAATCAAATGATTCATTGTGACATCAAGTGGCCTAAAAGGGCATGGGATGCATTGTGACACCACAGGGGATAATAGAAGCAAGGATCCATTGTCACCCAATGGAGGCTAATAATCCCAGGATCCCATTTGACACCAGGGGGCGTAAAAGGGCCAGGGATTAATTGTGAAAGCATTTGGCCCAATTAAAACCTGGTACAATTATGCCACCATGGAGGCCAAAAATCAAATGATTCATTGTCACAACAAGTGGCCTAAAAGGGCATGGGATACATTGTGACACCAAAGGGGTTAAGAGAAGCAAGGAACCATTGTGACCCCAGGCAGGCTAACAATCTAAGAATCCCTTTTGACACCAGGGGGTGCAAAAGGACCACGGATGAACTGTGACAGCATGGGGACCTATAGAAGCAAGGAACCATTATGACACCATGAAGGCCAAGAATCAAATGGTTCATTGTAAGACCAAGTGGCCTAAAATGGCTTGGAATGCATTGTGACACCACAGAGGTTAAGAGAAGCAAGGAACCATTGTGACCCAAGGCAGGCTAACTATCTAATGATCCATTGTGACACCAGGGCTTGTAATAGGGCCAGGGATGAATTGTGAAAGCATGGGGCACAATAAAAACATGGAAATATTATGACACCATAGAGGCCAAGAACCAAATGATTCATTGTAAGACCAAGTGGCCTAAAAGGGCATGGGATGCATTGTGACAACACAGGGGTTCAGAGAAGCAAGGATCCATTGTGACCCAATACAGGCTAACAATCTAAGAATCCCTTTTGACTCCAGGGGGCGCAAAAGGACCACGGATGAACTGTGACAGCATGGGGACCTATAGAAGCAAGGAACCATTATGACACCATGAAGGCCAAGAGTCAAATGGTTCATTTTAAGACCAAGTGTCCTAAAAGGGCTTGGAATGCACTGTGACACCACAGAGGTTAAGAGAAGCAAGGAACCATTGTGACCCAATGCAGGCTAACAATCTAATGATCCCTTGTGACACCAGGGGGTATAAAAAGGGCCAGGGATTAATTCTTACAGCACGGGGACCAATAGAAGCAAGGATCTATTATGTCACCATGGAGGCCAAGAATCAAATGATTCATTGTAACATCAAGTGGCCTAAAAGGGCATGGGATGCATTGTGACACCACAGGGGTTAAGAGAAGAAAGGATCCATTGTGACCCAATGGAGACTAATAATCCCAGGATCCCATTTGACACCAGGGGTCGTAAAAGGGCCAGGGATGAATTGTGACAGCATGGGGCCCAATAGAAACAAGGAACCATTATGACACCATGGAGGCCAAGAATCAAATGATTCACTGTGACATCAAGTGGCCTAAAATGGCATGGAATGCATTGTGACACCACAGAGGTTAAGAGAAGCACGGAACCATTGTTACCCAATGGAGGCTAACAATCTAATGGTCCCTTGTGACACCAATGGGCCTAAAAGGGCCAGGGATGAATTGTGAAAGCATGGGGCCCAATTAAAACCTGGTAAAATTATGCCACCATGGAGGCCAAAAATCAAATGATTCATTGTGACATCAAGTGGCCTAAAAGGGCATGGGATGCATTGTGACACCACAGGGGTTAAGAGAAGCAAGGAACCATTGTGACCCAATGGAGGCTAATAATCCCAGGATCCCATTTGACACCAGGGGTCGTAAAAGGGCCAGGGATGAATTGTGACAGCATGGGGACCAATAGAAACAAGGAACCATTATGACACCATGAAGGCCAAGAATCAAATGGTTCATTGTAAGACCAAGTGGCCTAAAAGGGCTTGGAATGCATTGTGACACCACAGAGGTTAAGAGAAGCAAGGAACCATTATGACCCAATGCAGGCTAACAATCTAATGATCCCTTGTGGCACCAGGGGGTATAAAAAGGGCCAGGGATGAATTGTTACAGCACGGGGTCCAATAGAAGCAAGGATCTATTATGTCACCATGGAGGCCAAGAATCAAATGATTCATTGTGACATCAAGTGGCCTAAAAGGGCATGGGATGCATTGTGACACCACAGAGGTTAAGAGAAGCAAGGAACCATTGTGACCCAATGCAGGCTAACAATCTAATGATCCCTTGTGGCACCAGGAGGTATAAAAATGGCCAGGGATGAATTGTAACAGCACGGGGACCAATAGAAGCAAGGATCTGTTATGTCACCATGGAGGCCAAGAATCAAATGATTCATTGTGACATCAAGTGGCCTAAAAGGGCATGGGATGCATTGTGACACCACAGGGGTTAAGAGAAGCAAGGATCCATTGTGACCCAATGGAGGCTAATAATCCCAGGATCCCATTTGACACCAGGGGTCGTAAAAGGGCCAGGGATGAATTGTGAAAGCATGGGGCCCAATTAAAACCTGGTACAATTATGCCGCCATGGAGGCCAAGAATCAAATGATTCATTGTGACATCAAGTGGCCTAAAAGGGCATGGGATGCATTGTGACACCACACAGGTTAAGAGAAGCATGAAACCATTGTTACCCAATGGAGGCTAACAATCTAATGCTCCCTTGTGACACCAATGGGCCTAAAAGGGCCAGGGATGAATTGTGAAATCATGGGGCCCAATTAAAACCGGGTACAATTATGCCACCATGGAGGCCAAAAATCAAATGATTCATTGTGACATCAAGTGGCCTAAAAGGGCATGGGATTCATTTTGACACCACAGGGCTTAAGAGAAGCAAGGAACCATTGTGACCCAATGCAGGCTAATAATCCCAGGATCCCATTTGACACCAGGGGTCTTAAAAGTGCCAGGGATGAATTGTGACAGCATGGGGCCCAATAGAAACAAGGAACCATTATGACACCATGGAGGCCAAGAATCAAATAATTCATTGTGACATCAAGTGGCCTAAAATGGCATGGAATGCATTGTGACACCACAGAGGTTAAGAGAAGCAAGGAACCATTGTTACCCAATGGAGGCTAACAATCTAAGGGTCCCTTGTGACACCAATGGGCCTAAAAGGGCCAGGGATGAATTGTGAAAGCATGGGGCCCAATTAAAACCCGGTACAATTATGCCACCATGGAGGCCAAAAATCAAATGATTCATTGTGACATCAAGTGGCCTAAAAGGGCATGGGATGCATTGTGACACCACAGGGGTTAAGAGAAGCAAGGAACCATTGTGACCCAAGGCAGGCTAACAATCTTAGTATCCCCTTTGACACCAGGGGACGCAAAAGGACCACGGATGAACTGTGACAGCATGGGGACCTATAGAAGCAAGGAACCATTATGACACCATGAAGGCCAAGAATCAAATGGTTCATTGTAAGACCAAGTGGCCTAAAAGGGCTTGGAATGCATTGTGACACCACAGAGGTTAAGAGAAGCAAGGAACCATTGTGACCCAATGCAGGCTAACAATCTAATGATCCACTGTGACACCAGGGGTTGCAATAGGGCCAGGGATGAATTGTGAAAGCATGGGGCACAATAAAAACATGGAAATATTATGACACAATAGGGACCAAGACTCAAATGATTCATTGTAACACCAAGTGGCCTAAAAGGGCATGGGATGCATTGTGACACCAAAGGGGCTAACAGAAGCAAGGAACCATTGTGACCCAAGGCAGGCTAAAAATCTTAGAATCCCTTTTGACACCAGGGGGCGCAAAAGGACCACGGATGAACTGTGACAGCATGGGGCCCAATAGATACAAGCAAGTATTATGCCACCATGGAGGCCAAGAATCAAATGATTCATTGTGACATCAAGTGTCCTAAAAGGGCATGGGATGCATTGTGACACCACAGAGGTTAAGAGAAGCAAGGAACCATTGTTACCCAATGGAGGCTAACAATCTAATGATCCCTTGAGACACCAATGGGCCTAAAAGGGCCAGGGGTGAATTGTGAAAGCATGGGGCCCAATTAAAACCTGGTACAATTATGCCACCATGGAGGCCAAAAATCAAATGATTCATTGTAACATCAAGTGGCCTAAAAGGGCATGGGATGCATTGTGACACCACAGGGGTTAAGAGAAGCAAGGAACCATTGTGACCCAAGGCAGGCTAACAATCTTAGAATCCCTTTTGACACCAGGGGGTGCAAAAGGACCACGGATGAACTGTGACAGCATGGGGACCTATAGAAGCAAGGAACCATTATGACACCATGAAGGCCAAGAATCAAATGGTTCATTGTAAGACCAAGTGGCCTAAAAGGGCTTGGAATGCATTGTGACACCACAGAGGTTAAGAGAAGCAAGGAACCATTGTGACCCAAGGCAGGCTAACTATCTAATGATCCATTGTGACACCAGGGCTTGTAATAGGGCCAGGGATGAATTGTGAAAACATGGGGCACAATAAAAACATGGAAATATTATGACACCATAGAGGCCAAGAACCAAATGATTCATTGTGACACCAAGTGGCCTAAAAGGGCATGGGATGCATTGTGACACCACAGGGGTTAAGAGAAGCAAGGATCCATTGTGACCCAATACAGGCTAACAATCTAAGAATCCCTTTTGACTCTAGGGGGCGCAAAAGGACCACGGATGAACTGTGACAGCATGGGGACCTATAGAAGCAAGGAACCATTATGACACCATGAAGGCCAAGAGTCAAATGGTTCATTTTAAGACCAAGTGTCCTAAAAGGGCTTGGAATGCACTGTGACACCACAGAGGTTAAGAGAAGCAAGGAACCATTGTGACCCAATGCAGGCTAACAATCTAATGATCCCTTGTGACACCAGGGGGTATAAAAAGGGCCAGGGATGAATTGTAACAGCACGGGGACCAAGAGAAGCAAGGATCTATTATGTCACCATGGAGGCCAAGAATCAAATGATTCATTGTGACATCAAGTGGCCTAAAAGTGCATGGGATGCATTGTGACACCACAGGGGTTAAGAGAAGAAAGGATCCATTGTGACCCAATGGAGACTAATAATCCCAGGATCCCATTTGACACCAGGGGTCGTAAAAGGGCCAGGGATGAATTGTGACAGCATGGGGCCCAATAGAAACAAGGAACCATTATGACACCATGGAGGCCAAGAATCAAATGATTCATTGTGACATCAAGTGGCCTAAAAGGGCATGGGATGCATTGTGACACCACAGAGGTTAAGAGAAGCAAGGAACCATTGTAACCCAATGCAGGCTAACAATCCAATGGTCCCTTGTGACACCAATGGGCCTAAAAGAGCCAGGGATGAATTGTGAAAGCATGGGGCCCAATTAAAACCTGGTACAATTATGCCACCATGGAGGCCAAAAATCAAATGATTCATTGTGACATCAAGTGGCCTAAAAGGGCATGGGATGCATTGTGACACCACAGGGGTTAAGAGAAGCAAGGAACCATTGTGACCCAATGGAGGCTAATAATCCCAGGATCCCATTTGACACCAGGGGTCGTAAAAGGGCCAGGGATGAATTGTGACAGCATGGGGACCAATAGAAACAAGGAACCATTATGACACCATGAAGGCCAAGAATCAAATGGTTCATTGTAACACCAAGTGGCCTAAAAGGGCTTGGAATGCATTGTGACACCACAGAGGTTAAGAGAAGCAAGGAACCATTATGACCCAATGCAGGCTAAAAATCTAATGATCCCTTGTGGCACCAGGGGGTATAAAAAGGGCCAGGGATGAATTGTTACAGCACGGGGACCAATAGAAGCAAGGATCTATTATGTCACCATGGAGGCCAAGAATCAAATGATTCATTGTGACATCAAGTGGCCTAAAAGGGCATGGGATGCATTGTGACACCACAGAGGTTAAGAGAAGCAAGGAACCATTGTGACCCAATGCAGGCTAACAATCTAATGATCCCTTGTGGCACCAGGGGGTATAAAAATGGCCAGGGATGAATTGCAACAGCACGGGGACCAATAGAAGCAAGGATCTATTATGTCACCATGGAGGCCAAGAATCAAATGATTCATTGTGACATCAAGTGGCCTAAAAGGGCATGGGATGCATTGTGACACCACAGGGGTTAAGAGAAGCAAGGATCCACTGTGACCCAATGGGTGGCTAATAATCCCAGGATCCCATTTGACACCAGGGGTCGTAAAAGGGCCAGGGATGAATTGTGAAAGCATGGGGCCCAATTAAAACCTGGTACAATTATGCCGCCATGGAGGCCAAGAATCAAATGATTCATTGTGACATCAAGTGGCCTAAAAGGGCATGGGATGCATTGTGACACCACAGAGGTTAAGAGAAGCAAGGAACCATTGTGACCCAATGCAGGCTAACAATCTAAAGATCCCTTGTGGCACCAGGGGGTATAAAAAGAGCCAGGGATTAATTGTAACAGCACGGGGACCAATAGAAGCAAGGATCTATTATGTCACCATGGAGGCCAAGAATCAAATGATTCATTGTGACATCAAGTGGCCTAAAAGGGCATGGGATGCATTGTGACACCACAGGGGTTAAGAGAAGCAAGGATCCATTGTGACCCAATGGAGGCTAATAATCCCAGGATCCCATTTGACACCAGGGGTCGTAAAAGGGCCAGGGATGAATTGTGACAGCATGGGGACCAATAGAAACAAGGAAACATTATGACACCATGAAGGCCAAGAATCAAATGATTCATTGTAAGATCAAGTGTCCTAAAAGGGCTTGGAATGCATTGTGACACCACAGAGGTTAAGAGAAGCAAGGAACCATTGTGACCCAATGCAGGCTAACAATCTAGTGATCCCTTGTGACACCAGGGGGCCTAAAATGGCCAGGGATGGATTGTTACAGCACAGGGACCAATAGAAGCAAGGATCTATTATGCCACCATGGAGGCCAAGAATCAAATGATTCATTGTGACATCAAGTGGCCTAAAAGGGCATGGGATGCATTGTGACACCACAGGGGTTAAGAGAAGCAAGGATCCATTGTGACCCAATGGAGGCTAATAATCCCAGGATCCCATTTGACACCAGGGGTCGTAAAAGGGCCAGGGATGAATTGTGACAGCATGGGTCCCAATAGAAACAAGGAACCATTATGACACCATGGAGGCCAAGAATCTAATGATTCATTGTGACATCAAGTGGCCTAAAATGGCATGGAATGCATTGTGACACCACAGAGGTTAAGAGAAGCAAGGAACCATTGTTACCCAATGGAGGCTAACAATCTAATGGTCCCTTGTGACGCCAATGGGCCTAAAAGGGCCAGGGATGAATTGTGAAAGCATGGGGCCCAATTAAAACCTGGAAAATTATGCCATCATGGAGGCCAAGACTCAAATGATTCATTGTGACATCAAGTGGCCTAAAAGGGCATGGGATGCATTGTGACATCACAGGGGTTAAGAGAAGCAAGAATCCATTGTGACCCAATGGAGGCTAATAATCCCAGGATCCCATTTGACACCAGGGGTCGTAAAAGGGCCAGGGATGAATTGTGACAGCATGGGGACCAATAGAAACAAGGAGCCATTATGACACCATGAAGGCCAAGAATCAAATGGTTCATTGTAAGACCAAGTGGCCTAAAAGGGCTTGGAATGCATTGTGACACCACAGAGGTTAAGAGAAGCAAGGAACCATTGTGACCCAATGCAGGCTAACAATCTAATGATCCCTTGTGGCACCAGGGGGTATAAAAAGGGCCAGGGATGAATTGTTACAGCACCGGGTCCAATAGAAGCAAGGATCTATTATGTCACCATGGAGGCCAAGAATCAAATGATTCATTGTGACATCAAGTGGCCTAAAAGGGCATGGGATGCATTGTGACACCACAGAGGTTAAGAGAAGCAAGGAACCATTGTGACCCAATGCTTGCTAAAAATCTAATGATCCCTTGTGACACCAGGGGGCCTAAAATGGCCAGGGATGGATTGTTACAGCACGGGGACCAATAGAAGCAAGGACCTATTATGCCACCATAGACGCCAAGAATCAAATGATTCATTGTGACATCAAGTGGCCTAAAAGTGCATGGGATGCATTGTGACACCACAGGGGTTAAGAGAAGCAAGGATCCATTGTGACCCAATGGAGACTAATAATCCCAGGATCCCATTTGGCACCAGGGGGCGTAAAAGGGCCAGGGATGAATTGTGACAGCATGGGGTCCAATAGAAACAAGGAACCATTATGACACCATGGAGGCCAAGAATCAAATGATTCATTGTGACATCAAGTGGCCTAAAATGGCATGGAATGCATTGTGACACCACAGAGGTTAAGAGAAGAAAGGAACCATTGTTACCCAATGGAGGCTAACAATCTAATGGTCCCTTGTGACACCAATGGGCCTAAAAGGGCCAGGGGTGAATTGTGAAAGCATGGGGCCCAATTAAAACCTGGTACAATTATGCCACCATGGAGGCCAAAAATCAAATGATTCATTTTGACATCAAGTGGCCTAAAAGGGCATGGGATGCATTGTGACACCACAGAGGTTAAGAGAAGCAAGGAACCATTATGACCCAATGCAGGCTAACAATCTAATGATCCCTTGTGGCACCAGGGGGTATAAAAAGGGCCAGAGATGAATTGTAACAGCACGGGGACCAATAGAAGCAAGGATCTATTATGTCACCATGGAGGCCAAGAATCAAATGATTCATTGTGACATCAAGTGGCCTAAAAGGGCATGGGATGCATTGTGACACCACAGGGGTTAAGAGAAGCAAGGATCCATTGTGACCCAATGGAGGCTAATAATCCCAGGATCCCATTTGACACCAGGGGTCGTAAAAGGGCCAGGGATGAATTGTGACAGCATGGGGTCCAATAGAAACAAGGAACCATTATGACACCATGGAGGCCAAGAATCAAATGATTCATTGTGACATCAAGTGGCCTAAAATGGCATGGAATGCATTGTGACACCACAGAGGTTAAGAGAAGCAAGGAACCATTGTTACCCAATGGAGGCTAACAATCCAATGGTCCCTTGTGACACCAATGGGCCTAAAAGTACCAGGGATGAATTGTGAAATCATGGGGCCCAATTAAAACCTAGTACAATTATGCCACCATGGAGGCCAAGAATCAAATGATTCATTGTGACATCAAGTGGCCTAAAAGGGCATGGGATGCATTGTGACACCACAGGGGTTAAGAGAAGCAAGGAACCATTGTGACCCAATGGAGGCTAATAATCCCAGGATCCCATTTGACACCAGGGGTCGTAAAAGGGCCAGGGATGAATTGTGACAGCATGGGGACCAATAGAAACAAGGAACCATTATGACACCATGAAGGCCAAGAATCAAATGATTCATTGTAAGACCAAGTGGCCTAAAAGGGCTTGGAATGCATTGTGACACCACAGAGGTTAAGAGAAGCAAGGAAGCATTATGACCCAATGCAGGCTAACAATCTAATGATCCCTTGTGGCACCAGGGGGTATAAAAAGGGCCAGGGATGAATTGTTACAGCACGGGGACCAATAGAAGCAAGGATCTATTATGTCACCATGGAGGCCAAGACTCAAATGATTCATTGTGACATCAAGTGGCCTAAAATGGCATGGAATGCATTGTGACACCACAGAGGTTAAGAGAAGCAAGGAACCATTGTTACCCAATGGAGGCTAACAATCTAATGGTCCCTTGTGACACCAGGGGGCCTAAAATGGCCAGAGATGGATTGTTACAGCACGGGGACCAATAGAAGCAAGCATCTATTATGCCACCATGGAGGCCAAGAATCAAATGATTCATTGTGACATCAAGTGGCCTAAAAGGGCATGGGATGCATTGTGACACCACAGAGGTTAAGAGAAGCAAGGAACCATTATGACCCAATGCAGGCTAACAATCTAATGATCCCTTGTGGCACCAGGGGGTATAAAAAGGGCCAGGGATGAATTGTAACAGCACGGGGACCAATAGAAGCAAGGATCCATTATGTCACCATGGAGGCCAAGAATCAAATGATTCATTGTGACATCAAGTGGCCTAAAAGGGCATGGGATGCATTGTGACACCACAGGGGTTAAGAGAAGCAAGGATCCATTGTGACCCAATGGAGGCTAATAATCCCAGGATCCCATTTGACACCAGGGGGCGTAAAAGGGCCAGGGATGAATTGTGAAAGCATGGGGCCCAATAGAAACAAGGAACCATTATGACACCATGGAGGCCAAGAATCAAATGATTCATTGTGACATCAAGTGTCCTAAAATGGCATGGAATGCATTGTGACACCACAGAGGTTAAGAGAAGCAAGGAACCATTGTTACCCAATGGAGGCTAACAATCCAATGGTCCCTTGTGACACCAATGGGCCTAAAAGGACCAGGGATGAATTGTGAAAGCATGGGGCCCAATTAAAACCTGGTACAATTATGCCACCATGGAGGCCAAAAATCAAATGATTCATTGTGACATCAAGTGGCCTAAAAGGGCATGGGATGCATTGTGACACCACAGGGGTTAAGAGAAGCAAGGATCCATTGTGACCCAATGGAGGCTAATAATCCCAGGATCCCATTTGACACCAGGGTTCGTAAAAGGGCCAGGGATGCATTGTGACAGCATGGGGTCCAATAGAAACAAGGAACCATTATGACACCATGGAGGCCAAGAATCAAATGATTCATTGTGACATCAAGTGGCCTAAAATGGCATGGAATGCATTGTGACACCACAGAGGTTAAGAGAAGCAAGGAACCATTGTTACCCAATGGAGGCTAACAATCCAATGGTCCCTTGTGACACCAATGGGCCTAAAAGTACCAGGGATGAATTGTGAAATCATGGGGCCCAATTAAAACCTAGTACAATTATGCCACCATGGAGGCCAAGAATCAAATGATTCATTGTGACATCAAGTGGCCTAAAAGGGCATGGGATGCATTGTGACACCACAGGGGTTAAGAGAAGCAAGGAACCATTGTGACCCAATGGAGGCTAATAATCCCAGGATCCCATTTGACACCAGGGGTCGTAAAAGGGCCAGGGATGAATTGTGACAGCATGGGGACCAATAGAAACAAGGAACCATTATGACACCATGAAGGCCAAGAATCAAATGATTCATTGTAAGACCAAGTGGCCTAAAAGGGCTTGGAATGCATTGTGACACCACAGAGGTTAAGAGAAGCAAGGAACCATTATGACCCAATGCAGGCTAACAATCTAATGATCCCTTGTGGCACCAGGGGGTATAAAAAGGGCCAGGGATGAATTGTTACAGCACGGGGACCAATAGAAGCAAGGATCTATTATGTCACCATGGAGGCCAAGACTCAAATGATTCATTGTGACATCAAGTGGCCTAAAATGGCATGGAATGCATTGTGACACCACAGAGGTTAAGAGAAGCAAGGAACCATTGTTACCCAATGGAGGCTAACAATCTAATGGTCCCTTGTGACACCAGGGGGCCTAAAATGGCCAGAGATGGATTGTTACAGCACGGGGACCAATAGAAGCAAGCATCTATTATGCCACCATGGAGGCCAAGAATCAAATGATTCATTGTGACATCAAGTGGCCTAAAAGGGCATGGGATGCATTGTGACACCACAGAGGTTAAGAGAAGCAAGGAACCATTATGACCCAATGCAGGCTAACAATCTAATGATCCCTTGTGGCACCAGGGGGTATAAAAAGGGCCAGGGATGAATTGTAACAGCACGGGGACCAATAGAAGCAAGGAACCATTATGTCACCATGGAGGCCAAGAATCAAATGATTCATTGTGACATCAAGTGGCCTAAAAGGGCATGGGATGCATTGTGACACCACAGGGGTTAAGAGAAGCAAGGATCCATTGTGACCCAATGGAGGCTAATAATCCCAGGATCCCATTTGACACCAGGGGGCGTAAAAGGGCCAGGGATGAATTGTGAAAGCATGGGGCCCAATAGAAACAAGGAACCATTATGACACCATGGAGGCCAAGAATCAAATGATTCATTGTGACATCAAGTGGCCTAAAATGGCATGGAATGCATTGTGACACCACAGAGGTTAAGAGAAGCAAGGAACCATTGTTACCCAATGGAGGCTAACAATCCAATGGTCCCTTGTGACACCAATGGGCCTAAAAGGACCAGGGATGAATTGTGAAAGCATGGGGCCCAATTAAAACCTGGTACAATTATGCCACCATGGAGGCCAAAAATCAAATGATTCATTGTGACATCAAGTGGCCTAAAAGGGCATGGGATGCATTGTGACACCACAGGGGTTAAGAGAAGCAAGGATCCATTGTGACCCAATGGAGGCTAATAATCCCAGGATCCCATTTGACACCAGGGTTCGTAAAAGGGCCAGGGATGCATTGTGACAGCATGGGGACCAATAGAAACAAGGAACCATTATGACACCATGAAGGCCAAGAATCAAATGGTTCATTGTAAGACCAAGTGGCCTAAAAGGTCTTGGAATGCATTGTGACACCACAGAGGTTAAGAGACGCAAGGAACCATTGTGACCCAATGCAGGCTAACAATCTAATGATCCCTTGTGGCACCAGGGGGTATAAAAAGGGCCAGGGATGAATTGTTACAGCACGGGGACCAATAGAAGCAAGGATCTATTATGTCACCATGGAGGCCAAGACTCAAATGATTCATTGTGACATCAAGTGGCCTAAAAGGGCATGGGATGCATTGTGACACCACAGAGGTTAAGAGAAGCAAGGAACCATTGTGACCCAATGCAGGCTAACAATCTAATGATCCCTTGTGGCACCAAGGGGTATAAAAATGGCCAGGGATGGATTGTTACAGCACGGGGACCAATAGAAGCAAGGATCTATTATGTCACCATGGAGGCCAAGAATCAAATGATTCATTGTGACATCAAGTGGCCTAAAAGGGCATGGGATGCATTGTGACACCACAGAGGTTAAGAGAAGCAAGGGACCATTATGACCCAATGCAGGCTAACAATCTAATGATCCCTTGTGACACCAGGGGGCCTAAAATGCCCAGGGATGGATTGTTACAGCACAGGGACCAATAGAAACAAGGAACCATTATGACACCATGGAGGCCAAGAATCAAATGATTCATTGTGACATCAAGTGGCCTAAAATGGCATGGAATGCATTGTGACACCACAGAGGTTAAGAGAAGCAAGGAACCATTCTTACCCAATGGAGGCTAACAATCTAATGGTCCCTTGTGACACCAATGGGCCTAAAAGGGCCAGGGATGAATTGTGAAAGCATGGGGCCCAATTAAAACCTGGTACAATTATGCCACCATGGAGGCCAAAAATGAAATGATTCATTGTGACATCAAGTGGCCTAAAAGGGCATGGGATGCATTGTGACACCACAGGGGTTAAGAGAAGCAAGGAACCATTGTGACCCAATGCAGGCTAACAATCTAATGATCCCTTGTGGCACCAAGGGGTATAAAAATGGCCAGGGATGAATTGTAACAGCACGGGGACCAATAGAAGCAAGGATCTATTATGTCACCATGGAGGCCAAGAATGAAATGATTCATTGTGACATCAAGTGGCCTAAAAGGGCATGGGATGCATTGTGACACCACAGAGGTTAAGAGAAGCAAGGAACCATTATGACCCTATGCAGGCTAACAATCTAATGATCCCTTGTGACACCAGGGGGCCTAAAATGCCCAGGGATGGATTGTTACAGCACAGGGACCAATAGAAGCAAGGATCTATTATGCCACCATGGAGGCCAAGAATCAAATGATTCATTGTGACATCAAGTGGCCTAAAAGGGCATGGGATGCATTGTGACACCACAGAGGTTAAGAGAAGCAAGGAACCATTATGACCCAATGCAGGCTAACAATCTAATGATCCCTTGTGGCACCAGGGGGTATAAAAAGGGCCAGGGATGAATTGTAACAGCACGGGGACCAATAGAAGCAAGGACCTATTATGTCACCAAGGAGGCCAAGAATCAAATGATTCATTGTGACATCAAGTGGCCTAAAAGGGCATGGGATGCATTGTGACACCACAGGGGTTAAGAGAAGCAAGGATCCATTGTGACCCAATGGAGGCTAATAATCCCAGGATCCCATTTGACACCAGGGGGCGTAAAAGGGCCAGGGATGAATTGTGACAGCATGGGGACCAATAGAAACAAGGAACCATTATGACACCATGGAGGCCAAGAATCAAATGATTCATTGTGACATCAAGTGGCCTAAAAGGGCATGGGATGCATTGTGACACCACAGGGGTTAAGAGAAGCAAGGAACCATTGCGACCCAAGACAGGCTAACAATCTTAGAATCCATTTTGACACCAGGGGGCGCAAAAGTACCACGGATGAACTGTGACAGCATGGGGACCTATAGAAGCAAGGAACCATTATGACACCATGAAGGCCAAGAATCAAATGGTTCATTGTAAGACCAAGTGGCCTAAAAGGGCTTGGAATGCATTGTGACACCACAGAGGTTAAGAGAAGCAAGGAACCATTGTGACCCAATGCAGGCTAACAATCTAATGATCCCTTGTGACACCAGGGGGCCTAAGATGGCCAGGGATGAATTGTTACAGCACGGGGACCAATAGAAGCAAGGATCTATTATGTCACCATGGAGGCCAAGAATCAAATGATTCATTGACATCAAGTGGCCTAAAAGAGCATGGGACGCATTGTGACACCACAGGGGTTAAGAGAAGCAAGGATCCATTGTGACCCAATGGAGGCTAATAATCCCAGGATCCCATTTGACACCAGGGGGCGTAAAAGGGCCAGGGATGAATTGTGACAGCATGGGGACAATTAAAACCTGGTACAATTATGCCACCATGGAGGCCAAAAATGAAATGATTCATTGTGACATCAAGTGGCCTAAAAGGGCATGGGATGCATTGTGACACCACAGGGGTTAAGAGAAGCAAGGATCCATTGTGACCCAAGGCAGGCTAACAATCTTAGAATCCCTTTTGACACCAGGGGGTGCAAAAGGACCACGGATGAATTGTGACAGCATGGGGCCCAATAGAAACAAGGAACTATTATGACACCATGGAGGCCAAGAATCAAATGATTCATTGTGACATCAAGTGGCCTAAAATGGCATGGAATGCATTGTGACACCACAGAGGTTAAGAGAAGCAAGGAACCATTGTGACCCAATGGAGGCTAACAATCTAATGGTCCCTTGTGACACCAATGGGCCTAAAAGGGCCAGGGATGAATTGTGAAAGCATGGGGCCCAATTAAAACCTGGTACAATTATGCCACCATGGAGGCCAAAAATCAAATGATTCATTGTGACATCAAGTGGCCTAAAAGGGCATGGGATGCATTGTGACACCACAGGGGTTAAGAGAAGCAAGGAACCATTGTGACCCAATGCAGGCTAACAATCTAATGATCCATTGTGACACCAGGGGTGGCAATAGGGCCAGGGATGAATTGTGAAAGCATGGGGCACAATAAAAACATGGAAATATTATGACACAATAGAGACCAAGACTCAAATGATTCATTGTAACACCAAGTGGCCTAAAAGGTCATGGGATGCATTTTGACACCACAGGGGCTAAGAGAAGCAAGGAACCATTGTGACCCAATGCAGGCTAACAATCTAATGATCCCTTGTGACACCAGGGGGCCTAAAATGGCCAGGGATGGATTGTTACAGCACGGGGACCAATAGAAGCAAGGGTCTATTATGTCACCATGGAGGCCAAGACTCAAATGATTCATTGTAACACCAAGTGGCCTAAAAGGTCATGGGATGCATTGTGACACCACAGGGGTTAAGAGAAGCAAGGATCCATTGTGACCCAATGGAGGCTAATAATCCCAGGATCCCATTTGACACCAGGGGGCGTAAAAGGGCCAGGGATGAATTGTGAAAGCATGGGGACCTATAGAAACAAGGAACCATTATGACACCATGGAGGCCAAGAATCAAATGATTCATTGTGACATCAAGTGGCCTAAAATGGCATGGAATGCATTGTGACACCACAGAGGTTAAGAGAAGCAAGGAACCATTGTGACCCAATGCTGGCTAACAATCTAATGATCCCTTGTGACACCAGGGGGCCTAAAATGGCCAGGGATGGATTGTTAGAGCACGGGGACCAATAGAAGCAAGGATCTATTATGCCACCATGGAGGCCGAGAATCAAATGATTCATTGTGATATCAAGTGGCCTAAAAGGGCATCTGATGCATTGTGACACCACAGATGTTAAGAGAAGCTAGGAACCATTATGACCCAATGCAGGCTAACAATCTAATGATCCCTTGTGGCACCACGGGGTATAAAAATGGCCAGGGATGAATTGTAACAGCACGGGGACCAATAGAAACAAGGAACCATTATGTCACCATGGAGGCCAAGAATCAAATGATTCATTGTGACATCAAGTGGCCTAAAAGGGCATGGGATGCATTGTGACACCACAGAGGGTAAGAGAAGCAAGGAACCATTATGACCCAATGCAGGCTAACAATCTAATGATCCCTTGTGGCACCAGGGGGTATAAAAAGGGCCAGAGATGAATTGTAACAGCACGGGGACCAATAGAAGCAAGGATCTATTATGTCACCATGGAGGCCAAGAATCAAATGATTCATTGTGACATCAAGTGGCCTAAAATGGCATGGGATGCATTGTGACACCACAGGGGTTAAGAGAAGCAAGGATCCATTGTGACCCAATCGAGGCTAATAATCCCAGGATCCCATTTGACACCAGGGGTCGTAAAAGGGCCAGGGATGAATTGTGACAGCATGGGGACCAATAGAAACAAGGAACCATTATGACACCATGGAGGCCAAGAATCAAATGATTCATTGTGACATCAAGTGGCCTAAAAGGGCATGGAATGCATTGTGACACCACAGAGGTTCAGAGAAGCAAGGAACCATTGTGACCCAATGGAGGCTAACAATCCAATGGTCCCTTGTGACACCAATGGGCCTAAAAGTGCCAGGGATGAATTGTGAAAGCATGGGGCCCAATTAAAACCTGGTACAATTATGCCACCATGGAGGCCAAAAATCAAATGATTCATTGTGACATCAAGTGGCCTAAAAGGGCATGGGATGCATTGTGACACCACAGGGGTTAAGAGAAGCAAGGAACCATTGTGACCCAATGGAGGCTAATAATCCCAGGATCCCATTTGACACCAGGGGGCGTAAAAGGGCCAGGGATGAATTGTGACAGCATGGGGACCAATAGAAACAAGGAACCATTATGACACCATGGAGGCCAAGAATCAAATGGTTCATTGTAAGACCAAGTGGCCTAAAAGGGCTTGGAATGCATTGTGACACCACAGAGGTTAAGAGAAGCAAGGAACCATTGTGACACAATGCAGGCTAACAATCTAATGATCCCTTGTGGCACCAGGGGGTATAAAAAGGGCCAGGGATGAATTGTTACATCACGGGGACCAATAGAAGCAAGGATCTATTATGTCACCATGGAGGCCAAGAATCAAATGATTCATTGTGACATCAAGTGGCCTAAAAGGGCATGGGATGCATTGTGACACCACAGGGGTTAAGAGAAGCAAGGATCCATTGTGACCCAATGGAGACTAATAATCCCAGGATCCCATTTGACACCAGGGGTCGTAAAAGGGCCAGGGATGAATTGTGACAGCATGGGGCCCAATAGAAACAAGGAACCATTATGACACCATGGAGGCCAAGAATCAAATGATTCATTGTGACATCAAGTGGCCTAAAATGGCATGGAATGCATTGTGACACCACAGAGGTTAAGAGAAGCAAGGAACCATTGTTACCCAATGGAGGCTAACAATCTAATGGTCCCTTGTGACACCAATGGGCCTAAAAGGGCCAGGAATGCATTGTGAAAGCATGCCGCCCAAATAAAACCTGGTACAATTATGCCACCAAGGAGGCCAAAAATCAAATGATCCATTGTGACATCAAGTGGCCTAAAAGGGCATGGGATGCATTGTGACACCACAGGGGTTAAGAGAAGCAAGGAACCATTGTGACCCAATGGAGGCTAATAATCCCAGGATCCCATTTGACACCAGGGGGCGTAAAAGGGCCAGGGATGAATTGTGACAGAATGGGGACCAATAGAAACAAGGAACCATTATGACACCATGAAGGCCGAGAATCAAATGGTTCATTGTAAGACCAAGTGGCCTAAAAGGTCTTGGAATGCATTGTGACACCACAGAGGTTAAGAGAAGCAAGGAACCATTATGACCCAATGCAGGCTAACAATCTAATGATCCATTGTGAACACCAGGGGTTGTAATAGGGCCAGGGATGAATTGTGAAAGCATGGGGCACAATAAAAACATGGAAATATTATGACACCATAGAGGCCAAGAATCAAATGATTCATTGTAACACCAAGTGGCCTAAAAGGGCATGGGATGCATTGTGACACCACAGGGGTTAAGAGAAGCAAGGATCCATTGTGACCCAATGCAGGCTAACAACCTAAGAATCCCTTTTGACACCAGGGGGCGCAAAAGGACCACGGATGAACTGTGACAGCATGGGGCACAATAAAAACATGGAAATATTATGTCACCATGGAGGCCAAGAATCAAATGATTCATTGTGACATCAAGTGGCGTAAAAGGGCATGGGATGAATTGTGACACCACAGGGGTTAAGAGAAGCAAGGAACCATTGTGACCCAATGCAGGCTAAATCTAATGATCCCTTGTGGCACCAGGTGCTATAAAAAGGGCCAGGGATGAATTGTTACAGCACGGGGACCAATAGAAGCAAGGATCTATTATGTCACCATGGAGGCCAAGAATCAAATGATTCATTGTGACATCAAGTGGCCTAAAATGGCATGGGATGCATTGTGACACCACAGGGGTTAAGAGAAGCAAGGATCCATTGTGACCCAATGGAGGCTAATAATCCCAGGATCCCATTTGACACCAGGGGTCGTAAAAGGGCCAGGGATGAATTGTGACAGCATGGGGTCCAATAGAAACAAGGAACCATTATGACACCATGGAGGCCAAGAATCAAATGATTCATTGTGACATCAAGTGGCCTAAAAGGGCATGGAATGCATTGTGACACCACAGAGGTTAAGAGAAGCAAGGAACCATTGTGACCCAATGGAGGCTAACAATCTAATGGTCCCTTGTGACACCAATTAGCCTAAAAGGGCCAGGGATGAATTGTGAAAGCATGGGGACAATTAAAACCTGGTACAATTATGCCACCATGGAGGCCAAAAATGAAATGATTCATTGTGACATCAAGTGGCCTAAAAGGGCATGGGATGCATTGTGACACCACAGGGGTTAAGAGAAGCAAGGATCCATTGTGAGCCAAGGCATGCTAACAATCTTAGAATCCCTTTTGACACCAGGGGGTGCAAAAGGACCACGGATGAATTGTGACAGCATGGGGCCCAATAGAAACCAGGAACCATTATGACACCACGGAGGCCAAGAATCAAATGATTCATTGTGACATCAAGTGGCCTAAAAGGGCATGGGATGCATTGTGACACCACAGGGGTTAAGAGAAGCAAGGATCCATTGTGACCCAATGGAGACTAATAATCCCAGGATCCCATTTGACACCAGGGGGCGAAAAAGGGCCAGGGATGAATTGTGACAGCATGGGGCCCAATAGAAACAAGGAACCATTATGACACCATGGAGGCCAAGAATCAAATGATTCATTGTGACATCAAGTGGCCTAAAAGTGCATGGAATGCATTGTGACACCACAGAGGTTAAGAGAAGCAAGGAACCATTGTTACCCAATGGAGGCTAACAATCTAATGGTCCCTTGTGACACCAATGGGCCTAAAAGGGCCAGGGATGAATTGTGAAAGCATGGGGACAATTAAAACCTGGTACAATTATGCCACCATGGAGGCCAAAAATCAAATGATTCATTGTGACATCAAGTGGCCTAAAACGGCATGGGATGCATTGTGACACCACAGGGGTTCAGAGAAGCAAGGATCCATTGTGACCCAATGGAGGCTAATAATCCCAGGATCCCATTTGACACCAGGGGGCGTAAAAGGGCCAGGGATGAATTGTGACAACATGGGGACCAATAGAAACAAGGAACCATTATGACACCATGAAGGCCAAGAATCAAATGGTTCATTGTAAGACCATGTGGCCTAAAAGGGCTTGGAATGCATTGTGACACCACAGGGGTTAAGAGAAGCAAGGAACCATTGTGACCCAATGAAGGTTAACAATCTAATGATCCCTTGTGGCACCAGGGGTTGTAATAGGGCCAGGGATGAATTGTGAAAGCATGGGGCACAATAAAAACATGGAAATATTATGACACCATGGAGGCCAAGAATCAAATGATTCATTGTAACGCCAAGTGGCCTAAAAGGGCATGGGATGCATTGTGACACCACAGGGGTTAAGAGAAGCAAGGATCCATTGTGACCCAATCGAGACTAATAATCCCAGGATCCCATTTGGCACCAGGGGGCGTAAAAGGGCCAGGGATGAATTGTGACAGCATGGGGACCAATAGAAACAAGGAACCATTAGAACACCATGAAGGCCAAGATTCAAATGGTTCATTGTAAGACCAAGTGGCCTAAAAGGGCTAGGAATGCATTGTGACACCACAGAGGTTAAGAGAAGCAAGGAACCATTGTGACCCAATGCAGGCTAACAATCTAATGATCCCTTGTGGCACCAGGGGGTATAAAAAGGGCCAGGGATGAATTGTTACAGCACGGGGACCAATAGAAACAAGGATCTATTATGTCACCATGGAGGCCAAGAATCAAATGATTCATTGTGACATCAAGTGGCCTAAAAGGGCATGGGATGCATTGTGACACCACAGAGGTTAAGAGAAGCAAGGAACCATTGTGACCCAATGCAGGCTAACAATCTAATGATCCCTTGTGACACCAGGGGGCCTAAAATGACCAGGGATGGATTGTTACAGCACGGGGACCAATAGAAGCAAGGACCTATTATGCCACCATGGACGCCAAGAATCAAATGATTCATTGTGACATCAAGTGGCCTAAAAGTGCATGGGATGCATTGTGACACCACAGGGGTTAAGAGAAGCAAGGATCCATTGTGACCCAATGGAGGCTAATAATCCCAGGATCCCATTTGGCACCAGGGGGCGTAAAAGGGCCAGGGATGAATTGTGACAGCATGGAGACCAATAGAAACAAGGAACCATTATGACACCATGGAGGCCAAGAATCAAATGGTTCATTGTAAGACCAAGTGGCCTAAAAGGGCATGGGATGCATTGTGACACCACAGAGGTTAAGAGAAGCAAGGAACCATTGTTACCCAATGGAAGCTAGCAATCTGATGGTCCCTTGTGACACCAATGGGCCTAAAAGGGCCAGGGATGAATTGTGAAAGCATGGGGCCCAATTAAAACCTGGTACATTTATGCCACCATGGAGGCCAAAAATCAAATGATTCATTGTGACATCAAGTGGCCTAAAAGGGCATGGGATGCATTGCGACACCACAGGGGTTAAGAGAAGCAAGGAACCATTGTGACCCAATGCAGGCTAACAATCTAATGATCCCTTGTGACACCAGGGGGCCTAAAATGGCCAGCGATGGATTGTTACAGAACGGGGACCAATAGAAGCAAGGATCTATTATGCCACCATGGAGGCCAAGAATCAAATGATTCATTGTGACATCAAGTGGCCTAAAAGGGCATGGGATGCATTGTGACACCACAGAGGTTAAGAGAAGCAAGGAACCATTATGACCCAATGCAGGCTAACAATCTAATGATCCCTTGTGGCACCAGGGGGTATAAAAAGGGCCAGGGATGAATTGTTACAGCACGGGGACCAATAGAAACAAGGATCTATTATGTCACCATGGAGGCCAAGAATCAAATGATTCATTGTGACATCAAGTGGCCTAAAAGGGCATGGGATGCATTGTGACACCACAGGGGTTAAGAGAAGCAAGGTTCCATTGTGACCCAATGGAGGCTAATAATCCCAGGATCCCATTTGACACCAGGGGGCGTAAAAGGGCCAGGGATGAATTGTGACAGCATGGGGACCAATAGAAACAAGGAACCATTATGACACCATGAAGGCCAAGAATCAAATGGTTCATTGTAAGACCAAGTGGCCTAAAAGGGCTTGGAATGCATTGTGACACCACAGAGGTTAAGAGAAGCAAGGAACCATTGTGACCCAATGCAGGCTAACAATCTAATGATCCCTTGTGGCACCAGGGGGTATAAAAAGGGCCAGGGATGAATTGTTACAGCACGGGGACCAATAGAAGCAAGGGTCTATTATGTCACCATGGAGGCCAAGAATCAAATGATTCATTGTGACATCAAGTGGCCTAAAAGGGCATTGGATGCATTGTGACACCACAGAGGTTAAGAGAAGCAAGGAACCATTGTGACCCAATGCTTGCTAAAAATCTAATGATCCCTTGTGACACCAGGGGGCCTAAAATGGCCAGGGATGGATTGTAACAGCACGGGGACCAATGGAAGCAAGGATCTATTATGCCACCATGGACGCCAAGAATCAAATGATTCATTGTGACATCAAGTGGCCTAAAAGGGCATGGGATGCATTGTGACACCACAGAGGTTAAGAGAAGCAAGGATCCATTGTGACCCAATGGAGGCTAATAATCCCAGGATCCCATTTGACACCAGGGGTCGTAAAAGGGCCAGGGATGAATTGTGACAGCATGGGGCTCAATAGAAACAAGGAACCATTATGACACCATGGAGGCCAAGAATCAAATGATTCATTGTGACATCAAGTGGCCTAAAATGGCATGGGATGCATTGTGACACCACAGAGGTTAAGAGAAGCAAGGAACCATTGTGACCCAATGGAGGCTAATAATCCCAGGATCCCATTTTTCACCAGGGGGCGTAAAAGGTCCAGGGATGAATTGTGACAGCATGGGGACCAATAGAAACAAGGAACCATTATGACACCATGGAGGCCAAGAATCAAATGATTCATTGTGACATCAAGTGGCCTAAAATGGCATGGAATGCATCGTGACACCACAGAGGTTAAGACAAGTAAGGAACCATTGTTACCCAATGGAGGCTAACAATCTAATGGTCCCTTGTGACACCAATGGGCCTAAAAGGGCCAGGGATGAATTGTGAAAGCATGGGGCCCAATTAAAACCTGGTACAATTATGCCACCATGGAGGCCAAAAATCAAATGATTCATTGTGACATCAAGTGGCCTAAAAGGGCATGGGATGCATTGTGACACCACAGGGGTTAAGAGAAGCAAGGAACCATTGTGACCCAATGCAGGCTAACAATCTAATGATCCCTTGTGACACCAGGGGGCCTAAAATGGCCAGGGATGGATTGTTACAGCACGGGGACCAATAGAAGCAAGGATCTATTATGCCACCATGGAGGCCAAGAATCAAATGATTCATTGTGACATCAAGTGGCCTAAAATGGCATGGGATGCATTGTGACACCACAGGGGTTAAGAGAAGCAAGGATCCATTGTGACCCAATGGAGGCTAATAATCCCAGGATCCCATTTGGCACCAGGGGGCGTAAAAGGGCCAGGGATGAATTGTGACAGCATGGGGACCAATAGAAACAAGGAACCATTATGACACCATGGAGGCCAAGAATCAAATGATTCATTGTGACATCAAGTGGCCTAAAATGGCATGGAATGCATCGTGACACCACAGAGGTTAAGACAAGCAAGGAACCATTGTTACCCAATGGAGGCTAACAATCTAATGGTCCCTTGTGACACCAATGGGCCTAAAAGGGCCAGGGATGAATTGTGAAAGCATGGGGCCCAATTAAAACCTGGTACATTTATGCCACCATGGAGGCCAAAAATCAAATTATTCATTGTGACATCAAGTGGCCTAAAAGGGCATGGGATGCATTGCGACACCACAGGGGTTAAGAGAAGCAAGGAATCATTGTGACCCAATGCAGGCTAACAATCTAATGATCCCTTGTGACACCAGGGGGCCTAAAATGGCCAGCGATGGATTGTTACAGAACGGGGACCAATAGAAGCAAGGATCTATTATGCCACCATGGAGGCCAAGAATCAAATGATTCATTGTGACATCAAGTGGCCTAAAAGGGCATGGGATGCATTGTGACACCACAGAGGTTAAGAGAAGCAAGGAACCATTATGACCCAATGCAGGCTAACAATCTAATGATCCCTTGTGGCACCAGGGGGTATAAAAAGGGCCAGGGATGAATTGTGACAGCATGGGGACCAATAGAAACAAGGAACCATTATGACACCATGAAGGCCAAGAATCAAATGGTTCATTGTAAGACCAAGTGGCCTAAAAGGGCTTGGAATGCATTGTGACACCACAGAGGTTAAGAGAAGCAAGGAACCATTGTGACCCAATGCAGGCTAACAATCTAATGATCCCTTGTGGCACCAGGGGGTATAAAAAGGGCCAGGGATGAATTGTTACAGCACGGGGACCAATAGAAGCAAGGGTCTATTATGTCACCATGGAGGCCAAGAATCAAATGATTCATTGTGACATCAAGTGGCCTAAAAGGGCATGGGATGCATTGTGACACCACAGAGGTTAAGAGAAGCAAGGAACCATTGTGACCCAATGCTTGCTAAAAATCTAATGATCCCTTGTGACACCAGGGGGCCTAAAATGGCCAGGGATGGATTGTAACAGCACGGGGACCAATGGAAGCAAGGATCTATTATGCCACCATGGACGCCAAGAATCAAATGATTCATTGTGACATCAAGTGGCCTAAAAGGGCATGGGATGCATTGTGACACCACAGAGGTTAAGAGAAGCAAGGATCCATTGTGACCCAATGGAGGCTAATAATCCCAGGATCCCATTTGACACCAGGGGTCGTAAAAGGGCCAGGGATGAATTGTGACAGCATGGGGCTCAATAGAAACAAGGAACCATTATGACACCATGGAGGCCAAGAATCAAATGATTCATTGTGACATCAAGTGGCCTAAAATGGCATGGGATGCATTGTGACACCACAGAGGTTAAGAGAAGCAAGGAACCATTGTGACCCAATGGAGGCTAATAATCCCAGGATCCCATTTGTCACCAGGGGGCGTAAAAGGTCCAGGGATGAATTGTGACAGCATGGGGACCAATAGAAACAAGGAACCATTATGACACCATGGAGGCCAAGAATCAAATGATTCATTGTGACATCAAGTGGCCTAAAATGGCATGGAATGCATCGTGACACCACAGAGGTTAAGAGAAGCAAGGAACCATTGTGACCCAATGCAGGCTAACAATCTAATGGTCCCTTGTGACACCAATGGGCCTAAAAGGGCCAGGGATGAATTGTGAAAGCATGGGGCCCAATTAAAACCTGGTAAAATTATGCCACCATGGAGGCCAAAAATCAAATGATTCATTGTGACATCAAGTGGCCTAAAAGGGCATGGGATGCATTGTGACACCACAGGGGTTAAGAGAAGCAAGGAACCATTGTGACCCAATGCAGGCTAACAATCTAATGATCCCTTGTGACACCAGGGGGCCTAAAATGGCCAGGGATGGATTGTTACAGCACGGGGACCAATAGAAGCAAGGATCTATTATGCCACCATGGAGGCCAAGAATCAAATGATTCATTGTGACATCAAGTGGCCTAAAATGGCATGGGATGCATTGTGACACCACAGGGGTTAAGAGAAGCAAGGATCCATTGTGACCCAATGGAGGCTAATAATCCCAGGATCCCATTTGGCACCAGGGGGCGTAAAAGGGCCAGGGATGAATTGTGACAGCATGGGGACCAATAGAAACAAGGAACCATTATGACACCATGGAGGCCAAGAATCAAATGATTCATTGTGACATCAAGTGGCCTAAAATGGCATGGAATGCATCGTGACACCACAGAGGTTAAGACAAGCAAGGAACCATTGTTACCCAATGGAGGCTAACAATCTAATGGTCCCTTGTGACACCAATGGGCCTAAAAGGGCCAGGGATGAATTGTGAAAGCATGGGGCCCAATTAAAACCTGGTACAATTATGCCACCATGGAGGCCAAAAATCAAATTATTCATTGTGATATCAAGTGGCCTAAAAGGGCATGGGATGCATTGTGACACCACAGGGGTTAAGAGAAGCAAGGAACCATTGTGACCCAATGCAGGCTAACAATCTAATGATCCCTTGTGGCACCAGGGGGTATAAAAAGGGCCAGGGATGGATTGTTACAGCATGGGGACCAATAGAAACAAGGAACCATTATGACACCATGAAGGCCAAGAATCAAATGGTTCATTGTAAGACCAAGTGGCCTAAAAGGGCTTGGAATGCATTGTGACACCACAGAGGTTAAGAGAAGCAAGGAACCATTGTGACCCAATGCAGGCTAACAATCTAATGATCCCTTGTGGCACCAGGGGGTATAAAAAGGGCCAGGGATGAATTGTTACAGCACGGTGACCAATAGAAGCAAGGGTCTATTATGTCACCATGGAGGCCAAGAATCAAATGATTCATTGTGACATCAAGTGGCCTAAAAGGGCATGGGATGCATTGTGACACCACAGAGGTTAAGAGAAGCAAGGAACCATTGTGACCCAATGCTTGCTAAAAATCTAATGATCCCTTGTGACACCAGGGGGCCTAAAATGGCCAGGGATGGATTGTAACAGCACGGGGACCAATGGAAGCAAGGATCTATTATGCCACCATGGACGCCAAGAATCAAATGATTCATTGTGACATCAAGTGGCCTAAAAGGGCATGGGATGCATTGTGACACCACAGAGGTTAAGAGAAGCAAGGATCCATTGTGACCCAATGGAGGCTAATAATCCCAGGATCCCATTTGACACCAGGGGTCGTAAAAGGGCCAGGGATGAATTGTGACAGCATGGGGCTCAATAGAAACAAGGAACCATTATGACACCATGGAGGCCAAGAATCAAATGATTCATTGTGACATCAAGTGGCCTAAAATGGCATGGGATGCATTGTGACACCACAGAGGTTAAGAGAAGCAAGGAACCATTGTGACCCAATGGAGGCTAATAATCCCAGGATCCCATTTGTCACCAGGGGGCGTAAAAGGTCCAGGGATGAATTGTGACAGCATGGGGACCAATAGAAACAAGGAACCATTATGACACCATGGAGGCCAAGAATCAAATGATTCATTGTGACATCAAGTGGCCTAAAATGGCATGGAATGCATCGTGACACCACAGAGGTTAAGAGAAGCAAGGAACCATTGTGACCCAATGCAGGCTAACAATCTAATGGTCCCTTGTGACACCAATGGGCCTAAAAGGGCCAGGGATGAATTGTGAAAGCATGGGGCCCAATTAAAACCTGGTACAATTATGCCACCATGGAGGCCAAAAATCAAATGATTCATTGTGACATCAAGTGGCCTAAAAGGGCATGGGATGCATTGTGACACCACAGGGGTTAAGAGAAGCAAGGAACCATTGTGACCCAATGCAGGCTAACAATCTAATGATCCCTTGTGACACCAGGGGGCCTAAAATGGCCAGGGATGGATTGTTACAGCACGGGGACCAATAGAAGCAAGGATCTATTATGCCACCATGGAGGCCAAGAATCAAATGATTCATTGTGACATCAAGTGGCCTAAAATGGCATGGGATGCATTGTGACACCACAGGGGTTAAGAGAAGCAAGGATCCATTGTGACCCAATGGAGGCTAATAATCCCAGGATCCCATTTGGCACCAGGGGGCGTAAAAGGGCCAGGGATGAATTGTGACAGCATGGGGACCAATAGAAACAAGGAACCATTATGACACCATGGAGGCCAAGAATCAAATGATTCATTGTGACATCAAGTGGCCTAAAATGGCATGGAATGCATCGTGACACCACAGAGGTTAAGACAAGCAAGGAACCATTGTTACCCAATGGAGGCTAACAATCTAATGGTCCCTTGTGACACCAATGGGCCTAAAAGGGCCAGGGATGAATTGTGAAAGCATGGGGCCCAATTAAAACCTGGTACAATTATGCCACCATGGAGGCCAAAAATCAAATTATTCATTGTGATATCAAGTGGCCTAAAAGGGCATGGGATGCATTGTGACACCACAGGGGTTAAGAGAAGCAAGGAACCATTGTGACCCAATGCAGGCTAACAATCTAATGATCCCTTGTGACACCAGGGGGCCTAAAATGGCAAGGGATGGATTGTTACAGCACGGGGACCAATAGAAGCAAGGATCTATTTTGCCACCATGGAGGCCAAGAATCAAATGATTCATTGTGACATCAAGTGGCCTAAAAGGGCATGGGATGCATTGTGACACCACAGGGGTTAAGAGAAGCAAGGATCCATTGTGATCCAATGGAGGCTAATAATCCCAGGATCCCATTTGTCACCAGGGGGCGTAAAAGGGCCAGGGATGAATTGTGACAGCATGGGGACCAATAGAAACAAGGAACCATTATGACACCATGGAGGCCAAGAATCAAATGATTCATTGTGACATCAAGTGGCCTAAAATGGCATGGAATGCATCGTGACACCACAGAGGTTAAGACAAGCAGGGAACCATTGTTACCCAATGGAGGCTAACAATCTAATGGTCCCTTGTGACACCAATGGGCCTAAAAGGGCCAGGGATGAATTGTGAAAGCATGGGGCCCAATTAAAACCTGGTAAAATTATGCCACCATGGAGGCCAAAATTCAAATGATTCATTGTGACATCAAGTGGCCTAAAAGGGCATGGGATGCATTGTGACACCACAGGGGTTAAGAGAAGCAAGGAACCATTGTGACCCAATGCTTGGTAAAAATCTAATGATCCCTTGTGACACCAGGGGGCCTAAAATGGCCAGGGATGGATTGTTACAGCACGGGGACCAATAGAAGCAAGGATCTATTATGCCACCATGGAGGCCAAGAATCAAATGATTCATTGTGACAACAAGTGGCCTAAAAGGGCATGGGATGCATTGTGACACCACAGGGGTTAAGAGAAGCAAGGATCCATTGTGACCCAATGGAGGCTAATAATCCCAGGATCCCATTTGACTCCAGGGGGCGTAAAAGGGCCAGGGATGAATTGTGACAGCATGGGGCCCAATAGAAACAAGGAGCCATTATGACACCATGGAGGCCAAGAATCAAATGATTCATTGTGACATCAAGTGGCCTAAAATGGCATGGAATGCATTGTGACACCACAGAGGTTAAGAGAAGCAAGGAACCATTGTTACCCAATGGAGGCTAACAATCTAATGGTCCCTTGTGACACCAATGGGCCTAAAAGGGCCAGGGATGAATTGTGAAAGCATGGGGCCCAATTAAAACCTGGTACATTTATGCCACCATGGAGGCCAAAAATCAAATTATTCATTGTGACATCAAGTGGCCTAAAAGGGCATGGGATGCATTGCGACACCACAGGGGTTAAGAGAAGCAAGGAACCATTGTGACCCAATGCAGGCTAACAATCTAATGATCCCTTGTGACACCAGGGGGCGTAAAATGGCCAGCGATGGATTGTTACAGAACGGGGACCAATAGAAGCAAGGATCTATTATGCCACCATGGAGGCCAAGAATCAAATGATTCATTGTGACATCAAGTGGCCTAAAAGGGCATGGGATGCATTGTGACACCACAGAGGTTAAGAGAAGCAAGGAACCATTATGACCCAATGCAGGCTAACAATCTAATGATCCCTTGTGGCACCAGGGGGTATAAAAAGGGCCAGGGATGAATTGTTACAGCACGGGGACCAATAGAAACAAGGATCTATTATGTCACCATGGAGGCCAAGAATCAAATGATTCATTGTGACATCAAGTGGCCTAAAAGGGCATGGGATGCATTGTGACACCACAGAGGTTAAGAGAAGCAAGGATCCATTGTGACCCAATGGAGGCTAATAATCCCAGGATCCCATTTGACACCAGGGGTCGTAAAAGGGCCAGGGATGAATTGTGACAGCATGGGGCTCAATAGAAACAAGGAACCATTATGACACCATGGAGGCCAAGAATCAAATGATTCATTGTGACATCAAGTGGCCTAAAATGGCATGGGATGCATTGTGACACCACAGAGGTTAAGAGAAGCAAGGAACCATTGTGACCCAATGGAGGCTAATAATCCCAGGATCCCATTTGTCACCAGGGGGCGTAAAAGGTCCAGGGATGAATTGTGACAGCATGGGGCCCAATAGAAACAAGGAACCATTATGACACCATGAAGGCCAAGAATCAAATGGTTCATTGTAAGACCAAGTGGCCTAAAAGGGCTTGGAATGCATTGTGACACCACAGAGGTTAAGAGAAGCAAGGAACCATTGTGACCCAATGCAGGCTAACAATCTAATGATCCCTTGTGGCACCAGGGGGTATAAAAAGGGCCAGGGATGAATTGTTACAGCACGGGGACCAATAGAAGCAAGGGTCTATTATGTCACCATGGAGGCCAAGAATCAAATGATTCATTGTGACATCAAGTGGCCTAAAAGGGCATGGGATGCATTGTGACACCACAGAGGTTAAGAGAAGCAAGGAACCATTGTGACCCAATGCTTGCTAAAAATCTAATGATCCCTTGTGACACCAGGGGGCCTAAAATGGCCAGGGATGGATTGTAACAGCACGGGGACCAATGGAAGCAAGGATCTATTATGCCACCATGGACGCCAAGAATCAAATGATTCATTGTGACATCAAGTGGCCTAAAAGGGCATGGGATGCATTGTGACACCACAGAGGTTAAGAGAAGCAAGGATCCATTGTGACCCAATGGAGGCTAATAATCCCAGGATCCCATTTGACACCAGGGGTCGTAAAAGGGCCAGGGATGAATTGTGACAGCATGGGGCTCAATAGAAACAAGGAACCATTATGACACCATGGAGGCCAAGAATCAAATGATTCATTGTGACATCAAGTGGCCTAAAATGGCATGGGATGCATTGTGACACCACAGAGGTTAAGAGAAGCAAGGAACCATTGTGACCCAATGGAGGCTAATAATCCCAGGATCCCATTTGTCACCAGGGGGCGTAAAAGGTCCAGGGATGAATTGTGACAGCATGGGGACCAATAGAAACAAGGAACCATTATGACACCATGGAGGCCAAGAATCAAATGATTCATTGTGACATCAAGTGGCCTAAAATGGCATGGAATGCATTGTGACACCACAGAGGTTAAGAGAAGCAAGGAACCATTGTTACCCAATGGAGGCTAACAATCTAATGGTCCCTTGTGACACCAATGGGCCTAAAAGGGCCAGGGATGAATTGTGAAAGCATGGGGCCCAATTAAAACCTGGTAAAATTATGCCACCATGGAGGCCAAAAATCAAATGATTCATTGTGACATCAAGTGGCCTAAAAGGGCATGGGATGCATTGTGACACCACAGGGGTTAAGAGAAGCAAGGAACCATTGTGACCCAATGCAGGCTAACAATCTAATGATCCCTTGTGACACCAGGGGGCCTAAAATGGCCAGGGATGGATTGTTACAGCACGGGGACCAATAGAAGCAAGGATCTATTATGCCACCATGGAGGCCAAGAATCAAATGATTCATTGTGACATCAAGTGGCCTAAAATGGCATGGGATGCATTGTGACACCACAGGGGTTAAGAGAAGCAAGGATCCATTGTGACCCAATGGAGGCTAATAATCCCAGGATCCCATTTGGCACCAGGGGGCGTAAAAGGGCCAGGGATGAATTGTGGCAGCATGGGGACCAATAGAAACAAGGAACCATTATGACACCATGGAGGCCAACAATCAAATGATTCATTGTGACATCAAGTGGCCTAAAATGGCATGGAATGCATCGTGACACCACAGAGGTTAAGACAAGCAAGGAACCATTGTTACCCAATGGAGGCTAACAATCTAATGGTCCCTTGTGACACCAATGGGCCTAAAAGGGCCAGGGATGAATTGTGAAAGCATGGGGCCCAATTAAAACCTGGTACAATTATGCCACCATGGAGGCCAAAAATCAAATTATTCATTGTGATAACAAGTGGCCTAAAAGGGCATGGGATGCATTGTGACACCACAGGGGTTAAGAGAAGCAAGGAACCATTGTGACCCAATGCAGGCTAACAATCTAATGATCCCTTGTGACACCAGGGGGCCTAAAATGGCCAGGGATGGATTGTTACAGCACGGGGACCAATAGAAGCAAGGATCTATTTTGCCACCATGGAGGCCAAGAATCAAATGATTCATTGTGACATCAAGTGGCCTAAAAGGGCATGGGATGCATTGTGACACCACAGGGGTTAAGAGAAGCAAGGATCCATTGTGACCCAATGGAGGCTAATAATCCCAGGATCCCATTTGACACCAGGGGGCGTAAAAGGGCCAGGGATGAATTGTGACAGCATGGGGACCAATAGAAACAAGGAACCATTATGACACCATGGAGGCCAAGAATCAAATGATTCATTGTGACATCAAGTGGCCTAAAATGGCATGGAATGCATCGTGACACCACAGAGGTTAAGACAAGCAAGGAACCATTGTTACCCAATGGAGGCTAACAATCTAATGGTCCCTTGTGACACCAATGGGCCTAAAAGGGCCAGGGATGAATTGTGAAAGCATGGGGCCCAATTAAAACCTGGTAAAATTATGCCACCATGGAGGCCAAAAATCAAATGATTCATTGTGACATCAAGTGGCCTAAAAGGGCATGGGATGCATTGTGACACCACAGGGGTTAAGAGAAGCAAGGAACCATTGTGACCCAATGCTTGGTAAAAATCTAATGATCCCTTGTGACACCAGGGGGCCTAAAATGGCCAGGGATGGATTGTTACAGCACGGGGACCAATAGAAGCAAGGATCTATTATGCCACCATGGAGGCCAAGAATCAAATGATTCATTGTGACATCAAGTGGCCTAAAAGGGCATGGGATGCATTGTGACACCACAGGGGTTAAGAGAAGCAAGGATCCATTGTGACCCAATGGAGGCTAATAATCCCAGGATCCCATTTGACACCAGGGGGCGTAAAAGGGCCAGGGATGAATTGTGACAGCATGGGGCCCAATAGAAACAAGGAACCATTATGACACCATGGAGGCCAAGAATCAAATGATTCATTGTGACATCAAGTGGCCTAAAATGGCATGGAATGCATTGTGACACCACAGAGGTTAAGAGAAGCAAGGAACCATTGTTACCCAATGGAGGCTAACAATCTAATGGTCCCTTGTGACACCAATGGGCCTAAAAGGGCCAGGGATGAATTGTGAAAGCATGGGGCCCAATTAAAACCCGGTACAATTATGCCACCATGGAGGCCAAGAATCAAATGATTCATTGTGACATCAAGTGGCCTAAAAGGGCATGGGATGCATTGTGACACCACAGGGGTTAAGAGAAGCAAGGATCCATTGTGACCCAATGGAGGCTAATAATCCCAGGATCCCATTTGACACCAGGGGGCGTAAAAGGGCCAGGGATGAATTGTGACAGCATGGGGACCAATAGAAACAAGGAACCATTATGACACCATGAAGGCCAAGAATCAAATGGTTCATTGTAAGACCAAGTGGCCTAAAAGGGCTTGGAATGCATTGTGACACCACAGAGGTTAAGAGAAGCAAGGAACCATTGTGACCCAATGCAGGCTAACAATCTAATGATCCCTTGTGGCACCACGGGCTATAAAAAGGGCCAGGGATGAATTGTAACAGCACGGGGACCAATAGAAGCAAGGATCTATTATGTCACCATGGAGGCCAAGAATCAAATGATTCATTGTGACATCAAGTGGCCTAAAAGGGCATGGGATGCATTGCGACACCACAGTGGTTAAGAGAAGCAAGGGACCATTGTGACCCAATGCAGGCTAACAATCTAATGATCCCTTGTGACACCAGGGGGCCTAAAATGGCCAGGGATGGATTGTTACAGCACGGGGACCAATAGAAGCAAGGATCTATTATGCCACCATGGAGGCCAAGAATCAAATGATTCATTGTGACATCAAGTGGCCTAAAAGGGCTTGGAATGCATTGTGACACCACAGAGGTTAAGAGAAGCAAGGAACCATTGTGACCCAATGCAGGCTAACAATCTAATGATCCCTTGTGGCACCATGGGGTATAAAAAGGGCCAGGGATGAATTGTTACAGCACGGGGACCAATAGAAGCAAGGATCTATTATGTCACCATGGAGGCCAAGACTCAAATGATTCATTGTGACATCAAGTGGCCTAAAAGGGCATGGGATGCATTGTGACACCACAGGGGCTAAGAGAAGCAAGGAACCATTGTGACCCAATGCAGGCTAACAATCTAATGATCCCTTGTGACACCAGGGGGCCTAAAATGGCCAGGGATGGATTGTTACAGCACGGGGACCAATAGAAGCAAGGATCTATTTTGCCACCATGGAGGCCAAGAATCAAATGATTCATTGTGACATCAAGTGGCCTAAAAGGGCATGGGATGCATTGGGACACCACAGGGGTTAAGAGAAGCAAGGATCCATTGTGACCCAATGGAGGCTAATAATCCCAGGATCCCATTTGACACCAGGGGGCGTAAAAGGGCCAGGGATGAATTGTGACAGCATGGGGACCAATAGAAACAAGGAACCATTATGACACCATGAAGGCCAAGAATCAAATGGTTCATTGTAAGACCAAGTGGCCTAAAAGGGCTTGGAATGCATTGTGACACCACAGAGGTTAAGAGAAGCAAGGAACCATTGTGACCCAATGGAGGCTAACAATCTAATGATCCCTTGTGGCACCAGGGGGTATTAAAAGGGCCAGGGATGAATTGTTACAGCACGGGGACCAATAGAAGCAAGGGTCTATTATGTCACCATGGAGGCCAAGAATCAAATGATTCATTGTGACATCAGGTGGCCTAAAAGGGCATGGGATGCATTGTGACACCACAGAGGTTAAGAGAAGCAAGGAACCATTGTGACCCAATGCTTGCTAAAAATCTAATGATCCCTTGTGACACCAGGGGTTCTAAAATGGCCAGGGATGGATTGTAACAGCACGGGGACCAATGGAAGCAAGGATCTATTATGCCACCATGGACGCCAAGAATCAAATGATTCATTGTGACATCAAGTGGCCTAAAAGGGCATGGGATGCATTGTGACACCACAGAGGTTAAGAGAAGCAAGGAACCATTGTTACCAAATGGAGGCTAACAATCTAATGGTCCCTTGTGACACCAATGGGCCTAAAAGGGCCAGGGATGAATTGTGAAAGCATGGGGCCCAATTAAAACCTGGTACAATTATGCCACCATGGAGGCCAAAAATCAAATGATTCATTGTGACATCAAGTGGCCTAAAAGGGCATGGGATGCATTGCGACACCACAGTGGTTAAGAGAAGCAAGGGACCATTGTGACCCAATGCAGGCTAACAATCTAATGATTCCTTGTGACACCAGGGGGCCTAAAATGGCCAGGGATGGATTGTTACAGCACGGGGACCAATAGAAGCAAGGATCAATTATGCCACCATGGAGGCCAAGAATCAAATGATTCATTGTGACATCAAGTGGCCTAAAAGGGCATGGGATGCATTGTGACACCACAGAGGTTAAGAGAAGCAAGGAACCATTATGACCCAATGCAGGCTAACAATCTAATGATCCCTTGTGGCACCAGGGGGTATAAAAAGGGCCAGGGATGGATTGTAACAGCACGGGGACCAATAGAAGCAAGGATCTAATATGTCACCATGGAGGCCAAGAATCAAATGATTCATTGTGACATCATGTGGCCTAAAAGGGCATGGGATGCATTGTGACACCACAGGGGTTAAGAGAAGCAAGGATCCATTGTGACCCAATGGAGGCTAATATTCCCAGCATCCCATTTGACACCAGGGGGCGTAAAAGGGCCAGGGATGAATTGTGACAGCATGGGGCCCAATAGAAACAAGGAACCATTATGACACCATGGAGGCCAAGAATCAAATGATTCATTGTGACATCAAGTGGCCTAAAATGGCATGGGATGCATTGTGACACCACAGGGGTTAAGAGAAGCAAGGATCCATTGTGACCCAATGGAGGCTAATAATCCCAGGATCCCATTTGGCACCAGGGGGCGTAAAAGGGCCAGGGATGAATTGTGACAGCATGGGGACCAATAGAAACAAGGAACCATTATGACACCATGGAGGCCAAGAATCAAATGATTCATTGTGACATCAAGTGGCCTAAAAGGGCATGGAATGCATCGTGACACCACAGAGGTTAAGACAAGCAAGGAACCATTGTTACCCAATGGAGGCTAACAATCTAATGGTCCCTTGTGACACCAATGGGCCTAAAAGGTCCAGGGATGAATTGTGAAAGCATGGGGCCCAATTAAAACCTGGAAAATTATGCCACCATGGAGGCCAAAAATCAAATGATTCATTGTGACATCAAGTGGCCTAAAAGGGCATGGGATGCATCGTGACACCACAGGGGTTAAGAGAAGCAAGGAACCATTGTGACCCAATGCAGGCTAACAATCTAATGATCCCTTGTGGCACCATGGGGTATAAAAAGGGCCAGGGATGAATTGTTACAGCACGGGGACCAATAGAAGCAAGGATCTATTATGTCACCATGGAGGCCAAGACTCAAATGATTCATTGTGACATCAAGTGGCCTAAAAGGGCATGGGATGCATTGTGACACCACAGGGGCTAAGAGAAGCAAGGAACCATTGTGACCCAATGCAGGCTAACAATCTAATGATCCCTTGTGACACCAGGGGGCCTAAAATGGACAGGGATGGATTGTTACAGCACGGGGACCAATAGAAGCAAGGATCTATTTTGCCACCATGGAGGCCAAGAATCAAATGATTCATTGTGACATCAAGTGGCCTAAAAGGGCATGGGATGCATTGTGACACCACAGGGGTTAAGAGAAGCAAGGATCCATTGTGACCCAATGGAGGCTAATAATCCCAGGATCCCATTTGACACCAGGGGGCGTAAAAGGGCCAGGGATGAATTGTGACAGCATGGGGCCCAATACAAACAAGGAACCATTATGACACCATGAAGGCCAAGAATCAAATTGTTCACGGTAAGACCAAGTGGCCTAAAAGGGCTTGGAATGCATTGTGACACCACAGAGGTTAAGAGAAGCAAGGAACCATTGTGACCCAATGGAGGCTAACAATCTAATGATCCCTTGTGGCACCAGGGGGTATTAAAGGGGCCAGGGATGAATTGTTACAGCATGGGGACCAATAGAAGCCAGGGTCTATTATGTCACCATGGAGGCCAAGAATCAAATGATTCATTGTGACATCAAGTGGCCTAAAAGGGCATGGGATGCATTGTGACACCACAGAGGTTAAGAGAAGCAAGGAACCATTGTGACCCAATGCTTGCTAAAAATCTAATGATCCCTTGTGACACCAGGGGTTCTAAAATGGCCAGGGATGGATTGTAACAGCACGGGGACCAATGGAAGCAAGGATCTATTATGCCACCATGGACGCCAAGAATCAAATGATTCATTGTGACATCAAGTGGCCTAAAAGGGCATGGGATGCATTGTGACACCACAGAGGTTAAGAGAAGCAAGGAACCATTATGACCCAATGCAGGCTAACAATCTAATGATCCCTTGTGGCACCACGGGCTATAAAAAGGGCCAGGGATGAATTGTAACAGCACGGGGACCAATAGAAGCATGGATCTATTATGTCACCATGGAGGCCAAGAATCAAATGATTCATTGTGACATCAAGTGGCCTAAAAGGGCATGGGATGCATTGTGACACCGCAGAGGTTAAGAGAAGCAAGGAACCATTGTTACCAAATGGAGGCTAACAATCTAATTGTCCCTTGTGACACCAATGGGCCTAAAAGGGCCAGGGATGAATTGTGAAAGCATGGGGCCCAATTAAAACCTGGTACAATTATGCCACCATGGAGGCCAAAAATCAAATGATTCATTGTGACATCAAGTGGCCTAAAAGGGCATGGGATGCATTGCGACACCACAGTGGTGAAGAGAAGCAAGGAACCATTGTGACCCAATGCAGGCTAACAATCTAATGATCCCTTGTGACACCAGGGGGCCTAAAATGGCCAGGGATGGATTGTTACAGCACGGGGACCAATAGAAGCAAGGATCTATTATGCCACCATGGACGCCAAGAATCAAATGATTCATTGTGACATCAAGTGGCCTAAAAGGGCATGGGATGCATTGTGACACCACAGGGGTTAAGAGAAGCAAGGAACCATTATGACCCAATGCAGGCTAACAATCTAATGATCCCTTGTGGCACCAGGGGGTATAAAAAGGGCCAGGGATGAATTGTAACAGCACGGGGACCAATAGAAGCAAGGATCTATTATGTCACCATGGAGGCCAAGAATCAAATGATTCATTGTGACATCAAGTGGCCTAAAAGGGCATGGGATGCATTGTGACACCACAGGGGTTAAGAGAAGCAAGGATCCATTGTGACCCAATGGAGGCTAATAATCCCAGGATCCCATTTGACACCAGGGGGCGTAAAAGGGCCAGGGATGAATTGTGACAGCATGGGGCCCAATTAAAACCTGGTAAAATTATGCCACCATGGAGGCCAAAAATCAAATGATTCATTGTGACATCAAGTGGCCTAAAAGGGCATGGGATGCATTGTGACACCACAGGGGTTAAGAGAAGCAAGGAACCATTGTGACCCAATGCTTGGTAAAAATCTAATGATCCCTTGTGACACCAGGGGGCCTAAAATGGCCAGGGATGGATTGTTACAGCACGGAGACCAATAGAAGCAAGGATCTATTATGCCACCATGGAGGCCAAGAATCAAATGATTCATTGTGACATCAAGTGGCCTAAAAGGGCATGGGATGCATTGTGACAGCACAGGGGTTAAGAGAAGCAAGGATCCATTGTGACCCAATGGAGGCTAATAATCCCAGGATCCCATTTGACACCAGGGGGCGTAAAAGGGCCAGGGATGAATTGTGACAGCATGGGGACCAATAGAAACAAGGAACCATTATGACACCATGGAGGCCAAGAATCAAATGATTCATTGTGACATCAAGTGGCCTAAAATGGCATGGAATGCATTGTGACACCACAGAGGTTAAGAGAAGCAAGGAACCATTGTTACCCAATGGAGGCTAACAATCTGATGGTCCCTTGTGACACCAATGGGCCTAAAAGGGCCAGGGATGAATTGTGAAAGCATGGGGCCCAATTAAAACCCGGTACAATAATGCCACCATGGAGGCCAAAAATCAAATGATTCATTGTGAAATCAAGTGGCCTAAAAGGGCATGGGATGCATTGTGACACCACAGGGGTTAAGAGAAGCAAGGATCCATTGTGACCCAATGGAGGCTAATAATCCCAGGATCCCATTTGACACCAGGGGGCGTAAAAGGGCCAGGGATGAATTGTGACAGCATGGGGACCAATAGAAACAAGGAACCATTATGACACCATGAAGGCCAAGAATCAAATGGTTCATTGTAAGACCAAGTGGCCTAAAAGGGCTTGGAATGCATTGTGACACCACAGAGGTTAAGAGAAGCAAGGAAACATTGTGACCCAATGCAGGCTAACAATCTAATGATCCCTTGTGGCACCAGGGGGTATAAAAAGGGCCAGGGATGAATTGTTACAGCACGGGGACCAATAGAAGCAAGGATCTATTATGTCACCATGGAGGCCAAGACTCAAATGATTCATTGTGACATCAAGTGGCCTAAAAGGGCATGGGATGCATTGTGACACCACAGGGGCTAAGAGAAGCAAGGAACCATTGTGACCCAATGCAGGCTAACAATCTAATGATCCCTTGTGACACCAGGGGGCCTAAAATGGCCAGGGATGGATTGTTACAGCACGGGGACCAATAGAAGCAAGGATCTATTTTGCCACCATGGAGGCCAAGAATCAAATGATTCATTGTGACATCAAGTGGCCTAAAAGGGCATGGGATGCATTGTGACACCACAGGGGTTAAGAGAAGCAAGGATCCATTGTGACCCAATGGAGGCTAATAATCCCAGGATCCCATTTGACACCAGGGGGCGTAAAAGGGCCAGGGATGAATTGTGACAGCATGGGGACCAATAGAAACAAGGAACCATTATGACACCATGAAGGCCAAGAATCAAATGGTTCATTGTAAGACCAAGTGGTCTAAAAGGGCTTGGAATGCATTGTGACACCACAGAGGTTAAGAGAAGCAAGGAACCATTGTGACCCAATGCAGGCTAACAATCTAATGATCCCTTGTGGCACCAGGGGGTATTAAAAGGGCCAGGGATGAATTGTTACAGCACGGGGACCAATAGAAGCAAGGGTCTATTATGTCACCATGGAGGCCAAGAATCAAATGATTCATTGTGACATCAAGTGGCCTAAAATGGCATGGGATGCATTGTGACACCGCAGAGGTTAAGAGAAGCAAGGAACCATTGTTACCAAATGGAGGCTAACAATCTAATGGTCCCTTGTGACACCAATGGGCCTAAAAGGGCCAGGGATGAATTGTGAAAGCATGGGGCCCAATTAAAACCTGGTACAATTATGCCACCATGGAGGCCAAAAATCAAATGATTCATTGTGACATCAAGTGGCCTAAAAGGCCATGGGATGCATTGCGACACCACAGTGGTGAAGAGAAGCAAGGAACCATTGTGACCCAATGCAGGCTAACAATCTAATGATCCCTTGTGACACCAGGGGGCCTAAAATGGCCAGGGATGGATTGTTACAGCACGGGGACCAATAGAAGCAAGGATCTATTATGCCACCATGGAGGCCAAGAATCAAATGATTCATTGTGACATCAAGTGGCCTAAAAGGCCATGGGATGCATTGTGACACCACAGAGGTTAAGAGAAGCAAGGAACCATTATGACCCAATGCAGGCTAACAATCTAATGATCCCTTGTGGCACCAGGGGGTATAAAAAGGGCCAGGGATGGATTGTAACAGCACGGGGACAAATAGAAGCAAGGATCTAATATGTCACCATGGAGGCCAAGAATCAAATGATTCATTGTGACATCATGTGGCCTAAAAGGGCATGGGATGCATTGTGACACCACAGGGGTTAAGAGAAGCAAGGATCCATTGTGACCCAATGGAGGCTAATATTCCCAGCATCCCATTTGACACCAGGGGGCGTAAAAGGGCCAGGGATGAATTGTGACAGCATGGGGCCCAATAGAAACAAGGAACGATTATGACACCATGGAGGCCAAGAATCAAATGATTCATTGTGACATCAAGTGGCCTATAATGGCATGGGATGCATTGTGACACCACAGGGGTTAAGAGAAGCAAGGATCCATTGTGACCCAATGGAGGCTAATAATCCCAGGATCCCATTTGGCACCAGGGGGCGTAAAAGTGCCAGGGATGAATTGTGACAGCATGGGGACCAATAGAAACAAGGAACCATTATGACACCATGGAGGCCAAGAATCAAATGATTCATTGTGACATCAAGTGGCCTAAAATGGCATGGAATGCATCGTGACACCACAGAGGTTAAGACAAGCAAGGAACCATTGTTACCCAATGGAGGCTAACAATCTAATGGTCCCTTGTGACACCAATGGGCCTAAAAGGGCCAGGGATGAATTGTGAAAGCATGGGGCCCAATTAAAACCTGGTACAATTATGCCACCATGGAGGCCAAAAATCAAATGATTCATTGTGACATCAAGTGGCCTAAAAGGGCATGGGATGCATTGTGACACCACAGGGGTTAAGAGAAGCAAGGAACCATTGTGACCCAAGACAGGCTAACAATCTTAGAATCCATTTTGACACCAGGGGGCGCAAAAGTACCACGGATGAACTGTGACAGCATGGGGACCAATAGAAACAAGGAACCATTATGACACCATGAAGGCCAAGAATCAAATGGTTCATTGTAAGACCAAGTGGCCTAAAAGGGCTTGGAATGCATTGTGACACCACAGAGGTTAAGAGAAGCAAGGAACCATTGTGACCCAATGCAGGCTAACAATCTAATGATCCCTTGTGGCACCAGGGGGTATAAAAAGGGCCAGGGATGAATTGTTACAGCACGGGGACCAATAGAAGCAAGGGTCTATTATGTCACCATGGAGGCCAAGAATCAAATGATTCATTGTGACATCAAGTGGCCTAAAAGGGCATGGGATGTATTGTGACACCACAGGGGTTAAGAGAAGCAAGGATCCATTGTGACCAAATGGAGGCTAATATTCCCAGCATCCCATTTGACACCAGGGGGCGTAAAAGGGCCAGGGATGAATTGTTACAGCACGGGGACCAATAGAAGCAAGGGTCTATTATGTCAACATGGAGGCCAAGAATCAAATGATTCATTGTGACATCAAGTGGCCTAAAGGGGCATGGGATGCATTGTGACACCACAGAGGTTAAGAGAAGCAAGGAACCATTGTGACCCAATGCTTGCTAAAAATCTAATGATCCCTTGTGACACCAGGGGTTCTAAAATGGCCAGGGATGGATTGTAACAGCACGGGGAACAATGGAAGCAAGGATCTATTATGCCACCATGGACGCCAAAAATCAAATGATTCATTGTGACATCAAGTGGCCTAAAAGGGCATGGGATGCATTGTGACACCACAGAGGTTAAGAGAAGCAAGGAACCATTGTGACCCAATGCAGGCTAACAATCTAATGATCCCTTGTGGCACCAGGGGGTATAAAAAGGGCCAGGGATGAATTGTAACAGCACGGGGACCAATAGAAGCAAGGATCTATTATGTCACCATGGAGGCCAAGAATCAAATGATTCATTGTGACATCAAGTGGCCTAAAAGGGCATGGGATGCATTGTGACACCGCAGAGGTTAAGAGAAGCAAGGAACCATTTTTACCCAATGGAGGCTAACAATCTAATGGTCCCTTGTGACACCAATGGGCCTAAAAGGGCCAGGGATGAATTGTGAAAGCATGGGGCCCAATTAAAACCTGGTACAATTATGCCACCATGGAGGCCAAAAATCAAATGATTCATTGTGACATCAAGTGGCCTAAAAGGGCATGGGATGCATTGCGACACCACAGTGGTTAAGAGAAGCAAGGGACCATTGTGACCCAATGCAGGCTAACAATCTAATGATCCCTTGTGACACCAGGGGGCCTAAAATGGCCAGGGATGGATTGTTACAGAACGGGGACCAATAGAAGCAAGGATCTATTATGCCACCATGGAGGCCAAGAATCAAATGATTCATTGTGACATCAAGTGGCCTAAAAGGGCATGGGATGCATTGTGACACCACAGAGGTTAAGAGAAGCAAGGAACCATTATGACCCAATGCAGGCTAACAATCTAATGATCCCTTGTGGCACCAGGGGGTATAAAAAGGGCCAGGGATGGATTGTAACAGCACGGGGACCAACAGAAGCAAGGATCTAATATGTCACCATGGAGGCCAAGAATCAAATGATTCATTGTGACATCATGTGGCCTAAAAGGGCATGGGATGCATTGTGACACCACAGGGGTTAAGAGAAGCAAGGATCCATTGTGACCCAATGGAGGCTAATATTCCCAGCATCCCATTTGACACCAGGGGGCGTAAAAGGGCCAGGGATGAATTGTGACAGCATGGGGCCCAATAGAAACAAGGAACCATTATGACACCATGGAGGCCAAGAATCAAATGATTCATTGTGACATCAAGTGGCCTAAAATGGCATGGGATGCATTATGACACCACAGGGGTTAAGAGAAGCAAGGATCCATTGTGACCCAATGGAGGCTAATAATCCCAGGATCCCATTTGGCACCAGGGGGCGTAAAAGGGCCAGGGATGAATTGTGACAGCATGGGGACCAATAGAAACAAGGAACCATTATGACACCATGGAGGCCAAGAATCAAATGATTCATTGTGACATCAAGTGGCCTAAAATGGCATGGAATGCATTGTGACACCACAGAGGTTAAGAGAAGCAAGGAACCATTGTTACCCAATGGAGGCTAACAATCTAATGGTCCCTTGTGACACCAATGGGCCTAAAAGGGCCAGGGATGAATTGTGAAAGCATGGGGCCCAATTAAAACCTGGTACAATTATGCCACCATGGAGGCCAAAAATCAAATGATTCATTGTGACATCAAGTGGCCTAAAAGGGCATGGGATGCATTGTGACACCACAGGGGTTAAGAGAAGCAAGGAACCATTATGACCCAATGCAGGCTAACAATCTAATGATCCCTTGTGGCACCAGGGGGCGTAAAAGGGCCAGGGATGAATTGTGACAGCACGGGGACCAGTAGAAACAAGGAACCATTATGACACCATGGAGGCCAAGAATCAAATGATTCATTGTGACATCAAGTGGCCTAAAAGTGCATGGAATGCATCGTGACACCACAGAGGTTAAGACAAGCAAGGAACCATTGTTACCCAATGGAGGCTAACAATCTAATGGTCCCTTGTGACACCAATGGGCCTAAAAGGGCCAGGGATGAATTGTGAAAGCATGGGGCCCAATTAAAACCTGGTAAAATTATGCCACCATGGAGGCCAAAAATCAAATGATTCATTGTGACATCAAGTGGCCTAAAAGGGCATGGGATGCATTGTGACACCACAGGGGTTAAGAGAAGCAAGGAACCATTGTGACCCAATGCTTGGTAAAAATCTAATGATCCCTTGTGACACCAGGGGGCCTAAAATGGCCAGGGATGGATTGTTACAGCACGGGGACCAATAGAAGCAAGGATCTATTATGCCACCATGGAGGCCAAGAATCAAATGATTCATTGTGACATCAAGTGGCCTAAAAGGGCATGGGATGCATTGTGACACCACAAGGGTTAAGAGAAGCAAGGATCCATTGTGACCCAAATGGAGGCTAATAATCCCAGGATCCCATTTGACACCAGGGGGCGTAAAAGGGCCAGGGATGAATTGTGACAGCATGGGGCCCAATAGAAACAAGGAACCATTATGACACCATGGAGGCCAAGAATCAAATGATTCATTGTGACATCAAGTGGCCTAAAATGGCATGGAATGCATTGTGACACCACAGAGGTTAAGAGAAGCAAGGAACCATTGTTACCCAATGGAGGCTAACAATCTAATGGTCCCTTGTGACACCAATGGGCCTAAAAGGGCCAGGGATGAATTGTGAAAGCATGGGGCCCAATTAAAACCCGGTACAATTATGCCACCATGGAGGCCAAAAATCAAATTATTCATTGTGACATCAAGTGGCCTAAAAGGGCATGGGATGCATTGTGACACCACAGGGGTTAAGAGAAGCAAGGATCCATTGTGACCCAATGGAGGCTAATAATCCCAGGATCCCATTTGACACCAGGGGGCGTAAAAGGGCCAGGGATGAATTGTGACAGCATGGGGACCAATAGAAACAAGGAACCATTATGACACCATGGAGGCCAAGAATCAAATGATTCATTGTGACATCAAGTGGCCTAAAAGTGCATGGAATGCATCGTGACACCACAGAGGTTAGACAAGCAAGGAACCATTGTTACCCAATGGAGGCTAACAATCTAATGGTCCCTTGTGACACCAATGGGCCTAAAAGGGCCAGGGATGAATTGTGAAAGCATGGGGCCCAATTAAAACCTGGTAAAATTATGCCACCATGGAGGCCAAAAATCAAATGATTCATTGTGACATCAAGTGGCCTAAAAGGGCATGGGATGCATTGTGACACCACAGGGGTTAAGAGAAGCAAGGAACCATTGTGACCCAATGCTTGGTAAAAATCTAATGATCCCTTGTGACACCAGGGGGCCTAAAATGGCCAGGGATGGATTGTTACAGCACGGGGACCAATAGAAGCAAGGATCTATTATGCCACCATGGAGGCCAAGAATCAAATGATTCATTGTGACATCAAGTGGCCTAAAAGGGCATGGGATGCATTGTGACACCACAGGGGTTAAGAGAAGCAAGGATCCATTGTGACCCAATGGAGGCTAATAATCCCAGGATCCCATTTGACACCAGGGGGCGTAAAAGGGCCAGGGATGAATTGTGACAGCATGGGGACCAATAGAAACAAGGAACCATTATGACACCATGGAGGCCAAGAATCAAATGATTCATTGTGACATCAAGTGGCCTAAAATGGCATGGAATGCATTGTGACACCACAGAGGTTAAGAGAAGCAAGGAACCATTGTTACCCAATGGAGGCTAACAATCTAATGGTCCCTTGTGACACCAATGGGCCTAAAAGGTCCAGGGATGAATTGTGAAAGCATGGGGCCCAATTAAAACCCGGTACAATTATGCCACCATGGAGGCCAAAAATCAAATGATTCATTGTGACATCAAGTGGCCTAAAAGGGCATGGGATGCATTGTGACACCACAGGGGTTAAGAGAAGCAAGGATCCATTGTGACCCAATGGAGGCTAATAATCCCAGGATCCCATTTGACACCAGGGGGCGTAAAAGGGCCAGGGATGAATTGTGACAGCATGGGGACCAATAGAAACAAGGAACCATTATGACACCATGAAGGCCAAGAATCAAATGGTTCATTGTAAGACCAAGTGGCCTAAAAGGGCTTGGAATGCATTGTGACACCACAGAGGTTAAGAGAAGCAAGGAACCATTGTGACCCAATGCAGGCTAACAATCTAATGATCCCTTGTGGCACCATGGGGTATAAAAAGGGCCAGGGATGAATTGTTACAGCACGGGGACCAATAGAAGCAAGGATCTATTATGTCACCATGGAGGCCAAGACTCAAATGATTCATTGTGACATCAAGTGGCCTAAAAGGCCATGGGATGCATTGTGACACCACAGGGGCTAAGAGAAGCAAGGAACCATTGTGACCCAATGCAGGCTAACAATCTAATGATCCCTTGTGACACCAGGGGGCCTAAAATGGCCAGGGATGGATTGTTACAGCACGGGGACCAATAGAAGCAAGGATCTATTATGTCACCATGGAGGCCAAGAATCAAATGATTCATTGTGACATCAAGTGGCCTAAAAGGGCATGGGATGCATTGTGACACCGCAGAGGTTAAGAGAAGCAAGGAACCATTGTTACCCAATGGAGGCTAACAATCTAATGGTCCCTTGTGACACCAATGGGCCTAAAAGGGCCAGGGATGAATTGTGAAAGCATGGGGCCCAATTAAAACCTGGTACAATTATGCCACCATGGAGGCCAAAAATCAAATGATTCATTGTGACATCAAGTGGCCTAAAAGGGCATGGGATGCATTGCGACACCACAGTGGTTAAGAGAAGCAAGGGACCATTGTGACCCAATGCAGGCTAACAATCTAATGATCCCTTGTGACACCAGGGGGCCTAAAATGGCCAGGGATGGATTGTTACAGCACGGGGACCAATAGAAGCAAGGATCTATTATGCCACCATGGAGGCCAAGAATCAAATGATTCATTGTGACATCAAGTGGCCTAAAAGGGCATGGGATGCATTGTGACACCACAGAGGTTAAGAGAAGCAAGGAACCATTATGACCCAATGCAGGCTAACAATCTAATGATCCCTTGTGGCACCAGGGGCTATAAAAAGTGCCAGGGATGAATTGTAACAGCACGGGGACCAATAGAAGCAAGGATCTATTATGTCACCATGGAGGCCAAGAATCAAATGATTCATTGTGACATCATGTGGCCTAAAAGGGCATGGGATGCATTGTGACACCGCAGAGGTTAAGAGAAGCAAGGAACCATTGTTACCCAATGGAGGCTAACAATCTAATGGTCCCTTGTGACACCAATGGGCCTAAAAGGGCCAGGGATGAATTGTGAAAGCATGGGGCCCAATTAAAACCTGGTACAATTATGCCACCATGGAGGCCAAAAATCAAATGATTCATTGTGACATCAAGTGGCCTAAAAGGGCATGGGATGCATTGCGACACCACAGTGGTTAAGAGAAGCAAGGGACCATTGTGACCCAATGCAGGCTAACAATCTAATGATCCCTTGTGACACCAGGGGGCCTAAAATGGCCAGGGATGGATTGTTACAGCACGGGGACCAATAGAAGCAAGGATCTATTATGCCACCATGGAGGCCAAGAATCAAATGATTCATTGTGACATCAAGTGGCCTAAAAGGGCATGGGATGCATTGTGACACCACAGAGGTTAAGAGAAGCAAGGAACCATTATGACCCAATGCAGGCTAACAATCTAATGATCCCTTGTGGCACCAGGGGGTATAAAAAGGGCCAGGGATGGATTGTAACAGCACGGGGACAAATAGAAGCAAGGATCTAATATGTCACCATGGAGGCCAAGAATCAAATGATTCATTGTGACATCATGTGGCCTAAAAGGGCATGGGATGCATTGTGACACCACAGGGGTTAAGAGAAGCAAGGATCCATTGTGACCCAATGGAGGCTAATATTCCCAGCATCCCATTTGACACCAGGGGGCGTAAAAGGGCCAGGGATGAATTGTGACAGCATGGGGCCCAATAGAAACAAGGAACCATTATGACACCATGGAGGCCAAGAATCAAATGATTCATTGTGACATCAAGTGGCCTAAAATGGCATGGGATGCATTATGACACCACAGGGGTTAAGAGAAGCAAGGATCCATTGTGACCCAATGGAGGCTAATAATCCCAGGATCCCATTTGGCACCAGGGGGCGTAAAAGGGCCAGGGATGAATTGTGACAGCATGGGGACCAATAGAAACAAGGAACCATTATGACACCATGGAGGCCAAGAATCAAATGATTCATTGTGACATCAAGTGGCCTAAAATGGCATGGAATGCATTGTGACACCACAGAGGTTAAGAGAAGCAAGGAACCATGGTTACCCAATGGAGGCTAACAATCTAATGGTCCCTTGTGACACCAATGGGCCTAAAAGGGCCAGGGATGAATTGTGAAAGCATGGGGCCCAATTAAAACCTGGTACAATTATGCCACCATGGAGGCCAAAAATCAAATGATTCATTGTGACATCAAGTGGCCTAAAAGGGCATGGGATGCATTGTGACACCACAGGGGTTAAGAGAAGCAAGGAACCATTGTGACCCAATGCTTGGTAAAAATCTAATGATCCCTTGTGACTCCAGGGGGCCTAAAATGGCCAGGGATGGATTGTTACAGCACGGGGACCAATAGAAGCAAGGATCTATTATGCCACCATGGAGGCCAAGAATCAAATGATTCATTGTGACATCAAGTGGCCTAAAAGGGCATGGGATGCATTGTGACACCACAAGGGTTAAGAGAAGCAAGGATCCATTGTGACCCAAATGGAGGCTAATAATCCCAGGATCCCATTTGACACCAGGGGGCGTAAAAGGGCCAGGGATGAATTGTGACAGCATGGGGCCCAATAGAAACAAGGAACCATTATGACACCATGGAGGCCAAGAATCAAATGATTCATTGTGACATCAAGTGGCCTAAAATGGCATGGAATGCATTGTGACACCACAGAGGTTAAGAGAAGCAAGGAACCATTGTTACCCAATGGAGGCTAACAATCTAATGGTCCCTTGTGACACCAATGGGCCTAAAAGGGCCAGGGATGAATTGTGAAAGCATGGGGCCCAATTAAAACCCGGTACAATTATGCCACCATGGAGGCCAAAAATCAAATTATTCATTGTGACATCAAGTGGCCTAAAAGGGCATGGGATGCATTGTGACACCACAGGGGTTAAGAGAAGCAAGGATCCATTGTGACCCAATGGAGGCTAATAATCCCAGGATCCCATTTGACACCAGGGGGCGTAAAAGGGCCAGGGATGAATTGTGACAGCATGGGGACCAATAGAAACAAGGAACCATTATGACACCATGGAGGCCAAGAATCAAATGATTCATTGTGACATCAAGTGGCCTAAAAGTGCATGGAATGCATCGTGACACCACAGAGGTTAGACAAGCAAGGAACCATTGTTACCCAATGGAGGCTAACAATCTAATGGTCCCTTGTGACACCAATGGGCCTAAAAGGGCCAGGGATGAATTGTGAAAGCATGGGGCCCAATTAAAACCTGGTAAAATTATGCCACCATGGAGGCCAAAAATCAAATGATTCATTGTGACATCAAGTGGCCTAAAAGGGCATGGGATGCATTGTGACACCACAGGGGTTAAGAGAAGCAAGGAACCATTGTGACCCAATGCTTGGTAAAAATCTAATGATCCCTTGTGACACCAGGGGGCCTAAAATGGCCAGGGATGGATTGTTACAGCACGGGGACCAATAGAAGCAAGGATCTATTATGCCACCATGGAGGCCAAGAATCAAATGATTCATTGTGACATCAAGTGGCCTAAAAGGGCATGGGATGCATTGTGACACCACAGGGGTTAAGAGAAGCAAGGATCCATTGTGACCCAATGGAGGCTAATAATCCCAGGATCCCATTTGACACCAGGGGGCGTAAAAGGGCCAGGGATGAATTGTGACAGCATGGGGACCAATAGAAACAAGGAACCATTATGACACCATGGAGGCCAAGAATCAAATGATTCATTGTGACATCAAGTGGCCTAAAATGGCATGGAATGCATTGTGACACCACAGAGGTTAAGAGAAGCAAGGAACCATTGTTACCCAATGGAGGCTAACAATCTAATGGTCCCTTGTGACACCAATGGGCCTAAAAGGTCCAGGGATGAATTGTGAAAGCATGGGGCCCAATTAAAACCCGGTACAATTATGCCACCATGGAGGCCAAAAATCAAATGATTCATTGTGACATCAAGTGGCCTAAAAGGGCATGGGATGCATTGTGACACCACAGGGGTTAAGAGAAGCAAGGATCCATTGTGACCCAATGGAGGCTAATAATCCCAGGATCCCATTTGACACCAGGGGGCGTAAAAGGGCCAGGGATGAATTGTGACAGCATGGGGACCAATAGAAACAAGGAACCATTATGACACCATGAAGGCCAAGAATCAAATGGTTCATTGTAAGACCAAGTGGCCTAAAAGGGCTTGGAATGCATTGTGACACCACAGAGGTTAAGAGAAGCAAGGAACCATTGTGACCCAATGCAGGCTAACAATCGAATGATCCCTTGTGGCACCATGGGGTATAAAAAGGGCCAGGGATGAATTGTTACAGCACGGGGACCAATAGAAGCAAGGATCTATTATGTCACCATGGAGGCCAAGACTCAAATGATTCATTGTGACATCAAGTGGCCTAAAAGGGCATGGGATGCATTGTGACACCACAGGGGCTAAGAGAAGCAAGGAACCATTGTGACCCAATGCAGGCTAACAATCTAATGATCCCTTGTGACACCAGGGGGCCTAAAATGGCCAGGGATGGATTGTTACAGCACGGGGACCAATAGAAGCAAGGATCTATTATGTCACCATGGAGGCCAAGAATCAAATGATTCATTGTGACATCAAGTGGCCTAAAAGGGCATGGGATGCATTGTGACACCACAGAGGTTAAGAGAAGCAAGGAACCATTGTTACCCAATGGAGGCTAACAATCTAATGGTCCCTTGTGACACCAATGGGCCTAAAAGGGCCAGGGATGAATTGTGAAAGCATGGGGCCCAATTAAAACCTGGTACAATTATGCCACCATGGAGGCCAAAAATCAAATGATTCATTGTGACATCAAGTGGCCTAAAAGGGCATGGGATGCATTGCGACACCACAGTGGTTAAGAGAAGCAAGGGACCATTGTGACCCAATGCAGGCTAACAATCTAATGATCCCTTGTGACACCAGGGGGCCTAAAATGGCCAGGGATGGATTGTTACAGCACGGGGACCAATAGAAGCAAGGATCTATTATGCCACCATGGAGGCCAAGAATCAAATGATTCATTGTGACATCAAGTGGCCTAAAAGGGCATGGGATGCATTGTGACACCACAGAGGTTAAGAGAAGCAAGGAACCATTATGACCCAATGCAGGCTAACAATCTAATGATCCCTTGTGGCACCAGGGGCTATAAAAAGTGCCAGGGATGAATTGTAACAGCACGGGGACCAATAGAAGCAAGGATCTATTATGTCACCATGGAGGCCAAGAATCAAATGATTCATTGTGACATCAAGTGGCCTAAAAGGGCATGGGATGCATTGTGACACCGCAGAGGTTAAGAGAAGCAAGGAACCATTGTTACCCAATGGAGGCTAACAATCTAATGGTCCCTTGTGACACCAATGGGCCTAAAAGGGCCAGGGATGAATTGTGAAAGCATGGGGCCCAATTAAAACCTGGTACAATTATGCCACCATGGAGGCCAAAAATCAAATGATTCATTGTGACATCAAGTGGCCTAAAAGGGCATGGGATGCATTGCGACACCACAGTGGTTAAGAGAAGCAAGGGACCATTGTGACCCAATGCAGGCTAACAATCTAATGATCCCTTGTGACACCAGGGGGCCTAAAATGGCCAGGGATGGATTGTTACAGCACGGGGACCAATAGAAGCAAGGATCTATTATGCCACCATGGAGGCCAAGAATCAAATGATTCATTGTGACATCAAGTGGCCTAAAAGGGCATGGGATGCATTGTGACACCACAGAGGTTAAGAGAAGCAAGGAACCATTATGACCCAATGCAGGCTAACAATCTAATGATCCCTTGTGGCACCAGGGGGTATAAAAAGGGCCAGGGATGGATTGTAACAGCACGGGGACAAATAGAAGCAAGGATCTAATATGTCACCATGGAGGCCAAGAATCAAATGATTCATTGTGACATCATGTGGCCTAAAAGGGCATGGGATGCATTGTGACACCACAGGGGTTAAGAGAAGCAAGGATCCATTGTGACCCAATGGAGGCTAATATTCCCAGCATCCCATTTGACACAAGGGGGCGTAAAAGGGCCAGGGATGAATTGTGACAGCATGGGGCCCAATAGAAACAAGGAACCATTATGACACCATGGAGGCCAAGAATCAAATGATTCATTGTGACATCAAGTGGCCTAAAATGGCATGGGATGCATTATGACACCACAGGGGTTAAGAGAAGCAAGGATCCATTGTGACCCAATGGAGGCTAATAATCCCAGGATCCCATTTGGCACCAGGGGGCGTAAAAGGGCCAGGGATGAATTGTGACAGCATGGGGACCAATAGAAACAAGGAACCATTATGACACCATGGAGGCCAAGAATCAAATGATTCATTGTGACATCAAGTGGCCTAAAATGGCATGGAATGCATTGTGACACCACAGAGGTTAAGAGAAGCAAGGAACCATGGTTACCCAATGGAGGCTAACAATCTAATGGTCCCTTGTGACACCAATGGGCCTAAAAGGTCCAGGGATGAATTGTGAAAGCATGGGGCCCAATTAAAACCTGGTACAATTATGCCACCATGGAGGCCAAAAATCAAATGATTCATTGTGACATCAAGTGGCCTAAAAGGGCATGGGATGCATTGTGACACCACAGGGGTTAAGAGAAGCAAGGAACCATTATGACCCAATGCAGGCTAACAATCTAATGATCCCTTGTGGCACCAGGGGGCGTAAAAGGGCCAGGGATGAATTGTGACAGCACGGGGACCAGTAGAAACAAGGAACCATTATGACACCATGGAGGCCAAGAATCAAATGATTCATTGTGACATCAAGTGGCCTAAAAGTGCATGGAATGCATCGTGACACCACAGAGGTTAAGACAAGCAAGGAACCATTGTTACCCAATGGAGGCTAACAATCTAATGGTCCCTTGTGACACCAATGGGCCTAAAAGGGCCAGGGATGAATTGTGAAAGCATGGGGCCCAATTAAAACCTGGTACAATTATGCCACCATGGAGGCCAAAAATCAAATGATTCATTGTGACATCAAGTGGCCTAAAAGGGCATGGGATGCATTGTGACACCACAGGGGTTAAGAGAAGCAAGGAACCATTGTGACCCAATGCTTGGTAAAAATCTAATGATCCCTTGTGACACCAGGGGGCCTAAAATGGCCAGGGATGGATTGTTACAGCACGGGGACCAATAGAAGCAAGGATCTATCATGCCACCATGGAGGCCAAGAATCAAATGATTCATTGTGACATCAAGTGGCCTAAAAGGGCATGGGATGCATTGTGACACCACATGGGTTAAGAGAAGCAAGGATCCATTGTGACCCAAATGGAGGCTAATAATCCCAGGATCCCATTTGACACCAGGGGGCGTAAAAGGGCCAGGGATGAATTGTGACAGCATGGGGCCCAATAGAAACAAGGAACCATTATGACACCATGGAGGCCAAGAATCAAATGATTCATTGTGACATCAAGTGGCCTAAAATGGCATGGAATGCATTGTGACACCACAGAGGTTAAGAGAAGCAAGGAACCATTGTTACCCAATGGAGGCTAACAATCTAATGGTCCCTTGTGACACCAATGGGCTTAAAAGGGCCAGGGATGAATTGTGAAAGCATGGGGCCCAATTAAAACCCGGTACAATTATGCCACCATGGAGGCCAAAAATCAAATTATTCATTGTGACATCAAGTGGCCTAAAAGGGCATGGGATGCATTGTGACACCACAGGGGTTAAGAGAAGCAAGGATCCATTGTGACCCAATGGAGGCTAATAATCCCAGGATCCCATTTGACACCAGGGGGCGTAAAAGGGCCAGGGATGAATTGTGACAGCATGGGGACCAATAGAAACAAGGAACCATTATGACACCATGGAGGCCAAGAATCAAATGATTCATTGTGACATCAAGTGGCCTAAAAGTGCATGGAATGCATCGTGACACCACAGAGGTTAGACAAGCAAGGAACCATTGTTACCCAATGGAGGCTAACAATCTAATGGTCCCTTGTGACACCAATGGGCCTAAAAGGGCCAGGGATGAATTGTGAAAGCATGGGGCCCAATTAAAACCTGGTAAAATTATGCCACCATGGAGGCCAAAAATCAAATGATTCATTGTGACATCAAGTGGCCTAAAAGGGCATGGGATGCATTGTGACACCACAGGGGTTAAGAGAAGCAAGGAACCATTGTGACCCAATGCTTGGTAAAAATCTAATGATCCCTTGTGACACCAGGGGGCCTAAAATGGCCAGGGATGGATTGTTACAGCACGGGGACCAATAGAAGCAAGGATCTATTATGCCACCATGGAGGCCAAGAATCAAATGATTCATTGTGACATCAAGTGGCCTAAAAGGGCATGGGATGCATTGTGACACCACAGGGGTTAAGAGAAGCAAGGATCCATTGTGACCCAATGGAGGCTAATAATCCCAGGATCCCATTTGACACCAGGGGGCGTAAAAGGGCCAGGGATGAATTGTGACAGCATGGGGCCCAATAGAAACAAGGAACCATTATGACACCATGGAGGCCAAGAATCAAATGATTCATTGTGACATCAAGTGGCCTAAAATGGCATGGAATGCATTGTGACACCACAGAGGTTAAGAGAAGCAAGGAACCATTGTTACCCAATGGAGGCTAACAATCTAATGGTCCCTTGTGACACCAATGGTCCTAAAAGGGCCAGGGATGAATTGTGAAAGCATGGGGCCCAATTAAAACCCGGTACAATTATGCCACCATGGAGGCCAAAAATCAAATGATTCATTGTGACATCAAGTGGCCTAAAAGGGCATGGGATGCATTGTGACACCACAGGGGTTAAGAGAAGCAAGGATCCATTGTGACCCAATGGAGGCTAATAATCCCAGGATCCCATTTGACACCAGGGGGCGTAAAAGGGCCAGGGATGAATTGTGACAGCATGGGGACCAATAGAAACAAGGAACCATTATGACACCATGAAGGCCAAGAATCAAATGGTTCATTGTAAGACCAAGTGGCCTAAAAGGGCTTGGAATGCATTGTGACACCACAGAGGTTAAGAGACGCAAGGAACCATTGTGACCCAATGCAGGCTAACAATCTAATGATCCCTTGTGGCACCATGGGGTATAAAAAGGGCCAGGGATGAATTGTTACAGCACGGGGACCAATAGAAGCAAGGATCTATTATGTCACCATGGAGGCCAAGACTCAAATGATTCATTGTGACATCAAGTGGCCTAAAAGGGCATGGGATGCATTGTGACACCACAGGGGCTAAGAGAAGCAAGGAACCATTGTGACCCAATGCAGGCTAACAATCTAATGATCCCTTGTGACACCAGGGGGCCTAAAATGGCCAGGGATGGATTGTTACAGCACGGGGACCAATAGAAGCAAGGATCTATTTTGCCACCATGGAGGCCAAGAATCAAATGATTCATTGTGACATCAAGTGGCCTAAAAGGGCATGGGATGCATTGTGACACCACAGGGGTTAAGAGAAGCAAGGATCCATTGTGACCCAATGGAGGCTAATAATCCCAGGATCCCATTTGACACCAGGGGGCGTAAAAGGTCCAGGGATGAATTGTGACAGCATGGGGACCAATAGAAACAAGGAACCATTATGACACCATGAAGGCCAAGAATCAAATGGTTCATTGTAAGACCAAGTGGCCTAAAAGGGCTTGGAATGCATTGTGACACCACAGAGGTTAAGAGAAGCAAGGAACCATTGTGACCCAATGCAGGCTAACAATCTAATGATCCCTTGTGGCACCAGGGGTTATTAAAAGGGCCAGGGATGAATTGTTACAGCACGGGGACCAATAGAAGCAAGGGTCTATTATGTCACCATGGAGGCCAAGAATCAAATGATTCATTGTGACATCAAGTGGCCTAAAAGGGCATGGGATGCATTGTGACACCACAGAGGTTAAGAGAAGCAAGGAACCATTGTGACCCAATGCTTGCTAAAAATCTAATGATCCCTTGTGACACCAGGGGTTCTAAAATGGCCAGGGATGGATTGTAACAGCACGGGGAACAATGGAAGCAAGGATCTATTATGCCACCATGGACGCCAAAAATCAAATGATTCATTGTGACATCAAGTGGCCTAAAAGGGCATGGGATGCATTGTGACACCACAGAGGTTAAGAGAAGCAAGGAACCATTGTGACCCAATGCAGGCTAACAATCTAATGATCCCTTGTGGCACCAGGGGGTATAAAAAGGGCCAGGGATGAATTGTAACAGCACGGGGACCAATAGAAGCAAGGATCTATTATGTCACCATGGAGGCCAAGAATCAAATGATTCATTGTGACATCAAGTGGCCTAAAAGGGCATGGGATGCATTGTGACACCGCAGAGGTTAAGAGAAGCAAGGAACCATTTTTACCCAATGGAGGCTAACAATCTAATGGTCCCTTGTGACACCAATGGGCCTAAAAGGGCCAGGGATGAATTGTGAAAGCATGGGGCCCAATTAAAACCTGGTACAATTATGCCACCATGGAGGCCAAAAATCAAATGATTCATTGTGACATCAAGTGGCCTAAAAGGGCATGGGATGCATTGTGACACCACAGAGGTTAAGAGAAGCAAGGAACCATTATGACCCAATGCAGGCTAACAATCTAATGATCCCTTGTGGCACCAGGGGGTATAAAAAGGGCCAGGGATGGATTGTAACAGCACGGGGACCAACAGAAGCAAGGATCTAATATGTCACCATGGAGGCCAAGAATCAAATGATTCATTGTGACATCATGTGGCCTAAAAGGGCATGGGATGCATTGTGACACCACAGGGGTTAAGAGAAGCAAGGATCCATTGTGACCCAATGCAGGCTAATATTCCCAGCATCCCATTTGACACCAGGGGGCGTAAAAGGGCCAGGGATGAATTGTGACAGCATGGGGCCCAATAGAAACAAGGAACCATTATGACACCATGGAGGCCAAGAATCAAATGATTCATTGTGACATCAAGTGGCCTAAAATGGCATGGGATGCATTATGACACCACAGGGGTTAAGAGAAGCAAGGATCCATTGTGACCCAATGGAGGCTAATAATCCCAGGATCCCATTTGGCACCAGGGGGCGTAAAAGGGCCAGGGATGAATTGTGACAGCATGGGGACCAATAGAAACAAGGAACCATTATGACACCATGGAGGCCAAGAATCAAATGATTCATTGTGACATCAAGTGGCCTAAAATGGCATGGAATGCATTGTGACACCACAGAGGTTAAGAGAAGCAAGGAACCATTGTTACCCAATGGAGGCTAACAATCTAATGGTCCCTTGTGACACCAATGGGCCTAAAAGGGCCAGGGATGAATTGTGAAAGCATGGGGCCCAATTAAAACCTGGTACAATTATGCCACCATGGAGGCCAAAAATCAAATGATTCATTGTGACATCAAGTGGCCTAAAAGGGCATGGGATGCATTGTGACACCACAGGGGTTAAGAGAAGCAAGGAACCATTATGACCCAATGCAGGCTAACAATCTAATGATCCCTTGTGGCACCAGGGGGCGTAAAAGGGCCAGGGATGAATTGTGACAGCACGGGGACCAGTAGAAACAAGGAACCATTATGACACCATGGAGGCCAAGAATCAAATGATTCATTGTGACATCAAGTGGCCTAAAAGTGCATGGAATGCATCGTGACACCACAGAGGTTAAGACAAGCAAGGAACCATTGTTACCCAATGGAGGCTAACAATCTAATGGTCCCTTGTGACACCAATGGGCCTAAAAGGGCCAGGGATGAATTGTGAAAGCATGGGGCCCAATTAAAACCTGGTAAAATTATGCCACCATGGAGGCCAAAAATCAAATGATTCATTGTGACATCAAGTGGCCTAAAAGGGCATGGGATGCATTGTGACACCACAGGGGTTAAGAGAAGCAAGGAACCATTGTGACCCAATGCTTGGTAAAAATCTAATGATCCCTTGTGACACCAGGGGGCCTAAAATGGCCAGGGATGGATTGTTACAGCACGGGGACCAATAGAAGCAAGGATCTATTATGCCACCATGGAGGCCAAGAATCAAATGATTCATTGTGACATCAAGTGGCCTAAAAGGGCATGGGATGCATTGTGACACCACAAGGGTTAAGAGAAGCAAGGATCCATTGTGACCCAAATGGAGGCTAATAATCCCAGGATCCCATTTGACACCAGGGGGCGTAAAAGGGCCAGGGATGAATTGTGACAGCATGGGGCCCAATAGAAACAAGGAACCATTATGACACCATGGAGGCCAAGAATCAAATGATTCATTGTGACATCAAGTGGCCTAAAATGGCATGGAATGCATTGTGACACCACAGAGGTTAAGAGAAGCAAGGAACCATTGTTACCCAATGGAGGCTAACAATCTAATGGTCCCTTGTGACACCAATGGGCCTAAAAGGGCCAGGGATGAATTGTGAAAGCATGGGGCCCAATTAAAACCCGGTACAATTATGCCACCATGGAGGCCAAAAATCAAATTATTCATTGTGACATCAAGTGGCCTAAAAGGGCATGGGATGCATTGTGACACCACAGGGGTTAAGAGAAGCAAGGATCCATTGTGACCCAATGGAGGCTAATAATCCCAGGATCCCATTTGACACCAGGGGGCGTAAAAGGGCCAGGGATGAATTGTGACAGCATGGGGACCAATAGAAACAAGGAACCATTATGACACCATGGAGGCCAAGAATCAAATGATTCATTGTGACATCAAGTGGCCTAAAAGTGCATGGAATGCATCGTGACACCACAGAGGTTAGACAAGCAAGGAACCATTGTTACCCAATGGAGGCTAACAATCTAATGGTCCCTTGTGACACCAATGGGCCTAAAAGGGCCAGGGATGAATTGTGAAAGCATGGGGCCCAATTAAAACCTGGTAAAATTATGCCACCATGGAGGCCAAAAATCAAATGATTCATTGTGACATCAAGTGGCCTAAAAGGGCATGGGATGCATTGTGACACCACAGGGGTTAAGAGAAGCAAGGAACCATTGTGACCCAATGCTTGGTAAAAATCTAATGATCCCTTGTGACACCAGGGGGCCTAAAATGGCCAGGGATGGATTGTTACAGCACGGGGACCAATAGAAGCAAGGATCTATTATGCCACCATGGAGGCCAAGAATCAAATGATTCATTGTGACATCAAGTGGCCTAAAAGGGCATGGGATGCATTGTGACACCACAGGGGTTAAGAGAAGCAAGGATCCATTGTGACCCAATGGAGGCTAATAATCCCAGGATCCCATTTGACACTAGGGGGCGTAAAAGGGCCAGGGATGAATTGTGACAGCATGGGGACCAATAGAAACAAGGAACCATTATGACACCATGAAGGCCAAGAATCAAATGGTTCATTGTAAGACCAAGTGGCCTAAAAGGGCTTGGAATGCATTGTGACACCACAGAGGTTAAGAGAAGCAAGGAACCATTGTGACCCAATGCAGGCTAACAATCTAATGATCCCTTGTGGCACCATGGGGTATAAAAAGGGCCAGGGATGAATTGTTACAGCACGGGGACCAATAGAAGCAAGGATCTATTATGTCACCATGGAGGCCAAGACTCAAATGATTCATTGTGACATCAAGTGGCCTAAAAGGGCATGGGATGCATTGTGACACCACAGGGGCTAAGAGAAGCAAGGAACCATTGTGACCCAATGCAGGCTAACAATCTAATGATCCCTTGTGACACCAGGGGGCCTAAAATGGCCAGGGATGGATTGTTACAGCACGGGGACCAATAGAAGCAAGGATCTATTATGTCACCATGGAGGCCAAGAATCAAATGATTCATTGTGACATCAAGTGGCCTAAAAGGGCATGGGATGCATTGTGACACCGCAGAGGTTAAGAGAAGCAAGGAACCATTGTTACCCAATGGAAGCTAACAATCTAATGGTCCCTTGTGACACCAATGGGCCTAAAAGGGCCAGGGATGAATTGTGAAAGCATGGGGCCCAATTAAAACCTGGTACAATTATGCCACCATGGAGGCCAAAAATCAAATGATTCATTGTGACATCAAGTGGCCTAAAAGGGCATGGGATGCATTGCGACACCACAGTGGTTAAGAGAAGCAAGGGACCATTGTGACCCAATGCAGGCTAACAATCTAATGATCCCTTGTGACACCAGGGGGCCTAAAATGGCCAGGGATGGATTGTTACAGCACGGGGACCAATAGAAGCAAGGATCTATCATGCCACCATGGAGGCCAAGAATCAAATGATTCATTGTGACATCAAGTGGCCTAAAAGGGCATGGGATGCATTGTGACACCACATGGGTTAAGAGAAGCAAGGATCCATTGTGACCCAAATGGAGGCTAATAATCCCAGGATCCCATTTGACACCAGGGGGCGTAAAAGGGCCAGGGATGAATTGTGACAGCATGGGGCCCAATAGAAACAAGGAACCATTATGACACCATGGAGGCCAAGAATCAAATGATTCATTGTGACATCAAGTGGCCTAAAATGGCATGGAATGCATTGTGACACCACAGAGGTTAAGAGAAGCAAGGAACCATTGTTACCCAAAGGAGGCTAACAATCTAATGGTCCCTTGTGACACCAATGGGCTTAAAAGGGCCAGGGATGAATTGTGAAAGCATGGGGCCCAATTAAAACCCGGTACAATTATGCCACCATGGAGGCCAAAAATCAAATTATTCATTGTGACATCAAGTGGCCTAAAAGGGCATGGGATGCATTGTGACACCACAGGGGTTAAGAGAAGCAAGGATCCATTGTGACCCAATGGAGGCTAATAATCCCAGGATCCCATTTGACACCAGGGGGCGTAAAAGGGCCAGGGATGAATTGTGACAGCATGGGGCCCAATAGAAACAAGGAACCATTATGACACCATGGAGGCCAAGAATCAAATGATTCATTGTGACATCAAGTGGCCTAAAAGTGCATGGAATGCATCGTGACACCACAGAGGTTAGACAAGCAAGGAACCATTGTTACCCAATGGAGGCTAACAATCTAATGGTCCCTTGTGACACCAATGGGCCTAAAAGGGCCAGGGATGAATTGTGAAAGCATGGGGCCCAATTAAAACCTGGTAAAATTATGCCACCATGGAGGCCAAAAATCAAATGATTCATTGTGACATCAAGTGGCCTAAAAGGGCATGGGATGCATTGTGACACCACAGGGGTTAAGAGAAGCAAGGAACCATTGTGACCCAATGCTTGGTAAAAATCTAATGATCCCTTGTGACACCAGGGGGCCTAAAATGGCCAGGGATGGATTGTTACAGCACGGGGACCAATAGAAGCAAGGATCTATTATGCCACCATGGAGGCCAAGAATCAAATGATTCATTGTGACATCAAGTGGCCTAAAAGGGCATGGGATGCATTGTGACACCACAGGGGTTAAGAGAAGCAAGGATCCATTGTGACCCAATGGAGGCTAATAATCCCAGGATCCCATTTGACACCAGGGGGCGTAAAAGGGCCAGGGATGAATTGTGACAGCATGGGGCCCAATAGAAACAAGGAACCATTATGACACCATGGAGGCCAAGAATCAAATGATTCATTGTGACATCAAGTGGCCTAAAATGGCATGGAATGCATTGTGACACCACAGAGGTTAAGAGAAGCAAGGAACCATTGTTACCCAATGGAGGCTAACAATCTAATGGTCCCTTGTGACACCAATGGTCCTAAAAGGGCCAGGGATGAATTGTGAAAGCATGGGGCCCAATTAAAACCCGGTACAATTATGCCACCATGGAGGCCAAAAATCAAATGATTCATTGTGACATCAAGTGGCCTAAAAGGGCATGGGATGCATTGTGACACCACAGGGGTTAAGAGAAGCAAGGATCCATTGTGACCCAATGGAGGCTAATAATCCCAGGATCCCATTTGACACCAGGGGGCGTAAAAGGGCCAGGGATGAATTGTGACAGCATGGGGACCAATAGAAACAAGGAACCATTATGACACCATGAAGGCCAAGAATCAAATGGTTCATTGTAAGACCAAGTGGCCTAAAAGGGCTTGGAATGCATTGTGACACCACAGAGGTTAAGAGACGCAAGGAACCATTGTGACCCAATGCAGGCTAACAATCTAATGATCCCTTGTGGCACCATGGGGTATAAAAAGGGCCAGGGATGAATTGTTACAGCACGGGGACCAATAGAAGCAAGGATCTATTATGTCACCATGGAGGCCAAGACTCAAATGATTCATTGTGACATCAAGTGGCCTAAAAGGGCATGGGATGCATTGTGACACCACAGGGGCTAAGAGAAGCAAGGAACCATTGTGACCCAATGCAGGCTAACAATCTAATGATCCCTTGTGACACCAGGGGGCCTAAAATGGCCAGAGATGGATTGTTACAGCACGGGGACCAATAGAAGCAAGGATCTATTTTGCCACCATGGAGGCCAAGAATCAAATGATTCATTGTGACATCAAGTGGCCTAAAAGGGCATGGGATGCATTGTGACACCACAGGGGTTAAGAGAAGCAAGGATCCATTGTGACCCAATGGAGGCTAATAATCCCAGGATCCCATTTGACACCAGGGGGCGTAAAAGGTCCAGGGATGAATTGTGACAGCATGGGGACCAATAGAAACAAGGAACCATTATGACACCATGAAGGCCAAGAATCAAATGGTTCATTGTAAGACCAAGTGGCCTAAAAGGGCTTGGAATGCATTGTGACACCACAGAGGTTAAGAGAAGCAAGGAACCATTGTGACCCAATGCAGGCTAACAATCTAATGATCCCTTGTGGCCCCAGGGGTTATTAAAAGGGCCAGGGATGAATTGTTACAGCACGGGGACCAATAGAAGCAAGGGTCTATTATGTCACCATGGAGGCCAAGAATCAAATGATTCATTGTGACATCAAGTGGCCTAAAAGGGCATGGGATGCATTGTGACACCACAGAGGTTAAGAGAAGCAAGGAACCATTGTGACCCAATGCTTGCTAAAAATCTAATGATCCCTTGTGACACCAGGGTTTCTAAAATGGCCAGGGATGGATTGTAACAGCACGGGGACCAATGGAAGCAAGGATCTATTATGCCACCATGGACGCCAAGAATCAAATGATTCATTGTGACATCAAGTGGCCTAAAAGGGCATGGGATGCATTGTGACACCACAGAGGTTAAGAGAAGCAAGGAACCATTATGACCCAATGCAGGCTAACAATCTAATGATCCCTTGTGGCACCAGGGGCTATAAAAAGGGCCAGGGATGAATTGTAACAGCACGGGGACCAATAGAAGCAAGGATCTATTATGTCACCATGGAGGCCAAGAATGAAATGATTCATTGTGACATCAAGTGGCCTAAAAGGGCATGGGATGCATTGTGACACCGCAGAGGTTAAGAGAAGCAAGGAACCATTGTTACCCAATGGAGGCTAACAATCTAATGGTCCCTTGTGACACCAATGGGCCTAAAAGGGCCAGGGATGAATTGTGAAAGCATGGGGCCCAATTAAAACCTGGTACAATTATGCCACCATGGAGGCCAAAAATCAAATGATTCATTGTGACATCAAGTGGCCTAAAAGGGCATGGGATGCATTGCGACACCACAGTGGTTAAGAGAAGCAAGGAACCATTGTGACCCAATGCTTGCTAAAAATCTAATGATCCCTTGTGACACCAGGGGGCCTAAAATGGCCAGGGATGGATTGTTACAGCACGGGGACCAATAGAAGCAAGGATCTATTATGCCACCATGGAGGCCAAGAATCAAATGATTCATTGTGACATCAAGTGGCCTAAAAGGGCATGGGATGCATTGTGACACCACAGAGGTTAAGAGAAGCAAGGAACCATTATGACCCAATGCAGGCTAACAATCTAATGATCCCTTGTGGCACCAGGGGGTATAAAAAGGGCCAGGGATGGATTGTAACAGCACGGGGACCAACAGAATCAAGGATCTAATATGTCACCATGGAGGCCAAGAATCAAATGATTCATTGTGACATCAAGTGGCCTAAAAGGGCATGGGATGCATTGTGACACCACAGGGGTTAAGAGAAGCAAGGATCCATTGTGACCCAATGGAGGCTAATATTCCCAGCATCCCATTTGACACCAGGGGGCGTAAAAGGGCCAGGGATGAATTGTGACAGCATGGGGCCCAATAGAAACAAGGAACCATTATGACACCATGGAGGCCAAGAATCAAATGATTCATTGTGACATCAAGTGGCCTAAAATGGCATGGGATGCATTGTGACACCACAGGGGTTAAGAGAAGCAAGGATCCATTGTGACCCAATGGAGGCTAATAATCCCAGGATCCCATTTGGCACCAGGGGGCGTAAAAGGGCCAGGGATGAATTGTGACAGCATGGGGACCAATAGAAACAAGGAACCATTATGACACCATGGAGGCCAAGAATCAAATGATTCATTGTGACATCAAGTGGCCTAAAATGGCATGGAATGCATCGTGACACCACAGAGGTTAAGACAAGCAAGGAACCATTGTTACCCAATGGAGGCTAACAATCTAATGGTCCCTTGTGACACCAATGGGCCTAAAAGGGCCAGGGATGAATTGTGAAAGCATGGGGCCCAATTAAAACCTGGAAAATTATGCCACCATGGAGGCCAAGAATCAAATGATTCATTGTGACATCAAGTGGCCTAAAAGGGCATGGGATGCATTGTGACACCACAGGGGTTAAGAGAAGCAAGGAACCATTGTGACCCAATGCAGGCTAACAATCTAATGATCCCTTGTGGCACCATGGGGTATAAAAAGGGCCAGGGATGAATTGTTACAGCATGGGGACCAATAGAAGCAAGGATCTATTATGCCACCATGGAGGCCAAGAATCAAATGATTCATTGTGACATCAAGTGGCCTAAAAGGGCATGGGATGCATTGTGACACCACAGGGGTTCAGAGAAGCAAGGATCCATTGTGACCCAATGGAGGCTAATAATCCCAGGATCCCATTTGACACCAGGGGGCGTAAAAGGGCCAGGGATGAATTGTGACAGCATGGGGACCAATAGAAACAAGGAACCATTATGACACCATGAAGGCCCAGAATCAAATGGTTCATTGTAAGACCAAGTGGCCTAAAAGGGCTTGGAATGCATTGTGACACCACAGAGGTTAAGAGAAGCAAGGAACCATTGTGACCCAATGCAGGCTAACAATCGAATGATCCCTTGTGGCACCAGGGGGTATAAAAAGGGCCAGGGATGAATTGTTACAGCACGGGGACCAATAGAAGCAAGGGTCTATTATGTCACCATGGAGGCCAAGAATCAAATGATTCATTGTGACATCAAGTGGCCTAAAAGGGCATGGGATGTATTCTGACACCACAGGGGTTAAGAGAAGCAAGGATCCATTGTGACCCAATGGAGGCTAATATTCCCAGCATCCCATTTGACACCAGGGGGCGTAAAAGGGCCAGGGATTAATTGTGACAGCATGGGGCCCAATAGAAACAAGGAACCATTATGTCACCATGGAGGCCAAGAATCAAATGATTCATTGTGACATCAAGTGGCCTAAAAGGGCATGGGATGCATTGTGACACCACAGGGGTTAAGAGAAGCAAGGATCCATTGTGACCCAATGGAGGCTAATAATCCCAGGATCCCATTTGGCACCAGGGGGCGTAAAAGGGCCAGGGATGAATTGTGACAGCATGGGGACCAATAGAAACAAGGAACCATTATGACACCATGGAGGCCAAGAATCAAATGATTCATTGTGACATCAAGTGGCCTAAAATGGCATGGAATGCATCGTGACACCACAGAGGTTAAGACAAGCAAGGAACCATTGTTACCCAATGGAGGCTAACAATCTAATGGTCCCTTGTGACACCAATGGGCCTAAAAGGGCCAGGGATGAATTGTGAAAGCATGGGGCCCAATTAAAACCTGGAAAATTATGCCACCATGGAGGCCAAAAATCAAATGATTCATTGTGACATCAAGTGGCCTAAAAGGGCATGGGATGCATTGTGACACCACAGGGGTTAAGAGAAGCAAGGAACCATTGTGACCCAATGCAGGCTAACAATCTAATGATCCCTTGTGACACCAGGGGGCCTAAAATGGCCAGGGATGGATTGTTACAGCACGGGGACCAATAGAAGCAAGGATCTATTATGCCACCATGGAGGCCAAGAATCAAATGATTCATTGTGAAATCAAGTGGCCTAAAAGGGCATGGGATGCATTGTGACACCACAGGGGTTCAGAGAAGCAAGGAACCATTTTGACCCAATGGAGGCTAACAATCTAATGGTTCCTTGTGACACCAATGGGCCTAAAAGGGCCAGGGATGAATTGTGAAAGCATGGGGCCCAATTAAAACCTGGTACAATTATGCCACCATGGAGGCCAAGAATCAAATGATTCATTGTGACATCAAGTGGCCTAAAAGGGCATGGGATGCATTGTGACACCACAGAGGTTAAGAGAAGCAAGGAACCATTATGACCCAATGCAGGCTAACAATCTAATGATCCCTTGTGGCACCAGGGGGTATAAAAATGGCCAGGGATGAATTGTAACAGCACGGGGACCAATAGAAGCAAGGATCTATTATGTCACCATGGAGGCCAAGAATCAAATGATTCATTGTGACATCAAGTGGCCTAAAAGTGCATGGGATGCATTGTGACACCACAGGGGTTAAGAGAAGCAAGGATCCATTGTGACCCAATGGAGGCTAATAATCCCAGGATCCCATTTGACACCAGGGGGCGTAAAAGGGCCAGGGATGAATTGTGACAGCATGGGGACCAATAGAAACAAGGAGCCATTATGACACCATGAAGGCCAAGATTCAAATGGTTCATTGTAAGACCAAGTGGCCTAAAAGGGCTAGGAATGCATTCTGACACCACAGAGGTTAAGAGAAGCAAGGAACCATTGTGACCCAATGCTTGCTAAAAATCTAATGATCCCTTGTGACACCAGGGGGCCTAAAATGACCAGGGACGGATTGTGACAGCACGGGGACCAATAGAAGCAAGGATCTATTATGCCACCATGGACGCCAAGAATCAAATGATTCATTGTGACATCAAGTGGCCTAAAAGGGCATGGGATGCATTGTGACACCACAGGGGTTAAGAGAAGCAAGGATCCATTGTGACCCAATGGAGTCTAATAATCCCAGAATCCCATTTGGCACCAGGGGGCGTAAAAGGGCCAGGGATGAATTGTGACAGCATGGGGACCAATAGAAACAAGGAACCATTATAACACCATGGAGGCCAAGAATCAAATGATTCATTGTGACAACAAGTGGCCTAAAATGGCATGGAATGCATTGTGACACCACAGAGGTTAAGAGAAGCAAGGAACCATTGTTACCCAATGGAGGCTAACAATCTAATGGTCCCTTGTGACACCAATGGGCCTAAAAGGGCCAGGGATGAATTGTGAAAGCATGGGGCCCAATTAAAACCTGGTACAATTATGCCACCATGGAGGCCAAAAATCAAATGATTCATTGTGACATCAAGTGGCCTAAAAGGGCATGGGATGCATTGCGACACCACAGGGGTTAAGAGAAGCAAGGAACCATTGTGACCCAATGCAGGCTAACAATCTAATGATCCCTTGTGACACCAGGGGGCCTAAAATGGCCAGGGATGGATTGTAACAGCACGGGGACCAATAGAAGCAAGGATCTATTATGCCACCATGGAGGCCAAGAATCAAATGATTCATTGTGACATCAAGTGGCCTAAAAGGGCATGGGATGCATTGTGACACCACAGAGGTTAAGAGAAGCAAGGAACCATTATGACCCAATGCAGGCTAACAATCTAATGATCCCTTGTGACACCAGGGGGCCTAAAATGGCCAGGGATGGATTGTAACTGCACGGGGACCAATAGAAGCAAGGATCTATTATGCCACCATGGAGGCCAAAAATCAAATGATTCATTGTGACATCAAGTGGCCTAAAAGGGCATGGGATGCATTGTGACACCACAGAGGTTAAGAGAAGCAAGGAACCATTATGACCCAATGCAGGCTAACAATCTAATGATCCCTTGTGGCACCAGGGGGTATAACAAAGGCCAGGGATGAATTGTAACAGCACGGGGACCAATAGAAGCAAGGATCTATTATGTCACCATGGAGGCCAAGAATCAAATGATTCATTGTGACATCAAGTGGCCTAAAAGGGCATGGGATGCATTGTGACACCACAGGGGTTAAGAGAAGCAAGGATCCATTGTGACCCAATGGAGGCTAATAATCCCAGGATCCCATTTGACACCAGGGGGCGTAAAAGGGCCAGGGATGAATTGTGACAGCATGGGGCCCAATAGAAACAAGGAACCATTATGACACCATGGAGGCCAAGAATCAAATGATTCATTGTGACATCAAGTGGCCTAAAATGGCATGGGATGCATTGTGACACCACAGGGGTTAAGAGAAGCAAGGATCCATTGTGACCCAATGGAGGCTAATAATCCCAGGATCCCATTTGGCACCAGGGGGCGTAAAAGGGCCAGGGATGAATTGTGACAGCACGGGGACCAATAGAAACAAGGAACCATTATGACACCATGGAGGCCAAGAATCAAATGATTCATTGTGACATCAAGTGGCCTAAAAGTGCATGGAATGCATCGTGACACCACAGAGGTTAAGAGAAGCAAGGAACCATTGTTACCAAATGGAGGCTAACAATCTAATGGTCCCTTGTGACACCAATGGGCCTAAAAGGGCCAGGGAAGAATTGTGAAAGCATGGGGCCCAATTAAAACCTGGTACAATTATGCCACCATGGAAGCCAAAAATCAAATGATTCATTGTGACATCAAGTGGCCTAAAAGGGCATGGGATGCATTGTGACACCAAAGGGGTTAAGAGAAGCAAGGAACCATTTTGACCCAATGCAGGCTAACAATCTAATGATCCCTTGTGACACCAGGGGGCCTAAAATGGCCAGGGATTGATTGTTACAGCACGGGGACCAATAGAAGCAAGGATCTATTATGCCACCATGGAGGCCAAGAATCAAATGATTCATTGTGACATCAAGTGGCCTAAAAGGGCATGGGATGCATTGTGACACCACAGGGGTTAAGAGAAGCAAGGATCCATTGTGACCCAATGGAGGCTAATAATCCCAGGATCCCATTTGACACCAGGGTTCGTAAAAGGGCCAGGGATGAATTGTGACAGCATGGGGACCAATAGAAACAAGGAACCATTATGACACCATGAAGGCCAAGAATCAAATGGTTCATTGTAAGACCAAGTGGCCTAAAAGGGCTTGGAATGCATTGTGACACCACAGAGGTTAAGAGAAGCAAGGAACCATTGTGACCCAATGCAGGCTAACAATCTAATGATCCCTTGTGGCACCAGGGGGTATAAAAAGGGCCAGGGATGAATTGTTACAGCACGGGGACCAATAGAAGCAAGGGTCTATTATGTCACCATGGAGGCCAAGAATCAAATGATTCATTGTGACATCAAGTGGCCTAAAAGGGCATGGGATGCATTGTGACACCACAGAGGTTAAGAGAAGCAAGGAACCATTGTGACCCAATGCTTCATAAAAATCTAATGATCCCTTGTGACACCAGGGGGCCTAAAATGGCCAGGGATGGATTGTTACAGCACGGGGACCAATAGAAGCAAGGATCTATTATGCCACCATGGACGCCAAGAATCAAATGATTCATTGTGACATCAAGTGGCCTAAAAGGGCATGGGATGCATTGTGACACCACAGGGGTTAAGAGAAGCAAGGATCCATTGTGACCCAATGGAGGCTAATAATCCCAGGATCCCATTTGACACCAGGGGGCGTAAAAGGGCCAGGGATGAATTGTGACAGCATGGGGCCCAATAGAAACAAGGAACCATTATGACACCATGGAGGCCAAGAATCAAATGATTCATTGTGACATCAAGTGGCCTAAAAGGGCATGGGATGCATTGTGACACCACAGGGGTTAAGAGAAGCAAGGATCCATTGTGACCCAATGGAGGCTAATAATCCCAGGATCCCATTTGGCACCAGGGGGCGTAAAAGGGCCAGGGATGAATTGTGACAGCACGGGGACCAATAGAAACAAGGAAACATTATGACACCATGGAGGCCAAGAATCAAATGATTCATTGTGACATCAAGTGGCCTAAAAGTGCATGGAATGCATCGTGACACCACAGAGGTTAAGAGAAGCAAGGAACCATTGTTACCAAATGGAGGCTAACAATCTAATGGTCCCTTGTGACACCAATGGGCCTAAAAGGGCCAGGGAAGAATTGTGAAAGCATGGGGCCCAATTAAAACCTGGTACAATTATGCCACCATGGAAGCCAAAAATCAAATGATTCATTGTGACATCAAGTGGCCTAAAAGGGCATGGGATGCATTGTGACACCAAAGGGGTTAAGAGAAGCAAGGAACCATTTTGACCCAATGCAGGCTAACAATCTAATGATCCCTTGTGACACCAGGGGGCCTAAAATGGCCAGGGATTGATTGTTACAGCACGGGGACCAATAGAAGCAAGGATCTATTATGCCACCATGGAGGCCAAGAATCAAATGATTCATTGTGACATCAAGTGGCCTAAAAGGGCATGGGATGCATTGTGACACCACAGGGGTTAAGAGAAGCAAGGATCCATTGTGACCCAATGGAGGCTAATAATCCCAGGATCCCATTTGACACCAGGGTTCGTAAAAGGGCCAGGGATGAATTGTGACAGCATGGGGACCAATAGAAACAAGGAACCATTATGACACCATGAAGGCCAAGAATCAAATGGTTCATTGTAAGACCAAGTGGCCTAAAAGGGCTTGGAATGCATTGTGACACCACAGAGGTTAAGAGAAGCAAGGAACCATTGTGACCCAATGCAGGCTAACAATCTAATGATCCCTTGTGGCACCAGGGGGTATAAAAAGGGCCAGGGATGAATTGTTACAGCACGGGGACCAATAGAAGCAAGGGTCTATTATGTCACCATGGAGGCCAAGAATCAAATGATTCATTGTGACATCAAGTGGCCTAAAAGGGCATGGGATGCATTGTGACACCACAGAGGTTAAGAGAAGCAAGGAACCATTGTGACCCAATGCTTCATAAAAATCTAATGATCCCTTGTGACACCAGGGGGCCTAAAATGGCCAGGGATGGATTGTTACAGCACGGGGACCAATAGAAGCAAGGATCTATTATGCCACCATGGACGCCAAGAATCAAATGATTCATTGTGACATCAAGTGGCCTAAAAGGGCATGGGATGCATTGTGACACCACAGGGGTTAAGAGAAGCAAGGATCCATTGTGACCCAATGGAGGCTAATAATCCCAGGATCCCATTTGACACCAGGGGGCGTAAAAGGGCCAGGGATGAATTGTGACAGCATGGGGCCCAATAGAAACAAGGAACCATTATGACACCATGGAGGCCAAGAATCAAATGATTCATTGTGACATCAAGTGGCCTAAAATGGCATGGGATGCATTGTGACACCACAGGGGTTAAGAGAAGCAAGGATCCATTGTGACCCAATGGAGGCTAATAATCCCAGGATCCCATTTGGCACCAGGGGGCGTAAAAGGGCCAGGGATGAATTGTGACAGCACGGGGACCAATAGAAACAAGGAAACATTATGACACCATGGAGGCCAAGAATCAAATGATTCATTGTGACATCAAGTGGCCTAAAAGTGCATGGAATGCATCGTGACACCACAGAGGTTAAGAGAAGCAAGGAACCATTGTTACCAAATGGAGGCTAACAATCTAATGGTCCCTTGTGACACCAATGGGCCTAAAAGGGCCAGGGAAGAATTGTGAAAGCATGGGGCCCAATTAAAACCTGGTACAATTATGCCACCATGGAGGCCAAAACTCAAATGATTCATTGTGACATCAAGTGGCCTAAAAGGGCATGGGATGCATTGTGACACCAAAGGGGTTAAGAGAAGCAAGGAACCATTTTGACCCAATGCAGGCTAACAATCTAATGATCCCTTGTGACACCAGGGGGCCTAAAATGGCCAGGGATGGATTGTTACAGCACGGGGACCAATAGAAGCAAGGATCTATTATGCCACCATGGAGGCCAAGAATCAAATGATTCATTGTGACATCAAGTGGCCTAAAAGGGCATGGGATGCATTGTGACACCACAGGGCTTAAGAGAAGCAAGGATCCATTGTGACCCAATGGAGGCTAATAATCCCAGGATCCCATTTGACACCAGGGGGCGTAAAAGGGCCAGGGATGAATTGTGACAGCATGGGGACCAATAGAAACAAGGAACCATTATGACACCATGAAGGCCAAGAATCAAATGGTTCATTGTAAGACCAAGTGGCCTAAAAGGGCTTGGAATGCATTGTGACACCACAGAGGTTAAGAGAAGCAAGGAACCATTGTGACCCAATGCAGGCTAACAATCTAATGATCCCTTGTGGCACCAGGGGGTATAAAAAGGGCCAGGGATGAATTGTTACAGCACGGGGACCAATAGAAGCAAGGGTCTATTATGTCACCATGGAGGCCAAGAATCAAATGATTCATTGTGACATCAAGTGGCCTAAAAGGGCATGGGATGCATTGTGACACCACAGAGGTTAAGAGAAGCAAGGAACCATTGTGACCCAATGCTTCATAAAAATCTAATGATCCCTTGTGACACCAGGGGGCCTAAAATGGCGAGGGATGGATTGTTACAGCACGGGGACCAATAGAAGCAAGGATCTATTATGCCACCATGGACGCCAAGAATCAAATGATTCATTGTGACATCAAGTGGCCTAAAAGGGCATGGGATGCATTGTGACACCACAGGGGTTAAGAGAAGCAAGGATCCATTGTGACCCAATGGAGGCTAATAATCCCAGGATCCCATTTGGCACCAGGGGGCGTAAAAGGGCCAGGGATGAATTGTGACAGCATGGGGACCAATAGAAACAAGGAACCATTACGACACCATGGAGGCCAAGAATCAAATGATTCATTGTGACATCAAGTTGCCTAAAATGGCATGGAATGCATTGTGACACCACAGAGGTTAAGAGAAGCAAGGAACCATTGTTACCCAATGGAGGCTAACAATCTAATGGTCTCTTGTGACACCAATGGGCCTAAAAGGGCCAGGGATGGATTGTGAAAGCATGGGGCCCAATTAAAACCTGGTAAAATTATGCCACCATGGAGGCCAAAAATGAAATGGTTCATTGTGACATCCAGTGGCCTAAAAGGGCATGGGATGCATTGTGACACCACAGGGGTTAAGAGAAGCAAGGAACCATTGTGACCCAATGCAGGCTAACAATCTAATGATCCCTTGTGACACCAGGGGGCCTAAAATAGCCAGGGATGGATTGTTACAGCACGGGGACCAATAGAAGCAAGGATCTATTTTGCCACCATGGAGGCCAAGAATCAAATGATTCATTGTGACATCAAGTGGCCTAAAAGGGCATGGGATGCATTGTGACACCACAGGGGTTAAGAGAAGCAAGGATCCATTGTGACCCAATGGAGGCTAATAATCCCAGGATCCCATTTGACACCAGGGGGCGTAAAAGGTCCAGGGATGAATTGTGACAGCATGGGGACCAATAGAAACAAGGAACCATTATGACACCATGAAGGCCAAGAATCAAATGGTTCATTGTAAGACCAAGTGGCCTAAAAGGGCTTGGAATGCATTGTGACACCACAGAGGTTAAGAGAAGCAAGGAACCATTGTGACCCAATGCAGGCTAACAATCTAATGATCCCTTGTGGCACCAGGGGGTATAAAAAGGGCCAGGGATGAATTGTTACAGCACGGGGACCAATAGAAGCAAGGGTCTATTATGTCACCATGGAGGCCAAGAATCAAATGATTCATTGTGACATCAAGTGGCCTAAAAGGGCATGGGATGCATTGTGACACCACAGAGGTTAAGAGAAGCAAGGAACCATTGTGACCCAATGCTTGCTAAAAATCTAATGATCCCTTGTGACACCAGGGGTTCTAAAATGGCCAGGGATGGATTGTAACAGCACGGGGACCAATGGAAGCAAGGATCTATTATGCCACCATGGACGCCAAGAATCAAATGATTCATTGTGACATCAAGTGGCCTAAAAGGGCATGGGATGCATTGTGACACCACAGAGGTTAAGAGAAGCAAGGAACCATTATGACCCAATGCAGGCTAATAATCTAATGATCCCTTGTGGCACCAGGGGCTATAAAAAGGGCCAGGGATGAATTGTAACAGCACGGGGACCAATAGAAGCAAGGATCTATTATGTCACCATGGAGGCCAAGAATGAAATGATTCATTGTGACATCGAGTGGCCTAAAAGGGCATGGGATGCATTGTGACACCACAGAGGTTAAGAGAAGCAAGGAACCATTGTTACCCAATGGAGGCTAACAATCTAATGGTCCCTTGTGACACCAATGGGCCTAAAAGGGCCAGGGATGAATTGTGAAAGCATGGGGCCCAATTAAAACCTGGTACAATTATGCCACCATGGAGGCCAAAAATCAAATGATTCATTGTGACATCAAGTGGCCTAAAAGGGCATGGGATGCATTGCGACACCACAGTGGTTAAGAGAAGCAAGGAACCATTGTGACCCAATGCTTGCTAAAAATCTAATGATCCCTTGTGACACCAGGGGGCCTAAAATGGCCAGGGATGGATTGTTACAGCACGGGGACCAATAGAAGCAAGGATCTATTATGCCACCATGGAGGCCAAGAATCAAATGATTCATTGTGACATCAAGTGGCCTAAAAGGGCATGGGATGCATTGTGACACCACAGAGGTTAAGAGAAGCAAGGAACCATTATGACCCAATGCAGGCTAACAATCTAATGATCCCTTGTGGCACCAGGGGGTATAAAAAGGGCCAGGGATGGATTGTAACAGCACGGGGACCAACAGAATCAAGGATCTAATATGTCACCATGGAGGCCAAGAATCAAATGATTCATTGTGACATCAAGTGGCCTAAAAGGGCATGGGATGCATTGTGACACCACAGGGGTTAAGAGAAGCAAGGATCCATTGTGACCCAATGGAGGCTAATATTCCCAGCATCCCATTTGACACCAGGGGGCGTAAAAGGGCCAGGGATGAATTGTGACAGCATGGGGCCCAATAGAAACAAGGAACCATTATGACACCATGGAGGCCAAGAATCAAATGATTCATTGTGACATCAAGTGGCCTAAAATGGCATGAGATGCATTGTGACACCACAGGGGTTAAGAGAAGCAAGGATCCATTGTGACCCAATGGAGGCTAATAATCCCAGGATCCCATTTGGCACCAGGGGGCGTAAAAGGGCCAGGGATGAATTGTGACAGCATGGGGACCAATAGAAACAAGGAACCATTATGACACCATGGAGGCCAAGAATCAAATGATTCATTGTGACATCAAGTGGCCTAAAATGGCATGGAATGCATCGTGACACCACAGAGGTTAAGACAAGCAAGGAACCATTGTTACCCAATGGAGGCTAACAATCTAATGGTCCCTTGTGACACCAATGGGCCTAAAAGGGCCAGGGATGAATTGTGAAAGCATGGGGCCCAATTAAAACCTGGAAAATTATGCCACCATGGAGGCCAAGAATCAAATGATTCATTGTGACATCAAGTGGCCTAAAAGGGCATGGGATGCATTGTGACACCACAGGGGTTAAGAGAAGCAAGGAACCATTGTGACCCAATGCAGGCTAACAATCTAATGATCCCTTGTGACACCAGGGGGCCTAAAAGGGCCAGGGATGGATTGTTACAGCATGGGGACCAATAGAAGCAAGGATCTATTATGCCACCATGGAGGCCAAGAATCAAATGATTCATTGTGAAATCAAGTGGCCTAAAAGGGCATGGGATGCATTGTGACACCACAGGGGTTCAGAGAAGCAAGGAACCATTTTGACCCAATGGAGGCTAACAATCTAATGGTCCCTTGTGACACCAATGGGCCTAAAAGGGCCAGGGATGAATTGTGAAAGCATGGGGCCCAATTAAAACCTGGTACAATTATGCCACCATGGAGGCCAAGAATCAAATGATTCATTGTGACATCAAGTGGCCTAAAAGGGCATGGGATGCATTGTGACACCACAGAGGTTAAGAGAAGCAAGGAACCATTATGACCCAATGCAGGCTAACAATCTAATGATCCCTTGTGGCACCAGGGGGTATAAAAATGGCCAGGGATGAATTGTAACAGCACGGGGACCAATAGAAGCAAGGATCTATTATGTCACCATGGAGGCCAAGAATCAAATGATTCATTGTGACATCAAGTGGCCTAAAAGTGCATTGGATGCATTGTGACACCACAGGGGTTAAGAGAAGCAAGGATCCATTGTGACCCAATGGAGGCTAATAATCCCAGGATCCCATTTGACACCAGGGGGCGTAAAAGGGCCAGGGATGAATTGTGACAGCATGGGGACCAATAGAAACAAGGAGCCATTATGACACCATGAAGGCCAAGATTCAAATGGTTCATTGTAAGACCAAGTGGCCTAAAAGGGCTAGGAATGCATTCTGACACCACAGAGGTTAAGAGAAGCAAGGAACCATTGTGACCCAATGCTTGCTAAAAATCTAATGATCCCTTGTGACACCAGGGGGCCTAAAATGACCAGGGATGGATTGTGACAGCACGGGGACCAATAGAAGCAAGGATCTATTATGCCACCATGGAGGCCAAGAATCAAATGATTCATTGTGACATCAAGTGGCCTAAAAGGGCATGGGATGCATTGTGACACCACAGGGGTTAAGAGAAGCAAGGATCCATTGTGACCCAATGGAGTCTAATAATCCCAGAATCCCATTTGGCACCAGGGGGCGTAAAAGGGCCAGGGATGAATTGTGACAGCATGGGGACCAATAGAAACAAGGAACCATTATGACACCATGGAGGCCAAGAATCAAATGATTCATTGTGACAACAAGTGGCCTAAAATGGCATGGAATGCATTGTGACACCACAGAGGTTAAGAGAAGCAAGGAACCATTGTTACCCAATGGAGGCTAACAATCTAATGGTCCCTTGTGACACCAATGGGCCTAAAAGGGCCAGGGATGAATTGTGAAAGCATGGGGCCCAATTAAAACCTGGTACAATTATGCCACCATGGAGGCCAAAAATCAAATGATTCATTGTGACATCAAGTGGCCTAAAAGGGCATGGGATGCATTGCGACACCACAGGGGTTAAGAGAAGCAAGGAACCATTGTGACCCAATGCAGGCTAACAATCTAATGATCCCTTGTGACACCAGGGGGCCTAAAATGGCCAGGGATGGATTGTAACAGCACGGGGACCAATAGAAGCAAGGATCTATTATGCCACCATGGAGGCCAAGAATCAAATGATTCATTGTGAAATCAAGTGGCCTAAAAGGGCATGGGATGCATTGTGACACCACAGAGGTTAAGAGAAGCAAGGAACCATTATGACCCAATGCAGGCTAACAATCTAATGATCCCTTGTGACACCAGGGGGCCTAAAATGGCCAGGGATGGATTGTAACTGCACGGGGACCAATAGAAGCAAGGATCTATTATGCCACCATGGAGGCCAAAAATCAAATGATTCATTGTGACATCAAGTGGCCTAAAAGGGCATGGGATGCATTGTGACACCACAGAGGTTAAGAGAAGCAAGGAACCATTATGACCCAATGCAGGCTAACAATCTAATGATCCCTTGTGGCACCAGGGGGTATAAAAAGGGCCAGGGATGAATTGTTACAGCACGGGGACCAATAGAAGCAAGGATCTATTATGTCACCATGGAGGCCAAGAATCAAATGATTCATTGTGACATCAAGTGGCCTAAAATGGCATGGGATGCATTGTGACACCACAGGGGTTAAGAGAAGCAAGGATCCATTGTGACCCAATGGAGGCTAATAATCCCAGGATCCCATTTGGCACCAGGGGGCGTAAAAGGGCCAGGGATGAATTGTGACAGCACGGGGACCAATAGAAACAAGGAACCATTATGACACCATGGAGGCCAAGAATCAAATGATTCATTGTGACATCAAGTGGCCTAAAAGTGCATGGAATGCATCGTGACACCACAGAGGTTAAGAGAAGCAAGGAACCATTGTTACCAAATGGAGGCTAACAATCTAATGGTCCCTTGTGACACCAATGGGCCTAAAAGGGCCAGGGAAGAATTGTGAAAGCATGGGGCCCAATTAAAACCTGGTACAATTATGCCACCATGGAGGCCAAAAATCAAATGATTCATTGTGACATCAAGTGGCCTAAAAGGGCATGGGATGCATTGTGACACCAAAGGGGTTAAGAGAAGCAAGGAACCATTTTGACCCAATGCAGGCTAACAATCTAATGATCCCTTGTGACACCAGGGGGCCTAAAATGGCCAGGGATTGATTGTTACAGCACGGGGACCAATAGAAGCAAGGATCTATTATGCCACCATGGAGGCCAAGAATCAAATGATTCATTGTGACATCAAGTGGCCTAAAAGGGCATGGGATGCATTGTGACACCACAGGGGTTAAGAGAAGCAAGGATCCATTGTGACCCAATGGAGGCTAATAATCCCAGGATCCCATTTGACACCAGGGTTCGTAAAAGGGCCAGGGATGAATTGTGACAGCATGGGGACCAATAGAAACAAGGAACCATTATGACACCATGAAGGCCAAGAATCAAATGGTTCATTGTAAGACCAAGTGGCCTAAAAGGGCTTGGAATGCATTGTGACACCACAGAGGTTAAGAGAAGCAAGGAACCATTGTGACCCAATGCAGGCTAACAATCTAATGATCCCTTGTGGCACCAGGGGGTATAAAAAGGGCCAGGGATGAATTGTTACAGCACGGGGACCAATAGAAGCAAGGGTCTATTATGTCACCATGGAGGCCAAGAATCAAATGATTCATTGTGACATCAAGTGGCCTAAAAGGGCATGGGATGCATTGTGACACCACAGAGGTTAAGAGAAGCAAGGAACCATTGTGACCCAATGCTTCATAAAAATCTAATGATCCCTTGTGACACCAGGGGGCCTAAAATGGCCAGGGATGGATTGTTACAGCACGGGGACCAATAGAAGCAAGGATCTATTATGCCACCATGGACGCCAAGAATCAAATGATTCATTGTGACATCAAGTGGCCTAAAAGGGCATGGGATGCATTGTGACACCACAGGGGTTAAGAGAAGCAAGGATCCATTGTGACCCAATGGAGGCTAATAATCCCAGGATCCCATTTGACACCAGGGGGCGTAAAAGGGCCAGGGATGAATTGTGACAGCATGGGGCCCAATAGAAACAAGGAACCATTATGACACCATGGAGGCCAAGAATCAAATGATTCATTGTGACATCAAGTGGCCTAAAATGGCATGGGATGCATTGTGACACCACAGGGGTTAAGAGAAGCAAGGATCCATTGTGACCCAATGGAGGCTAATAATCCCAGGATCCCATTTGGCACCAGGGGGCGTAAAAGGGCCAGGGATGAATTGTGACAGCACGGGGACCAATAGAAACAAGGAACCATTATGACACCATGGAGGCCAAGAATCAAATGATTCATTGTGACATCAAGTGGCCTAAAAGTGCATGGAATGCATCGTGACACCACAGAGGTTAAGAGAAGCAAGGAACCATTGTTACCAAATGGAGGCTAACAATCTAATGGTCCCTTGTGACACCAATGGGCCTAAAAGGGCCAGGGAAGAATTGTGAAAGCATGGGGCCCAATTAAAACCTGGTACAATTATGCCACCATGGAGGCCAAAAATCAAATGATTCATTGTGACATCAAGTGGCCTAAAAGGGCATGGGATGCATTGTGACACCAAAGGGGTTAAGAGAAGCAAGGAACCATTTTGACCCAATGCAGGCTAACAATCTAATGATCCCTTGTGACACCAGGGGGCCTAAAATGGCCAGGGATTGATTGTTACAGCACGGGGACCAATAGAAGCAAGGATCTATTATGCCACCATGGAGGCCAAGAATCAAATGATTCATTGTGACATCAAGTGGCCTAAAAGGGCATGGGATGCATTGTGACACCACAGGGGTTAAGAGAAGCAAGGATCCATTGTGACCCAATGGAGGCTAATAATCCCAGGATCCCATTTGACACCAGGGTTCGTAAAAGGGCCAGGGATGAATTGTGACAGCATGGGGACCAATAGAAACAAGGAACCATTATGACACCATGAAGGCCAAGAATCAAATGGTTCATTGTAAGACCAAGTGGCCTAAAAGGGCTTGGAATGCATTGTGACACCACAGAGGTTAAGAGAAGCAAGGAACCATTGTGACCCAATGCAGGCTAACAATCTAATGATCCCTTGTGGCACCAGGGGGTATAAAAAGGGCCAGGGATGAATTGTTACAGCACGGGGACCAATAGAAGCAAGGGTCTATTATGTCACCATGGAGGCCAAGAATCAAATGATTCATTGTGACATCAAGTGGCCTAAAAGGGCATGGGATGCATTGTGACACCACAGAGGTTAAGAGAAGCAAGGAACCATTGTGACCCAATGCTTCATAAAAATCTAATGATCCCTTGTGACACCAGGGGGCCTAAAATGGCCAGGGATGGATTGTTACAGCACGGGGACCAATAGAAGCAAGGATCTATTATGCCACCATGGACGCCAAGAATCAAATGATTCATTGTGACATCAAGTGGCCTAAAAGGGCATGGGATGCATTGTGACACCACAGGGGTTAAGAGAAGCAAGGATCCATTGTGACCCAATGGAGGCTAATAATCCCAGGATCCCATTTGACACCAGGGGGCGTAAAAGGGCCAGGGATGAATTGTGACAGCATGGGGCCCAATAGAAACAAGGAACCATTATGACACCATGGAGGCCAAGAATCAAATGATTCATTGTGACATCAAGTGGCCTAAAATGGCATGGGATGCATTGTGACACCACAGGGGTTAAGAGAAGCAAGGATCCATTGTGACCCAATGGAGGCTAATAATCCCAGGATCCCATTTGGCACCAGGGGGCGTAAAAGGGCCAGGGATGAATTGTGACAGCACGGGGACCAATAGAAACAAGGAACCATTATGACACCATGGAGGCCAAGAATCAAATGATTCATTGTGACATCAAGTGGCCTAAAAGTGCATGGAATGCATCGTGACACCACAGAGGTTAAGAGAAGCAAGGAACCATTGTTACCAAATGGAGGCTAACAATCTAATGGTCCCTTGTGACACCAATGGGCCTAAAAGGGCCAGGGAAGAATTGTGAAAGCATGGGGCCCAATTAAAACCTGGTACAATTATGCCACCATGGAGGCCAAAACTCAAATGATTCATTGTGACATCAAGTGGCCTAAAAGGGCATGGGATGCATTGTGACACCAAAGGGGTTAAGAGAAGCAAGGAACCATTTTGACCCAATGCAGGCTAACAATCTAATGATCCCTTGTGACACCAGGGGGCCTAAAATGGCCAGGGATGGATTGTTACAGCACGGGGACCAATAGAAGCAAGGATCTATTATGCCACCATGGAGGCCAAGAATCAAATGATTCATTGTGACATCAAGTGGCCTAAAAGGGCATGGGATGCATTGTGACACCACAGGGCTTAAGAGAAGCAAGGATCCATTGTGACCCAATGGAGGCTAATAATCCCAGGATCCCATTTGACACCAGGGGGCGTAAAAGGGCCAGGGATGAATTGTGACAGCATGGGGACCAATAGAAACAAGGAACCATTATGACACCATGAAGGCCAAGAATCAAATGGTTCATTGTAAGACCAAGTGGCCTAAAAGGGCTTGGAATGCATTGTGACACCACAGAGGTTAAGAGAAGCAAGGAACCATTGTGACCCAATGCAGGCTAACAATCTAATGATCCCTTGTGGCACCAGGGGGTATAAAAAGGGCCAGGGATGAATTGTTACAGCACGGGGACCAATAGAAGCAAGGGTCTATTATGTCACCATGGAGGCCAAGAATCAAATGATTCATTGTGACATCAAGTGGCCTAAAAGGGCATGGGATGCATTGTGACACCACAGAGGTTAAGAGAAGCAAGGAACCATTGTGACCCAATGCTTCATAAAAATCTAATGATCCCTTGTGACACCAGGGGGCCTAAAATGGCGAGGGATGGATTGTTACAGCACGGGGACCAATAGAAGCAAGGATCTATTATGCCACCATGGACGCCAAGAATCAAATGATTCATTGTGACATCAAGTGGCCTAAAAGGGCATGGGATGCATTGTGACACCACAGGGGTTAAGAGAAGCAAGGATCCATTGTGACCCAATGGAGGCTAATAATCCCAGGATCCCATTTGGCACCAGGGGGCGTAAAAGGGCCAGGGATGAATTGTGACAGCATGGGGACCAATAGAAACAAGGAACCATTACGACACCATGGAGGCCAAGAATCAAATGATTCATTGTGACATCAAGTTGCCTAAAATGGCATGGAATGCATTGTGACACCACAGAGGTTAAGAGAAGCAAGGAACCATTGTTACCCAATGGAGGCTAACAATCTAATGGTCTCTTGTGACACCAATGGGCCTAAAAGGGCCAGGGATGGATTGTGAAAGCATGGGGCCCAATTAAAACCTGGTAAAATTATGCCACCATGGAGGCCAAAAATGAAATGGTTCATTGTGACATCCAGTGGCCTAAAAGGGCATGGGATGCATTGTGACACCACAGGGGTTAAGAGAAGCAAGGAACCATTGTGACCCAATGCAGGCTAACAATCTAATGATCCCTTGTGACACCAGGGGGCCTAAAATGGCCAGGGATGGATTGTTACAGCACGGGGACCAATAGAAGCAAGGATCTATTATGCCACCATGGAGGCCAAGAATCAGATGATTCATTGTGAAATCAAGTGGCCTAAAAGGGCATGGGATGCATTGTGACACCACAGGGGTTAAGAGAAGCAAGGATCCATTGTGACCCAATGGAGGCTAATAATCCCAGGATCCCATTTGACACCAGTGGTCGTAAAAGGGCCAGGGATGAATTGTGACAGCATGGGGACCAATAGAAACAAGGAACCATTATGACACCATGAAGGCCAAGAATCAAATGGTTCATTGTAAGACCAAGTGGCCTAAAAGGGCTTGGAATGCATTGTGACACCACAGAGGTTAAGAGAAGCAAGGAACCATTGTGACCCAATGCAGGCTAACAATCTAATGATCCCTTGTGGCACCAGGGGGTATAAAAAGGGCCAGGGATGAATTGTTACAGCACGGGGACCAATAGAAGCAAGGATCTATTATGTCACCACGGAGGCCAAGAATCAAATGATTCATTGTGACATCAAGTGGCCTAAAAGGGCATGGGATGCATTGTGACACCACAGAGGTTAAGAGAAGCAAGGAACCATTGTGACCCAATGCTTCATAAAAATCTAATGATCCCTTGTGACACCAGGGGGCCTAAAATGGCCAGGGATGGATTGTTACAGCACGGGGACCAATAGAAGCAAGGATCTATTTTGCCACCATGGACGCCAAGAATCAAATGATTCATTGTGACATCAAGTGGCCTAAAAGGGCATGGGATGCATTGTGACACCACAGGGGTTAAGAGAAGCAAGGATCCATTGTGACCCAATGGAGACTAATAATCCCAGGATCCCATTTGGCACCAGGGGGCGTAAAAGGGCCAGGGATGAATTGTGACAGCATGGGGCCCAATAGAAACAAGGAACCATTATGAAACCATGGAGGCCAAGAATCAAATGATTCATTGTGACATCAAGTGGCCTAAAAGGGCATGGGATGCATTGTGACACCACAGGGGTTAAGAGAAGCAAGGATCCATTGTGACCCAATGGAGACTAATAATCCCAGGATCCCATTTGGCACCAGGGGGCGTAAAAGGGCCAGGGATGAATTGTGACAGCATGGGGCCCAATAGAAACAAGGAACCATTATGAAACCATGGAGGCCAAGAATCAAATGATTCATTGTGACATCAAGTGGCCTAAAATGGCATGGAATGCATTGTGACACCACAGAGGTTAAGAGAAGCAAGGAACCATTGTTACCCAATGGAGGCTAACAATCTAATGGTCCCTTGTGACACCAATGGGCCTAAAAGGGCCAGGGATGAATTGTGAAAGCATGGGGCCCAATTAAAACCTGGTACAATTATGCCACCATGGAGGCCAAGAATCAAATGATTCATTGTGACATCAAGTGGCCTAAAAGGGCATGGGATGCATTGTGACACCACAGAGGTTAAGAGAAGCAAGGAACCATTATGACCCAATGCAGGCTAACAATCTAATGATCCCTTGTGGCACCAGGGGGTATAAAAAGGGCCAGGGATGAATTGTAACAGCACGGGGACCAAGAGAAGCAAGGATCTATTATGTCACCATGGAGGCCAAGAATCAAATGATTCATTGTGACATCAAGTGGCCTAAAAGTGCATGGGATGCATTGTGACACCACAGGGGTTAAGAGAAGCAAGGATCCATTGTGACCCAATGGAGGCTAATAATCCCAGGATCCCATTTGACACCAGGGGTCGTAAAAGGGCCAGGGATGAATTGTGACAGCATGGGGACCAATAGAAACAAGGAACCATTATGACACCATGAAGGCCAAGATTCAAATGGTTCATTGTAAGACCAAGTGGCCTAAAAGGGCTAGGAATGCATTCTGACACCACAGAGGTTAAGAGAAGCAAGGAACCATTGTGACCCAATGCAGGCTAACAATCTAATGATCCCTTGTGGCACCAGGGGGTATAAAAAGGGCCAGGGATGAATTGTTACAGCACGGGGACCAATAGAAGCAAGGATCTATTATGTCACCATGGAGGCCAAGAATCAAATGATTCATTGTGACATCAAGTGGCCTAAAAGGGCATGGGATGCATTGTGACACCACAGAGGTTAAGAGAAGCAAGGAACCATTGTGACCCAATGCTTGCTAAAAATCTAATGATCCCTTGTGACACCAGGGGGCCTAAAATGACCAGGGATTGATTGTTACAGCATGGGGACCAATAGAAGCAAGGATCTATTATGCCACCATGGAGGCCAAGAATCAAATGATTCATTGTGACATCAAGTGGCCTAAAAGGGCATGGGATGCATTGTGACACCACAGGGGTTAAGAGAAGCAAGGATCCATTGTGACCCAATGGAGGCTAATAATCCCAGGATCCCATTTGGCACCAGGGGGCGTAAAAGGGCCAGGGATGAATTGTGACAGCATGGGGACCAATAGAAACAAGGAACCATTATGACACCATGGAGGCCAAGAATCAAATGATTCATTGTGACATCAAGTGGCCTAAAATGGCATGGAATGCATTGTGACACCACAGAGGTTAAGAGAAGCAAGGAACCATTGTTACCCAATGGAGGCTAACAATCTAATGGTCCCTTGTGACACCAATGGGCCTAAAAGGGCCAGGGATGAATTGTGAAAGCATGGGGCCCAATTAAAACCTGGTACAATTATGCCACCATGGAGGCCAAAAATCAAATGATTCATTGTGACATCAAGTGGCCTAAAAGGGCATGGGATGCATTGCGACTCCACAGAGGTTAAGAGAAGCAAGGATCCATTGTGACCCAATGCAGGCTAACAATCTAATGATCCCTTGTGACACCAGGGGGCCTAAAATGGCCAGGGATGGATTGTAACAGCACGGGGACCAATAGAAGCAAGGATCTATTATGCCACCATGGAGGCCAAGAATCAAATGATTCATTGTGACATCAAGTGGCCTAAAAGGGCATGGGATGCATTGTGACACCACAGAGGTTAAGAGAAGCAAGGAACCATTATGACCCAATGCAGGCTAACAATCTAATGATCCCTTGTGACACCAGGGGGCCTAAAATGGCCAGGGATGGATTGTAACTGCACGGGGACCAATAGAAGCAAGGATCTATTATGCCACCATGGAGGCCAAAAATCAAATGATTCATTGTGACATCAAGTGGCCTAAAAGGGCATGGGATGCATTGTGACACCACAGAGGTTAAGAGAAGCAAGGAACCATTATGACCCAATGCAGGCTAACAATCTAATGATCCCTTGTGGCACCAGGGGGTATAAAAAGGGCCAGGGATGAATTGTAACAGCACGGGGACCAAGAGAAGCAAGGATCTATTATGTCACCATGGAGGCCAAGAATCAAATGATTCATTGTGACATCAAGTGGCCTAAAAGGGCATGGGATGCATTGTGACACCACAGGGGTTAAGAGAAGCAAGGATCCATTGTGACCCAATGGAGGCTAATAATCCCAGGATCCCATTTGACACCAGGGGGCGTAAAAGGGCCAGGGATGAATTGTGACAGCATGGGGCCCAATAGAAACAAGGAACCATTATGACACCATGGAGGCCAAGAATCAAATGATTCATTGTGACATCAAGTGGCCTAAAATGGCATGGGATGCATTGTGACACCACAGGGGTTAAGAGAAGCAAGGATCCATTGTGACCCAATGGAGGCTAATAATCCCAGGATCCCATTTGGCACCAGGGGGCGTAAAAGGGCCAGGGATGAATTGTGACAGCACGGGGACCAATAGAAACAAGGAACCATTATGACACCATGGAGGCCAAGAATCAAATGATTCATTGTGACATCAAGTGGCCTAAAAGTGCATGGAATGCATCGTGACACCACAGAGGTTAAGAGAAGCAAGGAACCATTGTTACCAAATGGAGGCTAACAATCTAATGGTCCCTTGTGACACCAATGGGCCTAAAAGGGCCAGGGAAGAATTGTGAAAGCATGGGGCCCAATTAAAACCTGGTACAATTATGCCACCATGGAGGCCAAAAATCAAATGATTCATTGTGACATCAAGTGGCCTAAAAGGGCATGGGATGCATTGTGACACCAAAGGGGTTAAGAGAAGCAAGGAACCATTTTGACCCAATGCAGGCTAACAATCTAATGATCCCTTGTGACACCAGGGGGCCTAAAATGTCCAGGGATGGATTGTTACAGCACGGGGACCAATAGAAGCAAGGATCTATTATGCCACCATGGAGGCCAAGAATCAAATGATTCATTGTGACATCAAGTGGCCTAAAAGGGCATGGGATGCATTGTGACACCACAGGGGTTAAGAGAAGCAAGGATCCATTGTGACCCAATGGAGGCTAATAATCCCAGGATCCCATTTGACACCAGGGGTCGTAAAAGGGCCAGGGATGAATTGTGACAGCATGGGGCCCAATAGAAACAAGGAACCATTATGACACCATGAAGGCCAAGAATCAAATGGTTCATTGTAAGACCAAGTGGCCTAAAAGGGCTTGGAATGCATTGTGACACCACAGAGGTTAAGAGAAGCAAGGAACCATTGTGACCCAATGCAGGCTAACAATCTAATGATCCCTTGTGGCACCAGGGGGTATAAAAAGGGCCAGGGATGAATTGTTACAGCACGGGGACCAATAGAAGCAAGGGTCTATTATGTCACCATGGAGGCCAAGAATCAAATGATTCATTGTGACATCAAGTGGCCTAAAAGGGCATGGGATGCATTGTGACACCACAGAGGTTAAGAGAAGCAAGGAACCATTATGACCCAATGCTTCATAAAAATCTAATGATCCCTTGTGACACCAGGGGGCCTAAAATGGCCAGGGATGGATTGTTACAGCACGGGGACCAATAGAAGCAAGGATCTATTATGCCACCATGGACGCAAAGAATCAAATGATTCATTGTGACATCAAGTGGCCTAAAAGGGCATGGGATGCATTGTGACACCACAGGGGTTAAGAGAAGCAAGGATCCATTGTGACCCAATGGAGGCTAATAATCCCAGGATCCCATTTGACACCAGGGGGCGTAAAAGGGCCAGGGATGAATTGTGACAGCATGGGGCCCAATAGAAACAAGGAACCATTATGACACCATGGAGGCCAAGAATCAAATGATTCATTGTGACATCAAGTGGCCTAAAATGGCATGGGATGCATTGTGACACCACAGGGGTTAAGAGAAGCAAGGATCCATTGTGACCCAATGGAGGCTAATAATCCCAGGATCCCATTTGGCACCAGGGGGCGTAAAAGGGCCAGGGATGAATTGTGACAGCACGGGGACCAATAGAAACAAGGAACCATTATGACACCATGGAGGCCAAGAATCAAATGATTCATTGTGACATCAAGTGGCCTAAAAGTGCATGGAATGCATCGTGACACCACAGAGGTTAAGAGAAGCAAGGAACCATTGTTACCAAATGGAGGCTAACAATCTAATGGTCCCTTGTGACACCAATGGGCCTAAAAGGGCCAGGGAAGAATTGTGAAAGCATGGGGCCCAATTAAAACCTGGTACAATTATGCCACCATGGAGGCCAAAACTCAAATGATTCATTGTGACATCAAGTGGCCTAAAAGGGCATGGGATGCATTGTGACACCAAAGGGGTTAAGAGAAGCAAGGAACCATTGTGACCCAATGGAGGCTAACAATGTAATGATCCCTTGTGACACCAGGGGGCCTAAAATGGCCAGGGATGGATTGTTACAGCACGGGGACCAATAGAAGCAAGGATCTATTATGCCACCATGGAGGCCAAGAATCAAATGATTCATTGTGACATCAAGTGGCCTAAAAGGGCATGGGATGCATTGTGACACCACAGGGCTTAAGAGAAGCAAGGATCCATTGTGACCCAATGGAGGCTAATAATCCCAGGATCCCATTTGACACCAGGGGGCGTAAAAGGGCCAGGGATGAATTGTGACAGCATGGGGCCCAATAGAAACAAGGAACCATTATGACACCATGAAGGCCAAGAATCAAATGGTTCATTGTAAGACCAAGTGGCCTAAAAGGGCTTGGAATGCATTGTGACACCACAGAGGTTAAGAGAAGCAAGGAACCATTGTGACCCAATGCAGGCTAACAATCTAATGATCCCTTGTGGCACCAGGGGGTATAAAAAGGGCCAGGGATGAATTGTTACAGCACGGGGACCAATAGAAGCAAGGGTCTATTATGTCACCATGGAGGCCAAGAATCAAATGATTCATTGTGACATCAAGTGGCCTAAAAGGGCATGGGATGCATTGTGACACCACAGAGGTTAAGAGAAGCAAGGAACCATTGTGACCCAATGCTTCATAAAAATCTAATGATCCCTTGTGACACCAGGGGGCCTAAAATGGCGAGGGATGGATTGTTACAGCACGGGGACCAATAGAAGCAAGGATCTATTATGCCACCATGGAGGCCAAGAATCAAATGATTCATTGTGACATCAAGTGGCCTAAAAGGGCATGGGATGCATTGTGACACCACAGGGGTTAAGAGAAGCAAGGAACCATTATGACCCAATGCAGGCTAACAATCTAATGATCCCTTGTGGCACCAGGGGGCGTAAAAGGGCCAGGGATGAATTGTGAAAGCATGGGGCCCAATTAAAACCTGGTACAATTATGCCACCATGGAGGCCAAGAATCAAATGATTCATTGTGACATCAAGTGGCCTAAAAGGGCATGGGATGCATTGTGACACCACAGAGGTTAAGAGAAGCAAGGAACCATTATGACCCAATGCAGGCTAACAATCTAATGATCCCTTGTGGCACCAGGGGGTATAAAAAGGGCCAGGGATGAATTGTAACAGCACGGGGACCAAGAGAAGCAAGGATCTATTATGTCACCATGGAGGCCAAGAATCAAATGATTCATTGTGACATCAAGTGGCCTAAAAGTGCATGGGATGCATTGTGACACCACAGGGGTTAAGAGAAGCAAGGATCCATTGTGACCCAATGGAGGCTAATAATCCCAGGATCCCATTTGACACCAGGGGGCGTAAAAGGGCCAGGGATGAATTGTGACAGCATGGGGCCCAATAGAAACAAGGAACCATTATGAAACCATGGAGGCCAAGAATCAAATGATTCATTGTGACATCAAGTGGCCTAAAAGTGCATGGGATGCATTGTGACACCACAGGGGTTAAGAGAAGCAAGGATCCATTGTGACCCAATGGAGACTAATAATCCCAGGATCCCATTTGGCACCAGGGGGCGTAAAAGGGCCAGGGATGAATTGTGACAGCATGGGGCCCAATAGAAACAAGGAACCATTATGAAACCATGGAGGCCAAGAATCAAATGATTCATTGTGACATCAAGTGGCCTAAAATGGCATGGAATGCATTGTGACACCACAGAGGTTAAGAGAAGCAAGGAACCATTGTTACCCAATGGAGGCTAACAATCTAATGGTCCCTTGTGACACCAATGGGCCTAAAAGGGCCAGGGATGAATTGTGAAAGCATGGGGCCCAATTAAAACCTGGTACAATTATGCCACCATGGAGGCCAAGAATCAAATGATTCATTGTGACATCAAGTGGCCTAAAAGGGCATGGGATGCATTGTGACACCACAGAGGTTAAGAGAAGCAAGGAACCATTATGACCCAATGCAGGCTAACAATCTAATGATCCCTTGTGGCACCAGGGGGTATAAAAAGGGCCAGGGATGAATTGTAACAGCACGGGGACCAAGAGAAGCAAGGATCTATTATGTCACCATGGAGGCCAAGAATCAAATGATTCATTGTGACATCAAGTGGCCTAAAAGTGCATGGGATGCATTGTGACACCACAGGGGTTAAGAGAAGCAAGGATCCATTGTGACCCAATGGAGGCTAATAATCCCAGGATCCCATTTGACACCAGGGGGCGTAAAAGGGCCAGGGATGAATTGTGACAGCATGGGGACCAATAGAAACAAGGAACCATTATGACACCATGAAGGCCAAGATTCAAATGGTTCATTGTAAGACCAAGTGGCCTAAAATGGCATGGAATGCATTCTGACACCACAGAGGTTAAGAGAAGCAAGGAACCATTATGACCCAATGCAGGCTAACAATCTAATGATCCCTTGTGGCACCAGGGGGTATAAAAAGGGCCAGGGATGAATTGTTACAGCACGGGGACCAATAGAAGCAAGGATCTATTATGTCACCATGGAGGCCAAGAATCAAATGATTCATTGTGACATCAAGTGGCCTAAAAGGGCATGGGATGCATTGTGACACCACAGAGGTTAAGAGAAACAAGGAACCATTGTGACCCAATGCTTGCTAAAAATCTAATGATCCCTTGTGACACCAGGGGGCCTAAAATGACCAGGGATTGATTGTTACAGCACGGGGACCAATAGAAGCAAGGATCTATTATGCCACCATGGAGGCCAAGAATCAAATGATTCATTGTGACATCAAGTGGCCTAAAAGGGCATGGGATGCATTGTGACACCACAGGGGTTAAGAGAAGCAAGGATCCATTGTGACCCAATGGAGGCTAATAATCCCAGGATCCCATTTGGCACCAGGGGGCGTAAAAGGGCCAGGGATGAATTGTGACAGCATGGGGACCAATAGAAACAAGGAACCATTATGACACCATGGAGGCCAAGAATCAAATGATTCATTGTGACATCAAGTGGCCTAAAATGGCATGGAATGCATTGTGACACCACAGAGGTTAAGAGAAGCAAGGAACCATTGTTACCCAATGGAGGCTAACAATCTAATGGTCCCTTGTGACACCAATGGGCCTAAAAGGGCCAGGGATGAATTGTGAAAGCATGGGGCCCAATTAAAACCTGGTACAATTATGCCACCATGGAGGCCAAAAATCAAATGATTCATTGTGACATCAAGTGGCCTAAAAGGGCATGGGATGCATTGCGACACCACAGAGGTTAAGAGAAGCAAGGATCCATTGTGACCCAATGCAGGCTAACAATCTAATGATCCCTTGTGACACCAGGGGGCCTAAAATGGCCAGGGATGGATTGTAACAGCACGGGGACCAATAGAAGCAAGGATCTATTATGCCACCATGGAGGCCAAGAATCAAATGATTCATTGTGACATCAAGTGGCCTAAAAGGGCATGGGATGCATTGTGACACCACAGAGGTTAAGAGAAGCAAGGAACCATTATGACCCAATGCAGGCTAACAATCGAATGATCCCTTGTGGCACCATGGGGTATAAAAAGGGCCAGGGATGAATTGTAACAGCACGGGGACCAATAGAAGCAAGGATCTATTATGTCACCATGGAGGCCAAGAATCAAATGATTCATTGTGACATCAAGTGGCCTAAAAGGGCATGGGATGCATTGTGACACCACAGGGGTTAAGAGAAGCAAGGATCCATTGTGACCCAATGGAGGCTAATAATCCCAGGATCCCATTTGACACCAGGGGTCGTAAAAGGGCCAGGGATGAATTGTGACAGCATGGGGCCCAATAGAAACAAGGAACCATTATGACACCATGGAGGCCAAGAATCAAATGATTCATTGTGACATCAAGTGGCCTAAAATGGCATGGAATGCATTGTGACACCACAGAGGTTAAGAGAAGCAAGGAACCATTGTTACCCAATGGAGGCTAACAATCTAATGGTCCCTTGTGACACCAATGGGCCTAAAAGGGCCAGGGATGAATTGAGAAAGCATGGGGCCCAATTAAAACCCGGTACAATTATGCCACCATGGAGGCCAAAAATCAAATGATTCATTGTGACATCAAGTGGCCTAAAAGGGCATGGGATGCATTGTGACACCACAGGGGTTAAGAGAAGCAAGGATCCATTGTGACCCAATGGAGGCTAATAATCCCAGGATCCCATTTGGCACCAGGGGGCGTAAAAGGGCCAGGGATGAATTGTGACAGCATGGGGACCAATAGAAACAAGGAACCATTATGACACCATGAAGGCCAAGAATCAAATGGTTCATTGTAAGACCAAGTGGCCTAAAAGGGCTTGGAATGCATTGTGACACCACAGAGGTTAAGAGAAGCAAGGAACCATTGTGACCCAATGCAGGCTAACAATCTAATGATCCCTTGTGGCACCAGGGGGTATAAAAAGGGCCAGGGATGGATTGTTACAGCACGGGGACCAATAGAAGCAAGGGTCTATTATGTCACCATGGAGGCCAAGAATCAAATGATTCATTGTGACATCAAGTGGCCTAAAAGGGCATGGGATGCATTGTGACACCACAGGGGTTAAGAGAAGCAAGGATCCATTGTGACCCAATGGAGGCTAATAATCCCAGGATCCCATTTGGCACCAGGGGGCGTAAAAGGGCCAGGGATGAATTGTGACAGCATGGGGACCAATAGAAACAAGGAACCATTATGACACCATGGAGGCCAAGAATCAAATGATTCATTGTGACAACAAGTGGCCTAAAATGGCATGGAATGCATTGTGACACCACAGAGGTTAAGAGAAGAAAGGAACCATTGTTACCCAATGGAGGCTAACAATCTAATGGTCCCTTGTGACACCAATGGGCCTAAAAGGGCCAGGGATGAATTGTGAAAGCATGGGGCCCAATTAAAACCTGGTACAATTATGCCACCATGGAGGCCAAGAATCAAATGATTCATTGTGACATCAAGTGGCCTAAAAGGGCATGGGATGCATTGTGACACCACAGAGGTTAAGAGAAGCAAGGAACCATTATGACCCAATGCAGGCTAACAATCTAATGATCCCTTGTGGCACCAGGGGATATAAAAAGGGCCAGGGATGAATTGTAACAGCACGGGGACCAATAGAAGCAAGGATCTATTATGTCACCATGGAGGCCAAGAATCAAATGATTCATTGTGACATCAAGTGGCCTAAAAGTGCATGGGATGCATTGTGACACCACAGGGGTTAAGAGAAGCAAGGATCCATTGTGACCCAACGCAGGCTAATAATCCCAGGATCCCATTTGACACCAGTGGTCGTAAAAGGGCCAGGGATGAATTGTGACAGCATGGGGACCAATAGAAACAAGGAACCATTATGACACCATGAAGGCCAAGATTCAAATGGTTCATTGTAAGACCAAGTGGCCTAAAAGGGCTTGGAATGCATTGTGACACCACAGAGGTTAAGAGAAGCAAGGAACCATTGTGACCCAATGCAGGCTAACAATCTAATGATCCCTTGTGGCACCAGGGGGTATAAAAAGGGCCAGGGATGAATTGTTACAGCACGGGGACCAATAGAAGCAAGGATCTATTATGTCACCATGGAGGCCAAGAATCAAATGATTCATTGTGACATCAAGTGGCCTAAAAGGGCATGGGATGCATTGCGACTCCACAGAGGTTAAGAGAAGCAAGGATCCATTGTGACCCAATGCAGGCTAACAATCTAATGATCCCTTGTGACACCAGGGGGCCTAAAATGGCCAGGGATGGATTGTAACAGCACGGGGACCAATAGAAGCAAGGATCTATTATGCCACCATGGAGGCCAGGAATCAAATGATTCATTGTGACATCAAGTGGCCTAAAAGGGCATGGGATGCATTGTGACACCACAGAGGTTAAGAGAAGCAAGGAACCATTATGACCCAATGCAGGCTAACAATCTAATGATCCCTTGTGACACCAGGGGGCCTAAAATGGCCAGGGATGGATTGTAACTGCACGGGGACCAATAGAAGCAAGGATCTATTATGCCACCATGGAGGCCAAAAATCAAATGATTCATTGTGACATCAAGTGGCCTAAAAGGGCATGGGATGCATTGTGACACCACAGAGGTTAAGAGAAGCAAGGAACCATTATGACCCAATGCAGGCTAACAATCTAATGATCCCTTGTGGCACCAGGGGGTATAAAAAGGGCCAGGGATGAATTGTAACAGCACGGGGACCAAGAGAAGCAAGGATCTATTATGTCACCATGGAGGCCAAGAATCAAATGATTCATTGTGACATCAAGTGGCCTAAAAGGGCATGGGATGCATTGTGACACCACAGGGGTTAAGAGAAGCAAGGATCCATTGTGACCCAATGGAGGCTAATAATCCCAGGATCCCATTTGACACCAGGGGGCGTAAAAGGGCCAGGTATGAATTGTGACAGCATGGGGCCCAATAGAAACAAGGAACCATTATGACACCATGGAGGCCAAGAATCAAATGATTCATTGTGACATCAAGTGGCCTAAAATGGCATGGGATGCATTGTGACACCACAGGGATTAAGAGAAGCAAGGATCCATTGTGACCCAATGGAGGCTAATAATCCCAGGATCCCATTTGGCTCCAGGGGGCGTAAAAGGGCCAGGGATGAATTGTGACAGCACGGGGACCAATAGAAACAAGGAACCATTATGACACCATGGAGGCCAAGAATCAAATGATTCATTGTGACATCAAGTGGCCTAAAAGTGCATGGAATGCATCGTGACACCACAGAGGTTAAGAGAAGCAAGGAACCATTGTTACCAAATGGAGGCTAACAATCTAATGGTCCCTTGTGACACCAATGGGCCTAAAAGGGCCAGGGAAGAATTGTGAAAGCATGGGGCCCAATTAAAACCTGGTACAATTATGCCACCATGGAGGCCAAAAATCAAATGATTCATTGTGACATCAAGTGGCCTAAAAGGGCATGGGATGCATTGTGACACCAAAGGGGTTAAGAGAAGCAAGGAACCATTTTGACCCAATGCAGGCTAACAATCTAATGATCCCTTGTGACACCAGGGGGCCTAAAATGTCCAGGGATGGATTGTTACAGCACGGGGACCAATAGAAGCAAGGATCTATTATGCCACCATGGAGGCCAAGAATCAAATGATTCATTGTGACATCAAGTGGCCTAAAAGGGCATGGGATGCATTGTGACACCACAGGGGTTAAGAGAAGCAAGGATCCATTGTGACCCAATGGAGGCTAATAATCCCAGGATCCCATTTGACACCAGTGGTCGTAAAAGGGCCAGGGATGAATTGTGACAGCATGGGGCCCAATAGAAACAAGGAACCATTATGACACCATGAAGGCCAAGAATCAAATGGTTCATTGTAAGACCAAGTGGCCTAAAAGGGCTTGGAATGCATTGTGACACCACAGAGGTTAAGAGAAGCAAGGAACCATTGTGACCCAATGCAGGCTAACAATCTAATGATCCCTTGTGGCACCAGGGGGTATAAAAAGGGCCAGGGATGAATTGTTACAGCACGGGGACCAATAGAAGCAAGGGTCTATTATGTCACCATGGAGGCCAAGAATCAAATGATTCATTGTGACATCAAGTGGCCTAAAAGGGCATGGGATGCATCGTGACACCACAGAGGTTAAGAGAAGCAAGGAACCATTGTTACCAAATGGAGGCTAACAATCTAATGGTCCCTTGTGACACCAATGGGCCTAAAAGGGCCAGGGAAGAATTGTGAAAGCATGGGGCCCAATTAAAACCTGGTACAATTATGCCACCATGGAGGCCAAAAATCAAATGATTCATTGTGACATCAAGTGGCCTAAAAGGGCATGGGATGCATTGTGACACCAAAGGGGTTAAGAGAAGCAAGGAACCATTTTGACCCAATGCAGGCTAACAATCTAATGATCCCTTGTGACACCAGGGGGCCTAAAATGTCCAGGGATGGATTGTTACAGCACGGGGACCAATAGAAGCAAGGATCTATTATGCCACCATGGAGGCCAAGAATCAAATGATTCATTGTGACATCAAGTGGCCTAAAAGGGCATGGGATGCATTGTGACACCACAGGGGTTAAGAGAAGCAAGGATCCATTGTGACCCAATGGAGGCTAATAATCCCAGGATCCCATTTGACACCAGGGGTCGTAAAAGGGCCAGGGATGAATTGTGACAGCATGGGGCCCAATAGAAACAAGGAACCATTATGACACCATGAAGGCCAAGAATCAAATGGTTCATTGTAAGACCAAGTGGCCTAAAAGGGCTTGGAATGCATTGTGACACCACAGAGGTTAAGAGAAGCAAGGAACCATTGTGACCCAATGCAGGCTAACAATCTAATGATCCCTTGTGGCACCAGGGGGTATAAAAAGGGCCAGGGATGAATTGTTACAGCACGGGGACCAATAGAAGCAAGGGTCTATTATGTCACCATGGAGGCCAAGAATCAAATGATTCATTGTGACATCAAGTGGCCTAAAAGGGCATGGGATGCATTGTGACACCACAGAGGTTAAGAGAAGCAAGGAACCATTATGACCCAATGCTTCATAAAAATCTAATGATCCCTTGTGACACCAGGGGGCCTAAAATGGCCAGGGATGGATTGTTACAGCACGGGGACCAATAGAAGCAAGGATCTATTATGCCACCATGGACGCAAAGAATCAAATGATTCATTGTGACATCAAGTGGCCTAAAAGGGCATGGGATGCATTGTGACACCACAGGGGTTAAGAGAAGCAAGGATCCATTGTGACCCAATGGAGGCTAATAATCCCAGGATCCCATTTGACACCAGGGGGCGTAAAAGGGCCAGGGATGAATTGTGACAGCATGGGGCCCAATAGAAACAAGGAACCATTATGACACCATGGAGGCCAAGAATCAAATGATTCATTGTGACATCAAGTGGCCTAAAATGGCATGGGATGCATTGTGACACCACAGGGGTTAAGAGAAGCAAGGATCCATTGTGACCCAATGGAGGCTAATAATCCCAGGATCCCATTTGGCACCAGGGGGCGTAAAAGGGCCAGGGATGAATTGTGACAGCACGGGGACCAATAGAAACAAGGAACCATTATGACACCATGGAGGCCAAGAATCAAATGATTCATTGTGACATCAAGTGGCCTAAAAGTGCATGGAATGCATCGTGACACCACAGAGGTTAAGAGAAGCAAGGAACCATTGTTACCAAATGGAGGCTAACAATCTAATGGTCCCTTGTGACACCAATGGGCCTAAAAGGGCCAGGGAAGAATTGTGAAAGCATGGGGCCCAATTAAAACCTGGTACAATTATGCCACCATGGAGGCCAAAACTCAAATGATTCATTGTGACATCAAGTGGCCTAAAAGGGCATGGGATGCATTGTGACACCAAAGGGGTTAAGAGAAGCAAGGAACCATTGTGACCCAATGGAGGCTAACAATGTAATGATCCCTTGTGACACCAGGGGGCCTAAAATGGCCAGGGATGGATTGTTACAGCACGGGGACCAATAGAAGCAAGGATCTATTATGCCACCATGGAGGCCAAGAATCAAATGATTCATTGTGACATCAAGTGGCCTAAAAGGGCATGGGATGCATTGTGACACCACAGGGCTTAAGAGAAGCAAGGATCCATTGTGACCCAATGGAGGCTAATAATCCCAGGATCCCATTTGACACCAGGGGGCGTAAAAGGGCCAGGGATGAATTGTGACAGCATGGGGCCCAATAGAAACAAGGAACCATTATGACACCATGAAGGCCAAGAATCAAATGGTTCATTGTAAGACCAAGTGGCCTAAAAGGGCTTGGAATGCATTGTGACACCACAGAGGTTAAGAGAAGCAAGGAACCATTGTGACCCAATGCAGGCTAACAATCTAATGATCCCTTGTGGCACCAGGGGGTATAAAAAGGGCCAGGGATGAATTGTTACAGCACGGGGACCAATAGAAGCAAGGGTCTATTATGTCACCATGGAGGCCAAGAATCAAATGATTCATTGTGACATCAAGTGGCCTAAAAGGGCATGGGATGCATTGTGACACCACAGAGGTTAAGAGAAGCAAGGAACCATTGTGACCCAATGCTTCATAAAAATCTAATGATCCCTTGTGACACCAGGGGGCCTAAAATGGCGAGGGATGGATTGTTACAGCACGGGGACCAATAGAAGCAAGGATCTATTATGCCACCATGGAGGCCAAGAATCAAATGATTCATTGTGACATCAAGTGGCCTAAAAGGGCATGGGATGCATTGTGACACCACAGGGGTTAAGAGAAGCAAGGATCCATTGTGACCCAATGGAGACTAATAATCCCAGGATCCCATTTGGCACCAGGGGGCGTAAAAGGGCCAGGGATGAATTGTGACAGCATGGGGCCCAATAGAAACAAGGAACCATTATGAAACCATGGAGGCCAAGAATCAAATGATTCATTGTGACATCAAGTGGCCTAAAAGGGCATGGGATGCATTGTGACACCACAGGGGTTAAGAGAAGCAAGGATCCATTGTGACCCAATGGAGACTAATAATCCCAGGATCCCATTTGGCACCAGGGGGCGTAAAAGGGCCAGGGATGAATTGTGACAGCATGGGGCCCAATAGAAACAAGGAACCATTATGAAACCATGGAGGCCAAGAATCAAATGATTCATTGTGACATCAAGTGGCCTAAAATGGCATGGAATGCATTGTGACACCACAGAGGTTAAGAGAAGCAAGGAACCATTGTTACCCAATGGAGGCTAACAATCTAATGGTCCCTTGTGACACCAATGGGCCTAAAAGGGCCAGGGATGAATTGTGAAAGCATGGGGCCCAATTAAAACCTGGTACAATTATGCCACCATGGAGGCCAAGAATCAAATGATTCATTGTGACATCAAGTGGCCTAAAAGGGCATGGGATGCATTGTGACACCACAGAGGTTAAGAGAAGCAAGGAACCATTATGACCCAATGCAGGCTAACAATCTAATGATCCCTTGTGGCACCAGGGGGTATAAAAAGGGCCAGGGATGAATTGTAACAGCACGGGGACCAAGAGAAGCAAGGATCTATTATGTCACCATGGAGGCCAAGAATCAAATGATTCATTGTGACATCAAGTGGCCTAAAAGTGCATGGGATGCATTGTGACACCACAGGGGTTAAGAGAAGCAAGGATCCATTGTGACCCAATGGAGGCTAATAATCCCAGGATCCCATTTGACACCAGGGGGCGTAAAAGGGCCAGGGATGAATTGTGACAGCATGGGGACCAATAGAAACAAGGAACCATTATGACACCATGAAGGCCAAGATTCAAATGGTTCATTGTAAGACCAAGTGGCCTAAAATGGCATGGAATGCATTCTGACACCACAGAGGTTAAGAGAAGCAAGGAACCATTATGACCCAATGCAGGCTAACAATCTAATGATCCCTTGTGGCACCAGGGGGTATAAAAAGGGCCAGGGATGAATTGTTACAGCACGGGGACCAATAGAAGCAAGGATCTATTATGTCACCATGGAGGCCAAGAATCAAATGATTCATTGTGACATCAAGTGGCCTAAAAGGGCATGGGATGCATTGTGACACCACAGAGGTTAAGAGAAACAAGGAACCATTGTGACCCAATGCTTGCTAAAAATCTAATGATCCCTTGTGACACCAGGGGGCCTAAAATGACCAGGGATTGATTGTTACAGCACGGGGACCAATAGAAGCAAGGATCTATTATGCCACCATGGAGGCCAAGAATCAAATGATTCATTGTGACATCAAGTGGCCTAAAAGGGCATGGGATGCATTGTGACACCACAGGGGTTAAGAGAAGCAAGGATCCATTGTGACCCAATGGAGGCTAATAATCCCAGGATCCCATTTGGCACCAGGGGGCGTAAAAGGGCCAGGGATGAATTGTGACAGCATGGGGACCAATAGAAACAAGGAACCATTATGACACCATGGAGGCCAAGAATCAAATGATTCATTGTGACATCAAGTGGCCTAAAATGGCATGGAATGCATTGTGACACCACAGAGGTTAAGAGAAGCAAGGAACCATTGTTACCCAATGGAGGCTAACAATCTAATGGTCCCTTGTGACACCAATGGGCCTAAAAGGGCCAGGGATGAATTGTGAAAGCATGGGGCCCAATTAAAACCTGGTACAATTATGCCACCATGGAGGCCAAAAATCAAATGATTCATTGTGACATCAAGTGGCCTAAAAGGGCATGGGATGCATTGCGACACCACAGAGGTTAAGAGAAGCAAGGATCCATTGTGACCCAATGCAGGCTAACAATCTAATGATCCCTTGTGACACCAGGGGGCCTAAAATGGCCAGGGATGGATTGTAACAGCACGGGGACCAATAGAAGCAAGGATCTATTATGCCACCATGGAGGCCAAGAATCAAATGATTCATTGTGACATCAAGTGGCCTAAAAGGGCATGGGATGCATTGTGACACCACAGAGGTTAAGAGAAGCAAGGAACCATTATGACCCAATGCAGGCTAACAATCTAATGATCCCTTGTGGCACCATGGGGTATAAAAAGGGCCAGGGATGAATTGTAACAGCACGGGGACCAATAGAAGCAAGGATCTATTATGTCACCATGGAGGCCAAGAATCAAATGATTCATTGTGACATCAAGTGGCCTAAAAGGGCATGGGATGCATTGTGACACCACAGGGGTTAAGAGAAGCAAGGATCCATTGTGACCCAATGGAGGCTAATAATCCCAGGATCCCATTTGACACCAGGGGTCGTAAAAGGGCCAGGGATGAATTGTGACAGCATGGGGCCCAATAGAAACAAGGAACCATTATGACACCATGGAGGCCAAGAATCAAATGATTCATTGTGACATCAAGTGGCCTAAAATGGCATGGAATGCATTGTGACACCACAGAGGTTAAGAGAAGCAAGGAACCATTGTTACCCAATGGAGGCTAACAATCTAATGGTCCCTTGTGACACCAATGGGCCTAAAAGGGCCAGGGATGAATTGAGAAAGCATGGGGCCCAATTAAAACCCGGTACAATTATGCCACCATGGAGGCCAAAAATCAAATGATTCATTGTGACATCAAGTGGCCTAAAAGGGCATGGGATGCATTGTGACACCACAGGGGTTAAGAGAAGCAAGGATCCATTGTGACCCAATGGAGGCTAATAATCCCAGGATCCCATTTGGCACCAGGGGGCGTAAAAGGGCCAGGGATGAATTGTGACAGCATGGGGACCAATAGAAACAAGGAACCATTATGACACCATGAAGGCCAAGAATCAAATGGTTCATTGTAAGACCAAGTGGCCTAAAAGGGCTTGGAATGCATTGTGACACCACAGAGGTTAAGAGAAGCAAGGAACCATTGTGACCCAATGCAGGCTAACAATCTAATGATCCCTTGTGGCACCAGGGGGTATAAAAAGGGCCAGGGATGGATTGTTACAGCACGGGGACCAATAGAAGCAAGGGTCTATTATGTCACCATGGAGGCCAAGAATCAAATGATTCATTGTGACATCAAGTGGCCTAAAAGGGCATGGGATGCATTGTGACACCACAGGGGTTAAGAGAAGCAAGGATCCATTGTGACCCAATGGAGGCTAATAATCCCAGGATCCCATTTGGCACCAGGGGGCGTAAAAGGGCCAGGGATGAATTGTGACAGCATGGGGACCAATAGAAACAAGGAACCATTATGACACCATGGAGGCCAAGAATCAAATGATTCATTGTGACAACAAGTGGCCTAAAATGGCATGGAATGCATTGTGACACCACAGAGGTTAAGAGAAGAAAGGAACCATTGTTACCCAATGGAGGCTAACAATCTAATGGTCCCTTGTGACACCAATGGGCCTAAAAGGGCCAGGGATGAATTGTGAAAGCATGGGGCCCAATTAAAACCTGGTACAATTATGCCACCATGGAGGCCAAGAATCAAATGATTCATTGTGACATCAAGTGGCCTAAAAGGGCATGGGATGCATTGTGACACCACAGAGGTTAAGAGAAGCAAGGAACCATTATGACCCAATGCAGGCTAACAATCTAATGATCCCTTGTGGCACCAGGGGATATAAAAAGGGCCAGGGATGAATTGTAACAGCACGGGGACCAATAGAAGCAAGGATCTATTATGTCACCATGGAGGCCAAGAATCAAATGATTCATTGTGACATCAAGTGGCCTAAAAGTGCATGGGATGCATTGTGACACCACAGGGGTTAAGAGAAGCAAGGATCCATTGTGACCCAACGCAGGCTAATAATCCCAGGATCCCATTTGACACCAGTGGTCGTAAAAGGGCCAGGGATGAATTGTGACAGCATGGGGACCAATAGAAACAAGGAACCATTATGACACCATGAAGGCCAAGATTCAAATGGTTCATTGTAAGACCAAGTGGCCTAAAAGGGCTTGGAATGCATTGTGACACCACAGAGGTTAAGAGAAGCAAGGAACCATTGTGACCCAATGCAGGCTAACAATCTAATGATCCCTTGTGGCACCAGGGGGTATAAAAAGGGCCAGGGATGAATTGTTACAGCACGGGGACCAATAGAAGCAAGGATCTATTATGTCACCATGGAGGCCAAGAATCAAATGATTCATTGTGACATCAAGTGGCCTAAAAGGGCATGGGATGCATTGCGACTCCACAGAGGTTAAGAGAAGCAAGGATCCATTGTGACCCAATGCAGGCTAACAATCTAATGATCCCTTGTGACACCAGGGGGCCTAAAATGGCCAGGGATGGATTGTAACAGCACGGGGACCAATAGAAGCAAGGATCTATTATGCCACCATGGAGGCCAAGAATCAAATGATTCATTGTGACATCAAGTGGCCTAAAAGGGCATGGGATGCATTGTGACACCACAGAGGTTAAGAGAAGCAAGGAACCATTATGACCCAATGCAGGCTAACAATCTAATGATCCCTTGTGACACCAGGGGGCCGAAAATGGCCAGGGATGGATTGTAACTGCACGGGGACCAATAGAAGCAAGGATCTATTATGCCACCATGGAGGCCAAAAATCAAATGATTCATTGTGACATCAAGTGGCCTAAAAGGGCATGGGATGCATTGTGACACCACAGAGGTTAAGAGAAGCAAGGAACCATTATGACCCAATGCAGGCTAACAATCTAATGATCCCTTGTGGCACCAGGGGGTATAAAAAGGGCCAGGGATGAATTGTAACAGCACGGGGACCAAGAGAAGCAAGGATCTATTATGTCACCATGGAGGCCAAGAATCAAATGATTCATTGTGACATCAAGTGGCCTAAAAGGGCATGGGATGCATTGTGACACCACAGGGGTTAAGAGAAGCAAGGATCCATTGTGACCCAATGGAGGCTAATAATCCCAGGATCCCATTTGACACCAGGGGGCGTAAAAGGGCCAGGTATGAATTGTGACAGCATGGGGCCCAATAGAAACAAGGAACCATTATGACACCATGGAGGCCAAGAATCAAATGATTCATTGTGACATCAAGTGGCCTAAAATGGCATGGGATGCATTGTGACACCACAGGGATTAAGAGAAGCAAGGATCCATTGTGACCCAATGGAGGCTAATAATCCCAGGATCCCATTTGGCTCCAGGGGGCGTAAAAGGGCCAGGGATGAATTGTGACAGCACGGGGACCAATAGAAACAAGGAACCATTATGACACCATGGAGGCCAAGAATCAAATGATTCATTGTGACATCAAGTGGCCTAAAAGTGCATGGAATGCATCGTGACACCACAGAGGTTAAGAGAAGCAAGGAACCATTGTTACCAAATGGAGGCTAACAATCTAATGGTCCCTTGTGACACCAATGGGCCTAAAAGGGCCAGGGAAGAATTGTGAAAGCATGGGGCCCAATTAAAACCTGGTACAATTATGCCACCATGGAGGCCAAAAATCAAATGATTCATTGTGACATCAAGTGGCCTAAAAGGGCATGGGATGCATTGTGACACCAAAGGGGTTAAGAGAAGCAAGGAACCATTTTGACCCAATGCAGGCTAACAATCTAATGATCCCTTGTGACACCAGGGGGCCTAAAATGTCCAGGGATGGATTGTTACAGCACGGGGACCAATAGAAGCAAGGATCTATTATGCCACCATGGAGGCCAAGAATCAAATGATTCATTGTGACATCAAGTGGCCTAAAAGGGCATGGGATGCATTGTGACACCACAGGGGTTAAGAGAAGCAAGGATCCATTGTGACCCAATGGAGGCTAATAATCCCAGGATCCCATTTGACACCAGGGGTCGTAAAAGGGCCAGGGATGAATTGTGACAGCATGGGGCCCAATAGAAACAAGGAACCATTATGACACCATGAAGGCCAAGAATCAAATGGTTCATTGTAAGACCAAGTGGCCTAAAAGGGCTTGGAATGCATTGTGACACCACAGAGGTTAAGAGAAGCAAGGAACCATTGTGACCCAATGCAGGCTAACAATCTAATGATCCCTTGTGGCACCAGGGGGTATAAAAAGGGCCAGGGATGAATTGTTACAGCACGGGGACCAATAGAAGCAAGGGTCTATTATGTCACCATGGAGGCCAAGAATCAAATGATTCATTGTGACATCAAGTGGCCTAAAAGGGCATGGGATGCATTGTGACACCACAGAGGTTAAGAGAAGCAAGGAACCATTATGACCCAATGCTTCATAAAAATCTAATGATCCCTTGTGACACCAGGGGGCCTAAAATGGCCAGGGATGGATTGTTACAGCACGGGGACCAATAGAAGCAAGGATCTATTATGCCACCATGGACGCAAAGAATCAAATGATTCATTGTGACATCAAGTGGCCTAAAAGGGCATGGGATGCATTGTGACACCACAGGGGTTAAGAGAAGCAAGGATCCATTGTGACCCAATGGAGGCTAATAATCCCAGGATCCCATTTGACACCAGGGGGCGTAAAAGGGCCAGGGATGAATTGTGACAGCATGGGGCCCAATAGAAACAAGGAACCATTATGACACCATGGAGGCCAAGAATCAAATGATTCATTGTGACATCAAGTGGCCTAAAATGGCATGGGATGCATTGTGACACCACAGGGGTTAAGAGAAGCAAGGATCCATTGTGACCCAATGGAGGCTAATAATCCCAGGATCCCATTTGGCACCAGGGGGCGTAAAAGGGCCAGGGATGAATTGTGACAGCACGGGGACCAATAGAAACAAGGAACCATTATGACACCATGGAGGCCAAGAATCAAATGATTCATTGTGACATCAAGTGGCCTAAAAGTGCATGGAATGCATCGTGACACCACAGAGGTTAAGAGAAGCAAGGAACCATTGTTACCAAATGGAGGCTAACAATCTAATGGTCCCTTGTGACACCAATGGGCCTAAAAGGGCCAGGGAAGAATTGTGAAAGCATGGGGCCCAATTAAAACCTGGTACAATTATGCCACCATGGAGGCCAAAACTCAAATGATTCATTGTGACATCAAGTGGCCTAAAAGGGCATGGGATGCATTGTGACACCAAAGGGGTTAAGAGAAGCAAGGAACCATTGTGACCCAATGGAGGCTAACAATGTAATGATCCCTTGTGACACCAGGGGGCCTAAAATGGCCAGGGATGGATTGTTACAGCACGGGGACCAATAGAAGCAAGGATCTATTATGCCACCATGGAGGCCAAGAATCAAATGATTCATTGTGACATCAAGTGGCCTAAAAGGGCATGGGATGCATTGTGACACCACAGGGCTTAAGAGAAGCAAGGATCCATTGTGACCCAATGGAGGCTAATAATCCCAGGATCCCATTTGACACCAGGGGGCGTAAAAGGGCCAGGGATGAATTGTGACAGCATGGGGCCCAATAGAAACAAGGAACCATTATGACACCATGAAGGCCAAGAATCAAATGGTTCATTGTAAGACCAAGTGGCCTAAAAGGGCTTGGAATGCATTGTGACACCACAGAGGTTAAGAGAAGCAAGGAACCATTGTGACCCAATGCAGGCTAACAATCTAATGATCCCTTGTGGCACCAGGGGGTATAAAAAGGGCCAGGGATGAATTGTTACAGCACGGGGACCAATAGAAGCAAGGGTCTATTATGTCACCATGGAGGCCAAGAATCAAATGATTCATTGTGACATCAAGTGGCCTAAAAGGGCATGGGATGCATTGTGACACCACAGAGGTTAAGAGAAGCAAGGAACCATTGTGACCCAATGCTTCATAAAAATCTAATGATCCCTTGTGACACCAGGGGGCCTAAAATGGCGAGGGATGGATTGTTACAGCACGGGGACCAATAGAAGCAAGGATCTATTATGTCACCATGGAGGCCAAGAATCAAATGATTCATTGTGACATCAAGTGGCCTAAAAGGGCATGGGATGCATTGTGACACCACAGAGGTTAAGAGAAGCAAGGAACCATTATGACCCAATGCTTCATAAAAATCTAATGATCCCTTGTGACACCAGGGGGCCTAAAATGGCCAGGGATGGATTGTAACAGCACGGGGACCAATAGAAGCAAGGATCTATTATGCCACCATGGAGGCCAAGAATCAAATGATTCATTGTGACATCAAGTGGCCTAAAAGGGCATGGGATGCATTGTGACACCACAGAGGTTAAGAGAAGCAAGGAACCATTATGACCCAATGCAGGCTAACAATCTAATGATCCCTTGTGACACCAGGGGGCCTAAAATGGCCAGGGATGGATTGTAACTGCACGGGGACCAATAGAAGCAAGGATCTATTATGCCACCATGGAGGCCAAAAATCAAATGATTCATTGTGACATCAAGTGGCCTAAAAGGGCATGGGATGCATTGTGACACCACAGAGGTTAAGAGAAGCAAGGAACCATTATGACCCAATGCAGGCTAACAATCTAATGATCCCTTGTGGCACCAGGGGGTATAAAAAGGGCCAGGGATGAATTGTAACAGCACGGGGACCAAGAGAAGCAAGGATCTATTATGTCACCATGGAGGCCAAGAATCAAATGATTCATTGTGACATCAAGTGGCCTAAAAGGGCATGGGATGCATTGTGACACCACAGGGGTTAAGAGAAGCAAGGATCCATTGTGACCCAATGGAGGCTAATAATCCCAGGATCCCATTTGACACCAGGGGGCGTAAAAGGGCCAGGTATGAATTGTGACAGCATGGGGCCCAATAGAAACAAGGAACCATTATGACACCATGGAGGCCAAGAATCAAATGATTCATTGTGACATCAAGTGGCCTAAAATGGCATGGGATGCATTGTGACACCACAGGGATTAAGAGAAGCAAGGATCCATTGTGACCCAATGGAGGCTAATAATCCCAGGATCCCATTTGGCTCCAGGGGGCGTAAAAGGGCCAGGGATGAATTGTGACAGCACGGGGACCAATAGAAACAAGGAACCATTATGACACCATGGAGGCCAAGAATCAAATGATTCATTGTGACATCAAGTGGCCTAAAAGTGCATGGAATGCATCGTGACACCACAGAGGTTAAGAGAAGCAAGGAACCATTGTTACCAAATGGAGGCTAACAATCTAATGGTCCCTTGTGACACCAATGGGCCTAAAAGGGCCAGGGAAGAATTGTGAAAGCATGGGGCCCAATTAAAACCTGGTACAATTATGCCACCATGGAGGCCAAAAATCAAATGATTCATTGTGACATCAAGTGGCCTAAAAGGGCATGGGATGCATTGTGACACCAAAGGGGTTAAGAGAAGCAAGGAACCATTTTGACCCAATGCAGGCTAACAATGTAATGATCCCTTGTGACACCAGGGGGCCTAAAATGGCCAGGGATGGATTGTTACAGCACGGGGACCAATAGAAGCAAGGATCTATTATGCCACCATGGAGGCCAAGAATCAAATGATTCATTGTGACATCAAGTGGCCTAAAAGGGCATGGGATGCATTGTGACACCACAGGGGTTAAGAGAAGCAAGGATCCATTGTGACCCAATGGAGGCTAATAATCCCAGGATCCCATTTGACACCAGGGGTCGTAAAAGGGCCAGGGATGAATTGTGACAGCATGGGGCCCAATAGAAACAAGGAACCATTATGACACCATGAAGGCCAAGAATCAAATGGTTCATTGTAAGACCAAGTGGCCTAAAAGGGCTTGGAATGCATTGTGACACCACAGAGGTTAAGAGAAGCAAGGAACCATTGTGACCCAATGCAGGCTAACAATCTAATGATCCCTTGTGGCACCAGGGGGTATAAAAAGGGCCAGGGATGAATTGTTACAGCACGGGGACCAATAGAAGCAAGGGTCTATTATGTCACCATGGAGGCCAAGAATCAAATGATTCATTGTGACATCAAGTGGCCTAAAAGGGCATGGGATGCATTGTGACACCACAGAGGTTAAGAGAAGCAAGGAACCATTATGACCCAATGCTTCATAAAAATCTAATGATCCCTTGTGACACCAGGGGGCCTAAAATGGCCAGGGATGGATTGTTACAGCACGGGGACCAATAGAAGCAAGGATCTATTATGCCACCATGGAGGCCAAGAATCAAATGATTCATTGTGACATCAAGTGGCCTAAAAGGGCATGGGATGCATTGTGACACCACAGGGGTTAAGAGAAGCAAGGATCCATTGTGACCCAATGGAGACTAATAATCCCAGGATCCCATTTGGCACCAGGGGGCGTAAAAGGGCCAGGGATGAATTGTGACAGCATGGGGCCCAATAGAAACAAGGAACCATTATGAAACCATGGAGGCCAAGAATCAAATGATTCATTGTGACATCAAGTGGCCTAAAAGGGCATGGGATGCATTGTGACACCACAGGGGTTAAGAGAAGCAAGGATCCATTGTGACCCAATGGAGACTAATAATCCCAGGATCCCATTTGGCACCAGGGGGCGTAAAAGGGCCAGGGATGAATTGTGACAGCATGGGGCCCAATAGAAACAAGGAACCATTATGAAACCATGGAGGCCAAGAATCAAATGATTCATTGTGACATCAAGTGGCCTAAAATGGCATGGAATGCATTGTGACACCACAGAGGTTAAGAGAAGCAAGGAACCATTGTTACCCAATGGAGGCTAACAATCTAATGGTCCCTTGTGACACCAATGGGCCTAAAAGGGCCAGGGATGAATTGTGAAAGCATGGGGCCCAATTAAAACCTGGTACAATTATGCCACCATGGAGGCCAAGAATCAAATGATTCATTGTGACATCAAGTGGCCTAAAAGGGCATGGGATGCATTGTGACACCACAGAGGTTAAGAGAAGCAAGGAACCATTATGACCCAATGCAGGCTAACAATCTAATGATCCCTTGTGGCACCAGGGGGTATAAAAAGGGCCAGGGATGAATTGTAACAGCACGGGGACCAAGAGAAGCAAGGATCTATTATGTCACCATGGAGGCCAAGAATCAAATGATTCATTGTGACATCAAGTGGCCTAAAAGTGCATGGGATGCATTGTGACACCACAGGGGTTAAGAGAAGCAAGGATCCATTGTGACCCAATGGAGGCTAATAATCCCAGGATCCCATTTGACACCAGGGGGCGTAAAAGGGCCAGGGATGAATTGTGACAGCATGGGGACCAATAGAAACAAGGAACCATTATGACACCATGAAGGCCAAGATTCAAATGGTTCATTGTAAGACCAAGTGGCCTAAAATGGCATGGAATGCATTCTGACACCACAGAGGTTAAGAGAAGCAAGGAACCATTATGACCCAATGCAGGCTAACAATCTAATGATCCCTTGTGGCACCAGGGGGTATAAAAAGGGCCAGGGATGAATTGTTACAGCACGGGGACCAATAGAAGCAAGGATCTATTATGTCACCATGGAGGCCAAGAATCAAATGATTCATTGTGACATCAAGTGGCCTAAAAGGGCATGGGATGCATTGTGACACCACAGAGGTTAAGAGAAACAAGGAACCATTGTGACCCAATGCTTGCTAAAAATCTAATGATCCCTTGTGACACCAGGGGGCCTAAAATGACCAGGGATTGATTGTTACAGCACGGGGACCAATAGAAGCAAGGATCTATTATGCCACCATGGAGGCCAAGAATCAAATGATTCATTGTGACATCAAGTGGCCTAAAAGGGCATGGGATGCATTGTGACACCACAGGGGTTAAGAGAAGCAAGGATCCATTGTGACCCAATGGAGGCTAATAATCCCAGGATCCCATTTGGCACCAGGGGGCGTAAAAGGGCCAGGGATGAATTGTGACAGCATGGGGACCAATAGAAACAAGGAACCATTATGACACCATGGAGGCCAAGAATCAAATGATTCATTGTGACATCAAGTGGCCTAAAATGGCATGGAATGCATTGTGACACCACAGAGGTTAAGAGAAGCAAGGAACCATTGTTACCCAATGGAGGCTAACAATCTAATGGTCCCTTGTGACACCAATGGGCCTAAAAGGGCCAGGGATGAATTGTGAAAGCATGGGGCCCAATTAAAACCTGGTACAATTATGCCACCATGGAGGCCAAAAATCAAATGATTCATTGTGACATCAAGTGGCCTAAAAGGGCATGGGATGCATTGCGACACCACAGAGGTTAAGAGAAGCAAGGATCCATTGTGACCCAATGCAGGCTAACAATCTAATGATCCCTTGTGACACCAGGGGGCCTAAAATGGCCAGGGATGGATTGTAACAGCACGGGGACCAATAGAAGCAAGGATCTATTATGCCACCATGGAGGCCAAGAATCAAATGATTCATTGTGACATCAAGTGGCCTAAAAGGGCATGGGATGCATTGTGACACCACAGAGGTTAAGAGAAGCAAGGAACCATTATGACCCAATGCAGGCTAACAATCTAATGATCCCTTGTGGCACCATGGGGTATAAAAAGGGCCAGGGATGAATTGTAACAGCACGGGGACCAATAGAAGCAAGGATCTATTATGTCACCATGGAGGCCAAGAATCAAATGATTCATTGTGACATCAAGTGGCCTAAAAGGGCATGGGATGCATTGTGACACCACAGGGGTTAAGAGAAGCAAGGATCCATTGTGACCCAATGGAGGCTAATAATCCCAGGATCCCATTTGACACCAGGGGTCGTAAAAGGGCCAGGGATGAATTGTGACAGCATGGGGCCCAATAGAAACAAGGAACCATTATGACACCATGGAGGCCAAGAATCAAATGATTCATTGTGACATCAAGTGGCCTAAAATGGCATGGAATGCATTGTGACACCACAGAGGTTAAGAGAAGCAAGGAACCATTGTTACCCAATGGAGGCTAACAATCTAATGGTCCCTTGTGACACCAATGGGCCTAAAAGGGCCAGGGATGAATTGAGAAAGCATGGGGCCCAATTAAAACCCGGTACAATTATGCCACCATGGAGGCCAAAAATCAAATGATTCATTGTGACATCAAGTGGCCTAAAAGGGCATGGGATGCATTGTGACACCACAGGGGTTAAGAGAAGCAAGGATCCATTGTGACCCAATGGAGGCTAATAATCCCAGGATCCCATTTGGCACCAGGGGGCGTAAAAGGGCCAGGGATGAATTGTGACAGCATGGGGACCAATAGAAACAAGGAACCATTATGACACCATGAAGGCCAAGAATCAAATGGTTCATTGTAAGACCAAGTGGCCTAAAAGGGCTTGGAATGCATTGTGACACCACAGAGGTTAAGAGAAGCAAGGAACCATTGTGACCCAATGCAGGCTAACAATCTAATGATCCCTTGTGGCACCAGGGGGTATAAAAAGGGCCAGGGATGGATTGTTACAGCACGGGGACCAATAGAAGCAAGGGTCTATTATGTCACCATGGAGGCCAAGAATCAAATGATTCATTGTGACATCAAGTGGCCTAAAAGGGCATGGGATGCATTGTGACACCACAGGGGTTAAGAGAAGCAAGGATCCATTGTGACCCAATGGAGGCTAATAATCCCAGGATCCCATTTGGCACCAGGGGGCGTAAAAGGGCCAGGGATGAATTGTGACAGCATGGGGACCAATAGAAACAAGGAACCATTATGACACCATGGAGGCCAAGAATCAAATGATTCATTGTGACAACAAGTGGCCTAAAATGGCATGGAATGCATTGTGACACCACAGAGGTTAAGAGAAGAAAGGAACCATTGTTACCCAATGGAGGCTAACAATCTAATGGTCCCTTGTGACACCAATGGGCCTAAAAGGGCCAGGGATGAATTGTGAAAGCATGGGGCCCAATTAAAACCTGGTACAATTATGCCACCATGGAGGCCAAGAATCAAATGATTCATTGTGACATCAAGTGGCCTAAAAGGGCATGGGATGCATTGTGACACCACAGAGGTTAAGAGAAGCAAGGAACCATTATGACCCAATGCAGGCTAACAATCTAATGATCCCTTGTGGCACCAGGGGATATAAAAAGGGCCAGGGATGAATTGTAACAGCACGGGGACCAATAGAAGCAAGGATCTATTATGTCACCATGGAGGCCAAGAATCAAATGATTCATTGTGACATCAAGTGGCCTAAAAGTGCATGGGATGCATTGTGACACCACAGGGGTTAAGAGAAGCAAGGATCCATTGTGACCCAACGCAGGCTAATAATCCCAGGATCCCATTTGACACCAGTGGTCGTAAAAGGGCCAGGGATGAATTGTGACAGCATGGGGACCAATAGAAACAAGGAACCATTATGACACCATGAAGGCCAAGATTCAAATGGTTCATTGTAAGACCAAGTGGCCTAAAAGGGCTTGGAATGCATTGTGACACCACAGAGGTTAAGAGAAGCAAGGAACCATTGTGACCCAATGCAGGCTAACAATCTAATGATCCCTTGTGGCACCAGGGGGTATAAAAAGGGCCAGGGATGAATTGTTACAGCACGGGGACCAATAGAAGCAAGGATCTATTATGTCACCATGGAGGCCAAGAATCAAATGATTCATTGTGACATCAAGTGGCCTAAAAGGGCATGGGATGCATTGTGACACCACAGAGGTTAAGAGAAGCAAGGAACCATTGTGACCCAATGCTTGCTAAAAATCTAATGATCCCTTGTGACACCAGGGGGCCTAAAATGACCAGGGATTGATTGTTACAGCACGGGGACCAATAGAAGCAAGGACCTATTATGCCACCATGGACGCCAAGAATCAAATGATTCATTGTGACATCAAGTGGCCTAAAAGGGCATGGGATGCATTGTGACACCACAGGGGTTAAGAGAAGCAAGGATCCATTGTGACCCAATGGAGGCTAATAATCCCAGGATCCCATTTGGCACCAGGGGGCGTAAAAGGGCCAGGGATGAATTGTGACAGCATGGGGACCAATAGAAACAAGGAACCATTATGACACCATGGAGGCCAAGAATCAAATGATTCATTGTGACAACAAGTGGCCTAAAATGGCATGGAATGCATTGTGACACCACAGAGGTTAAGAGAAGCAAGGAACCATTGTGACCCAATGGAGGCTAACAATCTAATGGTCCCTTGTGACACCAATGGGCCTAAAAGGGCCAGGGATGAATTGTGAAAGCATGGGGCCCAATTAAAACCTGGTACAATTATGCCACCATGGATGCCAAAAATCAAATGATTCATTGTGACATCAAGTGGCCTAAAAGGGCATGGGATGCATTGCGACACCACAGGGGTTAAGAGAAGCAAGGAACCATTGTGACCCAATGCAGGCTAACAATCTAATGATCCCTTGTGACACCAGGGGGCCTAAAATGGCCAGCGATGGATTGTAACAGCACGGGGACCAATAGAAGCAAGGATCTATTATGCCACCATGGAGGCCAAGAATCAAATGATTCATTGTGACATCAAGTGGCCTAAAAGGGCATGGGATGCATTGTGACACCACAGAGGTTAAGAGAAGCAAGGAACCATTATGACCCAATGCAGGCTAACAATCTAATGATCCCTTGTGGCACCAGGGGGTATAAAAAGGGCCAGGGATGAATTGTAACAGCACGGGGACCAATAGAAGCAAGGATCTATTATGTCACCATGGAGGCCAAGAATGAAATGATTCATTGTGACATCAAGTGGCCTAAAAGGGCATGGGATGCATTGTGACACCACAGGGGTTAAGAGAAGCAAGGATCCATTGTGACCCAATGGAGGCTAATAATCCCAGGATCCCATTTGGCACCAGGGGGCGTAAAAGGGCCAGGGATGAATTGTGACAGCATGGGGACCAATAGAAACAAGGAACCATTATGACACCATGGAGGCCAAGAATCAAATGATTCATTGTGACAACAAGTGGCCTAAAATGGCATGGAATGCATTGTGACACCACAGAGGTTAAGAGAAGAAAGGAACCATTGTTACCCAATGGAGGCTAACAATCTAATGGTCCCTTGTGACACCAATGGGCCTAAAAGGGCCAGGGATGAATTGTGAAAGCATGGGGCCCAATTAAAACCTGGTACAATTATGCCACCATGGAGGCCAAGAATCAAATGATTCATTGTGACATCAAGTGGCCTAAAAGGGCATGGGATGCATTGTGACACCACAGAGGTTAAGAGAAGCAAGGAACCATTATGACCCAATGCAGGCTAACAATCTAATGATCCCTTGTGGCACCAGGGGATATAAAAAGGGCCAGGGATGAATTGTAACAGCACGGGGACCAATAGAAGCAAGGATCTATTATGTCACCATGGAGGCCAAGAATCAAATGATTCATTGTGACATCAAGTGGCCTAAAAGTGCATGGGATGCATTGTGACACCACAGGGGTTAAGAGAAGCAAGGATCCATTGTGACCCAACGCAGGCTAATAATCCCAGGATCCCATTTGACACCAGGGGGCGTAAAAGGGCCAGGGATGAATTGTGACAGCATGGGGACCAATAGAAACAAGGAACCATTATGACACCTTGAAGGCCAAGATTCAAATGGTTCATTGTAAGACCAAGTGGCCTAAAAGGGCTTGGAATGCATTGTGACACCACAGAGGTTAAGAGAAGCAAGGAACCATTGTGACCCAATGCAGGCTAACAATCTAATGATCCCTTGTGGCACCAGGGGGTATAAAAAGGGCCAGGGATGAATTGTTACAGCACGGGGACCAATAGAAGCAAGGATCTATTATGTCACCATGGAGGCCAAGAATCAAATGATTCATTGTGACATCAAGTGGCCTAAAAGGGCATGGGATGTATTGTGACACCACAGAGGTTAAGAGAAGCAAGGAACCATTGTGACCCAATGCTTGCTAAAAATCTAATGATCCCTTGTGACACCAGGGGGCCTAAAATGACCAGGGATGGATTGTTACAGCACGGGGACCAATAGAAGCAAGGACCTATTATGCCACCATGGACGCCAAGAATCAAATGATTCATTGTGACATCAAGTGGCCTAAAAGGGCATGGGATGCATTGTGACACCACAGGGGTTAAGAGAAGCAAGGATCCATTGTGACCCAATGGAGGCTAATAATCCCAGGATCCCATTTGGCACCAGGGGGCGTAAAAGGGCCAGGGATGAATTGTGACAGCATGGGGACCAATAGAAACAAGGAACCATTATGACACCATGGAGGCCAAGAATCAAATGATTCATTGTGGCAACAAGTGGCCTAAAATGGCATGGAATGCATTGTGACACCACAGAGGTTAAGAGAAGCAAGGAACCATTGTGACCCAATGGAGGCTAACAATCTAATGGTCCCTTGTGACACCAATGGGCCTAAAAGGGCCAGGGATGAATTGTGAAAGCATGGGGCCCAATTAAAACCTGGTACAATTATGCCACCATGGATGCCAAAAATCAAATGATTCATTGTGACATCAAGTGGCCTAAAAGGGCATGGGATGCATTGCGACACCACAGGGGTTAAGAGAAGCAAGGAACCATTGTGACCCAATGCAGGCTAACAATCTAATGATCCCTTGTGACACCAGGGGGCCTAAAATGGCCAGGGATGGATTGTAACAGCACGGGGACCAATAGAAGCAAGGATCTATTATGCCACCATGGAGGCCAAGAATCAAATGATTCATTGTGACATCAAGTGGCCTAAAAGGGCATGGGATGCATTGTGACACCACAGAGGTTAAGAGAAGCAAGGAACCATTATGACCCAATGCAGGCTAACAATCTAATGATCCCTTGTGGCACCAGGGGGTATAAAAAGGGCCAGGGATGAATTGTAACAGCACGGGGACCAATAGAAGCAAGGATCTATTATGTCACCATGGAGGCCAAGAATGAAATGATTCATTGTGACATCAAGTGGCCTAAAAGGGCATGGGATGCATTGTGACACCACAGGGGTTAAGAGAAGCAAGGATCCATTGTGACCCAATGGAGGCTAATAATCCCAGGATCCCATTTGACACCAGGGGGCGTAAAAGGGCCAGGGATGAATTGTGACAGCATGGGGCCCAATAGAAACAAGGAACCATTATGACACCATGGAGGCCAAGAATCAAATGATTCATTGTGACATCAAGTGGCCTAAAATGGCATGGGATGCATTGTGACACCACAGGGGTTAAGAGAAGCAAGGATCCATTGTGACCCAATGGAGGCTAATAATCCCAGGATCCCATTTGGCACCAGGGGGCGTAAAAGGGCCAGGGATGAATTGTGACAGCACGGGGACCAATAGAAACAAGGAACCATTATGACACCATGGAGGCCAAGAATCAAATGATTCATTGTGACATCAAGTGGCCTAAAAGTGCATGGAATGCATCGTGACACCACAGAGGTTAAGACAAGCAAGGAACCATTGTTACCAAATGGAGGCTAACAATCTAATGGTCCCTTGTGACACCAATGGGCCTAAAAGGGCCAGGGAAGAATTGTGAAAGCATGGGGCCCAATTAAAACCTGGTACAATTATGCCACCATGGAGGCCAAAAATCAAATGATTCATTGTGACATCAAGTGGCCTAAAAGGGCATGGGATGCATTGTGACACCAAAGGGGTTAAGAGAAGCAAGGAACCATTGTGACCCAATGCAGGCTAACAATCTAATGATCCCTTGTGACACCAGGGGGCCTAAAATGGCCAGGGATGGATTGTAACAGCACGGGGACCAATAGAAGCAAGGATCTATTATGCCACCATGGAGGCCAAGAATCAAATGATTCATTGTGACATCAAGTGGCCTAAAAGGGCATGGGATGCATTGTGACACCACAGAGGTTAAGAGAAGCAAGGAACCATTATGACCCAATGCAGGCTAACAATCTAATGATCCCTTGTGGCACCAGGGGGTATAAAAAGGGCCAGGGATGAATTGTAACAGCACGGGGACCAATAGAAGCAAGGATCTATTATGTCACCATGGAGGCCAAGAATCAAATGATTCATTGTGACATCAAGTGGCCTAAAAGGGCATGGGATGCATTGTGACACCACAGGGGTTAAGAGAAGCAAGGATCCATTGTGACCCAATGGAGGCTAATAATCCCAGGATCCCATTTGACACCAGGGGGCGTAAAAGGGCCAGGGATGAATTGTGACAGCATGGGGCCCAATAGAAACAAGGAACCATTATGACACCATGGAGGCCAAGAATCAAATGATTCATTGTGACATCAAGTGGCCTAAAATGGCATGGGATGCATTGTGACACCACAGGGGTTAAGAGAAGCAAGGATCCATTGTGACCCAATGGAGGCTAATAATCCCAGGATCCCATTTGGCACCAGGGGGCGTAAAAGGGCCAGGGATGAATTGTGACAGCACGGGGACCAATAGAAACAAGGAACCATTATGACACCATGGAGGCCAAGAATCAAATGATTCATTGTGACATCAAGTGGCCTAAAAGTGCATGGAATGCATCGTGACACCACAGAGGTAAAGACAAGCAAGGAACCATTGTTACCAAATGGAGGCTAACAATCTAATGGTCCCTTGTGACACCAATGGGCCTAAAAGGGCCAGGGATGAATTGTGAAAGCATGGGGCCCAATTAAAACCTGGTACAATTATGCCACCATGGAGGCCAAAAATCAAATGATTCATTGTGACATCAAGTGGCCTAAAAGGGCATGGGATGCATTGTGACACCACAGGGGTTAAGAGAAGCAAGGATCCATTGTGACCCAATGCAGGCTAACAATCTAATGATCCCTTGTGACACCAGGGGGCCTAAAATGGCCAGGGATGGATTGTTACAGCACGGGGACCAATAGAAGCAAGGATCTATTATGCCACCATGGAGGCCAAGAATCAAATGATTCATTGTGACATCAAGTGGCCTAAAAGGGCATGGGATGCATTGTGACACCACAGGGGTTAAGAGAAGCAAGGATCCATTGTGACCCAATGGAGGCTAATAATCCCAGGATCCCATTTGACACCAGGGGTCGTAAAAGGGCCAGGGATGAATTGTGACAGCATGGGGCCCAATAGAAACAAGGAACCATTATGACACCATGGAGGCCAAGAATCAAATGATTCATTGTGACATCAAGTGGCCTAAAATGGCATGGAATGCATTGTGACACCACAGAGGTTAAGAGAAGCAAGGAACCATTGTTACCCAATGGAGGCTAACAATCTAATGGTCCCTTGTGACACCAATGGGCCTAAAAGGGCCAGGGATGAATTGAGAAAGCATGGGGCCCAATTAAAACCCGGTACAATTATGCCACCATGGAGGCCAAAAATCAAATGATTCATTGTGACATCAAGTGGCCTAAAAGGGCATGGGATGCATTGTGACACCACAGGGGTTAAGAGAAGCAAGGATCCATTGTGACCCAATGGAGGCTAATAATCCCAGGATCCCATTTGACACCAGGGGGCGTAAAAGGGCCAGGGATGAATTGTGACAGCATGGGGACCAATAGAAACAAGGAACCATTATGACACCATGAAGGCCAAGAATCAAATGGTTCATTGTAAGACCAAGTGGCCTAAAAGGGCTTGGAATGCATTGTGACACCACAGAGGTTAAGAGAAGCAAGGAACCATTGTGACCCAATGCAGGCTAACAATCTAATGATCCCTTGTGGCACCATGGGGTATAAAAAGGGCCAGGGATGCATTGTTACAGCACGGGGACCAATAGAAGCAAGGATCTATTATGTCACCATGGAGGCCAATACTCAAATGATTCATTGTGACATCAAGTGGCCTAAAAGGGCATGGGATGCATTGTGACACCACAGGGGCTAAGAGAAGCAAGGAACCATTGTGACCCAATGCAGGCTAACAATCTAATGATCCCTTGTGACACCAGGGGGCCTAAAATGGCCAGGGATGGATTGTTACAGCACGGGGACCAATAGAAGCAAGGATCTATTTTGCCACCATGGAGGCCAAGAATCAAATGATTCATTGTGACATCAAGTGGCCTAAAAGTGCATGGGATGCATTGTGACACCACAGGGGTTAAGAGAAGCAAGGATCCATTGTGACCCAATGGAGGCTAATAATCCCAGGATCCCATTTGGCACCAGGGGGCGTAAAAGGGCCAGGGATGAATTGTGACAGCATGGGGACCAATAGAAACAAGGAACCATTATGACACCATGAAGGCCAAGAATCAAATGGTTCATTGTAAGACCAAGTGGCCTAAAAGGGCTTGGAATGCATTGTGACACCACAGAGGTTAAGAGAAGGAAGGAACCATTGTGACCCAATGCAGGCTAACAATCTAATGATCCCTTGTGGCACCAGGGGGTATAAAAAGGGCCAGGGATGGATTGTTACAGCACGGGGACCAATAGAAGCAAGGGTCTATTATGTCACCATGGAGGCCAAGAATCAAATGATTCATTGTGACATCAAGTGGCCTAAAAGGGCATGGGATGCATTGTGACACCACAGAGGTTAAGAGAAGCAAGGAACCATTGTGACCCAATGCTTGCTAAAAATCTAATGATCCCTTGTGACACCAGGGGGCCTAAAATGACCAGGGATGGATTGTTACAGCACGGGGACCAATAGAAGCAAGGATCTATTATGTCACCATGGACGCCAAGAATCAAATGATTCATTGTGACATCAAGTGGCCTAAAAGGGCATGGGATGCATTGTGACACCACAGGGGTTAAGAGAAGCAAGGATCCATTGTGACCCAATGGAGGCTAATAATCCCAGGATCCCATTTGGCACCAGGGGGCGTAAAAGGGCCAGGGATGAATTGTGACAGCATGGGGACCAATAGAAACAAGGAACCATTATGACACCATGGAGGCCAAGAATCAAATGATTCATTGTGACAACAAGTGGCCTAAAATGGCATGGAATGCATTGTGACACCACAGAGGTTAAGAGAAGCAAGGAACCATTGTGACCCAATGGAGGCTAACAATCTAATGGTCCCTTGTGACACCAATGGGCCTAAAAGGGCCAGGGATGAATTGTGAAAGCATGGGGCCCAATTAAAACCTGGTACAATTATGCCACCATGGATGCCAAAAATCAAATGATTCATTGTGACATCAAGTGGCCTAAAAGGGCATGGGATGCATTGCGACACCACAGGGGTTAAGAGAAGCAAGGAACCATTGTGACCCAATGCAGGCTAACAATCTAATGATCCCTTGTGACACCAGGGGGCCTAAAATGGCCAGGGATGGATTGTAACAGCACGGGGACCAATAGAAGCAAGGATCTATTATGCCACCATGGAGGCCAAGAATCAAATGATTCATTGTGACATCAAGTGGCCTAAAAGGGCATGGGATGCATTGTGACACCACAGAGGTTAAGAGAAGCAAGGAACCATTATGACCCAATGCAGGCTAACAATCTAATGATCCCTTGTGGCACCAGGGGGTATAAAAAGGGCCAGGGATGAATTGTAACAGCACGGGGACCAATAGAAGCAAGGATCTATTATGTCACCATGGAGGCCAAGAATCAAATGATTCATTGTGACATCAAGTGGTCTAAAAGGGCATGGGATGCATTGTGACACCACAGGGGTTAAGAGAAGCAAGGATCCATTGTGACCCAATGGAGGCTAATAATCCCAGGATCCCATTTGACACCAGGGGGCGTAAAAGGGCCAGGGATGAATTGTGACAGCATGGGGCCCAATAGAAACAAGGAACCATTATGACACCATGGAGGCCAAGAATCAAATGATTCATTGTGACATCAAGTGGCCTAAAATGGCATGGGATGCATTGTGACACCACAGGGGTTAAGAGAAGCAAGGATCCATTGTGACCCAATGGAGGCTAATAATCCCAGGATCCCATTTGGCACCAGGGGGCGTAAAAGGGCCAGGGATGAATTGTGACAGCACGGGGACCAATAGAAACAAGGAACCATTATGACACCATGGAGGCCAAGAATCAAATGATTCATTGTGACATCAAGTGGCCTAAAAGTGCATGGAATGCATCGTGACACCACAGGGGTTAAGAGAAGCAAGGAACCATTGTTACCAAATGGAGGCTAACAATCTAATGGTCCCTTGTGACACCAATGGGCCTAAAAGGGCCAGGGAAGAATTGTGAAAGCATGGGGCCCAATTAAAACCTGGTACAATTATGCCACCATGGAGGCCAAAAATCAAATGATTCATTGTGACATCAAGTGGCCTAAAAGGGCATGGGATGCATTGTGACAGCAAAGGGGTTAAGAGAAGCAAGGAACCATTGTGACCCAATGCAGGCTAACAATCTAATGGTCCCTTGTGACACCAATGGGCCTAAAAGGGCCAGGGATGAATTGTGAAAGCATGGGGCCCAATTAAAACCTGGTACAATTATGCCACCATGGAGGCCAAAAATCAAATGATTCATTGTGACATCAAGTGGCCTAAAAGGGCATGGGATGCATTGCGACACCACAGAGGTTAAGAGAAGCAAGGATCCATTGTGACCCAATGCAGGCTAACAATCTAATGATCCCTTGTGACACCAGGGGGCCTAAAATGGCCAGGGATGGATTGTAACAGCACGGGGACCAATAGAAGCAAGGATCTATTATGCCACCATGGAGGCCAAGAATCAAATGATTCATTGTGACATCATGTGGCCTAAAAGGGCATGGGATGCATTGTGACACCACAGAGGTTAAGAGAAGCAAGGAACCATTATGACCCAATGCAGGCTAACAATCTAATGATCCCTTGTGGCACCAGGGGGTATAAAAAGGGCCAGGGATGAATTGTAACAGCACGGGGACCAATAGAAGCAAGGATCTATTATGTCACCATGGAGGCCAAGAATCAAATGATTCATTGTGACATCAAGTGGCCTAAAAGGGCATGGGATGCATTGTGACACCACAGGGGTTAAGAGAAGCAAGGATCCATTGTGACCCAATGGAGGCTAATAATCCCAGGATCCCATTTGACACCAGGGGGCGTAAAAGGGCCAGGGATGAATTGTGACAGCATGGGGCCCAATAGAAACAAGGAACCATTATGACACCATGGAGGCCAAGAATCAAATGATTCATTGTGACATCAAGTGGCCTAAAATGGCATGGGATGCATTGTGACACCACAGGGGTTAAGAGAAGCAAGGATCCATTGTGACCCAATGGAGGCTAATAATCCCAGGATCCCATTTGGCACCAGGGGGCGTAAAAGGGCCAGGGATGAATTGTGACAGCACGGGGACCAATAGAAACAAGGAACCATTATGACACCATGGAGGCCAAGAATCAAATGATTCATTGTGACATCAAGTGGCCTAAAAGTGCATGGAATGCATCGTGACACCACAGAGGTAAAGACAAGCAAGGAATCATTGTTACCAAATGGAGGCTAACAATCTAATGGTCCCTTGTGACACCAATGGGCCTAAAAGGGCCAGGGATGAATTGTGAAAGCATGGGGCCCAATTAAAACCTGGTACAATTATGCCACCATGGAGGCCAAAAATCAAATGATTCATTGTGACATCAAGTGGCCTAAAAGGGCATGGGATGCATTGTGACACCACAGGGGTTAAGAGAAGCAAGGATCCATTGTGACCCAATGCAGGCTAACAATCTAATGATCCCTTGTGACACCAGGGGGCCTAAAATGGCCAGGGATGGATTGTTACAGCACGGGGACCAATAGAAGCAAGGATCTATTATGCCACCATGGAGGCCAAGAATCAAATGATTCATTGTGACATCAAGTGGCCTAAAAGGGCATGGGATGCATTGTGACACCACAGGGGTTAAGAGAAGCAAGGATCCATTGTGACCCAATGGAGGCTAATAATCCCAGGATCCCATTTGACACCAGGGGTCGTAAAAGGGCCAGGGATGAATTGTGACAGCATGGGGCCCAATAGAAACAAGGAACCATTATGACACCATGGAGGCCAAGAATCAAATGATTCATTGTGACATCAAGTGGCCTAAAATGGCATGGAATGCATTGTGACACCACAGAGGTTAAGAGAAGCAAGGAACCATTGTTACCCAATGGAGGCTAACAATCTAATGGTCCCTTGTGACACCAATGGGCCTAAAAGGGCCAGGGATGAATTGAGAAAGCATGGGGCCCAATTAAAACCCGGTACAATTATGCCACCATGGAGGCCAAAAATCAAATGATTCATTGTGACATCAAGTGGCCTAAAAGGGCATGGGATGCATTGTGACACCACAGGGGTTAAGAGAAGCAAGGATCCATTGTGACCCAATGGAGGCTAATAATCCCAGGATCCCATTTGACACCAGGGGGCGTAAAAGGGCCAGGGATGAATTGTGACAGCATGGGGACCAATAGAAACAAGGAACCATTTTGACACCATGAAGGCCAAGAATCAAATGGTTCATTGTAAGACCAAGTGGCCTAAAAGGGCTTGGAATGCATTGTGACACCACAGAGGTTAAGAGAAGCAAGGAACCATTGTGACCCAATGCAGGCTAACAATCTAATGATCCCTTGTGGCACCATGGGGTATAAAAAGGGCCAGGGATGCATTGTTACAGCACGGGGACCAATAGAAGCAAGGATCTATTATGTCACCATGGAGGCCAAGACTCAAATGATTCATTGTGACATCAAGTGGCCTAAAAGGGCATGGGATGCATTGTGACACCACAGGGGCTAAGAGAAGCAAGGAACCATTGTGACCCAATGCAGGCTAACAATCTAATGATCCCTTGTGACACCAGGGGGCCTAAAATGGCCAGGGATGGATTGTTACAGCACGGGGACCAATAGAAGCAAGGATCTATTTTGCCACCATGGAGGCCAAGAATCAAATGATTCATTGTGACATCAAGTGGCCTAAAAGTGCATGGGATGCATTGTGACACCACAGGGGTTAAGAGAAGCAAGGATCCATTGTGACCCAATGGAGGCTAATAATCCCAGGATCCCATTTGGCACCAGGGGGCGTAAAAGGGCCAGGGATGAATTGTGACAGCATGGGGCCCAATAGAAACAAGGAACCATTATGACACCATGAAGGCCAAGAATCAAATGGTTCATTGTAAGACCAAGTGGCCTAAAAGGGCTTGGAATGCATTGTGACACCACAGAGGTTAAGAGAAGCAAGGAACCATTGTGACCCAATGCAGGCTAACAATCTAATGATCCCTTGTGGCACCAGGGGGTATAAAAAGGGCCAGGGATGGATTGTTACAGCACGGGGACCAATAGAAGCAAGGGTCTATTATGTCACCATGGAGGCCAAGAATCAAATGATTCATTGTGACATCAAGTGGCCTAAGAGGGCATGGGATGCATTGTGACACCACAGGGGTTAAGAGAAGCAAGGATCCATTGTGACCCAATGGAGGCTAATAATCCCAGGATCCCATTTGGCACCAGGGGGCGTAAAAGGGCCAGGGATGAATTGTGACAGCATGGGGACCAATAGAAACAAGGAACCATTATGACACCATGGAGGCCAAGAATCAAATGATTCATTGTGACAACAAGTGGCCTAAAATGGCATGGAATGCATTGTGACACCACAGAGGTTAAGAGAAGCAAGGAACCATTGTTACCCAATGGAGGCTAACAATCTAATGGTCCCTTGTGACACCAATGGGCCTAAAAGGGCCAGGGATGAATTGTGAAAGCATGGGGCCCAATTAAAACCTGGTACAATTATGCCACCATGGAGGCCAAGAATCAAATGATTCATTGTGACATCAAGTGGCCTAAAAGGGCATGGGATGCATTGTGACACCACAGAGGTTAAGAGAAGCAAGGAACCATTATGACCCAATGCAGGCTAACAATCTAATGATCCCTTGTGGCACCAGGGGATATAAAAAGGGCCAGGGATGAATTGTAACAGCACGGGGACCAATAGAAGCAAGGATCTATTATGTCACCATGGAGGCCAAGAATCAAATTATTCATTGTGACATCAAGTGGCCTAAAAGTGCATGGGATGCATTGTGACACCACAGGGGTTAAGAGAAGCAAGGATCCATTGTGACCCAATGGAGGCTAATAATCCCAGGATCCCATTTGACACCAGGGGTCGTAAAAGAGCCAGGGATGAATTGTGACAGCATGGGGACCAATAGAAACAAGGAACCATTATGACACCATGAAGGCCAAGATTCAAATGGTTCATTGTAAGACCAAGTGGCCTAAAAGGGCTTGGAATGCATTGTGACACCACAGAGGTTAAGAGAAGCAAGGAACCATTGTGACCCAATGCAGGCTAACAATCTAATGATCCCTTGTGGCACCAGGGGGTATAAAAAGGGCCAGGGATGAATTGTTACAGCACGGGGACCAATAGAAGCAAGGATCTATTATGTCACCATGGAGGCCAAGAATCAAATGATTCATTGTGACATCAAGTGGCCTAAAAGGGCATGGGATGCATTGTGACACCACAGAGGTTAAGAGAAGCAAGGAACCATTGTGACCCAATGCTTGCTAAAAATCTAATGATCCCTTGTGACACCAGGGGGCCTAAAATGACCAGGGATGGATTGTTACAGCACGGGGACCAATAGAAGCAAGGACCTATTATGCCACCATGGACGCCAAGAATCAAATGATTCATTGTGACATCAAGTGGCCTAAAAGGGCATGGGATGCATTGTGACACCACAGGGGTTAAGAGAAGCAAGGATCCATTGTGACCCAATGGAGGCTAATAATCCCAGGATCCCATTTGGCACCAGGGGGCGTAAAAGGGCCAGGGATGAATTGTGACAGCATGGGGACCAATAGAAACAAGGAACCATTATGACACCATGGAGGCCAAGAATCAAATGATTCATTGTGACAACAAGTGGCCTAAAATGGCATGGAATGCATTGTGACACCACAGAGGTTAAGAGAAGCAAGGAACCATTGTGACCCAATGGAGGCTAACAATCTAATGGTCCCTTGTGACACCAATGGGCCTAAAAGGGCCAGGGATGAATTGTGAAAGCATGGGGCCCAATTAAAACCTGGTACAATTATGCCACCATGGATGCCAAAAATCAAATGATTCATTGTGACATCAAGTGGCCTAAAAGGGCATGGGATGCATTGCGACACCACAGGGGTTAAGAGAAGCAAGGAACCATTGTGACCCAATGCAGGCTAACAATCTAATGATCCCTTGTGACACCAGGGGGCCTAAAATGGCCAGGGATGGATTGTAACAGCACGGGGACCAATAGAAGCAAGGATCTATTATGCCACCATGGAGGCCAAGAATCAAATGATTCATTGTGACATCAAGTGGCCTAAAAGGGCATGGGATGCATTGTGACACCACAGAGGTTAAGAGAAGCAAGGAACCATTATGACCAAATGCAGGCTAACAATCTAATGATCCCTTGTGGCACCAGGGGGTATAAAAAGGGCCAGGGATGAATTGTAACAGCACGGGGACCAATAGAAGCAAGGATCTATTATGTCACCATGGAGGCCAAGAATGAAATGATTCATTGTGACATCAAGTGGCCTAAAAGGGCATGGGATGCATTGTGACACCACAGGGGTTAAGAGAAGCAAGGATCCATTGTGACCCAATGGAGGCTAATAATCCCAGGATCCCATTTGACACCAGGGGGCGTAAAAGGGCCAGGGATGAATTGTGACAGCATGGGGCCCAATAGAAACAAGGAACCATTATGACACCATGGAGGCCAAGAATCAAATGATTCATTGTGACATCAAGTGGCCTAAAATGGCATGGGATGCATTGTGACACCACAGGGGTTAAGAGAAGCAAGGATCCATTGTGACCCAATGGAGGCTAATAATCCCAGGATCCCATTTGGCACCAGGGGGCGTAAAAGGGCCAGGGATGAATTGTGACAGCACGGGGACCAATAGAAACAAGGAACCATTATGACACCATGGAGGCCAAGAATCAAATGATTCATTGTGACATCAAGTGGCCTAAAAGTGCATGGAATGCATCGTGACACCACAGAGGTTAAGACAAGCAAGGAACCATTGTTACCAAATGGAGGCTAACAATCTAATGGTCCCTTGTGACACCAATGGGCCTAAAAGGGCCAGGGAAGAATTGTGAAAGCATGGGGCCCAATTAAAACCTGGTACAATTATGCCACCATGGAGGCCAAAAATCAAATGATTCATTGTGACATCAAGTGGCCTAAAAGGGCATGGGATGCATTGTGACACCAAAGGGGTTAAGAGAAGCAAGGAACCATTGTGACCCAATGCAGGCTAACAATCTAATGATCCCTTGTGACACCAGGGGGCCTAAAATGGCCAGGGATGAATTGTTACAGCACGGGGACCAATAGAAGCAAGGATCTATTATGCCACCATGGAGGCCAAGAATCAAATGATTCATTGTGACATCAAGTGGCCTAAAAGGGCATGGGATGCATTGTGACACCACAGGGGTTAAGAGAAGCAAGGATCCATTGTGACCCAATGGAGGCTAATAATCCCAGGATCCCATTTGACACCAGGGGTCGTAAAAGGGCCAGGGATGAATTGTGACAGCATGGGGCTAAATAGAAACAAGGAACCATTATGACACCATGGAGGCCAAGAATCAAATGATTCATTGTGACATCAAGTGGCCTAAAATGGCATGGAATGCATTGTGACACCACAGAGGTTAAGAGAAGCAAGGAACCATTGTTACCCAATGGAGGCTAACAATCTAATGGTCCCTTGTGACACCAATGGGCCTAAAAGGGCCAGGGATGAATTCTGAAAGCATGGGGCCCAATTAAAACCCGGTACAATTATGCCACCATGGACGCCAAGAATCAAATGATTCATTGTGACATCAAGTGGCCTAAAAGTGCATGGGATGCATTGTGACACCACAGGGGTTAAGAGAAGCAAGGATCCATTGTGACCCAATGGAGGCTAATAATCCCAGGATCCCATTTGACACCAGGGGGCGTAAAAGGGCCAGGGATGAATTGTGACAGCATGGGGACCAATAGAAACAAGGAACCATTATGACACCATGAAGGCCAAGAATCAAATGGTTCATTGTAAGACCAAGTGGCCTAAAAGGGCTTGGAATGCATTGTGACACCACAGAGGTTAAGAGAAGCAAGGAACCATTGTGACCCAATGCAGGCTAACAATCTAATGATCCCTTGTGGCACGATGGGTTATAAAAAGTGCCACGGATGAATTGTTACAGCACGGGGAGCAATAGTAGCAAGGATCTATTATGTCACCATGGAGGCCAAGACTCAAATGATTCATTGTGACATCAAGTGGCCTAAAAGGGCATGGGATGCATTGTGACACCACAGGGGTTAAGAGAAGCAAGGAACCATTGTGACCCAATGCAGGCTAACAATCTAATGATCCCTTGTGACACCAGGGGGCCTAAAATGGCCAGGGATGGATTGTTACAGCACGGGGACCAATAGAAGCAAGGATCTATTTTGCCACCATGGAGGCCAAGAATCAAATGATTCATTGTGACATCAAGTGGCCTAAAAGGGCATGGGATGCATTGTGACACCACAGGGGTTAAGAGAAGCAAGGATCCATTGTGACGCAATGGAGGCTAATAATCCCAGGATCCCATTTGGCACCAGGGGGCGTAAAAGGGCCAGGGATGAATTGTGACAGCATGGGCACCAATAGAAGCAAGGATCTATTATGTCACCATGGAGGCCAAGAATCAAATGATTCATTGTGACAACAAGTGGCCTAAAAGGGCATGGGATGCATTGTGACACCACAGAGATTAAGAGAAGCAAGGAACCATTATGACCCAATGCAGGCTAACAATCTAATGATCCCTTGTGGCACCAGGGGGTATAAAAAGGGCCAGGGATGAATTGTAACAGCACGGGGACCAATAGAAGCAAGGATCTATTATGTCACCATGGAGGCCAAGAATGAAATGATTCATTGTGACATCAAGTGGTCTAAAAGGGCATGGGATGCATTGTGACACCACAGGGGTTAAGAGAAGCAAGGATCCATTGTGACCCAATGGAGGCTAATAATCCCAGGATCCCATTTGACACCAGGGGGCGTAAAAGGGCCAGGGATGAATTGTGACAGCATGGGGCCCAATAGAAACAAGGAACCATTATGACACCATGGAGGCCAAGAATCAAATGATTCATTGTGACATCAAGTGGCCTAAAATGGCATGGGATGCATTGTGACACCACAGGGGTTAAGAGAAGCAAGGATCCATTGTGACCCAATGGAGGCTAATAATCCCAGGATCCCATTTGGCACCAGGGGGCGTAAAAGGGCCAGGGATGAATTGTGACAGCACGGGGACCAATAGAAACAAGGAACCATTATGACACCATGGAGGCCAAGAATCAAATGATTCATTGTGACATCAAGTGGCCTAAAAGTGCATGGAATGCATCGTGACACCACAGAGGTTAAGACAAGCAAGGAACCATTGTTACCAAATGGAGGCTAACAATCTAATGGTCCCTTGTGACACCAATGGGCCTAAAAGGGCCAGGGAAGAATTGTGAAAGCATGGGGCCCAATTAAAACCTGGTACAATTATGCCACCATGGAGGCCAAAAATCAAATGATTCATTGTGACATCAAGTGGCCTAAAAGGGCATGGGATGCATTGTGACACCAAAGGGGTTAAGAGAAGCAAGGAACCATTGTGACCCAATGCAGGCTAACAATCTAATGATCCCTTGTGACACCAGGGGGCCTAAAATGGCCAGGGATGGATTGTTACAGCACGGGGACCAATAGAAGCAAGGATCTATTATGCCACCATGGACGCAAAGAATCAAATGATTCATTGTGACATCAAGTGGCCTAAAAGGGCATGGGATGCATTGTGACACCACAGGGGTTAAGAGAAGCAAGGATCCATTGTGACCCAATGGAGGCTAATAATCCCAGGATCCCATTTGACACCAGGGGGCGTAAAAGGGCCAGGGATGAATTGTGACAGCATGGGGCTAAATAGAAACAAGGAACCATTATGACACCATGGAGGCCAAGAATCAAATGATTCATTGTGACATCAAGTGGCCTAAAATGGCATGGAATGCATTGTGACACCACAGAGGTTAAGAGAAGCAAGGAACCATTGTTACCCAATGGAGGCTAACAATCTAATGGTCCCTTGTGACACCAATGGGCCTAAAAGGGCCAGGGATGAATTCTGAAAGCATGGGGCCCAATTAAAACCCGGTACAATTATGCCACCATGGACGCCAAGAATCAAATGATTCATTGTGACATCAAGTGGCCTAAAAGTGCATGGGATGCATTGTGACACCACAGGGGTTAAGAGAAGCAAGGATCCATTGTGACCCAATGGAGGCTAATAATCCCAGGATCCCATTTGACACCAGGGGGCGTAAAAGGGCCAGGGATGAATTGTGACAGCATGGGGACCAATAGAAACAAGGAACCATTATGACACCATGAAGGCCGAGAATCAAATGGTTCATTGTAAGACCAAGTGGCCTAAAAGGGCTTGGAATGCATTGTGACACCACAGAGGTTAAGAGAAGCAAGGAACCATTGTGACCCAATGCAGGCTAACAATCTAATGATCCCTTGTGGCACGATGGGTTATAAAAAGGGCCAGGGATGAATTGTTACAGCACGGGGAGCAATAGAAGCAAGGATCTATTATGTCACCATGGAGGCCAAGACTCAAATGATTCATTGTGACATCAAGTGGCCTAAAAGGGCATGGGATGCATTGTGACACCACAGGGGTTAAGAGAAGCAAGGAACCATTGTGACCCAATGCAGGCTAACAATCTAATGATCCCTTGTGACACCAGGGGGCCTAAAATGGCCAGGGATGGATTGTTACAGCACGGGGACCAATAGAAGCAAGGATCTATTTTGCCACCATGGAGGCCAAGAATCAAATGATTCATTGTGACATCAAGTGGCCTAAAAGGGCATGGGATGCATTGTGACACCACAGGGGTTAAGAGAAGCAAGGATCCATTGTGACGCAATGGAGGCTAATAATCCCAGGATCCCATTTGGCACCAGGGGGCGTAAAAGGGCCAGGGATGAATTGTGACAGCATGGGCACCAATAGAAGCAAGGATCTATTATGTCACCATGGAGGCCAAGAATCAAATGATTCATTGTGACAACAAGTGGCCTAAAATGGCATGGAATGCATTGTGACACCACAGATGTTAAGAGAAGCAAGGAACCATTGTTACCCAATGGAGGCTAACAATCTAATGGTCCCTTGTGACACCAATGGGCCTAAAAGGGCCAGGGATGAATTGTGAAAGCATGGGGCCCAATTAAAACCTGGTACAATTATGCCACCATGGAGGCCAAAAATCAAATGATTCATTGTGACATCAAGTGGCCTAAAAGGGCATGGGATGCATTGTGACACCACAGGGGTTAAGAGAAGCAAGGAACCATTGTGACCCAATGCAGGCTAACAATCTAATGATCCCTTGTGGCACCAGGGAGTATAAAAAGGGCCAGGGATGAATTGTAACAGCACGGGGACCAATAGAAGCAAGGATCTATTATGTCACCATGGAGGCCAAGAATCAAATGATTCATTGTGACATCAAGTGGCCTAAAAGGGCATGGGATGCATTGTGACACCACAGGGGTTAAGAGATGCAAGGATCCATTGTGACCCAATGGAGGCTAATAATCCCAGGATCCCATTTGGCACCAGTGGTCGTAAAAGGGCCAGGGATGAATTGTGACAGCATGGGGCCCAATAGAAACAAGGAACCATTATGAAACCATGGAGGCCAAGAATCAAATGATTCATTGTGACATCAAGTGGCCTAAAATGGCATGGAATGCATTGTGACACCACAGAGGTTAAGAGAAGCAAGGATCCATTGTGACCCAATGGAGGCTAACAATCTAATGGTCCCTTGTGACACCAATGGGCCTAAAAGGGCCAGGGATGAATTGTGAAAGCGTGGGGCCCAATTAAAACCCGGTACAATTATGCCACCATGGAGGCCAAAAATCAAATGATTCATTGTGACATCAAGTGGCCTAAAAGGGCATGGGATGCATTGTGACACCACAGGGGTTAAGAGAAGCAAGGATCCATTGTGACCCAATGGAGGCTAATAATCCCAGGATCCCATTTGACACCAGGGGGCGTAAAAGGGCCAGGGATGAATTGTGACAGCATGGGGACCAATAGAAACAAGGAACCATTATGACACCATGAAGGCCAAGAATCAAATGGTTCATTGTAAGACCAAGTGGCCTAAAAGGGCTTGGAATGCATTGTGACACCACAGAGGTTAAGAGAAGCAAGGAACCATTGTGACCCAATGCTTGCTCAAAATCTAATGATCCCTTGTGACACCAGGGGTTCTAAAATGGCCAGGGATGGATTGTAACAGCACGGGGACCAATGGAAGCAAGGATCTATTATGCCACCATGGAGGCCAAGAATCAAATGATTCATTGTGACATCAAGTGGCCTAAAAGGGCATGGGATGCATTGTGACACCACAGAGGTTAAGAGAAGCAAGGAAACATTATGACCCAATGCAGGCTAACAATCTAATTATCCCTTGTGGCACCAGGGGCTATAAAAAGGGCCAGGGATGAATTGTTACAGCACGGGGACCAATAGAATCAAGGATCTATTATGTCACCATGGAGGCCAAGAATCAAATGATTCATTGTGACATCAAGTGGCCTAAAAGGGCATGGGATGCATTGTGACACCACAGGGGTTAAGAGAAGCAAGGATCCATTGTGACCCAATGGAGGCTAATAATCCCAGGATCCCATTTGACACCAGGGGTCGTAAAAGGCCCAGGGATTTATTGTGACAGCATGGGGCCCAATAGAAACAAGGAACCATTATGACACCATGGAGGCCAAGAATCAAATGATTCATTGTGACATCAAGTGGCCTAAAATGGCATGGGATGCATTGTGACACCACAGAGGTTAAGAGAAGCAAGGAACCATTGTGACCCAATGCAGGCTAACAATATAATGATCCCTTGTGGCACCAGGGGGTATAAAAAGGGCCAGGGATGAATTGTTACAGCACGGGGACCAATAGAAGCAAGGATCTATTTTGCCACCATGGAGGCCAAGAATCAAATGATTCATTGTGACATCAAGTGGCCTAAAAGGGCATGGGATGCATAGTGACACCACAGGGGTTAAGAGAAGCAAGGATCCATTGTGACCCAATGGAGGCTAATAATCCCAGGATCCCATTTGACACCAGGGGGCGTAAAAGGGCCAGGGATGAATTGTGACAGCATGGGGACCAATAGAAACAAGGAACCATTATGACACCATGAAGGCCAAGAATCAAATGGTTCATTGTAAGACCAAGTGGCCTAAAAGGGCTTGGAATGCATTGTGACACCACAGAGGTTAAGAGAAGCAAGGAACCATTGTGACCCAATGCAGGCTAACAATCTAATGATCCCTTGTGGCACCAGGGGGTATAAAAAGGGCCAGGGATGGATTGTTACAGCACGGGGACCAATAGAAGCAAGGGTCTATTATGTCACCATGGAGGCCAAGAATCAAATGATTCATTGTGACATCAAGTGGCCTAAAAGGGCATGGGATGCATTGTGACACCACAGAGGTTAAGAGAAGCAAGGAACCATTGTGACCCAATGCAGGCTAACAATCTAATGATCCCTTGTGACACCAGGGGGCCTAAAATGGCCAGGGATGGATTGTAACAGCACGGGGACCAATGGAAGCAAGGATCTATTATGCCACCATGGACGCCAAGAATCAAATGATTCATTGTGACATCAAGTGGCCTAATATGGCATGGGATGCATTGTGACACCACAGAGGTTAAGAGAAGCAAGGAACCATTGTGACCCAATGCTTGCTAAAAATCTAATGATCCCTTGTGACACCAGGGGGCCTAAAATGACCAGGGATGGATTGTTACAGCACGGGGACCAATAGAAGCAAGGACCTATTATGCCACCATGGAGGCCAAGAATCAAATGATTCATTGTGACATCAAGTGGCCTAAAAGGGCATGGGATGCATTGTGACACCACAGGGGTTAAGAGAAGCAAGGATCCATTGTGACCCAATGGAGGCTAATAATCCCAGGATCCCATTTGACACCATTGGGCGTAAAAGGGCCAGGGATGAATTGTGACAGCATGGGGCCCAATAGAAACAAGGAACCATTATGACACCATGGAGGCCAAGAATCAAATGATTCATTGTGACATCAAGTGGCCTAAAATGGCATGGGATGCATTGTGACACCACAGGGGTTAAGAGAAGCAAGGATTCATTGTGACTCAATGGAGGCTAATAATCCCAGGATCCCATTTGGCACCAGGGGGCGTAAAAGGGCCAGGGATGAATTGTGACAGCATGGGGCCCAATAGAAACAAGGAACCATTATGACACCATGGAGGCCAAGAATCAAATGATTCATTGTGACATCAAGTGGCCTAAAATGGCATGGAATGCATTGTGACGCCACAGAGTTTAAGAGAAACAAGGAACCAATGTGACCCAATGCAGGCTAACAATCTAATGGTCCCTTGTGACACCAATGGGCTTAAAAGGGCCAGGGATGAATTGTGAAAGCATAGGGCCCAATTAAAACCTGGTAAAATTATGCCACCATGGAGGCCAAAAATCAAATGATTCATTGTGACATCAAGTGGCCTAAAAGGGCATGGGATGCATTGTGACACCACAGGGGTTAAGAGAAGCAAGGAACCATTGTGACCCAATGCAGGCTAACAATCTAATGATCCCTTGTGACACCAGGGGGCCTAAAATAGCCAGGGATGGATTGTTACAGCACGGGGACCAATAGAAGCAAGGATCTATTATGCCACCATGGAGGCCAAGAATCAAATGATTCATTGTGACATCAAGTGGCCTAAAAGGGCATGGGATGCATTGTGACACCACAGGGGTTAAGAGAAGCAAGGATCCATTGTGACCCAATGGAGGCTAATAATCCCAGGATCCCATTTGACACCAGGGGTCGTAAAAGGGCCAGGGATGAATTGTGACAGCATGGGGCCCAATAGAAACAAGGAACCATTATGACACCATGGAGGCCAAGAATCAAATGATTCATTGTGACATCAAGTGGCCTAAAATGGCATGGAATGCATTGTGACACCACAGAGGTTAAGAGAAGCAAGGAACCATTGTTACCCAATGGAGGCTAACAATCTAATGGTCCCTTGTGACACCAATGGGCCTAAAAGGGCCAGGGATGAATTGAGAAAGCATGGGGCCCAATTAAAACCCGCTACAATTATGCCACCATGGAGGCCAAAAATCAAATGATTCATTGTGACATCAAGTGGCCTAAAAGGGCATGGGATGCATTGTGACACCACAGGGGTTAAGAGAAGCAAGGATCCATTGTGACCCAATGGAGGCTAATAATCCCAGGATCCCATTTGACACCAGGGGTCGTAAAATGGCCAGGGAAGAATTGTGACAGCATGGGGACCAATAGAAACAAGGAACCATTATGACACCATGAAGGCCAAGATTCAAATGGTTCATTGTAAGACCAAGTGGCCTAAAAGGGCATGGGATGCATTGTGACACCACAGAGGTTAAGAGAAGCAAGGAACCATTGTGACCCAATGCAGGCTAACAATCTAATGATCCCTTGTGACACCAGGGGGCCTAAAATGGCCAGGGATGGATTGTAACAGCACGGGGACCAATGGAAGCAAGGATCTATTATGCCACCATGGACGCCAAGAATCAAATGATTCATTGTGACATCAAGTGGCCTAATATGGCATGGGATGCATTGTGACACCACAGAGGTTAAGAGAAGCAAGGAACCATTGTGACCCAATGCTTGCTAAAAATCTAATGATCCCTTGTGACACCAGGGGGCCTAAAATGACCAGGGATGGATTGTTACAGCACGGGGACCAATAGAAGCAAGGACCTATTATGCCACCATGGACGCCAAGAATCAAATGATTCATTGTGACATCAAGTGGCCTAAAAGGGCATGGGATGCATTGTGACACCACAGGGGTTAAGAGAAGCAAGGATCCATTGTGACCCAATGGAGGCTAATAATCCCAGGATCCCATTTGACACCAGGGGTCGTAAAAGGGCCAGGGATGAATTGTGACAGCATGGGGCCCAATAGAAACAAGGAACCATTATGACACCATGGAGGCCAAGAATCAAATGATTCATTGTGACATCAAGTGGCCTAAAATGGCATGGGATGCATTGTGACACCACAGGGGTTAAGAGAAGCAAGGATTCATTGTGACTCAATGGAGGCTAATAATCCCAGGATCCCATTTGGCACCAGGGGGCGTAAAAGGGCCAGGGATGAATTGTGACAGCATGGGGCCCAATAGAAACAAGGAACCATTATGACACCATGGAGGCCAAGAATCAAATGATTCATTGTGACATCAAGTGGCCTAAAATGGCATGGAATGCATTGTGACGCCACAGAGTTTAAGAGAAACAAGGAACCAATGTGACCCAATGCAGGCTAACAATCTAATGGTCCCTTGTGACACCAATGGGCTTAAAAGGGCCAGGGATGAATTGTGAAAGCATAGGGCCCAATTAAAACCTGGTAAAATTATGCCACCATGGAGGCCAAAAATCAAATGATTCATTGTGACATCAAGTGGCCTAAAAGGGCATGGGATGCATTGTGACACCACAGGGGTTAAGAGAAGCAAGGAACCATTGTGACCCAATGCAGGCTAACAATCTAATGATCCCTTGTGACACCAGGGGGCCTAAAATAGCCAGGGATGGATTGTTACAGCACGGGGACCAATAGAAGCAAGGATCTATTATGCCACCATGGAGGCCAAGAATCAAATGATTCATTGTGACATCAAGTGGCCTAAAAGGGCATGGGATGCATTGTGACACCACAGGGGTTAAGAGAAGCAAGGATCCATTGTGACCCAATGGAGGCTAATAATCCCAGGATCCCATTTGACACCAGGGGTCGTAAAAGGGCCAGGGATGAATTGTGACAGCATGGGGCCCAATAGAAACAAGGAACCATTATGACACCATGGAGGCCAAGAATCAAATGATTCATTGTGACATCAAGTGGCCTAAAATGGCATGGAATGCATTGTGACACCACAGAGGTTAAGAGAAGCAAGGAACCATTGTTACCCAATGGAGGCTAACAATCTAATGGTCCCTTGTGACACCAATGGGCCTAAAAGGGCCAGGGATGAATTGAGAAAGCATGGGGCCCAATTAAAACCCGCTACAATTATGCCACCATGGAGGCCAAAAATCAAATGATTCATTGTGACATCAAGTGGCCTAAAAGGGCATGGGATGCATTGTGACACCACAGGGGTTAAGAGAAGCAAGGATCCATTGTGACCCAATGGAGGCTAATAATCCCAGGATCCCATTTGACACCAGGGGTCGTAAAATGGCCAGGGAAGAATTGTGACAGCATGGGGACCAATAGAAACAAGGAACCATTATGACACCATGAAGGCCAAGATTCAAATGGTTCATTGTAAGACCAAGTGGCCTAAAAGGGCATGGGATGCATTGTGACACCACAGAGGTTAAGAGAAGCAAGGAACCATTGTGACCCAATGCAGGCTAACAATCTAATGATTCCTTGTGGCACCAGGGGGTATAAAAAGGGCCAGGGATGAATTGTTACAGCACGGGGACCAATAGAAGCAAGGATCTATTATGTCACCATGGAGGCCAAGAATCAAATGATTCATTGTGACATCAAGTGGCCTAAAAGGGCATGGGATGCATTGTGACACCACAGAGGTTAAGAGAAGCAAGGAACCATTGTGACCCAATGCTTGCTAAAAATCTAATGATCCCTTGTGACACCAGGGGGCCTAAAATGACCAGGGATGGATTGTTACAGCACGGGGACCAATAGAAGGAAGGACCTATTATGCCACCATGGACGCCAAGAATCAAATGATTCATTGTGACATCAAGTGACCTAAAAGGGCATGGGATGCATTTTGACACCACAGGGGTTAAGAGAAGCAAGGATCCATTGTGACCCAATGGAGGCTAATAATCCCAGGATCCCATTTGGCACTAGGGGGCGTAAAAGGGCCAAGGATGAATTGTGACAGCATGGGGACCAATAGAAACAAGGAACCATTATGACACCATGGAGGCCAAGAATCAAATGATTCATTGTGACATCAAGTGGCCTAAAATGGCATGGGATGCATTGTGACACCACAGGGGTTAAGAGAAGCAAGGAACCATTGTTACCCAATGGAGGCTAACAATCTAATGATCCCTTGTGACACCAATGGGCCTAAAAGGGCCAAGGATGAATTGTGAAAGCATGGGGACCAATTAAAACCTGATACAATTATGCCACCATGGAGGCCAAAAATCAAATGATTCATTGTGACATCAAGTGGCCTAAAAGGGCATGGGATGCATTGCGACACCACAGAGGTTAAGAGAAGCAAGGAACCATTGTGACCCAATGCAGGCTAACAATCTAATGATCCCTTGTGACACCAGGGGGCCTAAAATGTCCAGGGATGGATTGTAACAGCACGGGGACCAATGGAAGCAAGGATCTATTATGCCACCATGGACGCCAAGAATCAAATGATTCATTGTGACATCAAGTGGCCTAATATGGCATGGGATGCATTGTGACACCACAGAGGTTAAGAGAAGCAAGGAACCATTGTGACCCAATGCTTGCTAAAAATCTAATGATCCCTTGTGACACCAGGGGGCCTAAAATGACCAGGGATGGATTGTTACAGCACGGGGACCAATAGAAGCAAGGACCTATTATGCCACCATGGACGCCAAGAATCAAATGATTCATTGTGACATCAAGTGGCCTAAAAGGGCATGGGATGCATTGTGACACCACAGGGGTTAAGAGAAGCAAGGATCCATTGTGACCCAATGGAGGCTAATAATCCCAGGATCCCATTTGACACCAGGGGTCGTAAAAGGGCCAGGGATGAATTGTGACAGCATGGGGCCCAATAGAAACAAGGAACCATTATGACACCATGGAGGCCAAGAATCAAATGATTCATTGTGACATCAAGTGGCCTAAAATGGCATGGGATGCATTGTGACACCACAGGGGTTAAGAGAAGCAAGGATTCATTGTGACTCAATGGAGGCTAATAATCCCAGGATCCCATTTGGCACCAGGGGGCGTAAAAGGGCCAGGGATGAATTGTGACAGCATGGGGCCCAATAGAAACAAGGAACCATTATGACACCATGGAGGCCAAGAATCAAATGATTCATTGTGACATCAAGTGGCCTAAAATGGCATGGAATGCATTGTGACGCCACAGAGTTTAAGAGAAACAAGGAACCAATGTGACCCAATGCAGGCTAACAATCTAATGGTCCCTTGTGACACCAATGGGCTTAAAAGGGCCAGGGATGAATTGTGAAAGCATAGGGCCCAATTAAAACCTGGTAAAATTATGCCACCATGGAGGCCAAAAATCAAATGATTCATTGTGACATCAAGTGGCCTAAAAGGGCATGGGATGCATTGTGACACCACAGGGGTTAAGAGAAGCAAGGAACCATTGTGACCCAATGCAGGCTAACAATCTAATGATCCCTTGTGACACCAGGGGGCCTAAAATAGCCAGGGATGGATTGTTACAGCACGGGGACCAATAGAAGCAAGGATCTATTATGCCACCATGGAGGCCAAGAATCAAATGATTCATTGTGACATCAAGTGGCCTAAAAGGGCATGGGATGCATTGTGACACCACAGGGGTTAAGAGAAGCAAGGATCCATTGTGACCCAATGGAGGCTAATAATCCCAGGATCCCATTTGACACCAGGGGTCGTAAAAGGGCCAGGGATGAATTGTGACAGCATGGGGCCCAATAGAAACAAGGAACCATTATGACACCATGGAGGCCAAGAATCAAATGATTCATTGTGACATCAAGTGGCCTAAAATGGCATGGAATGCATTGTGACACCACAGAGGTTAAGAGAAGCAAGGAACCATTGTTACCCAATGGAGGCTAACAATCTAATGGTCCCTTGTGACACCAATGGGCCTAAAAGGGCCAGGGATGAATTGAGAAAGCATGGGGCCCAATTAAAACCCGCTACAATTATGCCACCATGGAGGCCAAAAATCAAATGATTCATTGTGACATCAAGTGGCCTAAAAGGGCATGGGATGCATTGTGACACCACAGGGGTTAAGAGAAGCAAGGATCCATTGTGACCCAATGGAGGCTAATAATCCCAGGATCCCATTTGACACCAGGGGTCGTAAAATGGCCAGGGAAGAATTGTGACAGCATGGGGACCAATAGAAACAAGGAACCATTATGACACCATGAAGGCCAAGATTCAAATGGTTCATTGTAAGACCAAGTGGCCTAAAAGGGCATGGGATGCATTGTGACACCACAGAGGTTAAGAGAAGCAAGGAACCATTGTGACCCAATGCAGGCTAACAATCTAATGATTCCTTGTGGCACCAGGGGGTATAAAAAGGGCCAGGGATGAATTGTTACAGCACGGGGACCAATAGAAGCAAGGATCTATTATGTCACCATGGAGGCCAAGAATCAAATGATTCATTGTGACATCAAGTGGCCTAAAAGGGCATGGGATGCATTGTGACACCACAGAGGTTAAGAGAAGCAAGGAACCATTGTGACCCAATGCTTGCTAAAAATCTAATGATCCCTTGTGACACCAGGGGGCCTAAAATGACCAGGGATGGATTGTTACAGCACGGGGACCAATAGAAGGAAGGACCTATTATGCCACCATGGACGCCAAGAATCAAATGATTCATTGTGACATCAAGTGACCTAAAAGGGCATGGGATGCATTTTGACACCACAGGGGTTAAGAGAAGCAAGGATCCATTGTGACCCAATGGAGGCTAATAATCCCAGGATCCCATTTGGCACTAGGGGGCGTAAAAGGGCCAAGGATGAATTGTGACAGCATGGGGACCAATAGAAACAAGGAACCATTATGACACCATGGAGGCCAAGAATCAAATGATTCATTGTGACATCAAGTGGCCTAAAATGGCATGGGATGCATTGTGACACCACAGGGGTTAAGAGAAGCAAGGAACCATTGTTACCCAATGGAGGCTAACAATCTAATGATCCCTTGTGACACCAATGGGCCTAAAAGGGCCAAGGATGAATTGTGAAAGCATGGGGACCAATTAAAACCTGATACAATTATGCCACCATGGAGGCCAAAAATCAAATGATTCATTGTGACATCAAGTGGCCTAAAAGGGCATGGGATGCATTGCGACACCACAGGGGTTAAGAGAAGCAAGGAACCATTGTGACCCAATGCAGGCTAACAATCTAATGATCCCTTGTGACACCAGGGGGCCTAAAATGGCCAGGGATGGATTGTAACAGCACGGGGACCAATAGAAGCAAGGATCTATTATGCCACCATGGAGGCCAAGAATCAAATGATTCATTGTGACATCAAGTGGCCTAAAAGGGCATGGGATGCATTGTGACACCACAGAGGTTAAGAGAAGCAAGGAACCATTATGACCCAATGCAGGCTAACAATCTAATGATCCCTTGTGGCACCAGGGGATATAAAAAGGGCCAGGGATGAATTGTTACAGCACGGGTACCAATAGAAACAAGGATCTATTATGTCACCATGGAGGCCAAGACTCAAATGATTCATTGTGACATCAAGTGGCCTAAAAGGGCATGGGATGCATTGTGACACCACAGGGGTTAAGAGAAGCAAGGATCCATTGTGACCCAATGGAGGCTAATAATCCCAGGATCCCATTTGACACCAGGGGGCGTAAAAGGGCCAGGGATGAATTGTGACAGCATGGGGCCCAATAGAAACAAGGAACCATTATGACACCATGGAGGCCAAGAATCAAATGATTCATTGTGACATCAAGTGGCCTAAAATGGAATGGGATGCATTGTGACACCACAGGGGTTCAGAGAAGCAAGGATCCATTGTGACCCAATGGAGGCTAATAATCCCAGGATCCCATTTGGCACCAGGGGGCGTAAAAGGGCCAGGGATGAATTGTGACAGCATGGGGACCAATAGAAACAAGGAACCATTATGACACCATGGAGGCCAAGAATCAAATGATTCATTGTGACATCAAGTGGCCTAAAATGGCATGGAATGCATCGTGACACCACAGAGGTTAAGACAAGCAAGGAACCATTGTGACCCAATGGAGGCTAACAATCTAATGGTCCCTTGTGACACCAATGGGCCTAAAAGCCCAGGGATGAATTGTGAAACCATGGGGCCCAATTAAAACCTGGTACAATTATGCCACCATGGAGGCCAAAAATCAAATGATTCATTGTGACATCAAGTGGCCTAAAAGGGCATGGGATGCATTGTGACACCACAGGGGTTAAGAGAAGCAAGGAACCATTGTGACCCAATGCAGGCTAACAATCTAATGATCCCTTGTGACACCAGGGGGCCTAAAATGTCCAGGGATGGATTGTTACAGCACGGGGACCAATAGAAGCAAGGATCTATTATGCCACCATGGAGGCCAAGAATCAAAAGATTCATTGTGACATCAAGTGGCCTAAAAGGGCATGGTATGCATTGTGACACCACAGGGGTTAAGAGAAGCAAGGATCCATTGTGACCCAATGGAGGCTAATAATCCCAGGATCCCATTTGACACCAGGGGTCGTAAAAGGGCCAGGGATGAATTGTGACAGCATGGGGCCCAATAGAAACAAGGAACCATTATGACACCATGGAGGCCAAGAATCAAATGATTCATTGTGACATCAAGTGGCCTAAAATGGCATGGAATGCATTGTGACACCACAGAGGTTAAGAGAAGCAAGGAACCATTGTTACCCAATGGAGGCTAACAATCTAATTGTCCCTTGTGACACCAATGGGCCTAAAAGGGCCAGGGATGAATTGTGAAAGCATGGGGCCCAATTAAAACCCGGTACAATTATGCCACCATGGAGGCCAAAAATCAAATGATTCATTGTGACATCAAGTGGCCTAAAAGGGCATGGGATGCATTGTGACACCACAGGGGTTAAGAGAAGCAAGGATCCATTGTGACCCAATGGAGGCTAATAATCCCAGGATCCCATTTGACACCAGGGGGCGTAAAAGGGCCAGGGATGAATTGTGACAGCATGGGGACCAATAGAAACAAGGAACCATTATGACACCATGAAGGCCAAGAATCAAATGGTTCATTGTAAGACCAAGTGGCCTAAAAGGGCTTGGAATGCATTGTAACCCCACAGAGGTTAAGAGAAGCAAGGAACCATTGTGACCCAATGCAGGCTAACAATCTAATGATCCCTTGTGGCACCAGGGGGTATAAAAAGGGCCAGGGATGAATTGTTACAGCACGGGGAGCAATAGAAGCAAGGATCTATTATGTCACCATGGAGGCCAAGACTCAAATGATTCATTGTGACATCAAGTGGCCTAAAAGGGCATGGGATGCATTGTGACACCACAGGGGCTAAGAGAAGCAAGGAACCATTGTGACCCAATGCAGGCTAACAATCTAATGATCCCTTTTGGCACCAGGGGGTATAAAAAGGGCCAGGGATGAATTGTGACAGCATGGGGACCAATAGAAACAAGGAACCATTATGACACCATGAAGGCCAAGAATCAAATGGTTCATTGTAAGACCAAGTGGCCTAAAAGGGCTTGGAATGCATTGTGACACCACAGAGGTTAAGAGAAGCAAGGAACCATTGTGACCCAATGCAGGCTAACAATCTAATGATCCCTTGTGGCACCAGGGGGTATAAAAAGGGCCAGGGATGGATTGTTACAGCACGGGGACCAATAGAAGCAAGGGTCTATTATGTCACCATGGAGGCCAAGAATCAAATGATTCATTGTGACATCAAGTGGCCTAAAAGGGCATGGGATGCATTGTGACACCACAGGGGTTAAGAGAAGCAAGGATCCATTGTGACCCAATGCTTGCTAAAAATCTTATGATCCCTTGTGACACCAGGGGGCCTAAAATGACCAGGGATGGATTGTGACAGCATGGGGACCAATAGAAACAAGGAACCATTATGACACCATGGAGGCCAAGAATCAAATGATTCATTGTGACATCAAGTGGCCTAAAAGGGCATGGGATGCATTGTGACACCACAGAGGTTAAGAGAAGCAAGGAACCATTATGACCCAATGCAGGCTAACAATCTAATGATCCCTTGTGGCACCAGGGGGTATAAAAAGGGCCAGGGATGAATTGTTACAGCACGGGTACCAATAGAAACAAGGATCTATTATGTCACCATGGAGGCCAAGACTCAAATGATTCATTGTGACATCAAGTGGCCTAAAAGGGCATGGGATGCATTGTGACACCACAGGGGTTAAGAGAAGCAAGGATCCATTGTGACCCAATGGAGGCTAATAATCCCAGGATCCCATTTGACACCAGGGGGCGTAAAAGGGCCAGGGATGAATTGTGACAGCATGGGGCCCAATAGAAACAAGGAACCATTATGACACCATGGAGGCCAAGAATCAAATGATTCATTGTGACATCAAGTGGCCTAAAATGGAATGGGATGCATTGTGACACCACAGGGGTTCAGAGAAGCAAGGATCCATTGTGACCCAATGGAGGCTAATAATCCCAGGATCCCATTTGACACCAGGGGGCGTAAAAGGGCCAGGGATGAATTGTGACAGCATGGGGACCAATAGAAACAAGGAACCATTATGACACCATGGAGGCCAAGAATCAAATGATTCATTGTGACATCAAGTGGCCTAAAATGGCATGGAATGCATCGTGACACCACAGAGGTTAAGACAAGCAAGGAACCATTGTGACCCAATGGAGGCTAACAATCTAATGGTCCCTTGTGACACCAATGGGCCTAAAAGCCCAGGGATGAATTGTGAAACCATGGGGCCCAATTAAAACCTGGTACAATTATGCTACCATGGAGGCCAAAAATCAAATGATTCATTGTGACATCAAGTGGCCTAAAAGGGCATGGGATGCATTGTGACACCACAGGGGTTAAGAGAAGCAAGGAACCATTGTGACCCAATGCAGGCTAACAATCTAATGATCCCTTGTGACACCAGGGGGCCTAAAATGGCCAGGGATGGATTGTTACAGCACGGGGACCAATAGAAGCAAGGATCTATTATGCCACCATGGAGGCCAAGAATCAAAAGATTCATTGTGACATCAAGTGGCCTAAAAGGGCATGGTATGCATTGTGATTCCACAGGGGTTAAGAGAAGCAAGGATCCATTGTGACCCAATGGAGGCTAATAATCCCAGGATCCCATTTGACACCAGGGGTCGTAAAAGGGCCAGGGATGAATTGTGACAGCATGGGGCCCAATAGAAACAAGGAACCATTATGACACCATGGAGGCCAAGAATCAAATGATTCATTGTGACATCAAGTGGCCTAAAATGGCATGGAATGCATTGTGACACCACAGAGGTTAAGAGAAGCAAGGAACCATTGTTACCCAATGGAGGCTAACAATCTAATGGTCCCTTGTGACACCAATGGGCCTAAAAGAGCCAGGGATGAATTGTGAAAGCATGGGGCCCAATTAAAACCCGGTACAATTATGCCACCATGGAGGCCAAAAATCAAATGATTCATTGTGACATCAAGTGGCCTAAAAGGGCATGGGATGCATTGTGACACCACAGGGGTTAAGAGAAGCAAGGATCCATTGTGACCCAATGGAGGCTAATAATCCCAGGATCCCATTTGACACCAGGGGGCGTAAAAGGGCCAGGGATGAATTGTGACAGCATGGGGACCAATAGAAACAAGGAACCATTATGACACCATGAAGGCCAAGAATCAAATGGTTCATTGTAAGACCAAGTGGCCTAAAAGGGCTTGGAATGCATTGTAACACCACAGAGGTTAAGAGAAGCAAGGAACCATTGTGACCCAATGCAGGCTAACAATCTAATGATCCCTTGTGGCACCAGGGGGTATAAAAAGGGCCAGGGATGAATTGTTACAGCACGGGGAGCAATAGAAGCAAGGATCTATTATGTCACCATGGAGGCCAAGACTCAAATGATTCATTGTGACATCAAGTGGCCTAAAAGGGCATGGGATGCATTGTGACACCACAGGGGCTAAGAGAAGCAAGGAACCATTGTGACCCAATGCAGGCTAACAATCTAATGATCCCTTTTGGCACCAGGGGGTATAAAAAGGGCCAGGGATGAATTGTGACAGTATGGGGACCAATAGAAACAAGGAACCATTATGACACCATGAAGGCCAAGAATCAAATGGTTCATTGTAAGACCAAGTGGCCTAAAAGGGCTTGGAATGCATTGTGACACCACAGAGGTTAAGAGAAGCAAGGAACCATTGTGACCCAATGCAGGCTAACAATCTAATGATCCCTTGTGGCACCAGGGGGTATAAAAAGGGCCAGGGATGGATTGTTACAGCACGGGGACCAATAGAAGCAAGGGTCTATTATGTCACCATGGAGGCCAAGAATCAAATGATTCATTGTGACATCAAGTGGCCTAAAAGGGCATGGGATGCATTGTGACACCACAGGGGTTAAGAGAAGCAAGGATCCATTGTGACCCAATGGAGGCTAATAATCCCAGGATCCCATTTGACACCAGGGGGCGTAAAAGGGCCAGGGATGGATTGTGACAGCATGGGGCCCAATAGAAACAAGGAACCATTATGACACCATGGAGGCCAAGAATCAAATGATTCATTGTGACATCAAGTGGCCTAAAATGGCATGGGATGCATTGTGACACCACAGGGGTTAAGAGAAGCAAGGATCCATTGTGACCCAATGGAGGCTAATAATCCCAGGATCCCATTTGGCACCAGGGGGCGTAAAAGGGCCAGGGATGAATTGTGACAGCATGGGGACCAATAGAAACAAGGAACCATTATGACACCATGAAGGCCAAGAATCAAATGGTTCATTGTAAGACCAAGTGGCCTAAAAGGGCTTGGAATGCATTGTGACACCACAGAGGTTAAGAGAAGCAAGGAACCATTGTGACCCAATGCAGGCTAACAATCTAATGATCCCTTGTGGCGCCAGGGGGTATAAAAAGGGCCAGGGATGGATTGTTACAGCACGGGGACCAATAGAAGCAAGGGTCTATTATGTCACCATGGAGGCCAAGAATCAAATGATTCATTGTGACATCAAGTGGCCTAAAAGGGCATGGGATGCATTGTGACACCACAGAGGTTAAGAGAAGCAAGGAACCATTATGACCCAATGCAGGCTAACAATCTAATGATCCCTTGTGGCACCAGGGGCTATAAAAAGGGCCAGGGATGAATTGTTACAGCACGGGGACCAATAGAAGCAAGGATCTATTATGTCACCATGGAGGCCAAGAATCAAATTATTCATGGTGACATCAAGTGGCCTAAAAGGGCATGGGATGCATTGTGACACCACAGGGGTTAAGAGAAGCAAGGATCCATTGTGACCCAATGGAGGCTAATAATCCCAGGATCCCATTTGACACCAGGGGTCGTAAAAGGCCCAGGGATTAATTGTGACAGCATGGGGCCCAATAGAAACAAGGAACCATTATGACACCATGGAGGCCAAGAATCAAATTATTCATTGTGACATCAAGTGGCCTAAAATGGCATGGGATGCATTGTGACACCACAGGCGTTAAGAGAAGCAAGGATCCATTGTGACCCAATGGAGGCTAATAATCCCAGGATCCCATTTGGCACCAGGGGGCGTAAAAGGGCCAGGGATGAATTGTGACAGCATGGGGACCAATAGAAACAAGGAACCATTATGACACCATGGAGGCCAAGAATCAAATGATTCATTGTGACATCAAGTGGCCTAAAATGGCATGGAATGCATTGTGACACCACAGAGGTTAAGAGAAGCAAGGATCCATTGTGACCCAATGGAGGCTAATAATCCCAGGATCCCATTTGACACCAGGGGTCGTAAAAGGGCCAGGGATGAATTGTGACAGCATGGGGCCCAATAGAAACAAGGAACCATTATGACACCATGAAGGCCAAGAATCAAATGGTTCATTGTAAGACCAAGTGGCCTAAAAGGGCTTGGAATGCATTGTGACACCACAGAGGTTAAGAGAAGCAAGGAACCATTGTGACCCAATGCAGGCTAACAATCTAATGATCCCTTGTGGCACCAGGGGGTATAAAAAGGGCCAGGGATGAATTGTTACAGCACGGGGACCAATAGAAGCAAGTATCTATTATGTCACCATGGAGGCCAAGAATCAAATGATTCATTGTGACATCAAGTGGCCTAAAAGGGCATGGGATGCATTGTGACACCACAGGGGTTCAGAGAAGCAAGGATCCATTGTGACCCAATGGAGGCTAATAATCCCAGGATCCCATTTGACACCAGGGGGCGTAAAAGGGCCAGGGATGAATTGTGACAGCATGGGGACCAATAGAAACAAGGAACCATTATGACACCATGAAGGCCAAGAATCAAATGGTTCATTGTAAGACCAAGTGGCCTAAAAGGGCTTGGAATGCATTGTGACACCACAGAGGTTAAGAGAAGCAAGGAACCATTGTGACCCAATGCAGGCTAACAATCTAATGATCCCTTGTGACACCAGGGGGCCTAAAATGGCCAGCGATGGATTGTTACAGAACGGGGACCAATAGAAGCAAGGATCTATTATGCCACCATGGAGGCCAAGACTCAAATGATTCATTGTGACATCAAGTGGCCTAAAAGGGCATGGGATGCATTGTGACACCACAGAGGTTAAGAGAAGCAAGGAACCATTATGACCCAATGCTTGCTAAAAATCTAATGATCCCTTGTGTCACCAGGGGGCCTAAAATGGCCAGGGATGGATTGTTACAGCACGGGGACCAATAGAAGCAAGGATCTATTATGCCACCATGGACGCCAAGAATCAAATGATTCATTGTGACATCAAGTGGCCTAAAAGGGCATGGGATGCATTGTGACACCACAGGGGTTAAGAGAAGCAAGGATCCATTGTGACCCAATGGAGGCTAATAATCCCAGGATCCCATTTGGCACCAGGGGGCGTAAAAGGGCCAGGGATGAATTGTGACAGCATGGGGACCAATAGAAACAAGGAACCATTATGACACCATGGAGGCCAAGAATCAAATGATTCATTGTGACATCAAGTGGCCTAAAATGGCATGGAATGCATTGTGACACCACAGAGGTTAAGACAAGCAAGGAACCATTGTTACCCAATGGAGGCTAACAATCTAATGGTCCCTTGTGACACCAACGGACCTAAAAGGGCCAGGGATGAATTGTGAAAGCATGGGGCCCAATTAAAACCTGGTACAATTATGCCACCATGGAGGCCAAGAATCAAATGATTCATTGTGACATCAAGTGGCCTAAAAGTGCATGGGATGCATTGTGACACCACAGAGGTTAAGAGAAGCAAGGAACCATTATGACCCAATGCAGGCTAACAATCTAATGATCCCTTGTGGCACCAGGGGGTATAAAATGGGCCAGGGATGGATTGTAACAGCACGGGGACCAATAGAAGCAAGGGTCTAATATGTCACCATGGAGGCCAAGAATCAAATGATTCATTGTGACATCAAGTGGCCTAAAAGTGCATGGGATGCATTGTGACACCACAGGGGTTAAGAGAAGCAAGGGTCCATTGTGACCCAATGGAGGCTAATAATCCCAGGATCCCATTTGACACCAGTGGTCGTAAAAGGGCCAGGGATGAATTGTGACAGCATGGGGACCAATAGAAACAAGGAACCATTATGACACCATGAAGGCCAAGATTCAAATGGTTCATTGTAAGACCAAGTGGCCTAAAAGGGCTAGGAATGCATTGTGACACCACAGAGGTTAAGAGAAGCAAGGAACCATTGTGACCCAATGCAGGCTAACAATCTAATGATCCCTTGTGGCACCAGGGGGTATAAAAAGGGCCAGGGATGAATTGTTACAGCACGGGGACCAATAGAAGCAAGGATCTATTATGTCACCATGGAGGCCAAGAATCAAATGATTCATTGTGACATCAAGTGGCCTAAAATGGCATGGAATGCATTGTGACACCACAGAGGTTAAGACAAGCAAGGAACCATTGTTACCCAATGGAGGCTAACAATCTAATGGTCCCTTGTGACACCATTGGGCCTAAAAGGGCCAGGGATGAATTGTGAAAGCATGGGGCCCAATTAAAACCTGGTACAATTATGCCACCATGGAGGCCAAAAATCAAATGATTCATTGTGACATCAAGTGGCCTAAAAGGACATGGGATGCATTGTGACACCACAGGGGTTAAGAGAAGCAAGGAACCATTGTGACCCAATGCAGGCTAACAATCTAATGATCCCTTGTGACACCAGGGGGCCTAAAATGGCCAGGGATGGATTGTTACAGAACGGGGACCAATAGAAGCAAGGATCTATTATGCCACCATGGAGGCCAAGAATCAAATGATTCATTGTGACATCAAGTGGCCTAAAAGGGCATGGGATGCATTGTGACACCACAGAGGTTAAGAGAAGCAAGGAACCATTATGACCCAATGCTGGCTAACAATCTAATGATCCCTTGTGGCACCAGGGGATATAAAAGGGCCAGGGATGAATTGTTACAGCACGGGGACCAATAGAAGCAAGGATCTATTATGTCACCATGGAGGCCAAGAATCAAATGATTCATTGTGACATCAAGTGGCCTAAAAGGGCATGGGATGCATTGTGACACCACAGGGGTTAAGAGAAGCAAGGATCCATTGTGACCCAATGGAGGCTAATAATCCCAGGATCCCATTTGACACCAGGGGGCGTAAAAGGGCCAGGGATGAATTGTGACAGCATGGGGCCCAATAGAAACAAGGAACCATTATGACACCATGGAGGCCAAGAATCAAATGATTCATTGTGACATCAAGTGGCCTAAAAGGGCATGGGATGCATTGTGACACCACAGGGGTTAAGAGAAGCAAGGAACCATTGTGACCCAATGCTTGGTAAAAATCTAATGATCCCTTGTGACACCAGGGGGCCTAAAATGGCCAGGGATGGATTGTTACAGCACGGGGACCAATAGAAGCAAGGATCTATTATGCCACCATGGAGGCCAAGAATCAAATGATTCATTGTGACATCAAGTGGCCTAAAAGGGCATGGGATGCATTGTGACACCACAGGGGTTAAGAGAAGCAAGGATCCATTGTGACCCAATGGAGGCTAATAATCCCAGGATCCCATTTGACACCAGGGGGCGTAAAAGGGCCAGGGATGAATTGTGACAGCATGGGGCCCAATAGAAACAAGGAACCATTATGACACCATGGAGGCCAAGAATCAAATGATTCATTGTGACATCAAGTGGCCTAAAATGGCATGGAATGCATTGTGACACCACAGAGGTTAAGAGAAGCAAGGAACCATTGTTGCCCAATGGAGGCTAACAATCTAATGGTCCCTTGTGACACCAATGGGCCTAAAAGGGCCAGGGATGAATTGTGAAAGCATGGGGCCCAATTAAAACCCGGTACAATTATGCCACCATGGAGGCCAAAAATCAAATGATTCATTGTGACATCAAGTGGCCTAAAAGGGCATGGGATGCATTGTGACACCACAGGGGTTAAGAGAAGCAAGGATCCATTGTGACCCAATGGAGGCTAATAATCCCAGGATCCCATTTGACACCAGGGGGCGTAAAAGGGCCAGGGATGAATTGTGACAGCATGGGGACCAATAGAAACAAGGAACCATTATGACACCATGAAGGCCAAGAATCAAATGGTTCATTGTAAGACCAAGTGGCCTAAAAGGGCTTGGAATGCATTGTGACACCACAGAGGTTAAGAGAAGCAAGGAACCATTGTGACCCAATGCAGGCTAACAATCTAATGATCCCTTGTGGCACCATGGGGTATAAAAAGGGCCAGGGATGAATTGTTACAGCACGGGGACCAATAGAAGCAAGGATCTATTATGTCACCATGGAGGCCAAGAATCAAATGATTCATTGTGACATCAAGTGGCCTAAAAGGGCATGGGATGCATTGTGACACCACAGGGGCTAAGAGAAGCAAGGAACCATTGTGACCCAATGCAGGCTAACAATCTAAGAATCCCTTGTGACACCAGGGGGACCTAAAATGGCCAGGGATGGATTGTTACAGCACGGGGACCAATAGAAACAAGGATCTATTTTGCCACCATGGAGGCCAAGAATCAAATGATTCATTGTGACATCAAGTGGCCTAAAAGTGCATGGGATGCATTGTGACACCACAGGGGTTAAGAGAAGCAAGGATCCATTGTGACCCAAGGCAGGCTAATAATCCCAGGATCCCATTTGACACCAGGGGGCGTAAAAGGGCCAGGGATGAATTGTGACAGCATGGGGACCAATAGAAACAAGGAACCATTATGACACCATGAAGGCCAAGAATCAAATGGGTCATTGTAAGACCAAGTGGCCTAAAAGGGCTTGGAATGCATTGTGACACCACAGAGGTTAAGAGAAGCAAGGAACCATTGTGACCCAATGCAGGCTAACAATCTAATGATCCCTTGTGGCACCAGGGGGTATTAAAAGGGCCAGGGATGAATTGTTACAGCACGGGGACCAATAGAAGCAAGGGTCTATTATGTCACCATGGAGGCCAAGAATCTAATGATTCATTGTGACATCAAGTGGCCTAAAAGGGCATGGGATGCATTGTGACACCACAGAGGTTAAGAGAAGCAAGGAACCATTGTGACCCAATGGAGGCTAAAAATCTAATGATCCCTTGTGACACCAGGGGGCCTAAAATGGCCAGGGATGGATTGTAACAGCACGGGGACCAATAGAAGCAAGGGTCTATTATGTCACCATGGAGGCCAAGAATCTAATGATTCATTGTGACATCAAGTGGCCTAAAAGGGCATGGGATGCATTGTGACACCACAGAGGTTAAGAGAAGCACGGAACCATTATGACCCAATGCAGGCTAACAATCTAATGATCCCTTGTGGCACCAGGGGCTATAAAAAGGGCAAGGGATAAATTGTAACAGCACGGGGACCAATAGAAGCAAGGATCTATTATGTCACCATGGAGGCCAAGAATCAAATGATTCATTGTGACATCAAGTGGCCTAAAAGGGCATGGAATGCATTGTGACACCGCAGAGGTTAAGAGAAGCAAGGTACCATTGTTACCAAATGGAGGCTAACAATCTAATGGTCCCTTGTGACACCAATGGGCCTAAAAGGGCCAGGGATGAATTGTGAAAGCATGGGGCCCAATTAAAACCTGGTACAATTATGCCACCATGGAGGCCAAAAATCAAATGATTCATTGTGACATCAAGTGGCCTAAAAGGGCATGGGATGCATTGCGACACCACAGTGGTTAAGAGAAGCAAGGAACCATTGTGACCCAATGCAGGCTAACAATCTAATGATCCCTTGTGACACCAGGGGGCCTAAAATGGCCAGGGATGGATTGTTACAGCACGGGGACCAATAGAAGCAAGGATCTATTATGCCACCATGGAGGCCAAGAATCAAATGATTCATTGTGACATCAAGTGGCCTAAAAGGGCATGGGATGCATTGTGACACCACAGAGGTTAAGAGAAGCAAGGAACCATTATGACCCAATGCAGGCTAACAATCTAATGATCCCTTGTGGCACCAGGGGGTATAAAATGGGCCAGGGATGGATTGTTACAGCACGGGGACCAATAGAATCAAGGATCTAATATGTCACCATGGAGGCCAAGAATCAAATGATTCATTGTGACATCATGTGGCCTAAAAGGGCATGGGATGCATTGTGACACCACAAGGGTTAAGAGAAGCAAGGATCCATTGTGACCCAATGGAGGCTAATAATCCCAGGATCCCATTTGACACCAGGGGGCGTAAAAGGGCCAGGGATGAATTGTGACAGCATGGGGCCCAATAGAAACAAGGAACCATTATGGCACCATGGAGGCCAAGAATCAAATGATTCATTGTGACATCAAGTGGCCTAAAATGGCATGGGATGCATTGTGACACCACAGGGGTTAAGAGAAGCAAGGATCCATTGTGACCCAATGGAGGCTAATAATCCCAGGATCCCATTTGGCACCAGGGGGCGTAAAAGGGCCAGGGATGAATTGTGACAGCATGGGGACCAATAGAAACAAGGAACCATTATGACACCATGGAGGCCAAGAATCAAATGATTCATTGTGACATCAAGTGGCCTAAAATGGCATGGAATGCATCGTGACACCACAGAGGTTAAGACAAGCAAGGAACCATTGTTACCCAATGGAGGCTAACAATCTAATGGTCCCTTGTGACACCAATGGGCCTAAAAGGGCCAGGGATGAATTGTGAAAGCATGGGGCCCAATTAAAACCTGGAAAATTATGCCACCATGGAGGCCAAGAATCAAATGATTCATTGTGACATCAAGTGGCCTAAAATGGCATGGAATGCATTGTGACACCACAGAGGTTAAGAGAAGCAAGGAACCATTGTTACCCAATGGAGGCTAACAATCTAATTGTCCCTTGTGACACCAATGGGCCTAAAAGGGCCAGGGATGAATTGTGAAAGCATGGGGCCCAATTAAAACCCGGTACAATTATGCCACCATGGAGGCCAAAAATCAAATGATTCATTGTGACATCAAGTGGCCTAAAAGGGCATGGGATGCATTGTGACACCACAGGGGTTAAGAGAAGCAAGGATCCATTGTGACCCAATGGAGGCTAATAATCCCAGGATCCCATTTGACACCAGGGGGCGTAAAAGGGCCAGGGATGAATTGTGACAGCATGGGGACCAATAGAAACAAGGAACCATTATGACACCATGAAGGCCAAGAATCAAATGGTTCATTGTAAGACCAAGTGGCCTAAAAGGGCTTGGAATGCATTGTAACCCCACAGAGGTTAAGAGAAGCAAGGAACCATTGTGACCCAATGCAGGCTAACAATCTAATGATCCCTTGTGGCACCAGGGGGTATAAAAAGGGCCAGGGATGAATTGTTACAGCACGGGGAGCAATAGAAGCAAGGATCTATTATGTCACCATGGAGGCCAAGACTCAAATGATTCATTGTGACATCAAGTGGCCTAAAAGGGCATGGGATGCATTGTGACACCACAGGGGCTAAGAGAAGCAAGGAACCATTGTGACCCAATGCAGGCTAACAATCTAATGATCCCTTTTGGCACCAGGGGGTATAAAAAGGGCCAGGGATGAATTGTGACAGCATGGGGACCAATAGAAACAAGGAACCATTATGACACCATGAAGGCCAAGAATCAAATGGTTCATTGTAAGACCAAGTGGCCTAAAAGGGCTTGGAATGCATTGTGACACCACAGAGGTTAAGAGAAGCAAGGAACCATTGTGACCCAATGCAGGCTAACAATCTAATGATCCCTTGTGGCACCAGGGGGTATAAAAAGGGCCAGGGATGGATTGTTACAGCACGGGGACCAATAGAAGCAAGGGTCTATTATGTCACCATGGAGGCCAAGAATCAAATGATTCATTGTGACATCAAGTGGCCTAAAAGGGCATGGGATGCATTGTGACACCACAGGGGTTAAGAGAAGCAAGGATCCATTGTGACCCAATGCTTGCTAAAAATCTTATGATCCCTTGTGACACCAGGGGGCCTAAAATGACCAGGGATGGATTGTGACAGCATGGGGACCAATAGAAACAAGGAACCATTATGACACCATGGAGGCCAAGAATCAAATGATTCATTGTGACATCAAGTGGCCTAAAAGGGCATGGGATGCATTGTGACACCACAGAGGTTAAGAGAAGCAAGGAACCATTATGACCCAATGCAGGCTAACAATCTAATGATCCCTTGTGGCACCAGGGGGTATAAAAAGGGCCAGGGATGAATTGTTACAGCACGGGTACCAATAGAAACAAGGATCTATTATGTCACCATGGAGGCCAAGACTCAAATGATTCATTGTGACATCAAGTGGCCTAAAAGGGCATGGGATGCATTGTGACACCACAGGGGTTAAGAGAAGCAAGGATCCATTGTGACCCAATGGAGGCTAATAATCCCAGGATCCCATTTGACACCAGGGGGCGTAAAAGGGCCAGGGATGAATTGTGACAGCATGGGGCCCAATAGAAACAAGGAACCATTATGACACCATGGAGGCCAAGAATCAAATGATTCATTGTGACATCAAGTGGCCTAAAATGGAATGGGATGCATTGTGACACCACAGGGGTTCAGAGAAGCAAGGATCCATTGTGACCCAATGGAGGCTAATAATCCCAGGATCCCATTTGACACCAGGGGGCGTAAAAGGGCCAGGGATGAATTGTGACAGCATGGGGACCAATAGAAACAAGGAACCATTATGACACCATGGAGGCCAAGAATCAAATGATTCATTGTGACATCAAGTGGCCTAAAATGGCATGGAATGCATCGTGACACCACAGAGGTTAAGACAAGCAAGGAACCATTGTGACCCAATGGAGGCTAACAATCTAATGGTCCCTTGTGACACCAATGGGCCTAAAAGCCCAGGGATGAATTGTGAAACCATGGGGCCCAATTAAAACCTGGTACAATTATGCTACCATGGAGGCCAAAAATCAAATGATTCATTGTGACATCAAGTGGCCTAAAAGGGCATGGGATGCATTGTGACACCACAGGGGTTAAGAGAAGCAAGGAACCATTGTGACCCAATGCAGGCTAACAATCTAATGATCCCTTGTGACACCAGGGGGCCTAAAATGGCCAGGGATGGATTGTTACAGCACGGGGACCAATAGAAGCAAGGATCTATTATGCCACCATGGAGGCCAAGAATCAAAAGATTCATTGTGACATCAAGTGGCCTAAAAGGGCATGGTATGCATTGTGATTCCACAGGGGTTAAGAGAAGCAAGGATCCATTGTGACCCAATGGAGGCTAATAATCCCAGGATCCCATTTGACACCAGGGGTCGTAAAAGGGCCAGGGATGAATTGTGACAGCATGGGGCCCAATAGAAACAAGGAACCATTATGACACCATGGAGGCCAAGAATCAAATGATTCATTGTGACATCAAGTGGCCTAAAATGGCATGGAATGCATTGTGACACCACAGAGGTTAAGAGAAGCAAGGAACCATTGTTACCCAATGGAGGCTAACAATCTAATGGTCCCTTGTGACACCAATGGGCCTAAAAGGGCCAGGGATGAATTGTGAAAGCATGGGGCCCAATTAAAACCCGGTACAATTATGCCACCATGGAGGCCAAAAATCAAATGATTCATTGTGACATCAAGTGGCCTAAAAGGGCATGGGATGCATTGTGACACCACAGGGGTTAAGAGAAGCAAGGATCCATTGTGACCCAATGGAGGCTAATAATCCCAGGATCCCATTTGACACCAGGGGGCGTAAAAGGGCCAGGGATGAATTGTGACAGCATGGGGACCAATAGAAACAAGGAACCATTATGACACCATGAAGGCCAAGAATCAAATGGTTCATTGTAAGACCAAGTGGCCTAAAAGGGCTTGGAATGCATTGTAACACCACAGAGGTTAAGAGAAGCAAGGAACCATTGTGACCCAATGCAGGCTAACAATCTAATGATCCCTTGTGGCACCAGGGGGTATAAAAAGGGCCAGGGATGAATTGTTACAGCACGGGGAGCAATAGAAGCAAGGATCTATTATGTCACCATGGAGGCCAAGACTCAAATGATTCATTGTGACATCAAGTGGCCTAAAAGGGCATGGGATGCATTGTGACACCACAGGGGCTAAGAGAAGCAAGGAACCATTGTGACCCAATGCAGGCTAACAATCTAATGATCCCTTTTGGCACCAGGGGGTATAAAAAGGGCCAGGGATGAATTGTGACAGTATGGGGACCAATAGAAACAAGGAACCATTATGACACCATGAAGGCCAAGAATCAAATGGTTCATTGTAAGACCAAGTGGCCTAAAAGGGCTTGGAATGCATTGTGACACCACAGAGGTTAAGAGAAGCAAGGAACCATTGTGACCCAATGCAGGCTAACAATCTAATGATCCCTTGTGGCACCAGGGGGTATAAAAAGGGCCAGGGATGGATTGTTACAGCACGGGGACCAATAGAAGCAAGGGTCTATTATGTCACCATGGAGGCCAAGAATCAAATGATTCATTGTGACATCAAGTGGCCTAAAAGGGCATGGGATGCATTGTGACACCACAGGGGTTAAGAGAAGCAAGGATCCATTGTGACCCAATGCTTGCTAAAAATCTTATGATCCCTTGTGACACCAGGGGGCCTAAAATGACCAGGGATGGATTGTGACAGCATGGGGCCCAATAGAAACAAGGAACCATTATGACACCATGGAGGCCAAGAATCAAATGATTCATTGTGACATCAAGTGGCCTAAAATGGCATGGGATGCATTGTGACACCACAGGGGTTAAGAGAAGCAAGGATCCATTGTGACCCAATGGAGGCTAATAATCCCAGGATCCCATTTGGCACCAGGGGGCGTAAAAGGGCCAGGGATGAATTGTGACAGCATGGGGACCAATAGAAACAAGGAACCATTATGACACCATGAAGGCCAAGAATCAAATGGTTCATTGTAAGACCAAGTGGCCTAAAAGGGCTTGGAATGCATTGTGACACCACAGAGGTTAAGAGAAGCAAGGAACCATTGTGACCCAATGCAGGCTAACAATCTAATGATCCCTTGTGGCGCCAGGGGGTATAAAAAGGGCCAGGGATGGATTGTTACAGCACGGGGACCAATAGAAGCAAGGGTCTATTATGTCACCATGGAGGCCAAGAATCAAATGATTCATTGTGACATCAAGTGGCCTAAAAGGGCATGGGATGCATTGTGACACCACAGAGGTTAAGAGAAGCAAGGAACCATTATGACTCAATGCAGGCTAACAATCTAATGATCCCTTGTGGCACCAGGGGCTATAAAAAGGGCCAGGGATGAATTGTTACAGCACGGGAACCAATAGAAGCAAGGATCTATTATGTCACCATGGAGGCCAAGAATCAAATGATTCATTGTGACATCAAGTGGCCTAAAAGGGCATGGGATGCATTGTGACACCACAGGGGTTAAGAGAAGCAAGGATCCATTGTGACCCAATGGAGGCTAATAATCCCAGGATCCCATTTGACACCAGGCGTCGTAAAAGGCCCAGGGATTAATTGTGACAGCATGGGGCCCAATAGAAACAAGGAACCATTATGACACCATGGAGGCCAAGAATCAAATGATTCATTGTGACATCAAGTGGCCTAAAATGGCATGGGATGCATTGTGACACCACAGGCGTTAAGAGAAGCAAGGATCCATTGTGACCCAATGGAGGCTAATAATCCCAGGATCCCATTTGGCACCAGGGGGCGTAAAAGGGCCAGGGATGAATTGTGACAGCATGGGGACCAATAGAAACAAGGAACCATTATGACACCATGGAGGCCAAGAATCAAATGATTCATTGTGACATCAAGTGGCCTAAAATGGCATGGAATGCATTGTGACACCACAGAGGTTAAGAGAAGCAAGGATCCATTGTGACCCAATGGAGGCTAATAATCCCAGGATCCCATTTGACACCAGGGGTCGTAAAAGGGCCAGGGATGAATTGTGACAGCATGGGGCCCAATAGAAACAAGGAACCATTATGACACCATGAAGGCCAAGAATCAAATGGTTCATTGTAAGACCAAGTGGCCTAAAAGGGCTTGGAATGCATTGTGACACCACAGAGGTTAAGAGAAGCAAGGAACCATTGTGACCCAATGCAGGCTAACAATCTAATGATCCCTTGTGGCACCATGGGGTATAAAAAGGGCCAGGGATGAATTGTTACAGCACGGGGACCAATAGAAGCAAGTATCTATTATGTCACCATGGAGGCCAAGAATCAAATGATTCATTGTGACATCAAGTGGCCTAAAAGGGCATGGGATGCATTGTGACACCACAGGGGTTCAGAGAAGCAAGGATCCATTGTGACCCAATGGAGGCTAATAATCCCAGGATCCCATTTGACACCAGGGGGCGTAAAAGGGCCAGGGATGAATTGTGACAGCATGGGGACCAATAGAAACAAGGAACCATTATGACACCATGAAGGCCAAGAATCAAATGGTTCATTGTAAGACCAAGTGGCCTAAAAGGGCTTGGAATGCATTGTGACACCACAGAGGTTAAGAGAAGCAAGGAACCATTGTGACCCAATGCAGGCTAACAATCTAATGATCCCTTCTGACACCAGGGGGCCTAAAATGGCCAGCGATGGATTGTTACAGAACGGGGACCAATAGAAGCAAGGATCTATTATGCCACCATGGAGGCCAAGACTCAAATGATTCATTGTGACATCAAGTGGCCTAAAAGGGCATGGGATGCATTGTGACACCACAGAGGTTAAGAGAAGCAAGGAACCATTATGACCCAATGCTTGCTAAAAATCTAATGATCCCTTGTGTCACCAGGGGGCCTAAAATGGCCAGGGATGGATTGTTACAGCACGGGGACCAATAGAAGCAAGGATCTATTATGCCACCATGGACGCCAAGAATCAAATGATTCATTGTGACATCAAGTGGCCTAAAAGGGCATGGGATGCATTGTGACACCACAGGGGTTAAGAGAAGCAAGGATCCATTGTGACCCAATGGAGGCTAATAATCCCAGGATCCCATTTGGCACCAGGGGGCGTAAAAGGGCCAGGGATGAATTGTGACAGCATGGGGACCAATAGAAACAAGGAACCATTATGACACCATGGAGGCCAAGAATCAAATGATTCATTGTGACATCAAGTGGCCTAAAATGGCATGGAATGCATTGTGACACCACAGAGGTTAAGACAAGCAAGGAACCATTGTTACCCAATGGAGGCTAACAATCTAATGGTCCCTTGTGACACCAACGGGCCTAAAAGGGCCAGGGATGAATTGTGAAAGCATGGGGCCCAATTAAAACCTGGTACAATTATGCCACCATGGAGGCCAAGAATCAAATGATTCATTGTGACATCAAGTGGCCTAAAAGTGCATGGGATGCATTGTGACACCACAGAGGTTAAGAGAAGCAAGGAACCATTATGACCCAATGCAGGCTAACAATCTAATGATCCCTTGTGGCACCAGGGGGTATAAAATGGGCCAGGGATGGATTGTAACAGCACGGGGACCAATAGAATCAAGGATCTAATATGTCACCATGGAGGCCAAGAATCAAATGATTCATTGTGACATCAAGTGGCCTAAAAGTGCATGGGATGCATTGTGACACCACAGGGGTTAAGAGAAGCAAGGGTCCATTGTGACCCAATGGAGGCTAATAATCCCAGGATCCCATTTGACACCAGGGGTCGTAAAAGGGCCAGGGATGAATTGTGACAGCATGGGGACCAATAGAAACAAGGAACCATTATGACACCATGGAGGCCAAGATTCAAATGGTTCATTGTAAGACCAAGTGGCCTAAAAGGGCTAGGAATGCATTGTGACACCACAGAGGTTAAGAGAAGCAAGGAACCATTGTGACCCAATGCAGGCTAACAATCTAATGATCCCTTGTGGCACCAGGGGGTATAAAAAGGGCCAGGGATGAATTGTTACAGCACGGGGACCAATAGAAGCAAGGATCTATTATGTCACCATGGAGGCCAAGAATCAAATGATTCATTGTGACATCAAGTGGCCTAAAATGGCATGGAATGCATTGTGACACCACAGAGGTTAAGACAAGCAAGGAACCATTGTTACCCAATGGAGGCTAACAATCTAATGGTCCCTTGTGACACCATTGTGCCTAAAAGGGCCAGGGATGAATTGTGAAAGCATGGGGCCCAATTAAAACCTGGTACAATTATGCCACCATGGAGGCCAAAAATCAAATGATTCATTGTGACATCAAGTGGCCTAAAAGGACATGGGATGCATTGTGACACCACAGGGGTTAAGAGAAGCAAGGAACCATTGTGACCCAATGCAGGCTAACAATCTAATGATCCCTTGTGACACCAGGGGGCCTAAAATGGCCAGGGATGGATTGTTACAGAACGGGGACCAATAGAAGCAAGGATCTATTATGCCACCATGGAGGCCAAGAATCAAATGATTCATTGTGACATCAAGTGGCCTAAAAGGGCATGGGATGCATTGTGACACCACAGAGGTTAAGAGAAGCAAGGAACCATTATGACCCAATGCAGGCTAACAATCTAATGATCCCTTGTGGCACCAGGGGATATAAAAGGGCCAGGGATGAATTGTTACAGCACGGGGACCAATAGAAGCAAGGATCTATTATGTCACCATGGAGGCCAAGAATCAAATGATTCATTGTGACATCAAGTGGCCTAAAAGGGCATGGGATGCATTGTGACACCACAGGGGTTAAGAGAAGCAAGGATCCATTGTGACCCAATGGAGGCTAATAATCCCAGGATCCCATTTGACACCAGGGGGCGTAAAAGGGCCAGGGATGAATTGTGACAGCATGGGGCCCAATAGAAACAAGGAACCATTATGACACCATGGAGGCCAAGAATCAAATGATTCATTGTGACATCAAGTGGCCTAAAAGGGCATGGGATGCATTGTGACACCACAGGGGTTAAGAGAAGCAAGGAACCATTGTGACCCAATGCTTGGTAAAAATCTAATGATCCCTTGTGACACCAGGGGGCCTAAAATGGCCAGGGATGGATTGTTACAGCACGGGGACCAATAGAAGCAAGGATCTATTATGCCACCATGGAGGCCAAGAATCAAATGATTCATTGTGACATCAAGTGGCCTAAAAGGGCATGGGATGCATTGTGACACCACAGGGGTTAAGAGAAGCAAGGATCCATTGTGACCCAATGGAGGCTAATAATCCCAGGATCCCATTTGACACCAGGGGGCGTAAAAGGGCCAGGGATGAATTGTGACAGCATGGGGCCCAATAGAAACAAGGAACCATTATGACACCATGGAGGCCAAGAATCAAATGATTCATTGTGACATCAAGTGGCCTAAAATGGCATGGAATGCATTGTGACACCACAGAGGTTAAGAGAAGCAAGGAACCATTGTTGCCCAATGGAGGCTAACAATCTAATGGTCCCTTGTGACACCAATGGGCCTAAAAGGGCCAGGGATGAATTGTGAAAGCATGGGGCCCAATTAAAACCCGGTACAATTATGCCACCATGGAGGCCAAAAATCAAATGATTCATTGTGACATCAAGTGGCCTAAAAGGGCATGGGATGCATTGTGACACCACAGGGGTTAAGAGAAGCAAGGATCCATTGTGACCCAATGGAGGCTAATAATCCCAGGATCCCATTTGACACCAGGGGGCGTAAAAGGGCCAGGGATGAATTGTGACAGCATGGGGACCAATAGAAACAAGGAACCATTATGACACCATGAAGGCCAAGAATCAAATGGTTCATTGTAAGACCAAGTGGCCTAAAAGGGCTTGGAATGCATTGTGACACCACAGAGGTTAAGAGAAGCAAGGAACCATTGTGACCCAATGCAGGCTAACAATCTAATGATCCCTTGTGGCACCATGGGGTATAAAAAGGGCCAGGGATGAATTGTTACAGCACGGGGACCAATAGAAGCAAGGATCTATTATGTCACCATGGAGGCCAAGAATCAAATGATTCATTGTGACATCAAGTGGCCTAAAATGGCATGGGATGCATTGTGACACCACAGGGGCTAAGAGAAGCAAGGAACCATTGTGACCCAATGCAGGCTAACAATCTAAGAATCCCTTGTGACACCAGGGGGACCTAAAATGGCCAGGGATGGATTGTTACAGCACGGGGACCAATAGAAGCAAGGATCTATTTTGCCACCATGGAGGCCAAGAATCAAATGATTCATTGTGACATCAAGTGGCCTAAAAGTGCATGGGATGCATTGTGACACCACAGGGGTTAAGAGAAGCAAGGATCCATTGTGACCCAAGGCAGGCTAATAATCCCAGGATCCCATTTGACACCAGGGGGCGTAAAAGGGCCAGGGATGAATTGTGACAGCATGGGGACCAATAGAAACAAGGAACCATTATGACACCATGAAGGCCAAGAATCAAATGGGTCATTGTAAGACCAAGTGGCCTAAAAGGGCTTGGAATGCATTGTGACACCACAGAGGTTAAGAGAAGCAAGGAACCATTGTGACCCAATGCAGGCTAACAATCTAATGATCCCTTGTGGCACCAGGGGGTATTAAAAGGGCCAGGGATGAATTGTTACAGCACGGGGACCAATAGAAGCAAGGGTCTATTATGTCACCATGGAGGCCAAGAATCTAATGATTCATTGTGACATCAAGTGGCCTAAAAGGGCATGGGATGCATTGTGACACCACAGAGGTTAAGAGAAGCAAGGAACCATTGTGACCCAATGCTTGCTAAAAATCTAATGATCCCTTGTGACACCAGGGGGCCTAAAATGGCCAGGGATGGATTGTAACAGCACGGGGACCAATAGAAGCAAGGGTCTATTATGTCACCATGGAGGCCAAGAATCTAATGATTCATTGTGACATCAAGTGGCCTAAAAGGGCATGGGATGCATTGTGACACCACAGAGGTTAAGAGAAGCACGGAACCATTATGACCCAATGCAGGCTAACAATCTAATGCTCCCTTGTGGCACCAGGGGCTATAAAAAGGGCAAGGGATAAATTGTAACAGCACGGGGACCAATAGAAGCAAGGATCTATTATGTCACCATGGAGGCCAAGAATCAAATGATTCATTGTGACATCAAGTGGCCTAAAAGGGCATGGAATGCATTGTGACACCGCAGAGGTTAAGAGAAGCAAGGTACCATTGTTACCAAAAGGAGGCTAACAATCTAATGGTCCCTTGTGACACCAATGGGCCTAAAAGGGCCAGGGATGAATTGTGAAAGCATGGGGCCCAATTAAAACCTGGTACAATTATGCCACCATGGAGGCCAAAAATCAAATGATTCATTGTGACATCAAGTGGCCTAAAAGGGCATGGGATGCATTGCGACACCACAGTGGTTAAGAGAAGCAAGGAACCATTGTGACCCAATGCAGGCTAACAATCTAATGATCCCTTGTGACACCAGGGGGCCTAAAATGGCCAGGGATGGATTGTTACAGCACGGGGACCAATAGAAGCAAGGATCTATTATGCCACCATGGAGGCCAAGAATCAAATGATTCATTGTGACATCAAGTGGCCTAAAAGGGCATGGGATGCATTGTGACACCACAGAGGTTAAGAGAAGCAAGGAACCATTATGACCCAATGCAGGCTAACAATCTAATGATCCCTTGTGGCACCAGGGGGTATAAAATGGGCCAGGGATGGATTGTTACAGCACGGGGACCAATAGAATCAAGGATCTAATATGTCACCATGGAGGCTAAGAATCAAATGATTCATTGTGACATCATGTGGCCTAAAAGGGCATGGGATGCATTGTGACACCACAAGGGTTAAGAGAAGCAAGGATCCATTGTGACCCAATGGAGGCTAATAATCCCAGGATCCCATTTGACACCAGGGGGCGTAAAAGGGCCAGGGATGAATTGTGACAGCATGGGGCCCAATAGAAACAAGGAACCATTATGGCACCATGGAGGCCAAGAATCAAATGATTCATTGTGACATCAAGTGGCCTAAAATGGCATGGGATGCATTGTGACACCACAGGGGTTAAGAGAAGCAAGGATCCATTGTGACCCAATGGAGGCTAATAATCCCAGGATCCCATTTGGCACCAGGGGGCGTAAAAGGGCCAGGGATGAATTGTGACAGCATGGGGACCAATAGAAACAAGGAACCATTATGACACCATGGAGGCCAAGAATCAAATGATTCATTGTGACATCAAGTGGCCTAAAATGGCATGGAATGCATCGTGACACCACAGAGGTTAAGACAAGCAAGGAACCATTGTTACCCAATGGAGGCTAACAATCTAATGGTCCCTTGTGACACCAATGGGCCTAAAAGGGCCAGGGATGAATTGTGAAAGCATGGGGCCCAATTAAAACCTGGAAAATTATGCCACCATGGAGGCCAAAAATCAAATGATTCATTGTGACATCAAGTGGCCTAAAAGGGCATGGGATGCATTGCGACACCACAGGGGTTAAGAGAAGCAAGGAACCATTGTGACCCAATGCAGGCTAACAATCTAATGATCCCTTGTGGCACCATGGGGTATAAAAAGGGCCAGGGATGAATTGTTACAGCACGGGGACCAATAGATGCAAGGATCTATTATGTCACCATGGAGGCCAAGAATCAAATGATTCATTGTGACATCAAGAGGCCTAAAAGGGCATGGGATGCATTGTGACACCACAGGGGCTAAGAGAAGCAAGGAACCATTGTGACCCAATGCAGGCTAACAATCTAATGATCCCTTGTGACACCAGGGGGCCTAAAATGGCCAGGGATGGATTGTTACAGCACGGGGACCAATAGAAGCAAGGATCTATTATGCCACCATGGAGGCCAAGAATCAAATGATTCATTGTGACATCAAGTGGCCTAAAAGGGCATGGGATGCATTGTGACACCACAGGGGTTCAGAGAAGCAAGGATCCATTGTGACCCAATGGAGGCTAATAATCCCAGGATCCCATTTGACACCATTGGGCGTAAAAGGGCCAGGGATGAATTGTGACAGCATGGGGACCAATAGAAACAAGGAACCATTATGACACCATGAAGGCCAAGAATCAAATGGTTCCTTGTAAGACCAAGTTGCCTAAAAGGGCTTGGAATGCATTGTGACACCACAGAGGTTAAGAGAAGCAAGGAACCATTGTGACCCAATGCAGGCTAACAATCTAATGATCCCTTGTGGCACCATGGGGTATAAAAAGGGCCAGGGATGAATTGTTACAGCACGGGGACCAATAGAAGCAAGGATCTATTATGTCACCACGGAGGCCAAGAATCAAATGATTCATTGTGACATCAAGTGGCCTAAAAGGGCATGGGATGAATTGTGACACCACAGAGGTTAAGAGAAGCAAGGAACCATTGTGACCCAATGCTTGCTAAAAATCTAATGATCCCTTGTGACACCAGGGGGCCTAAAATGGCCAGGGATGGATTGTTACAGCACGGGGACCAATAGAAGCAAGGATCTATTATGCCACCATGGAGGCCAAGAATCAAATGATTCATTGTGACATCAAGTGGCCTAAAAGGGCATGGGATGCATTGTGACACCACAGGGGTTAAGAGAAGCAAGGATCCATTGTGACCCAATGGAGACTAATAATCCCAGGATCCCATTTGGCAACAGGGGGCGTAAAAGGGCCAGGGATGAATTGTGACAGCATGGGGACCAATAGAAACAAGGAACCATTATGACACCATGGAGGCCAAGAATCAAATGATTCATTGTGACATCAAGTGGCCTAAAATGGCATGGAATGCATTGTGACACCACAGAGGTTAAGAGAAGCAAGGAACCATTGTTACCCAATGGAGGCTAACAATCTAATGGTCCCTTGTGACACCAATGGGCCTAAAAGGGCCAGGGATGAATTGTGAAAGCATGGGGCCCAATTAAAACCTGGTACAATTATGCCACCATGGAGGCCAAAAATCAAATGATTCATTGTGACATCAAGTGGCCTAAAAGGGCATGGGATGCATTGCGACACCACAGGGGTTAAGAGAAGCAAGGAACCATTGTGACCCAATGCAGGCTAACAATCTAATGATCCCTTGTGACACCAGGGGGACTAAAATGGCCAGGGATGGATTGTAACAGCACGGGGACCAATGGAAGCAAGGATCCATTATGCCACCATGGAGGCCAAGAATCAAATGATTCATTGTGACATCAAGTGGCCTAAAAGGGCATGGGATGCATTGTGACACCACAGAGGTTAAGAGAAGCAAGGAACCATTATGACCCAATGCAGGCTAACAATCTAATGATCCCTTGTAGCACCAGGGGGTATAAAAAGGGCCAGGGATGAATTGTAACAGCACGCGGACCAATAGAAGCAAGCATCTATTATGTCACCATGGAGGCCAAGAATCAAATGATTCATTGTGACATCAAGTGGCCTAAAAGTGCATGGGATGCATTGTGACACCACAGGGGTTAAGAGAAGCAAGGATCCATTGTGACCCAATGGAGGCTAATAATCCCAGGATCCCATTTGACACCAGGGGTCGTAAAAGGGCCAGGGATGAATTGTGACAGCATGGGGACCAATAGAAACAAGGAACCATTATGACACCATGAAGGCCAAGATTCAAATGGTTCATTGTAAAACCTAGTGGCCTAAAAGGGCTAGGAATGCATTCTGACACCACAGAGGTTAAGAGAAGCAAGGAACCATTGTGACCCAATGCAGGCTAACAATCTAATGATCCCTTGTGGCACCAGGGGGTATAAAAAGGGCCAGGGATAAATTGTTACAGCACGGGGACCAATAGAAGCAAGGATCTATTATGTCACCATGGAGGCCAAGACTCAAATGATTCATTGTGACATCAAGTGGCCTAAAAGGGCATGGGATGCATTGTGACACCACAGAGGTTAAGAGAAGCAAGGAACCATTGTGACCCAATGCTTGCTAAAAATCTAATGATCCCTTGTGACACCAATGGGCATAAAATGACCAGGGATGGATTGTTACAGCACGGGGACCAATAGAAGCAAGGACCTATTATGCCACCATGGACGCCAAGAATCAAATGATTCATTGTGACATCAAGTGGCCTAAAAGGGCATGGGATGCATTGTGACACCACAGGGGTTAAGAGAAGCAAGGATCCATTGTGACCCAATGGAGGCTAATAATCCCAGGATCCCATTTGGCACCAGGGGGCGTAAAAGGGCCAGGGATGAATTGTGACAGCATGGGGACCAATAGAAACAAGGAACCATTATGACACCATGGAGGCCAAGAATCAAATGATTCATTGTGACAACAAGTGGCCTAAAATGGCATGGAATGCATTGTGACACCACAGAGGTTAAGAGAAGCAAGGAACCATTGTTACCCAATGGAGGCTAACAATCTAATGGTCCCTTGTGACACCAATGGGCCTAAAAGGGCCAGGGATGAATTGTGAAAGCATGGGGCCCAATTAAAACCTGGTACAATTATGCCACCATGGAGGCCAAAAATCAAATGATTCATTGTGACATCAAGTGGCCTAAAAGGGCATGGGATGCATTGTGACACCACAGGGGTTAAGAGAAGCAAGGAACCATTGTGACCCAATGCAGGCTAACAATCTAATGATCCCTTGTGACACCAGGGGGCCTAAAATGGCCAGGGATGGATTGTTACAGAACGGGGACCAATAGAAGCAAGGATCTATTATGCCACCATGGAGGCCAAGAATCAAATGATTCATTGTGACATCAAGTGGCCTAAAAGGGCATGGGATGCATTGTGACACCACAGAGGTTAAGAGAAGCAAGGAACCATTATGACCCAATGCAGGCTAACAATCTAATGATCCCTTGTGGCACCAGGGGATATAAAAGGGCCAGGGATGAATTGTTACAGCACGGGGACCAATAGAAGCAAGGATCTATTATGTCACCATGGAGGCCAAGAATCAAATGATTCATTGTGACATCAAGTGGCCTAAAAGGGCATGGGATGCATTGTGACACCACAGGGGTTAAGAGAAGCAAGGATCCATTGTGACCCAATGGAGGCTAATAATCCCAGGATCCCATTTGACACCAGGGGGCGTAAAAGGGCCAGGGATGAATTGTGACAGCATGGGGCCCAATAGAAACAAGGAACCATTATGACACCATGGAGGCCAAGAATCAAATGATTCATTGTGACATCAAGTGGCCTAAAAGGGCATGGGATGCATTGTGACACCACAGAGGTTAAGAGAAGCAAGGAACCATTATGACCCAATGCAGGCTAACAATCTAATGATCCCTTGTGGCACCAGGGGCTATAAAAAGGGCCAGGGATAAATTGTAACAGCACGGGGACCAATAGAAGCAAGGATCTATTATGTCACCATGGAGGCCAAGAATCAAATGATTCATTGTGACATCAAGTGGCCTAAAAGGGCATGGAATGCATTGTGACACCGCAGAGGTTAAGAGAAGCAAGGTACCATTGTTACCAAATGGCGGCTAAAAATCTAATGGTCCCTTGTGACACCAATGGGCCTAAAAGGGCCAGGGATGAATTGTGAAAGCATGGGGCCCAATTAAAACCTGGTACAATTATGCCACCATGGAGGCCAAAAATCAAATGATTCATTGTGACATCAAGTGGCCTAAAAGGGCATGGGATGCATTGCGACACCACAGTGGTTAAGAGAAGCAAGGAACCATTGTGACCCAATGCAGGCTAACAATCTAATGATCCCTTGTGACACCAGGGGGCCTAAAATGGCCAGGGATGGATTGTTACAGCACGGGGACCAATAGAAGCAAGGATCTATTATGCCACCATGGAGGCCAAGAATCAAATGATTCATTGTGACATCAAGTGGCCTAAAAGTGCATGGGATGCATTGTGACACCACAGAGGTTAAGAGAAGCAAGGAACCATTATGACCCAATGCAGGCTAACAATCTAATGATCCCTTGTGGCACCAGGGGGTATAAAATGGGCCAGGGATGGATTGTAACAGCACGGGGACCAATAGAAGCAAGGATCTAATATGTCACCATGGAGGCCAAGAATCAAATGATTCATTGTGACATCATGTGGCCTAAAAGGGCATGGGATGCATTGTGACACCACAGGGTTTAAGAGAAGCAAGGATCCATTGTGACCCAATGGAGGCTAATATTCCCAGCATCCCATTTGACACCAGGGGGCGTAAAAGGGCCAGGGATGAATTGTGACAGCATGGGGCCCAATAGAAACAAGGAACCATTATGGCACCATGGAGGCCAAGAATCAAATGATTCATTGTGACATCAAGTGGCCTAAAATGGCATGGGATGCATTGTGACACCACAGGGGTTAAGAGAAGCAAGGATCCATTGTGACCCAATGGAGGCTAATAATCCCAGGATCCCATTTGGCACCAGGGGGCGTAAAAGGGCCAGGGATGAATTGTGACAGCATGGGGACCAATAGAAACAAGGAACCATTATGACACCATGGAGGCCAAGAATCAAATGATTCATTGTGACATCAAGTGGCCTAAAATGGCATGGAATGCATCGTGACACCACAGAGGTTAAGACAAGCAAGGAACCATTGTTACCCAATGGAGGCTAACAATCTAATGGTCCCTTGTGACACCAATGGGCCTAAAAGGGCCAGGGATGAATTGTGAAAGCATGGGGCCCAATTAAAACCTGGAAAATTATGCCACCATGGAGGCCAAAAATCAAATGATTCATTGTGACATCAAGTGGCCTAAAAGGGCATGGGATGCATCGTGACACCACAGGGGTTAAGGGAAGCAAGGAACCATTGTGACCCAATGCAGGCTAACAATCTAATGATCCCTTGTGGCACCATGGGGTATAAAAAGGGCCAGGGATGAATTGTTACAGCACGGGGACCAATAGATGCAAGGATCTATTATGTCACCATGGAGGCCAAGAATCAAATGATTCATTGTGACATCAAGAGGCCTAAAAGGGCATGGGATGCATTGTGACACCACAGGGGCTAAGAGAAGCAAGGAACCATTGTGACCCAAGGCAGGCTAACAATCTAATGATCCCTTGTGACACCAGGGGGCCTAAAATGGCCAGGGATGGATTGTTACAGCACGGGGACCAATAGAAGCAAGGATCTATTATGCCACCATGGAGGCCAAGAATCAAATGATTCATTGTGACATCAAGTGGCCTAAAAGGGCATGGGATGCATTGTGACACCACAGGGGTTCAGAGAAGCAAGGATCCATTGTGACCCAATGGAGGCTAATAATCCCAGGATCCCATTTGACACCAGGGGGCGTAAAAGGGCCAGGGATGAATTGTGACAGCATGGGGACCAATAGAAACAAGGAACCATTATGACACCATGAAGGCCAAGAATCAAATGGTTCCTTGTAAGACCAAGTTGCCTAAAAGGGCTTGGAATGCATTGTGACACCACAGAGGTTAAGAGAAGCAAGGAACCATTGTGACCCAATGCAGGCTAACAATCTAATTATCCCTTGTGGCACCATGGGGTATAAAAAGGGCCAGGGATGAATTGTTACAGCACGGGGACCAATAGAAGCAAGGATCTATTATGTCACCACGGAGGCCAAGAATCAAATGATTCATTGTGACATCAAGTGGCCTAAAAGGGCATGGGATGAATTGTGACACCACAGAGGTTAAGAGAAGCAAGGAACCATTGTGACCCAATGCTTGCTAAAAATCTAATGATCCCTTGTGACACCAGGGGGCCTAAAATGGCCAGGGATGGATTGTTACAGCACGGGGACCAATAGAAGCAAGGATCTATTATGCCACCATGGAGGCCAAGAATCAAATGATTCATTGTGACATCAAGTGGCCTAAAAGGGCATGGGATGCATTGTGACACCACAGGGGTTAAGAGAAGCAAGGATCCATTGTGACCCAATGGAGACTAATAATCCCAGGATCCCATTTGGCAACAGGGGGCGTAAAAGGGCCAGGGATGAATTGTGACAGCATGGGGACCAATAGAAACAAGGAACCATTATGACACCATGGAGGCCAAGAATCAAATGATTCATTGTGACATCAAGTGGCCTAAAATGGCATGGAATGCATTGTGACACCACAGAGGTTAAGAGAAGCAAGGAACCATTGTTACCCAATGGAGGCTAACAATCTAATGGTCCCTTGTGACACCAATGGGCCTAAAAGGGCCAGGGATGAATTGTGAAAGCATGGGGCCCAATTAAAACCTGGTACAATTATGCCACCATGGAGGCCAAAAATCAAATGATTCATTGTGACATCAAGTGGCCTAAAAGGGCATGGGATGCATTGCGACACCACAGGGGTTAAGAGAAGCAAGGAACCATTGTGACCCAATGCAGGCTAACAATCTAATGATCCCTTGTGAAACCAGGGGGCCTAAAATGGCCAGGGATGGATTGTAACAGCACGGGGACCAATGGAAGCAAGGATCCATTATGCCACCATGGAGGCCAAGAATCAAATGATTCATTGTGACATCAAGTGGCCTAAAAGGGCATGGGATGCATTGTGACACCACAGAGGTTAAGAGAAGCAAGGAACCATTATGACCCAATGCAGGCTAACAATCTAATGATCCCTTGTAGCACCAGGGGGTATAAAAAGGGCCAGGGATGAATTGTAACAGCACGCGGACCAATAGAAGCAAGGATCTATTATGTCACCATGGAGGCCAAGAATCAAATGATTCATTGTGACATCAAGTGGCCTAAAAGTGCATGGGATGCATTGTGACACCACAGGGGTTAAGAGAAGCAAGGATCCATTGTGACCCAATGGAGGCTAATAATCCCAGGATCCCATTTGACACCAGGGGTCGTAAAAGGGCCAGGGATGAATTGTGACAGCATGGGGACCAATAGAAACAAGGAACCATTATGACACCATGAAGGCCAAGATTCAAATGGTTCATTGTAAGACCTAGTGGCCTAAAAGGGCTAGGAATGCATTCTGACACCACAGAGGTTAAGAGAAGCAAGGAACCATTGTGACCCAATGCAGGCTAACAATCTAATGATCCCTTGTGGCACCAGGGGGTATAAAAAGGGCCAGGGATAAATTGTTACAGCACGGGGACCAATAGAAGCAAGGATCTATTATGTCACCATGGAGGCCAAGAATCAAATGATTCATTGTGACATCAAGTGGCCTAAAAGGGCATGGGATGCATTGTGACACCACAGAGGTTAAGAGAAGCAAGGAACCATTGTGACCCAATGCTTGCTAAAAATCTAATGATCCCTTGTGACACCAATGGGCATAAAATGACCAGGGATGGATTGTTACAGCACGGGGACCAATAGAAGCAAGGACCTATTATGCCACCATGGACGCCAAGAATCAAATGATTCATTGTGACATCAAGTGGCCTAAAAGGGCATGGGATGCATTGTGACACCACAGGGGTTAAGAGAAGCAAGGATCCATTGTGACCCAATGGAGGCTAATAATCCCAGGATCCCATTTGACACCAGGGGGCGTAAAAGGGCCAGGGATGAATTGTGACAGCATGGGGACCAATAGAAACAAGGAACCATTATGACACCATGGAGGCCAAGAATCAAATGATTCATTGTGACAACAAGTGGCCTAAAATGGCATGGAATGCATTGTGACACCACAGAGGTTAAGAGAAGCAAGGAACCATTGTTACCCAATGGAGGCTAACAATCTAATGATCCCTTGTGACACCAATGGGCCTAAAAGTGCCAGGGATGAATTGTGAAAGCATGGGGCCCAATTAAAACCTGGTACAATTATGCCACCATGGAGGCCAAAAATCAAATGATTCATTGTGACATCAAGTGGCCTAAAAGGGCATGGGATGCATTGCGACACCACAGGGGTTAAGAGAAGCAAGGAACCATTGTGACCCAAAGCAGGCTAACAATCTAATGATCCCTTGTGACACCAGGGGGCCTAAAATGGCCAGGGGTGGATTGTAACAGCACGGGGACCAATAGAAGCAAGGATCTATTATGCCACCATGGAGGCCAAGAATCAAATGATTCATTGTGACATCAAGTGGCCTAAAAGGGCATGGGATGCATTGTGACACCACAGAGGTTAAGAGAAGCAAGGAACCATTATGACCCAATGCAGGCTAACAATCTAATGATCCCTTGTGGCACCAGGGGGTATAAAAAGGGCCAGGGATGAATTGTAACAGCACGGGGACCAATAGTAGCAAGGATCTATTATGCCACTGTGGAGGCCAAAAATCAAATGATTCATTGTGACATCAAGTGGCCTAAAAGGGCATGGGATGCATTGTGACACCACAGGGGTTAAGAGAAGCAAGGATCCATTGTGACCCAATGGAGGCTAATAATCCCAGGATCCCATTTGACACCAGGGGGCGTAAAAGGGCCAGGGATGAATTGTGACAGCATGGGGCCCAATAGAAACAAGGAACCATTATGACACCATGGAGGCCAAGAATCAAATGATTCATTGTGACATCAAGTGGCCTAAAATGGCATGGGATGCATTGTGACACCACAGGGGTTAAGAGAAGCAAGGATCCATTGTGACCCAATGGAGGCTAATAATCCCAGGATCCCATTTGGCTCCAGGGGGCGTAAAAGGGCAGGGATGAATTGTGACAGCACGGGGACCAATAGAAACAAGGAACCATTATGACACCATGGAGGCCAAGAATCAAATGATTCATTGTGACATCAAGTGGCCTAAAATGGCATGGAATGCATCGTGACACCACAGAGGTTAAGACAAGCAAGGAACCATTGTTACCAAATGGAGGCTAACAATCTAATGGTCCCTTGTGACACCAATGGGCCTAAAAGGGCCAGGGATGAATTGTTACAGCACGGGGCCCAATTAAAACCTGGTACAATTATGCCATCATGGAGGCAAAAAATCAAATGATTCATTGTGACATCAAGTGGCCTAAAAGGGCATGGGATGAATTGTGACACCACAGAGGTTAAGAGAAGCAAGGAACCATTGTGACCCAATGCTTGCTAAAAATCTAATGATCCCTTGTGACACCAGGGGGCATAAAATGACCAGGGATGGATTGTTACAGCACGGGGACCAATAGAAGCAAGGACCTATTATGCCACCATGGACGCCAAGAATCAAATGATTCATTGTGACATCAAGTGGCCTAAAAGGGCATGGGATGCATTGTGACACCACAGGGGTTAAGAGAAGCAAGGATCCATTGTGACCCAATGGAGGCTAATAATCCCAGGATCCCATTTGGCACCAGGGGGCGTAAAAGGGCCAGGGATGAATTGTGACAGCATGGGGCCCAATAGAAACAAGGAACCATTATGACACCATGGAGGCCAAGAATCAAATGATTCATTGTGACAACAAGTGGCCTAAAATGGCATGGAATGCATTGTGACACCACAGAGGTTAAGAGAAGCAAGGAACCATTGTTACCCAATGGAGGCTAACAATCTAATGGTCCCTTGTGACACCAATGGGCCTAAAAGGGCCAGGGATGAATTGTGAAAGCATGGGGACCAATTAAAACCTGGTACAATTATGCCACCATGGAGGCCAAAAATCAAATGATTCATTGTGACATCAAGTGGCCTAAAAGGGCATGGGATGCATTGTGACACCACAGGGGTTAAGAGAAGCAAGGAACCATTGTGACCCAATGCAGGCTAACAATCTAATGATCCCTTGTGACACCAGGGGGCCTAAAATGGCCAGGGATGGATTGTAACAGCACGGGGACCAATAGAAGCAAGGATCTATTATGCCACCATGGAGGCCAAGAATCAAATGATTCATTGTGACATCAAGTGGCCTAAAAGGGCATGGGATGCATTGTGACACCACAGAGGTTAAGAGAAGCAAGGAACCATTATGACCCAATGCAGGCTAACAATCTAATGATCCCTTGTGGCACCAGGGGGTATAAAAAGTGCCAGGGATGAATTGTAACAGCACGGGGACCAATAGAAGCAAGGATCTATTATGCCACTGTGGAGGCCAAGAATCAAATGATTCATTGTGACATCAAGTGGCCTAAAAGGGCATGGGATGCATTGTGACACCACAGGGGTTCAGAGAAGCAAGGATCCATTGTGACCCAATGGAGGCTAATAATCCCAGGATCCCATTTGGCACCAGGGGGCGTAAAAGGGCCAGGGATGAATTGTGACAGCATGGGGACCAATAGAAACAAGGAACCATTATGACACCATGGAGGCCAAGAATCAAATGATTCATTGTGACATCAAGTGGCCTAAAATGGCATGGAATGCATTGTGACACCACAGAGGTTAAGAGAAGCAAGGAACCATTGTTACCCAATGCAGGCTAACAATCTAATGATCCCTTGTGGCACCAGGGGGTATAAAAAGGGCCAGGGATAAATTGTTACAGCACGGGGACCAATAGAAGCAAGGATCTATTATGTCACCATGGAGGCCAAGAATCAAATGATTCATTGTGACATCAAGTGGCCTAAAAGGGCATGGGATGCATTGTGACACCACAGAGGTTAAGAGAAGCAAGGAACCATTGTGACCCAATGCTTGCTAAAAATCTAATGATCCCTTGTGACACCAATGGGCATAAAATGACCAGGGATGGATTGTTACAGCACGGGGACCAATAGAAGCAAGGACCTATTATGCCACCATGGACGCCAAGAATCAAATGATTCATTGTGACATCAAGTGGCCTAAAAGGGCATGGGATGCATTGTGACACCACAGGGGTTAAGAGAAGCAAGGATCCATTGTGACCCAATGGAGGCTAATAATCCCAGGATCCCATTTGACACCAGGGGGCGTAAAAGGGCCAGGGATGAATTGTGACAGCATGGGGACCAATAGAAACAAGGAACCATTATGACACCATGGAGGCCAAGAATCAAATGATTCATTGTGACAACAAGTGGCCTAAAATGGCATGGAATGCATTGTGACACCACAGAGGTTAAGAGAAGCAAGGAACCATTGTTACCCAATGGAGGCTAACAATCTAATGATCCCTTGTGACACCAATGGGCCTAAAAGGGCCAGGGATGAATTGTGAAAGCATGGGGCCCAATTAAAACCTGGTACAATTATGCCACCATGGAGGCCAAAAATCAAATGATTCATTGTGACATCAAGTGGCCTAAAAGGGCATGGGATGCATTGCGACACCACAGGGGTTAAGAGAAGCAAGGAACCATTGTGACCCAAAGCAGGCTAACAATCTAATGATCCCTTGTGACACCAGGGGGCCTAAAATGGCCAGGGGTGGATTGTAACAGCACGGGGACCAATAGAAGCAAGGATCTATTATGCCACCATGGAGGCCAAGAATCAAATGATTCATTGTGACATCAAGTGGCCTAAAAGGGCATGGGATGCATTGTGACACCACAGAGGTTAAGAGAAGCAAGGAACCATTATGACCCAATGCAGGCTAACAATCTAATGATCCCTTGTGGCACCAGGGGGTATAAAAAGGGCCAGGGATGAATTGTAACAGCACGGGGACCAATAGTAGCAAGGATCTATTATGCCACTGTGGAGGCCAAAAATCAAATGATTCATTGTGACATCAAGTGGCCTAAAAGGGCATGGGATGCATTGTGACACCACAGGGGTTAAGAGAAGCAAGGATCCATTGTGACCCAATGGAGGCTAATAATCCCAGGATCCCATTTGACACCAGGGGGCGTAAAAGGGCCAGGGATGAATTGTGACAGCATGGGGCCCAATAGAAACAAGGAACCATTATGACACCATGGAGGCCAAGAATCAAATGATTCATTGTGACATCAAGTGGCCTAAAATGGCATGGGATGCATTGTGACACCACAGGGGTTAAGAGAAGCAAGGATCCATTGTGACCCAATGGAGGCTAATAATCCCAGGATCCCATTTGGCTCCAGGGGGCGTAAAAGGGCAGGGATGAATTGTGACAGCACGGGGACCAATAGAAACAAGGAACCATTATGACACCATGGAGGCCAAGAATCAAATGATTCATTGTGACATCAAGTGGCCTAAAATGGCATGGAATGCATCGTGACACCACAGAGGTTAAGACAAGCAAGGAACCATTGTTACCAAATGGAGGCTAACAATCTAATGGTCCCTTGTGACACCAATGGGCCTAAAAGGGCCAGGGATGAATTGTTACAGCACGGGGCCCAATTAAAACCTGGTACAATTATGCCATCATGGAGGCAAAAAATCAAATGATTCATTGTGACATCAAGTGGCCTAAAAGGGCATGGGATGAATTGTGACACCACAGAGGTTAAGAGAAGCAAGGAACCATTGTGACCCAATGCTTGCTAAAAATCTAATGATCCCTTGTGACACCAGGGGGCATAAAATGACCAGGGATGGATTGTTACAGCACGGGGACCAATAGAAGCAAGGACCTATTATGCCACCATGGACGCCAAGAATCAAATGATTCATTGTGACATCAAGTGGCCTAAAAGGGCATGGGATGCATTGTGACACCACAGGGGTTAAGAGAAGCAAGGATCCATTGTGACCCAATGGAGGCTAATAATCCCAGGATCCCATTTGGCACCAGGGGGCGTAAAAGGGCCAGGGATGAATTGTGACAGCATGGGGCCCAATAGAAACAAGGAACCATTATGACACCATGGAGGCCAAGAATCAAATGATTCATTGTGACAACAAGTGGCCTAAAATGGCATGGAATGCATTGTGACACCACAGAGGTTAAGAGAAGCAAGGAACCATTGTTACCCAATGGAGGCTAACAATCTAATGGTCCCTTGTGACACCAATGGGCCTAAAAGGGCCAGGGATGAATTGTGAAAGCATGGGGACCAATTAAAACCTGGTACAATTATGCCACCATGGAGGCCAAAAATCAAATGATTCATTGTGACATCAAGTGGCCTAAAAGGGCATGGGATGCATTGTGACACCACAGGGGTTAAGAGAAGCAAGGAACCATTGTGACCCAATGCAGGCTAACAATCTAATGATCCCTTGTGACACCAGGGGGCCTAAAATGGCCAGGGATGGATTGTAACAGCACGGGGACCAATAGAAGCAAGGATCTATTATGCCACCATGGAGGCCAAGAATCAAATGATTCATTGTGACATCAAGTGGCCTAAAAGGGCATGGGATGCATTGTGACACCACAGAGGTTAAGAGAAGCAAGGAACCATTATGACCCAATGCAGGCTAACAATCTAATGATCCCTTGTGGCACCAGGGGGTATAAAAAGTGCCAGGGATGAATTGTAACAGCACGGGGACCAATAGAAGCAAGGATCTATTATGCCACTGTGGAGGCCAAGAATCAAATGATTCATTGTGACATCAAGTGGCCTAAAAGGGCATGGGATGCATTGTGACACCACAGGGGTTCAGAGAAGCAAGGATCCATTGTGACCCAATGGAGGCTAATAATCCCAGGATCCCATTTGGCACCAGGGGGCGTAAAAGGGCCAGGGATGAATTGTGACAGCATGGGGACCAATAGAAACAAGGAACCATTATGACACCATGGAGGCCAAGAATCAAATGATTCATTGTGACATCAAGTGGCCTAAAATGGCATGGAATGCATTGTGACACCACAGAGGTTAAGAGAAGCAAGGAACCATTGTTACCCAATGGAGGCTAACAATCTAATGGTCCCTTGTGACACCAATGGGCCTAAAAGGGCCAGGGATGAATTGTGAAAGCATGGGGCCCAATTAAAACCTGGTACAATTATGACACCATGGAGGCCAAGAATCAAATGATTCATTGTGACATCAAGTGGCCTAAAAGGGCATGGGATGCATTGTGACACCACAGGGGTTAAGAGAAGCAAGGATCCATTGTGACCCAATGGAGGCTAATAATCCCAGGATCCCATTTGACACCAGGGGGCGTAAAAGGGCCAGGGATGAATTGTGACAGCATGGGGACCAATAGAAACAAGGAACCATTATGACACCATGAAGGCCAAGAATCAAATGGTTCATTGTAAGACCAAGTGGCCTAAAAGGCCTTGGAATGCATTGTGACACCACAGAGGTTAAGAGAAGCAAGGAACCATTGTGACCCAATGCAGGCTAACAATCTAATGATCCCTTGTGGCACCAGGGTGTATAAAAAGGGCCAGGGATTAATTGTTACAGCACGGGGACCAATAGAAGCAAGGATCTATTATGTCACCACGGAGGCCAAGAATCAAATAATTCATTGTGACATCAAGTGGCCTAAAAGGGCATGGGATGCATTGTGACACCACAGGGGTTAAGAGAAGCAAGGAACCATTGTGACCCAATGCAGGCTAACAATCTAATGATCCCTTGTGACACCAGGGGGCCTAAAATGGCCAGGGATGGATTGTTACAGCACGGGGACCAATAGAAGCAAGGATCTAATATGCCACCATGGACGCCAAGAATCAAATGATTCATTGTGACATCAAGTGGCCTAAAAGGGCATGGGATGCATTGTGACACCACAGGGGTTAAGAGAAGCAAGGATCCATTATGACCCAATGGAGGCTAATAATCCCAGGATCCCATTTGACACCAGGGGGCGTAAAAGGGCCAGGGATGAATTGTGACAGCATGGGGACCAATAGAAACAAGGAACCATTATGACACCATGGAGGCCAAGAATCAAATGATTCATTGTGACATCAAGTGGCCTAAAATGGCATGGAATGCATTGTGACACCACAGAGGTTAAGAGAAGCAAGGAAACATTGTTACCCAATGGAGGCTAACAATCTAATGGTCCCTTGTGACACCAATGGGCCTAAAAGGGCCAGGGATGAATTGTGAAAGCATGGGGCCCAATTAAAACCTGGTACAATTATGCCACCATGGAGGCCAAAAATCAAATGATTCATTGTGACATCAAGTGGCCTAAAAGGGCATGGGATGCATTGCGACACCACAGGGGTTAAGAGAAGCAAGGAACCATTGTGACCCAATGCAGGCTAACAATCTAATGATCCCTTGTGACACCAGGGGGCCTAAAATGGCCAGGGATGGATTGTTACAGCACGGGGACCAATAGAAGCAAGGATCTATTATGTCACCATGGAGGCCAAGAATCAAATGATTCATTGTGACATCAAGTGGCCTAAAAGTGCATGGGATGCATTGTGACACCACAGGGGTTAAGAGAAGCAAGGGTCCATTGTGACCCAATGGAGGCTAATAATCCCAGGATCCCATTTGACACCAGGGGTCGTAAAAGGGCCAGGGATGAATTGTGACAGCATGGGGACCAATAGAAACAAGGAACCATTATGACACCATGAAGGCCAAGAATCAAATGGTTCATTGTAAGACCAAGTGGCCTAAAAGGGCTAGGAATGCATTGTGACACCACAGAGGTTCAGAGAAGCAAGGAACCATTGTGACCCAATGCAGGCTAACAATCTAATGATCCCTTGTGGCACCAGGGGGTATAAAAAGGGCCAGGGATGAATTGTTACAGCATGGGGACCAATAGAAGCAAGGATCTATTATGTCACCATGGAGGCCAAGAATCAAATGATTCATTGTGACATCAAGTGGCCTAAAATGGCATGGAATGCATTGTGACACCACAGAGGTTAAGACAAGCAAGGAACCATTGTGACCCAATGGAGGCTAACAATCTAATGGTCCCTTGTGACACCATTGGGCCTAAAAGGGCCAGGGATGAATTGTAACAGCACGGGGAACAATAGAAGCAAGGACCTATTATGCCACCATGGACGCCAAGAATCAAATGATTCATTGTGACATCAAGTGGCCTAAAAGGGCATGGGATGCATTGTGACACCACAGGGGTTAAGAGAAGCAAGGATCCATTGTGACCCAATGGAGGCTAATAATCCCAGGATCCCATTTGGCACCAGGGGGCGTAAAAGGGCCAGGGATGAATTGTGACAGCATGGGGACCAATAGAAACAAGGAACCATTATGACACCATGGAGGCCAAGAATCAAATGATTCATTGTGACATCAAGTGGCCTAAAATGGCATGGAATGCATTGTGACACCACAGAGGTTAAGACAAGCAAGGAACCATTGTTACCCAATGGAGGCTAACAATCTAATGGTCCCTTGTAGCACCAGGGGGTATAAAAAGGGCCAGGGATGAATTGTGAAAGCATGGGGCCCAATTAAAACCTGGTACAATTATGCCACCATGGAGGCCAAAAATCAAATGATTCATTGTGACATCAAGTGGCCTAAAAGGGCATGGGATGCATTGCGACACCACAGGGGTTAAGAGAAGCAAGGAACCATTGTGACCCAATGCTTGGTAAAAATCTAATGATCCCTTGTGACACCAGGGGGCCTAAAATGGCCAGGGATGGATTGTTACAGCACGGGGACCAATAGAAGCAAGGATCTATTATGCCACCATGGAGGCCAAGAATCAAATGATTCATTGTGACATCAAGTGGCCTAAAAGGGCATGGGATGCATTGTGACACCACAGAGGTTAAGAGAAGCAAGGGACCATTATGACCCAATGCAGGCTAACAATATAATGATCCCTTGTGGCACCAGGGGATATAAAAGGGCCAGGGATGAATTGTTACAGCACGGGGACCAATAGAAGCAAGGATCTATTATGTCACCATGGAGGCCAAGAATCAAATGATTCATTGTGACATCAAGTGGCCTAAAAGGGCATGGGATGCATTGTGACACCACAGGGGTTAAGAGAAGCAAGGATCCATTGTGACCCAATGGAGGCTAATAATCCCAGGATCCCATTTGACACCAGGGGGCGTAAAAGGGCCAGGGATGAATTGTGACAGCATGGGGCCCAATAGAAACAAGGAACCATTATGACACCATGGAGGCCAAGAATCAAATGATTCATTGTGACATCAAGTGGCCTAAAATGGCATGGGATGCATTGTGACACCACAGGGGTTAAGAGAAGCAAGGATCCATTGTGACCCAATGGAGGCTAATAATCCCAGGATCCCATTTGGCACCAGGGGGCGTAAAAGGGCCAGGGATGAATTGTGACAGCATGGGGACCAATAGAAACAAGGAACCATTATGACACCATGGAGGCCAAGAATCAAATGATTCATTGTGACATCAAGTGGCCTAAAATGGCATGGAATGCATCGTGACACCACAGAGGTTAAGACAAGCAAGGAACCATTGTTACCCAATGGAGGCTAACAATCTAATGGTCCCTTGTGACACCAATGGGCCTAAAAGGGCCAGGGATGAATTGTGAAAGCATGGGGCCCAATTAAAACCTGGTACAATTATGCCACCATGGAGGCCAAAAATCAAATGATTCATTGTGACATCAAGTGGCCTAAAAGGGCATGGGATGCATTGTGACACCACAGGGGTTAAGAGAAGCAAGGAACCATTGTGACCCAATGCAGGCTAACAATCTAATGATCCCTTGTGACACCAGGGGGCCTAAAATGGCCAGGGATGGATTGTTACAGCACGGGGACCAATAGAAGCAAGGATCTATTATGCCACCATGGAGGCCAAGAATCAAATGATTCATTGTGACATCAAGTGGCCTAAAAGGGCATGGGATGCATTGTGACACCACAGGGGTTAAGAGAAGCAAGGAACCATTGTGACCCAATGGAGGCTAATAATCCCAGGATCCCATTTGACACCAGGGGGCGTAAAAGGGCCAGGGATGAATTGTGACAGCATGGGGCCCAATAGAAACAAGGAACCATTATGACACCATGGAGGCCAAGAATCAAATGATTCATTGTGACATCAAGTGGCCTAAAATGGCATGGAATGCATTGTGACACCACAGAGGTTAAGAGAAGCAAGGAACCATTGTTACCCAATGGAGGCTAACAATCTAATGGTCCCTTGTGACACCAATGGGCCTAAAAGGGCCAGGGATGAATTGTGAAAGCATGGGGCCCAATTAAAACCCGGTACAATTATGCCACCATGGAGGCCAAAAATCAAATGATTCATTGTGACATCAAGTGGCCTAAAAGGGCATGGGATGCATTGTGACACCACAGGGGTTAAGAGAAGCAAGGATCCATTGTGACCCAATGGAGGCTAATAATCCCAGGATCCCATTTGACACCAGGGGGCGTAAAAGGGCCAGGGATGAATTGTGACAGCATGGGGACCAATAGAAACAAGGAACCATTATGACACCATGAAGGCCAAGAATCAAATGGTTCATTGTAAGACCAAGTGGCCTAAAAGGGCTTGGAATGCATTGTGACACCACAGAGGTTAAGAGAAGCAAGGAACCATTGTGACCCAATGCAGGCTAACAATCTAATGATCCCTTGTGGCACCATGGGGTATAAAAAGGGCCAGGGATGAATTGTTACAGCACGGGGACCAATAGAAGCAAGGATCTATTATGTCACCATGGAGGCCAAGACTCAAATGATTCATTGTGACATCAAGTGCCCTAAAAGGGCATGGGATGCATTGTGACACCACAGGGGCTAAGAGAAGCAAGGAACCATTGTGACCCAATGGAGGCTAACAATCTAATGGTCCCTTGTGACACCAGGGGGCCTAAAAGGGCCAGGGATGAATTGTAACAGCACGGGGAACAATAGAAGCAAGGACCTATTATGCCACCATGGACGCCAAGAATCAAATGATTCATTGTGACATCAAGTGGCCTAAAAGGGCATGGGATGCATTGTGACACCACAGGGGTTAAGAGAAGCAAGGATCCATTGTGACCCAATGGAGGCTAATAATCCCAGGATCCCATTTGGCACCAGGGGGCGTAAAAGGGCCAGGGATGAATTGTGACAGCATGGGGCCCAATAGAAACAAGGAACCATTATGACACCATGGAGGCCAAGAATCAAATGATTCATTGTGACATCAAGTGGCCTAAAATGGCATGGGATGCATTGTGACACCACAGGGGTTAAGAGAAGCAAGGATCCATTGTGACCCAATGGAGGCTAATAATCCCAGGATCCCATTTGGCACCAGGGGGCGTAAAAGGGCCAGGGATGAATTGTGACAGCATGGGGACCAATAGAAACAAGGAACCATTATGACACCATGGAGGCCAAGAATCAAATGATTCATTGTGACATCAAGTGGCCTAAAATGGCATGGAATGCATCGTGACACCACAGAGGTTAAGACAAGCAAGGAACCATTGTTACCCAATGGAGGCTAACAATCTAATGGTCCCTTGTGACACCAATGGGCCTAAAAGAGCCAGGGATGAATTGTGAAAGCATGGGGCCCAATTAAAACCTGGTACAATTATGCCACCATGGAGGCCAAAAATCAAATGATTCATTGTGACATCAAGTGGCCTAAAAGGGCATGGGATGCATTGTGACACCACAGGGGTTAAGAGAAGCAAGGAACCATTGTGACCCAATGCAGGCTAACAATCTAATGATCCCTTGTGACACCAGGGGGCCTAAAATGGCCAGGGATGGATTGTTACAGCACGGGGACCAATAGAAGCAAGGATCTATTATGCCACCATGGAGGCCAAGAATCAAATGATTCATTGTGACATCAAGTGGCCTAAAAGGGCATGGGATGCATTGTGACACCACAGGGGTTAAGAGAAGCAAGGATCCATTGTGACCCAATGGAGGCTACTAATCCCAGGATCCCATTTGACACCAGGGGGCGTAAAAGGGCCAGGGATGAATTGTGACAGCATGGGGCCCAATAGAAACAAGGAACCATTATGACACCATGGAGGCCAAGAATCAAATGATTCATTGTGACATCAAGTGGCCTAAAATGGCATGGAATGCATTGTGACACCACAGAGGTTAAGAGAAGCAAGGAACCATTGTTACCCAATGGAGGCTAACAATCTAATGGTCCCTTGTGACACCAGGGGGCCTAAAAGGGCCAGGGATGAATTGTGAAAGCATGGGGCCCAATTAAAACCCGGTACAATTATGCCACCATGGAGGCCAAAAATCAAATGATTCATTGTGACATCAAGTGGCCTAAAAGGGCATGGGATGCATTGTGACACCACAGGGGTTAAGAGAAGCAAGGATCCATTGTGACCCAATGGAGGCTAATAATCCCAGGATCCCATTTGACACCAGGGGGCGTAAAAGGGCCAGGGATGAATTGTGACAGCATGGGGACCAATAGAAACAAGGAACCATTATGACACCATGAAGGCCAAGAAACAAATGGTTCATTGTAAGACCAAGTGGCCTAAAAGGGCTTGGAATGCATTGTGACACCACAGAGGTTAAGAGAAGCAAGGAACCATTGTGACCCAATGCAGGCTAACAATCTAATGATCCCTTGTGGCACCATGGGGTATAAAAAGGGCCAGGGATGAATTGTTACAGCACGGGGACCAATAGAAGCAAGGATCTATTATGTCACCATGGAGGCCAAGACTCAAATGATTGATTGTGACATCAAGTGGCCTAAAAGGGCATGGGATGCATTGTGACACCACAGGGGCTAAGAGAAGCAAGGAACCATTGTGACCCAATGGAGGCTAACAATCTAAGAATCCCTTGTGACACCAGGGGGCCTAAAATGGCCAGGGATGGATTGTTACAGCACGGGGACCAATAGAAGCAAGGATCTATTTTGCCACCATGGAGGCCAAGAATCAAATGATTCATTGTGACATCAAGTGGCCTAAAAGGGCATGGGATGCATTGTGACACCACAGGGGTTAAGAGAAGCAAGGATCCATTGTGACCCAATGGAGGCTAATAATCCCAGGATCCCATTTGACACCAGGGGGCTTAAAAGGGCCCTGGATGAATTGTGACAGCATGGGGACCAATGGAAGCAAGGATCTATTATGTCACCATGGAGGCCAAGAATCAAAAGATTCATTGTGACATCAAGTGGCCTAAAAGGGCATGGGATGCATTGTGACACCACAGAGGTTAAGAGAAGCAAGGAACCATTGTGACCCAATGCTTGCTAAAAATCTAATGATCCCTTGTGACACCAGGGGGCCTAAAATGGCCAGGGATGGATTGTTACAGCACGGGGACCAATAGAAGCAAGGATCTATTATGCCACCATGGAGGCCAAGAATCAAATGATTCATTGTGACATCAAGTGGCCTAAAAGGGCATGGGATGCATTGTGACACCACAGGGGTTAAGAGAATCAAGGATCCATTGTGACCCAATGGAGACTAATAATCCCAGGATCCCATTTGGCACCAGGGGGCGTAAAAGGGCCAGGGATGAATTGTGACAGCATGGGGACCAATAGAAACAAGGAACCATTATGACACCATGGAGGCCAAGAATCAAATGATTCATTGTGACATCAAGTGGCCTAAAATGGCATGGAATGCATTGTGACACCACAGAGGTTAAGAGAAGCAAGGAACCATTGTTACCCAATGGAGGCTAACAATCTAATGGTCCCTTGTGACACCAATGGGCCTAAAAGGGCCAGGGATGAATTGTGAAAGCATGGGGCCCAATTAAAACCTGGTACAATTATGCCACCATGGAGGCCAAAAATCAAATGATTCATTGTGACATCAAGTGGCCTAAAAGGGCATGGGATGCGTTGTGACACCACAGGGGTTAAGAGAAGCAAGGAACCATTGTGACCCAATGCAGGCTAACAATCTAATGATCCCTTGTGACACCAGGGGGCCTAAAATGGCCAGGGATGGATTGTAACAGCACGGGGACCAATAGAAGCAAGGATCTATTATGTCACCATGGAGGCCAAGAATCAAATGATTCATTGTGACATCAAGTGGCCTAAAAGGGCATGGGATGCATTGTGACACCACAGAGGTTAAGAGAAGCAAGGAACCATTATGACCCAATGCAGGCTAACAATCTAATGATCCCTTGTGGCACCAGGGGGTATAAAAAGGGCCAGGGATGAATTGTAACAGCACGGGGACCAATAGAAGCAAGGATCTATTATGTCACCATGGAGGCCAAGAATCAAATGATTCATTGTGACATCAAGTGGCCTAAAAGGGCATGGGATGCATTGTGACACCACAGGGGTTAAGGGAAGCAAGGATCCATTGTGACCCAATGGAGGCTAATAATCCCAGGATCCCATTTGACACCAGGGGGCGTAAAAGGGCCAGGGATGAATTGTGACAGCATGGGGCCCAATAGAAACAAGGAACCATTATGACACCATGGAGGCCAAGAATCAAATGATTCATTGTGACATCGAGTGGCCTAAAATGGCATGGGATGCATTGTGACACCACAGGGGTTAAGAGAAGCAAGGATCCATTGTGACCCAATGGAGGCTAATAATCCCAGGATCCCATTTGGCACCAGGGGGCGTAAAAGGGCCAGGGATGAATTGTGACACCACGGGGACCAATAGAAACAAGGAACCATTATGACACCATGGAGGCCAAGAATCAAATGATTCATTGTGACATCAAGTGGCCTAAAAGTGCATGGAATGCATCGTGACACCACAGAGGTTAAGACAAGCAAGGAACCATTGTTACCAAATGGAGGCTAACAATCTAATGGTCCCTTGTGACACCAATGGGCCTAAAAGGGCCAGGGATGAATTGTGAAAGCATGGGGCCCAATTAAAACCTGGTACAATTATGCCACCATGGAGGCCAAAAATCAAATGATTCATTGTGACATCAAGTGGCCTAAAAGGGCATGGGATGCATTGTGACACCAAAGGGGTTAAGAGAAGCAAGGAACCATTGTGACCCAATGCAGGCTAACAATCTAATGATCCCTTGTGACACCAGGGGGCCTAAAATGGCCAGGGATGGATTGTTACAGCACGGGGACCAATAGAAGCAAGGATCTATTATGCCACCATGGAGGCCAAGAATCAAATGATTCATTGTGACATCAAGTGGCCTAAAAGGGCATGGGATGCATTGTGACACCACAGGGGTTAAGAGAAGCAAGGATCCATTGTGACCCAATGGAGGCTAATAATCCCAGGATCCCATTTGACACCAGGGGTCGTAAAAGGGCCAGGGATGAATTGTGACAGCATGGGGCCCAATAGAAACAAGGAACCATTATGACACCATGGAGGCCAAGAATCAAATGATTCATTGTGACATCAAGTGGCCTAAAACGGCATGGAATGCATTGTGACACCACAGAGGTTAAGAGAAGCAAGGAACCATTGTTACCCAATGGAGGCTAACAATCTAATGGTCCCTTGTGACACCAATGGGCCTAAAAGGGCCAGGGATGAATTGTGAAAGCATGGGGCCCAATTAAAACCCGGTACAATTATGCCACCATGGAGGCCAAAAATCAAATGATTCATTGTGACATCAAGTGGCCTAAAAGGGCATGGGATGCATTGTGACACCACAGGGGTTAAGAGAAGCAAGGATCCATTGTGACCCAATGGAGGCTAATAATCCCAGGATCCCATTTGACACCAGGGGGCGTAAAAGGGCCAGGGATGAATTGTGAAAGCATGGGGACCAATAGAAACAAGGAACCATTATGACACCATGAAGGCCAAGAATCAAATGATTCATTGTGACAACAAGCGGCCTAAAAGGGCTTGGAATGCATTGTGACACCACAGAGGTTAAGAGAAGCAAGGAACCATTGTGACCCAATGCAGGCTAACAATCTAATGATCCCTTGTGGCACCATGGGGTATAAAAAGGGCCAGGGATGAATTGTTACAGCACGGGGAGCAATAGAAGCAAGGATCTATTATGTCACCATGGAGGCCAAGACTCAAATGATTCATTGTGACATCAAGTGGCCTAAAAGGGCATGGGATGCATTGTGACACCACAGGGGCTAAGAGAAGCAAGGAACCATTGTGACCCAATGCTTGCTAAAAATCTAATGATCCCTTGTGACACCAGGGGGCCTAAAATGGCCAGGGATGAATTGTTACAGCACGGGGACCAATAGAAGCAAGGATCTATTATGTCACCATGGAGGCCAAGACTCAAATGATTCATTGTGACATCAAGTGGCCTAAAAGGGCATGGGATGCATTGTGACACCACAGGGGCTAAGAGAAGCAAGGAACCATTGTGACCCAATGCAGGCTAACAATCTAATGATCCCTTGTGACACCAGGGGGCCTAAAATGGCCAGGGATGGATTGTTACAGCACGGGGACCAATAGAAGCAAGGATCTATTTTGCCACCATGGAGGCCAAGAATCAAATGATTCATTGTGACATCAAGTGGCCTAAAAGGGCATGGGATGCATTGTGACACCACAGGGGTTAAGAGAAGCAAGGATCCATTGTGACCCAATGGAGGCTAATAATCCCAGGATCCCATTTGGCACCAGGGGGCGTAAAAGGGCCAGGGATGAATTGTGACAGCATGGGGACCAATAGAAACAAGGAACCATTATGACACCATGAAGGCCAAGAATCAAATGGTTCATTGTAAGACCAAGTGGCCTAAAAGGGCTTGGAATGCATTGTGACACCACAGAGGTTAAGAGAAGCAAGGAACCATTGTGACCCAATGCAGGCTAACAATCTAATGATCCCTTGTGGCACCAGGGGCTATAAAAAGGGCCAGGGATGAATTGTTACAGCACGGGGACCAATAGAAGCAAGGATCTATTATGTCACCATGGAGGCCAAGAATCAAATGATTCATTGTGACATCAAGTGGCCTAAAAGGGCATGGGATGCATTGTGACACCACAGGGGTTAAGAGAAGCAAGGATCCATTGTGACCCAATGGAGGCTAATAATCCCAGGATCCCATTTGGCACCAGGGGGCGTAAAAGGGCCAGGGATGAATTGTGACAGCATGGGGACCAATAGAAACAAGGAACCATTATGCCACCATGGAGGCCAAGAATCAAATGATTCATTGTGACAACAAGTGGCCTAAAATGGCATGGAATGCATTGTGACACCACAGAGGTTAAGAGAAGCAAGGAACCATTGTTACCCAATGGAGGCTAAAAATCTAATGGTCCCTTGTGACACCAATGGGCCTAAAAGGGCCAGGGATGAATTGTGAAAGCATGGGGCCCAATTAAAACCTGGTACAATTATGCCACCATGGAGGCCAAAAATCAAATGATTCATTGTGACATCAAGTGGCCTAAAAGGGCATGGGATGCATTGCGACACCACAGGGGTTAAGAGAAGCAAGGAACCATTGTGACCCAATGCAGGCTAACAATCTAATGATCCCTTGTGACACCAGGGGGCCTAAAATGGCCAGGGATGGATTGTAACAGCACGGGGACCAATAGAAGCAAGGATCTATTATGCCACCATGGAGGTCAAGAATCAAATGATTCATTGTGACATCAAGTGGCCTAAAAGGGCATGGGATGCATTGTGACACCACAGAGGTTAAGAGAAGCAAGGAACCATTATGACCCAATGCAGGCTAACAATCTAATGATCCCTTGTGGCACCAGGGGGTATAAAAAGGGCCAGGGATGAACTGTTACAGCACGGGGACCAATAGAAGCAAGGATCTATTATGTCACCATGGAGGCCAAGAATCAAATGATTCATTGTGACATCAAGTGGCCTAAAAGGGCATGGGATGCATTGTGACACCACAGGGGTTAAGAGAAACAAGGAACCATTGTGACCCAATGCTTGCTAAAAATCTAATGATCCCTTGTGACACCAGGGGGCCTAAAATGGCCAGGGATGGATTGTAACAGCACGGGGACCAATGGAAGCAAGGATCTATTATGCCACCATGGACGCCAAGAATCAAATGATTCATTGTGACATCAAGTGGCCTAAAAGGGCATGGGATGCATTGTGACACCACAGGGGTTAAGAGAAGCAAGGATCCATTGTGACCCAATGGAGGCTAATAATCCCAGGATCCCATTTGGCACCAGGGGGCGTAAAAGGGCCAGGGATGAATTGTGACAGCACGGGGACCAATAGAAACAAGGAACCATTATGACACCATGGAGGCCAAGAATCAAATGATTCATTGTGACATCAAGTGGCCTAAAAGTGCATGGAATGCATCGTGACACCACAGAGGTTAAGACAAGCAAGGAACCATTGTTACCAAATGGAGGCTAACAATCTAATGGTCCCTTGTGACACCAATGGGCCTAAAAGGGCCAGGGATGAATTGTGAAAGCATGGGGCCCAATTAAAACCTGGTACAATTATGCCACCATGGAGGCCAAAAATCAAATGATTCATTGTGACATCAAGTGGCCTAAAAGGGCATGGGATGCATTGTGACACCAAAGGGGTTAAGAGAAGCAAGGAACCATTGTGACCCAATGCAGGCTAACAATCTAATGATCCCTTGTGACACCAGGGGGCCTAAAATGGCCAGGGATGGATTGTTACAGCACGGGGACCAATAGAAGCAAGGATCTATTATGCCACCATGGAGGCCAAGAATCAAATGATTCATTGTGACATCAAGTGGCCTAAAAGGGCATGGGATGCATTGTGACACCACAGGGGTTAAGAGAAGCAAGGATCCATTGTGACCCAATGGAGGCTAATAATCCCAGGATCCCATTTGACACCAGGGGTCGTAAAAGGGCCAGGGATGAATTGTGACAGCATGGGGCCCAATAGAAACAAGGAACCATTATGACACCATGGAGGCCAAGAATCAAATGATTCATTGTGACATCAAGTGGCCTAAAACGGCATGGAATGCATTGTGACACCACAGAGGTTAAGAGAAGCAAGGAACCATTGTTACCCAATGGAGGCTAACAATCTAATGGTCCCTTGTGACACCAATGGGCCTAAAAGGGCCAGGGATGAATTGTGAAAGCATGGGGCCCAATTAAAACCCGGTACAATTATGCCACCATGGAGGCCAAGAATCAAATGATTCATTGTGACATCAAGTGGCCTAAAAGGGCATGGGATGCATTGTGACACCACAGGGGTTAAGAGAAGCAAGGATCCATTGTGACCCAATGGAGGCTAATAATCCCAGGATCCCATTTGACACCAGGGGGCGTAAAAGGGCCAGGGATGAATTGTGAAAGCATGGGGACCAATAGAAACAAGGAAACATTATGACACCATGAAGGCCAAGAATCAAATGATTCATTGTGACAACAAGTGGCCTAAAAGGGCTTGGAATGCATTGTGACACCACAGAGGTTAAGAGAAGCAAGGAACCATTGTGACCCAATGCAGGCTAACAATCTAATGATCCCTGGTGGCACCATGGGGTATAAAAAGGGCCAGGGATGAATTGTTACAGCACGGGGAGCAATAGAAGCAAGGATCTATTATGTCACCATGGAGGCCAAGACTCAAATGATTCATTGTGACATCAAGTGGCCTAAAAGGGCATGGGATGCATTGTGACACCACAGGGGCTAAGAGAAGCAAGGAACCATTGTGACCCAATGCTTGCTAAAAATCTAATGATCCCTTGTGACACCAGGGGGCCTAAAATGGCCAGGGATGAATTGTTACAGCACGGGGACCAATAGAAGCAAGGATCTATTATGTCACCATGGAGGCCAAGACTCAAATGATTCATTGTGACATCAAGTGGCCTAAAAGGGCATGGGATGCATTGTGACACCACAGGGGCTAAGAGAAGCAAGGAACCATTGTGACCCAATGCAGGCTAACAATCTAATGATCCCTTGTGACACCAGGGGGCCTAAAATGGCCAGGGATGGATTGTTACAGCACGGGGACCAATAGAAGCAAGGATCTATTTTGCCACCATGGAGGCCAAGAATCAAATGATTCATTGTGACATCAAGTGGCCTAAAAGGGCATGGGATGCATTGTGACACCACAGGGGTTAAGAGAAGCAAGGATCCATTGTGACCCAATGGAGGCTAATAATCCCAGGATCCCATTTGGCACCAGGGGGCGTAAAAGGGCCAGGGATGAATTGTGACAGCATGGGGACCAATAGAAACAAGGAACCATTATGACACCATGAAGGCCAAGAATCAAATGGTTCATTGTAAGACCAAGTGGCCTAAAAGGGCTTGGAATGCATTGTGACACCACAGAGGTTAAGAGAAGCAAGGAACCATTGTGACCCAATGCAGGCTAACAATCTAATGATCCCTTGTGGCACCAGGGGCTATAAAAAGGGCCAGGGATGAATTGTTACAGCACGGGGACCAATAGAAGCAAGGATCTATTATGTCACCATGGAGGCCAAGAATCAAATGATTCATTGTGACATCAAGTGGCCTAAAAGGGCATGGGATGCATTGTGACACCACAGGGGTTAAGAGAAGCAAGGATCCATTGTGACCCAATGGAGGCTAATAATCCCAGGATCCCATTTGGCACCAGGGGGCGTAAAAGGGCCAGGGATGAATTGTGACAGCATGGGGACCAATAGAAACAAGGAACCATTATGACACCATGGAGGCCAAGAATCAAATGATTCATTGTGACATCAAGTGGCCTAAAATGGCATGGAATGCATTGTGACACCACAGAGGTTAAGAGAAGCAAGGAACCATTGTTACCCAATGGAGGCTAACAATCTAATGGTCCCTTGTGACACCAATGGGCCTAAAAGGGCCAGGGATGAATTGTGAAAGCATGGGGCCCAATTAAAACCTGGTACAATTATGCCACCATGGAGGCCAAAAATCAAATGATTCATTGTGACATCAAGTGGCCTAAAAGGGCATGGGATGCATTGCGACACCACAGGGGTTAAGAGAAGCAAGGAACCATTGTGACCCAATGCAGGCTAACAATCTAATGATCCCTTGTGACACCAGGGGGCCTAAAATGGCCAGGGATGGATTGTAACAGCACGGGGACCAATAGAAGCAAGGATCTATTATGCCACCATGGAGGCCAAGAATCAAATGATTCATTGTGACATCAAGTGGCCTAAAAGGGCATGGGATGCATTGTGACACCACAGAGGTTAAGAGAAGCAAGGAACCATTATGACCCAATGCAGGCTAACAATCTAATGATCCCTTGTGGCACCAGGGGGTATAAAAAGGGCCTGGGATGAATTGTTACCGCACGGGGACCAATAGAAGCAAGGATCTATTATGTCACCATGGAGGCCAAGAATCAAATGATTCATTGTGACATCAAGTGGCCTAAAAGGGCATGGGATGCATTGTGACACCACAGGGGCTAAGAGAAGCAAGGAACCATTGTGACCCAATGCAGGCTAACAATCTAATGATCCCTTGTGACACCAGGGGGCCTAAAATGGCCAGGGATGGATTGTTACAGCACGGGGACCAATAGAAGCAAGGATCTATTTTGCCACCATGGAGGCCAAGAATCAAATGATTCATTGTGACATCAAGTGGCCTAAAAGGGCATGGGATGCATTGTGACACCACAGGGGTTAAGAGAAGCAAGGATCCATTGTGACCCAATGGAGGCTAATAATCCCAGGATCCCATTTGGCACCAGGGGGCGTAAAAGGGCCAGGGATGAATTGTGACAGCATGGGGACCAATAGAAACAAGGAACCATTATGACACCATGAAGGCCAAGAATCAAATGGTTCATTGTAAGACCAAGTGGCCTAAAAGGGCTTGGAATGCATTGTGACACCACAGAGGTTAAGAGAAGCAAGGAACCATTGTGACCCAATGCAGGCTAACAATCTAATGATCCCTTGTGGCACCAGGGGCTATAAAAAGGGCCAGGGATGAATTGTTACAGCACGGGGACCAATAGAAGCAAGGATCTATTATGTCACCATGGAGGCCAAGAATCAAATGATTCATTGTGACATCAAGTGGCCTAAAAGGGCATGGGATGCATTGTGACACCACAGGGGTTAAGAGAAGCAAGGATCCATTGTGACCCAATGGAGGCTAATAATCCCAGGATCCCATTTGGCACCAGGGGGCGTAAAAGGGCCAGGGATGAATTGTGACAGCATGGGGACCAATAGAAACAAGGAACCATTATGACACCATGGAGGCCAAGAATCAAATGATTCATTGTGACAACAAGTGGCCTAAAATGGCATGGAATGCATTGTGACACCACAGAGGTTAAGAGAAGCAAGGAACCATTGTTACCCAATGGAGGCTAACAATCTAATGGTCCCTTGTGACACCAATGGGCCTAAAAGGGCCAGGGATGAATTGTGAAAGCATGGGGCCCAATTAAAACCTGGTACAATTATGCCACCATGGAGGCCAAAAATCAAATGATTCATTGTGACATCAAGTGGCCTAAAAGGGCATGGGATGCATTGCGACACCACAGGGGTTAAGAGAAGCAAGGAACCATTGTGACCCAATGCAGGCTAACAATCTAATGATCCCTTGTGACACCAGGGGGCCTAAAATGGCCAGGGATGGATTGTAACAGCACGGGGACCAATAGAAGCAAGGATCTATTATGCCACCATGGAGGCCAAGAATCAAATGATTCATTGTGACATCAAGTGGCCTAAAAGGGCATGGGATGCATTGTGACACCACAGAGGTTAAGAGAAGCAAGGAACCATTATGACCCAATGCAGGCTAACAATCTAATGATCCCTTGTGGCACCAGGGGGTATAAAAAGGGCCAGGGATGAATTGTTACAGCACGGGGACCAATAGAAGCAAGGATCTATTATGTCACCATGGAGGCCAAGAATCAAATGATTCATTGTGACATCAAGTGGCCTAAAAGGGCATGGGATGCATTGTGACACCACAGAGGTTAAGAGAAGCAAGGAACCATTGTGACCCAATGCTTGCTAAAAATCTAATGATCCCTTGTGACACCAGGGGGCCTAAAATGGCCAGGGATGTATTGTAACAGCACAGGGACCAATGGAAGCAAGGATCTATTATGCCACCATGGACGCCAAGAATCAAATGATTCATTGTGACATCAAGTGGCCTAAAAGGGCATGGGATGCATTGTGACACCGCAGAGGTTAAGAGAAGCAAGGAACCATTGTTACCAAATGGAGGCTAACAATCTAATGGTCTCTTGTGACACCAATGGGCCTAAAAGGGCCAGGGATGAATTGTGAAAGCATGGGGCCCAATTAAAACCTGGTACAATTATGCCACCATGGAGGCCAAAAATCAAATGATTCATTGTGACATCAAGTGGCCTAAAAGGGCATGGGATGCATTGCGACACCACAGTGGTTAAGAGAAGCAAGGAACCATTGTGACCCAAAGCAGGCTAACAATCTAATGATCCCTTGTGACACCAGGGGGCCTAAAATGGCCAGGGATGGATTGTTACAGCACGGGGACCAATAGAAGCAAGGATCTATTATGCCACCATGGAGGCCAAGAATCAAATGATTCATTGTGACATCAAGTGGCCTAAAAGGGCATGGGATGCATTGTGACACCACAGAGGTTAAGAGAAGCAAGGAACCATTATGACCCAAAGCAGGCTAACAATCTAATGATCCCTTGTGGCACCAGGGGGTATAAAAAGGGCCAGGGATGGATTGTAACAGCACGGGGACCAATAGAAGCAAGGATCTAATATGTCACCATGGAGGCCAAGAATCAAATGATTCATTGTGACATCATGTGGCCTAAAAGGGCATGGGATGCATTGTGACACCACAGGGGTTAAGAGAAGCAAGGATCCATTGTGACCCAATGGAGGCTAATATTCCCAGCATCCCATTTGACACCAGGGGGCGTAAAAGGGCCAGGGATGAATTGTGACAGCATGGGGCCCAATAGAAACAAGGAACCATTATGACACCATGGAGGCCAAGAATCAAATGATTCATTGTGACATCAAGTGGCCTAAAATGGCATGGGATGCATTGTGACACCACAGGGGTTAAGAGAAGCAAGGATCCATTGTGACCCAATGGAGGCTAATAATCCCAGGATCCCATTTGGCACCAGGGGGCGTAAAAGGGCCAGGGATGAATTGTGACAGCATGGGGACCAATAGAAACAAGGAACCATTATGACACCATGGAGGCCAAGAATCAAATGATTCATTGTGACATCAAGTGGCCTAAAATGGCATGGAATGCATCGTGACACCACAGAGGTTAAGACAAGCAAGGAACCATTGTTACCCAATGGAGGCTAACAATTTAATGGTCCCTTGTGACACCAATGGGCCTAAAAGGGCCAGGGATGAATTGTGAAAGCATGGGGCCCAATTAAAACCTGGAAAATAATGCCAACATGGAGGCCAAAAATCAAATGATTCATTGTGACATCAAGTGGCCTAAAAGGGCATGGGATGCATTGTGACACCACAGGGGTTAAGAGAAGCAAGGAACCATTGTGACCCAATGCAGGCTAACAATCTAATGATCCCTTGTGACACCAGGGGGCCTAAAAGGGCCAGGGATGGATTGTTACAGCACGGGGACCAATAGAAGCAAGGATCTATTATGTCACCATGGAGGCCAAGAATCAAATGATTCATTGTGACATCAAGTGGCCTAAAAGGGCATGGGATGCATTGTGACACCACAGGGGTTAAGAGAAGCAAGGATCCATTGTGACCCAATGGAGGCTAATAATCCCAGGATCCCATTTGACACCAGGGGGCGTAAAAGGGCCAGGGATGAATTGTGACAGCATGGGGCCCAATAGAAACAAGGAACCATTATGACACCATGGAGGCCAAGAATCAAATGATTCATTGTGACATCAAGTGGCCTAAAATGGCATGGAATGGATTGTGACACCACAGAGGTTAAGAGAAGCAAGGAACCATTGTTACCCAATGGAGGCTAACAATCTAATGGTCCCTTGTGACACCAATGGGCCTAAAAGGGCCAGGGATGAATTGTGAAAGCATGGGGCCCAATTAAAACCTGGTACAATTATGCCACCATGGAGGCCAAGAATCAAATGATTCATTGTGACATCAAGTGGCCTAAAAGGGCATGGGATGCATTGTGACACCACAGGGGTTAAGAGAAGCAAGGATCCATTGTGTCCCAATGGAGGCTAATAATCCCAGGATCCCATTTGACACCAGGGGGCGTAAAAGGGCCAGGGATGAATTGTGACAGCATGGGGACCAATAGAAACAAGGAACCATTATGACACCATGAAGGCCAAGAATCAAATTGTTCATTGTAAGACCAAGTGGCCTAAAAGGGCTTGGAATGCATTGTGACACCACAGAGGTTAAGAGAAGCAAGGAACCATTGTGACCCAATGCAGGCTAACAATCTAATGATCCCTTGTGGCACCATGCGGTATAAAAAGGGCCAGGGATGAATTGTTAGAGCACGGGGACCAATAGAAGCAAGGATCTATTATGTCACCATGGAGGCCAAGAATCAAATGATTCATTGTGACATCAAGTGGCCTAAAAGGGCATGGGATGCATTGTGACACCACAGGGGTTAAGAGAAGCAAGGATCCATTGTGCCCCAATGGAGGCTAATAATCCCAGGATCCCATTTGACACCAGGGGGCGTAAAAGGGCCAGGGATGAATTGTGACAGCATGGGGACCAATAGAAACAAGGAACCATTATGACACCATGAAGGCCAAGAATCAAATTGTTCATTGTAAGACCAAGTGGCCTAAAAGGGCTTGGAATGCATTGTGACACCACAGAGGTTAAGAGAAGCAAGGAACCATTGTGACCCAATGCAGGCTAACAATCTAATGATCCCTTGTGGCACCATGGGGTATAAAAAGGGCCAGGGATGAATTGTTACAGCACGGGGACCAATAGAAGCAAGGATCTATTATGTCACCATGGAGGCCAAGAATCAAATGATTCATTGTGAAATCAAGTGGCCTAAAAGGGCATGGGATGCATTGTGACACCACAGGGGTTAAGAGAAGCAAGGAACCATTGTGACCCAATGCAGGGTAACAATCTAATGATCCATTGTGACACCAGGGGTTGCAATAGGGCCAGGGATGAATTGTTACAGCACGGGGACCAATAGAAGCAAGGATCTATTATGCCACCATGGAGGCCAAGAATCAAATGATTCATTGTGACATCAAGTGGCCTAAAAGGGCATGGGATGCATTGTGACACCACAGGGGTTCAGAGAAGCAAGTATCCATTGTGACCCAATGGAGGCTAATAATCCCAGGATCCCATTTGACACCAGGGGGCGTAAAAGGGCCAGGGATGAATTGTGACAGCATGGGGACCAATAGAAACAAGGAACCATTATGACACCATGAAGGCCAAGAATCAAATGGTTCATTGTAAGACCAAGTGGCCTAAAAGGTCTTGGAATGCATTGTGACACCACAGAGGTAAAGAGAAGCAAGGAACCATTGTGACCCAATGCAGGCTAACAATCTAATGATCCCTTGTGGCACCAGGGGCTATAAAAAGGGGCAGGGATGAATTGTTACAGCACGGGGACCAATAGAAGCAAGGGTCTATTATGTCACCATGGAGGCCAAGAATCAAATGATTCATTGTGACATCAAGTGGCCTAAAAGGGCATGGGATGCATTGTGACACCACAGAGGTTAAGAGAAGCAAGGAACCATTGTGACCCAATGCTTGCTAAAAATCTAATGATCCCTTGTGACACCAGGGGGCCTAAAATGGCCAGGGAAGGATTGTTACAGCACGGGGACCAATAGAAGCAAGGATCTATTATGCCACCATGGAGGCCAAGAATCAAATGATTCATTGTGACATCAAGTGGCCTAAAAGGGCATGGGATGCATTGTGACACCACAGGGGTTAAGAGAAGCAAGGAACCATTGTGACCCAATGCAGGCTAATAATCCCAGGATCCCATTTGTCACCAGGGGGCGTAAAATGGCCAGGGATGAATTGTGACAGCATGGGGACCAATAGAAACAAGGAACCATTATGACACCATGGAGGCCAAGAATCAAATGATTCATTGTGACATCAAGTGGCCTAAAATGGCATGGAATGCATTGTGACACCACAGAGGTTAAGAGAAGCAAGGAACCATTGTTACCCAATGGAGCCTAACAATCTAATGGTCTCTTGTGACACCAATGGGCCTAAAAGGGCCAGGGATGAATTGTGAAAGCATGGGGCCCAATTAAAACCTGGTAAAATTATGCCACCATGGAGGCCAAGAATCAAATGATTCATTGTGACATCAAGTGGCCTAAAAGGGCATGGGATGCATTGTGACACCACAGGGGTCAAGAGAAGCAAGGAACCATTGTGACCCAATGCAGGCTAACAATCTAATGATCCCTTGTGGCACCAGGGGGTATAAAAAGGGCCAGGGATGAATTGTAACAGCACGGGGACCAATAGAAGCAAGGATCTATTATGTCACCACGGAGGCCAAAATCAAATGATTCATTGTGACATCAAGTGGCCTAAAAGGGCATGGGATGCATTGTGACACCACAGGGGTTAAGAGAAGCAAGGATCCATTGTGACCCAATGGAGGCTAATAATCCCAAGATCCCATTTGACACCAGGGGGCGTAAAAGGGCCAGGGATGAATTGTGACAGCATCGGGCCCAATAGAAACAAGGAACCATTATGACACCATGGAGGCCAAGAATCAAATGATTCATTGTGACATCAAGTGGCCTAATATGGCATGGAATGCATTGTGACACCACAGAGGTTAAGAGAAGCAAGGATCCATTGTGACCCAATGGAGGCTAACAATCTAATGGTCCCTTGTGACACCAATGGGTCTAAAAGGGCCAGGGATGAATTGTGAAAGCATGGGGCCCAATTAAAACCTGGTACAATTATGCCACCATGGAGGCCAAGACTCAAATGATTCATTGTGACATCCAGTGGCCTAAAAGGGCATGGGATGCATTGTGACACCACAGGGGTTAAGAGAAGCAAGGATCCATTGTGACCCAATGGAGGCTAATAATCCCAGGATCCCATTTGACACCAGGGGGCGTAAAAGGGCCAGGGATGAATTGTGACAGCATGGGGACCAATAGAAACAAGGAACCATTATGACACCATGAAAGCCAAGAATCAAATGGTTCATTGTAAGACCAAGTGGCCTAAAAGGGTATGGGATGCATTGTGACACCACAGAGGTTAAGAGAAGCAAGGAACCATTGTGACCCAATGCAGGCTAACAATCTAATGATCCCTTGTGGCACCAGGGGCTATAAAAAGGGCCAGGGATGAATTGTTACAGCACGGGGACCAATAGAAGCAAGGATCTATTATGTCACCATGGAGGCCAAGAATCAAATGATTCATTGTGACATCAAGTGGCCTAAAAGGGCATGGGATGCATTGTGACACCACAGAGGTTAAGAGAAGCAAGGAACCATTGTGACCCAATGCTTGCTAAAAATCTAATGATCCCTTGTGACACCAGGGGGCCTAAAATGGCCAGGGATGGATTGTTACAGCACGGGGACCAATAGAAGCAAGGATCTATTATGCCACCATGGAGGCCAAGAATCAAATGATTCATTGTGACATCAAGTGGCCTAAAAGGGCATGGGATGCATTGTGACACCACAGGGGTTAAGAGAAGCAAGGATCCATTGTGACCCAATGCAGGCTAATAATCCCAGGATCCCATTTGGCACCAGGGGGCGTAAAAGGGCCAGGGATGAATTGTGACAGCATGGGGACCAATAGAAACAAGGAACCATTATGACACCATGGAGGCCAAGAATCAAATGATTCATTGTGACATCAAGTGGCCTAAAATGGCATGGAATGCATTGTGACACCACAGAGGTTAAGACAAGCAAGGAACCATTGTTACCCAATGGAGGCTAACAATCTAATGGTTCCTTGTGACACCAATGGGCCTAAAAGGGCCAGGGATGAATTGTTACAGCACGGGGCCCAATTAAAACCTGGTAAAATTATGCCACCATGGAGGCCAAAAATCAAATGATTCATTGTGACATCCAGTGGCCTAAAAGGGCATGGGATGCATTGTGACACCACAGGGGTTAAGAGAAGCAAGGAACCATTGTGACCCAAAGCAGGCTAACAATCTAATGATCCCTTGTGACACCAGGGGGCCTAAAATGGCCAGGGATGGATTGTTACAGCACGGGGACCAATAGAAGCAAGGATCTATTATGCCACCATGGAGGCCAAGAATCAAATGATTCATTGTGACATCAAGTGGCCTAAAAGGGCATGGGATGCATTGTGACACCACAGGGGTTAAGAGAAGCAAGGATCCATTGTGACCCAATGGAGGCTAATAATCCCAGGATCCCATTTGACACCAGGGGGCGTAAAAGGGCCAGGGATGAATTGTGACAGCATGGGGCCCAATAGAAACAAGGAACCATTATGACACCATGGAGGCCAAGAATCAAATGATTCATTGTGACATCAAGTGGCCTAATATGGCATGGAATGCATTGTGACACCACAGAGGTTAAGAGAAGCAAGGAACCATTGTTACCCAATGGAGGCTAACAATCTAATGGTCCCTTGTGACACCAATGGGCCTAAAAGGGCCAGGGATGAATTGTGAAAGCATGGGGCCCAATTAAAACCTGGTACAATTATGCCACCATGGAGGCCAAAAATCAAATGATTCATTGTGACATCAAGTGGCCTAAAAGGGCATGGGATGCATTGTGACACCACAGGGGTTAAGAGAAGCAAGGATCCATTGTGCCCCAATGCAGGCTAACAATCTAATGATCCCTTGTGACACCAGGGGGCCTAAAATGGCCCGGGATGAATTGTGACAGCATGGGGACCAATAGAAACAAGGAACCATTATGACACCATGAAGGCCAAGAATCAAATGGTTCATTGTAAGACCAAGTGGCCTAAAATGGCTTGGAATGCATTGTGACACCACAGAGGTTAAGAGAAGCAAGGAACCATTGTGACCCAATGCAGGCTAACAATCTAATGATCCCTTGTGGCACCATGGGGTATAAAAAGGGCCAGGGATGAATTGTTACAGCACGGGGACCAATAGAAGCAAGGATCTATTATGTCACCATGGAGGCCAAGAATCAAATGATTCATTGTGAAATCAAGTGGCCTAAAAGGGCATGGGATGCATTGTGACACCACAGGGGCTAAGAGAAGCAAGGAACCATTGTGACCCAATGCAGGCTAACAATCTAATGATCCCTTTTGACACCAGGGGGGCTAAAATGGCCAGGGATGGATTGTTACAGCACGGGGACCAATAGAAGCAAGGATCTATTATGCCACCATGGACGCCAAGAATCAAATGATTCATTGTGACATCAAGTGGCCTAAAAGGGCATGGGATGCATTGTGACACCACATGGGTTCAGAGAAGCAAGGATCCATTGTGACCCAATGGAGGCTAATAATCCCAGGATCCCATTTGACACCAGGGGGCATAAAAGGGCCAGGGATGAATTGTGACAGCATGGGGACCAATAGAAACAAGGAACCATTATGACACCATGAAGGCCAAGAATCAAATGGTTCATTGTAAGACCAAGTGGCCTAAAAGGGCTTGGAATGCATTGTGACACCACAGAGGTTAAGAGAAGCAAGGAACAATTGTGACCCAATGCAGGCTAACAATCTAATGATCCCTTGTGGCACCATGGGGTATAAAAAGGGCCAGGGATGAATTGTTACAGCACGGGGACCAATAGAAACAAGGAACCATTATGACACCATGGAGGCCAAGAATCAAATGATTCATTGTGACATCAAGTGGCCTAAAATGGCATGGAATGCATTGTGACACCACAGATGTTAAGAGAAGCAAGGAACCATTGTTGCCCAATGGAGGCTAACAATCTAATGGTCTCTTGTGACACCAATGGGCCTAAAAGGGCCAGGGATGGATTGTGAAAGCATGGGGCCCAATTAAAACCTGGTAAAATTATGCCACCATGGAGGCCAAAAATCAAATCGTTCATTGTGACATCCAGTGGCCTAAAAGGGCATGGGATGCATTGTGACACCACAGAGGTTAAGAGAAGCAAGGAACCATTGTGACCCAATGCAGGCTAACAATCTAATGATCCCTTGTGACACCAGGGGGCCTAAAATGGCCAGGGATGGATTGTTACAGCACGGGGACCAAAAGAAGCAAGGATCTATTATGCCACCATGGAGGCCAAGAATCAAATGATTCATTGTGACATCAAGTGGCCTAAAAGGGCATGGGATGCATTGTGACACCACAGAGGTTAAGAGAAGCAAGGAACCATTGTGACCCAATGCAGGCTAACAATCTAATGATCCCTTGTGGCACCAGGGGGCGTAAAAGGGCCAGGGATGAATTGTGACAGCATGGGGACCAATAGAAACAAGGAACCATTATGACACCATGGAGGCCAAGAATCAAATGATTCATTGTGACATCAAGTGGCCTAAAATGGCATGGAATGCATTGTGACACCACAGAGGTTAAGAGAAGCAAGGAACCATTGTTACCCAATGGAGGCTAACAATCTAATGGTTCCTTGTGACACCAATGGGCCTAAAAGGGCCAGGGATGAATTGTGAAAGCACGGGGCTCAATTAAAACCTGGTAAAATTATGCCACCATGGAGGCCAAAAATCAAATGATTCATTGTGACATCCAGTGGCCTAAAAGGGCATGGGATGCATTGTGACACCACAGGGGTTAAGAGAAGCAAGGAACCATTGTGACCCAAAGCAGGCTAACAATCTAATGATCCCTTGTGACACCAGGGGGCCTAAAATGGCCAGGGATGGATTGTTACAGCACGGGGACCAATAGAAGCAAGGATCTATTATGCCACCATGGAGGCCAAGAATCAAATGATTCATTGTGACATCAAGTGGCCTAAAAGGGCATGGGATGCATTGTGACACCACAGGGGTTAAGAGAAGCAAGGATCCATTGTGACCCAATGGAGGCTAATAATCCCAGGATCCCATTTGACACCAGGGGGCGTAAAAGGGCCAGGGATGAATTGTGACAGCATGGGGCCCAATAGAAACAAGGAACCATTATGACACCATGGAGGCCAAGAATCAAATGATTCATTGTGACATCAAGTGGCCTAATATGGCATGGAATGCATTGTGACACCACAGAGGTTAAGAGAAGCAAGGAACCATTGTTACCCAATGGAGGCTAACAATCTAATGGTCCCTTGTGACACCAATGGGCCTAAAAGGGCCAGGGATGAATTGTGAAAGCATGGGGCCCAATTAAAACCTGGTACAATTATGCCACCATGGAGGCCAAAAATCAAATGATTCATTGTGACATCAAGTGGCCTAAAAGGGCATGGGATGCATTGTGACACCACAGGGGTTAAGAGAAGCAAGGATCCATTGTGCCCCAATGCAGGCTAACAATCTAATGATCCCTTGTGACACCAGGGGGCCTAAAATGGCCCGGGATGAATTGTGACAGCATGGGGACCAATAGAAACAAGGAACCATTATGACACCATGAAGGCCAAGAATCAAATGGTTCATTGTAAGACCAAGTGGCCTAAAAGGGCTTGGAATGCATTGTGACACCACAGAGGTTAAGAGAAGCAAGGAACCATTGTGACCCAATGCAGGCTAACAATCTAATGATCCCTTGTGGCACCAGGGGGTATAAAAAGGGCCAGGGATGAATTGTTACAGCACGGGGACCAATAGAAGCAAGGATCTATTATGTCACCATGGAGGCCAAGAATCAAATGATTCATTGTGAAATCAAGTGGCCTAAAAGGGCATGGGATGCATTGTGACACCACAGGGGCTAAGAGAAGCAAGGAACCATTGTGACCCAATGCAGGCTAACAATCTAATGATCCCTTTTGACACCAGGGGGGCTAAAATGGCCAGGGATGGATTGTTACAGCACGGGGACCAATAGAAACAAGGAACCATTATGACACCATGGAGGCCAAGAATCAAATGATTCATTGTGACATCAAGTGGCCTAAAATGGCATGGAATGCATTGTGACACCACAGAGGTTAAGAGAAGCAAGGAACCATTGTTACCCAATGGAGGCTAACAATCTAATGGTTCCTTGTGACACCAATGGGCCTAAAAGGGCCAGGGATGAATTGTGAAAGCACGGGGCTCAATTAAAACCTGGTAAAATTATGCCACCATGGAGGCCAAAAATCAAATGATTCATTGTGACATCCAGTGGCCTAAAAGGGCATGGGATGCATTGTGACACCACAGGGGTTAAGAGAAGCAAGGAACCATTGTGACCCAAAGCAGGCTAACAATCTAATGATCCCTTGTGACACCAGGGGGCCTAAAATGGCCAGGGATGGATTGTTACAGCACGGGGACCAATAGAAGCAAGGATCTATTATGCCACCATGGAGGCCAAGAATCAAATGATTCATTGTGACATCAAGTGGCCTAAAAGGGCATGGGATGCATTGTGACACCACAGGGGTTAAGAGAAGCAAGGATCCATTGTGACCCAATGGAGGCTAATAATCCCAGGATCCCATTTGACACCAGGGGGCGTAAAAGGGCCAGGGATGAATTGTGACAGCATGGGGCCCAATAGAAACAAGGAACCATTATGACACCATGGAGGCCAAGAATCAAATGATTCATTGTGACATCAAGTGGCCTAATATGGCATGGAATGCATTGTGACACCACAGAGGTTAAGAGAAGCAAGGAACCATTGTTACCCAATGGAGGCTAACAATCTAATGGTCCCTTGTGACACCAATGGGCCTAAAAGGGCCAGGGATGAATTGTGAAAGCATGGGGCCCAATTAAAACCTGGTACAATTATGCCACCATGGAGGCCAAAAATCAAATGATTCATTGTGACATCAAGTGGCCTAAAAGGGCATGGGATGCATTGTGACACCACAGGGGTTAAGAGAAGCAAGGATCCATTGTGCCCCAATGCAGGCTAACAATCTAATGATCCCTTGTGACACCAGGGGGCCTAAAATGGCCCGGGATGAATTGTGACAGCATGGGGACCAATAGAAACAAGGAACCATTATGACACCATGAAGGCCAAGAATCAAATGGTTCATTGTAAGACCAAGTGGCCTAAAAGGGCTTGGAATGCATTGTGACACCACAGAGGTTAAGAGAAGCAAGGAACCATTGTGACCCAATGCAGGCTAACAATCTAATGATCCCTTGTGGCACCAGGGGGTATAAAAAGGGCCAGGGATGAATTGTTACAGCACGGGGACCAATAGAAGCAAGGATCTATTATGTCACCATGGAGGCCAAGAATCAAATGATTCATTGTGAAATCAAGTGGCCTAAAAGGGCATGGGATGCATTGTGACACCACAGGGGCTAAGAGAAGCAAGGAACCATTGTGACCCAATGCAGGCTAACAATCTAATGATCCCTTTTGACACCAGGGGGGCTAAAATGGCCAGGGATGGATTGTTACAGCACGGGGACCAATAGAAGCAAGGATCTATTATGCCACCATGGAGGCCAAGAATCAAATGATTCATTGTGACATCAAGTGGCCTAAAAGGGCATGGGATGCATTGTGACACCACATGGGTTCAGAGAAGCAAGGATCCATTGTGACCCAATGGAGGCTAATAATCCCAGGATCCCATTTGACACCAGGGGGCATAAAAGGGCCAGGGATGAATTGTGACAGCATGGGGACCAATAGAAACAAGGAACCATTATGACACCATGAAGGCCAAGAATCAAATGGTTCATTGTAAGACCAAGTGGCCTAAAAGGGCTTGGAATGCATTGTGACACCACAGAGGTTAAGAGAAGCAAGGAACAATTGTGACCCAATGCAGGCTAACAATCTAATGATCCCTTGTGGCACCATGGGGTATAAAAAGGGCCAGGGATGAATTGTTACAGCACGGGGACCAATAGAAACAAGGAACCATTATGACACCATGGAGGCCAAGAATCAAATGATTCATTGTGACATCAAGTGGCCTAAAATGGCATGGAATGCATTGTGACACCACAGATGTTAAGAGAAGCAAGGAACCATTGTTGCCCAATGGAGGCTAACAATCTAATGGTCTCTTGTGACACCAATGGGCCTAAAAGGGCCAGGGATGGATTGTGAAAGCATGGGGCCCAATTAAAACCTGGTAAAATTATGCCACCATGGAGGCCAAAAATCAAATCGTTCATTGTGACATCCAGTGGCCTAAAAGGGCATGGGATGCATTGTGACACCACAGAGGTTAAGAGAAGCAAGGAACCATTGTGACCCAATGCAGGCTAACAATCTAATGATCCCTTGTGACACCAGGGGGCCTAAAATGGCCAGGGATGGATTGTTACAGCACGGGGACCAAAAGAAGCAAGGATCTATTATGCCACCATGGAGGCCAAGAATCAAATGATTCATTGTGACATCAAGTGGCCTAAAAGGGCATGGGATGCATTGTGACACCACAGAGGTTAAGAGAAGCAAGGAACCATTGTGACCCAATGCAGGCTAACAATCTAATGATCCCTTGTGGCACCAGGGGGCGTAAAAGGGCCAGGGATGAATTGTGACAGCATGGGGACCAATAGAAACAAGGAACCATTATGACACCATGGAGGCCAAGAATCAAATGATTCATTGTGACATCAAGTGGCCTAAAATGGCATGGAATGCATTGTGACACCACAGAGGTTAAGAGAAGCAAGGAACCATTGTTACCCAATGGAGGCTAACAATCTAATGGTTCCTTGTGACACCAATGGGCCTAAAAGGGCCAGGGATGAATTGTGAAAGCATGGGGCCCAATTAAAACCTGGTAAAATTATGCCACCATGGAGGCCAAGAATCAAATGATTCATTGTGACATCAAGTGGCCTAAAAGGGCATGGGATGCATTGTGACACCACAGGGGTTAAGAGAAGCAAGGATCCATTGTGACCCAATGGAGGCTAATAATCCCAGGATCCCATTTGACACCAGGGGGCGTAAAAGGGCCAGGGATGAATTGTGACAGCATGGGGCCCAATAGAAACAAGGAACCATTATGACACCATGAAGGCCAAGAATCAAATGATTCATTGTGACATCAAGTGGCCTAATATGGCATGGAATGCATTGTGACACCACAGAGGTTAAGAGAAGCAAGGAACCATTGTTACCCAATGGAGGCTAACAATCTAATGGTCCCTTGTGACACCAATGGGCCTAAAAGGGCCAGGGATGAATTGTGAAAGCATGGGGCCCAATTAAAACCTGGTACAATTATGCCACCATGGAGGCCAAGAATCAAATGATTCATTGTGACATCAAGTGGCCTAAAAGGGCATGGGATGCATTGTGACACCACAGGGGTTAAGAGAAGCAAGGATCCATTGTGACCCAATGCAGGCTAACAATCTAATGATCCCTTGTGACACCAGGGGGCCTAAAATGGCTAGGGATGAATTGTGACAGCATGGGGACCAATAGAAACAAGGAACCATTATGACACCATGAAGGCCAAGAATCAAATGGTTCATTGTAAGACCAAGTGGCCTAAAAGGGCTTGGAATGCATTGTGACACCACAGAGGTTAAGAGAAGCAAGGAACCATTGTGACCCAATGCAGGCTAACAATCTAATGATCCCTTGTGGCACCAGGGGGTATAAAAAGGGCCAGGGATGAATTGTTACAGCACGGGGACCAATAGAAGCAAGGATCTATTATGTCACCATGGAGGCCAAGAATCAAATGATTCATTGTGAAATCAAGTGGCCTAAAAGGGCATGGGATGCATTGTGACACCACAGGGGCTAAGAGAAGCAAGGAACCATTGTGACCCAATGCAGGCTAACAATCTAATGATCCCTTGTGACACCAGGGGGGCTAAAATGGCCAGGGATGGATTGTTACAGCACGGGGACCAATAGAAGCAAGGATCTATTATGCCACCATGGACGCCAAGAATCAAATGATTCATTGTGACATCAAGTGGCCTAAAAGGGCATGGGATGCATTGTGACACCACAGGGGTTCAGAGAAGCAAGGATCCATTGTGACCCAATGGAGGCTAATAATCCCAGGATCCCATTTGACACCAGGGGGCATAAAAGGGCCAGGGATGAATTGTGACAGCATGGGGACCAATAGAAACAAGGAACCATTATGACACCATGAAGGCCAAGAATCAAATGGTTCATTGTAAGACCAAGTGGCCTAAAAGGGCTTGGAATGCATTGTGACACCACAGAGGTTAAGAGAAGCAAGGAACAATTGGGACCCAATGCAGGCTAACAATCTAATGATCCCTTGTGGCACCATGCGGTATAAAAAGGGCCAGGGATGAATTGTTACAGCACGGGGACCAATAGAAACAAGGAACCATTATGACACCATGGAGGCCAAGAATCAAATGATTCATTGTGACATCAAGTGGCCTAAAATGGCATGGAATGCATTGTGACACCACAGAGGTTAAGACAAGAAAGGAACCATTGTTACCCAATGGAGGCCTACAATCTAATGGTCTCTTGTGACACCAATGGGCCTAAAAGGGCCAGGGATGGATTGTGAAAGCATGGGGCCCAATTAAATCCTGGTAAAATTATGCCACCATGGAGGCCAAAAATCAAATCGTTCATTGTGACATCAAGTGGCCTAAAAGGGCATGGGATGCATTGTGACACCACAGAGGTTAAGAGAAGCAAGGAACCATTGTGACCCAATGCAGGCTAACAATCTAATGATCCCTTGTGGCACCAGGGGGTATAAAAAGGGCCAGGGATGAATTGTAACAGCACGGGGACCAATAGAAGCAAGGATCTATTATGTCACCATGGAGGCCAAGAATCAAATGATTCATTGTGAAATCAAGTGGCCTAAAAGGGCATGGGATGCATTGTGACACCACAGGGGTTAAGAGAAGCAAGGATCCATTGTGACCCAATGGAGGCTAATAATCCCAGGATCCTATTTGACACCAGGGGGCGTAAAAGGGCCAGGGATGAATTGTGACAGCATGGGGCCCAATAGAAACAAGGAACCATTATGACACCATGGAGGCCAAGAATCAAATGCTTCATTGTGACATCAAGTGGCCTAAAATGGCATGGAATGCATTGTGACACCACAGAGGTTAAGAGAAGCAAGGAACAATTGTTACCCAATGGAGGCTAACAATCTAATGGTCCCTTGTGACACCAATGGGCCTAAAAGTGCCAGGGATGAATTGTGAAAGCATGGGGCCCAATTAAAACCTGGTACAATTATGCCACCATGGAGGCCAAAAATCAAATGATTCATTGTGACATCAAGTGGCCTAAAAGGACATGGGATGCATTGTGACACCACAGGGGTTAAGAGAAGCAAGGAACCATTGTGACCCAATGCAGGCTAAAAATCTAATGGTCCCTTGTGACACCAGGGGGCCTAAAATGGCCAGGGATGGATTGTTACAGCACGGGGACCAATAGAAGCAAGGATCTATTATGCCACCATGGAGGCCAAGAATCAAATGATTCATTGTGACATCAAGTGGCCTAAAAGGGCATGGGATGCATTGTGACACCACAGGGGTTCAGAGAAGCAAGGATCCATTGTGACCCAATGGAGGCTAATAATCCCAGGATCCCATTTGACACCAGGGGTCGTAAAAGGGCCAGGGATGAATTGTGACAGCATGGGGACCAATAGAAACAAGGAACCATTATGACACCATGAAGGCCAAGAATCAAATGGTTCATTGTAAGACCAAGTGGCCTAAAAGGGCTTGGAATGCATTGTGACACCACAGAGGTTAAGAGAAGCAAGGAACCATTGTGACCCAAAGCAGGCTAACAATCTAATGATCCCTTGTGGCACCAGGGGATATAAAAAGGGCCAGGGATGAATTGTTACAGCACGGGGACCAATAGAAGCAAGGGTCTATTATGTCACCATGGAGGCCAAGAATCAAATGATTCATTGTGACATCAAGTGGCCTAAAAGGGCATGGGATGCATTGTGACACCACAGAGGTTAAGAGAAGCAAGGAACCATTGTGACCCAATGCTTGCTAAAAATCTAATGATCCCTTGTGACACCAGGGGGCCTAAAATGGCCAGGGATGGATTGTTACAGCACTGGGACCAATAGAAGCAAGGATCTATTATGCCACCATGGAGGCCAAGAATCAAATGATTCATTGTGACATCAAGTGGCCTAAAAGGGCATGGGATGCATTGTGACACCACAGGGGTTAAGAGAAGCAAGGATCCATTGTGACCCAATGGAGGCTAATAATCCCAGGATCCCATTTGGCACCAGGGGGCGTAAAAGTCCAGGGATGGATTGTGAAAGCATGGGGCCCAATTAAAACCTGGTAAAATTATGCCACCATGGAGGCCAAAAATCAAATGGTTCATTGTGACATCAAGTGGCCTAAAAGGGCATGGGATGCATTGTGACACCACAGAGGTTAAGAGAAGCAAGGAACCATTGTGACCCAATGCAGGCTAACAATCTAATGATCCCTTGTGACACCAGGGGGCCTAAAATGGCCAGGGAAGGATTGTTACAGCACGTGGACCAAAAGAAGCAAGGATCTATTATGCCACCATGGAGGCCAAGAATCAAATGATTCATTGTGACATCAAGTGGCCTAAAAGGGCATGGGATGCATTGTGACACCACAGAGGTTAAGAGAAGCAAGGAACCATTGTGACCCAATGCAGGCTAACAATCTAATGATCCCTTGTGGCACCAGGGGCTATAAAAAGGGCCAGGGATGAATTGTAACAGCACGGGGACCAATAGAAGCAAGGATCTATTATGTCACCACGGAGGCCAAGAATCAAATGATTCATTGTGACATCAAGTGGCCTAAAAGGGCATGGGATGCATTGTGACACCACAGGGGTTCAGAGAAGCAAGGATCCATTGTGACCCAATGGAGGCTAATAATCCCAGGATCCCATTTGACACCAGGGGGCGTAAAAGGGCCAGGGATGAATTGTGACAGCATGGGGACCAATAGAAACAAGGAACCATTATGACACCATGAAGGCCAAGAATCAAATGGTTCATTGTAAGGACAAGTGGCCTAAAAGGGCTTGGAATGCATTGTGACACCACAGAGGTTAAGAGAAGCAAGGAACCATTGTGACCCAAAGCAGGCTAACAATCTAATGATCCCTTGTGGCACCAGGGGATATAAAAAGGGCCAGGGATGAATTGTTACAGCACGGGGACCAATAGAAGCAAGGGTCTATTATGTCACCATGGAGGCCAAGAATCAAATGATTCATTGTGACATCAAGTGGCCTAAAAGGGCATGGGATGCATTGTGACACCACAGAGGTTAAGAGAAGCAAGGAACCATTGTGACCCAATGCTTGCTAAAAATCTAATGATCCCTTGTGACACCAGGGGGCCTAAAATGGCCAGGGATGGATTGTTACAGCACGGGGACCAATAGAAGCAAGGATCTATTATGCCACCATGGAGGCCAAGAATCAAATGATTCATTGTGACATCAAGTGGCCTAAAAGGGCATGGGATGCATTGTGACACCACAGGGGTTAAGAGAAGCAAGGATCCATTGTGACCCAATGGAGGCTAATAATCCCAGGATCCCATTTGGCACCAGGGGGCGTAAAAGGGCCAGGGATGGATTGTGAAAGCATGGGGCCCAATTAAAACCTGGTAAAATTATGCCACCATGAAGGCCAAAAATCAAATGGTTCATTGTGACGTCAAGTGGCCTAAAAGGGCATGGGATGCATTGTGACACCACAGAGGTTAAGAGAAGCAAGGAACCATTGTGACCCAATGCAGGCTAACAATCTAATGATCCCTTGTGACACCAGGGGGCCTAAAATGGCCAGGGAAGGATTGTTACAGCACGTGGACCAAAAGAAGCAAGGATCTATTATGCCACCATGGAGGCCAAGAATCAAATGATTCATTGTGACATCAAGTGGCCTAAAAGGGCATGGGATGCATTGTGACACCACAGAGGTTAAGAGAAGCAAGGAACCATTGTGACCCAATGCAGGCTAACAATCTAATGATCCCTTGTGGCACCAGGGGCTATAAAAAGGGCCAGGGATGAATTGTAACAGCACGGGGACCAATAGAAGCAAGGATCTATTATGTCACCACGGAGGCCAAGAATCAAATGATTCATTGTGACATCAAGTGGCCTAAAAGGGCATGGGATGCATTGTGACACCACAGGGGTTAAGAGAAGCAAGGATCCATTGTGACCCAATGGAGGCTAATAATCCCAGGATCCCATTTGACACCAGGGGGCGTAAAAGGGCCAGGGATGAATTGTGACAGCATGGGGACCAATAGAAACAAGGAACCATTATGACACCATGAAGGCCAAGAATCAAATGGTTCATTGTAAGGACAAGTGGCCTAAAAGGGCTTGGAATGCATTGTGACACCACAGAGGTTAAGAGAAGCAAGGAACCATTGTGACCCAATGCAGGCTAACAATCTAATGATCCCTTGTGGCACCAGGGGCTATAAAAAGGGCCAGGGATGAATTGTTTCAGCACGGGGACCAATAGAAGCAAGGATCTATTATGACACCATGAAGGCCAAGAATCAAATGATTCATTGTGACATCAAGTGGCCTAATATGGCATGGAATGCATTGTGACACCACAGAGGTTAAGAGAAGCAAGGAACCATTGTGACCCAATGCTTGCTAAAAATCTAATGATCCCTTGTGACACCAGGGGGCCTAAAATGGCCAGGGATGGATTGTTACAGCACGGGGACCAATAGAAGCAAGGATCTATTATGCCACCATGGAGGCCAAGAATCAAATGATTCATTGTGACATCAAGTGGCCTAAAAGGGCATGGGATGCATTGTGACACCACAGGGGTTAAGAGAAGCAAGGATCCATTGTGACCCAATGGAGGCTAATAATCCCAGGATCCCATTTGGCACCAGGGGGCGTAAAAGGGCCAGGGATGGATTGTGACAGCATGGGGCCCAATTAAAACCTGGTAAAATTATGCCACCATGGAGGCCAAAAATCAAATGGTTCATTGTGACATCAAGTGGCCTAAAAGGGCATGGGATGCATTGTGACACCACAGAGGTTAAGAGAAGCAAGGAACCATTGTGACCCAATGCAGGCTAACAATCTAATGATCCCTTGTGACACCAGGGGGCCTAAAATGGCCAGGGAAGGATTGTTACAGCACGTGGACCAAAAGAAGCAAGGATCTATTATGCCACCATGGAGGCCAAGAATCAAATGATTCATTGTGACATCAAGTGGCCTAAAAGGGCATGGGATGCATTGTGACACCACAGAGGTTAAGAGAAGCAAGGAACCATTGTGACCCAATGCAGGCTAACAATCTAATGATCCCTTGTGGCACCAGGGGCTATAAAAAGGGCCAGGGATGAATTGTAACAGCACGGGGACCAATAGAAGCAAGGATCTATTATGTCACCACGGAGGCCAAGAATCAAATGATTCATTGTGACATCAAGTGGCCTAAAAGGGCATGGGATGCATTGTGACACCACAGGGGTTAAGAGAAGCAAGGATCCATTGTGACCCAATGGAGGCTAATAATCCCAGGATCCCATTTGACACCAGGGGGCGTAAAAGGGCCAGGGATGAATTGTGACAGCATGGGGCCCAATAGAAACAGGTAACCATTATGACACCATGAAGGCCAAGAATCAAATGGTTCATTGTAAGGACAAGTGGCCTAAAAGGGCTTGGAATGAATTGTGACACCACAGAGGTTAAGAGAAGCAAGGAACCATTGTGACCCAATGCAGGCTAACAATCTAATGATCCCTTGTGGCACCAGGGGCTATAAAAAGGGCCAGGGATGAATTGTTTCAGCACGGGGACCAATAGAAGCAAGGATCTATTATGTCACCATGGAGGCCAAGAATCAAATGATTCATTGTGACATCAAGTGGCCTAAAAGGGCATGGGATGCATTGTGACACCACAGAGGTTAAGAGAAGCAAGGAACCATTGTGACCCAATGCTTGCTAAAAATCTAATGATCCCTTGTGACACCAGGGGGCCTAAAATGGCCAGGGATGGATTGTTACAGCACGGGGACCAATAGAATCAAGGATCTATTATGCCACCATGGAGGCCAAGAATCAAATGATTCATTGTGACATCAAGTGGCCTAAAAGGGCATGGGATGCATTGTGACACCACAGGGGTTAAGAGAAGCAAGGATCCATTGTGACCCAATGGAGGCTAATAATCCCAGGATCCCATTTGGCACCAGGGGGCGTAAAAGGGCCAGGGATGAATTGTGACAGCATGGGGACCAATAGAAGCAAGGATCTATTATGTCACCATGGAGGCCAAGACTCAAATGATTCATTGTAAGACCAAGTGGCCTAAAAGGGCTTGGAATGCATTGTGACACCACAGAGGTTAAGAGAAGCAAGGAACCATTGTGACCCAAAGCAGGCTAACAATCTAATGATCCCTTGTGGCACCAGGGGGTATAAAAAGGGCCAGGGATGAATTGTTACAGCACGGGGACCAATAGAAGCAAGGGTCTATTATGTCACCATGGAGGCCAAGAATCAAATGATTCATTGTGACATCAAGTGGCCTAAAAGGGCATGGGATGCATTGTGACACCACAGGGGTTAAGAGAAGCAAGGATCCATTGTGACCCAATGGAGGCTAATAATCCCAGGATCCCATTTGGCACCAGGGGGCGTAAAAGGGCCAGGGATGGATTGTGAAAGCATGGGGCCCAATTAAAACCTGGTAAAATTATGCCACCATGGAGGCCAAAAATCAAATGGTTCATTGTGACATCAAGTGGCCTAAAAGGGCATGGGATGCATTGTGACACCACAGAGGTTAAGAGAAGCAAGGAACCATTGTGACCCAATGCAGGCTAACAATCTAATGATCCCTTGTGACACCAGGGGGCCTAAAATGGCCAGGGAAGGATTGTTACAGCACGTGGACCAAAAGAAGCAAGGATCTATTATGCCACCATGGAGGCCAAGAATCAAATGATTCATTGTGACATCAAGTGGCCTAAAAGGGCATGGGATGCATTGTGACACCACAGAGGTTAAGAGAAGCAAGGAACCATTGTGACCCAATGCAGGCTAACAATCTAATGATCCCTTGTGGCACCAGGGGCTATAAAAAGCGCCAGGGATGAATTGTAACAGCACGGGGACCAATAGAAGCAAGGATCTATTATGTCACCACGGAGGCCAAGAATCAAATGATTCATTGTGACATCAAGTGGCCTAAAAGGGCATGGGATGCATTGTGACACCACAGGGGTTAAGAGAAGCAAGGATCCATTGTGACCCAATGGAGGCTAATAATCCCAGGATCCCATTTGACACCAGGGGGCATAAAAGGGCCAGGGATGAATTGTGACAGCATGGGGACCAATAGAAACAAGGAACCATTATGACACCATGAAGGCCAAGAATCAAATGGTTCATTGTAAGACCAAGTGGCCTAAAAGGGCTTGGAATGCATTGTGACACCACAGAGGTTAAGAGAAGCAAGGAACAATTGTGACCCAATGCAGGCTAACAATCTAATGATCCCTTGTGGCACCATGGGGTATAAAAAGGGCCAGGGATGAATTGTTACAGCACGGGGACCAATAGAAACAAGGAACCATTATGACACCATGGAGGCCAAGAATCAAATGATTCATTGTGACATCAAGTGGCTTAAATGGCATGGAATGCATTGTGACACCACAGATGTTAAGAGAAGCAAGGAACCATTGTTGCCCAATGGAGGCTAACAATCTAATGGTCTCTTGTGACACCAATGGGCCTAAAAGGGCCAGGGATGGATTGTGAAAGCATGGGGCCCAATTAAAACCTGGTAAAATTATGCCACCATGGAGGCCAAAAATCAAATCGTTCATTGTGACATCCAGTGGCCTAAAAGGGCATGGGATGCATTGTGACACCACAGAGGTTAAGAGAAGCAAGGAACCATTGTGACCCAATGCAGGCTAACAATCTAATGATCCCTTGTGACACCAGGGGGCCTAAAATGGCCAGGGATGGATTGTTACAGCACGGGGACCAAAAGAAGCAAGGATCTATTATGCCACCATGGAGGCCAAGAATCAAATGATTCATTGTGACATCAAGTGGCCTAAAAGGGCATGGGATGCATTGTGACACCACAGAGGTTAAGAGAAGCAAGGAACCATTGTGACCCAATGCAGGCTAACAATCTAATGATCCCTTGTGGCACCAGGGGGCGTAAAAGGGCCAGGGATGAATTGTGACAGCATGGGGACCAATAGAAACAAGGAACCATTATGACACCATGGAGGCCAAGAATCAAATGATTCATTGTGACATCAAGTGGCCTAAAATGGCATGGAATGCATTGTGACACCACAGAGGTTAAGAGAAGCAAGGAACCATTGTTACCCAATGGAGGCTAACAATCTAATGGTTCCTTGTGACACCAATGGGCCTAAAAGGGCCAGGGATGAATTGTGAAAGCATGGGGCCCAATTAAAACCTGGTAAAATTATGCCACCATGGAGGCCAAAAATCAAATCATTCATTGTGACATCCAGTGGCCTAAAAGGGCATGGGATGCATTGTGACACCACAGGGGTTAAGAGAAGCAAGGAACCATTGTGACCCAAAGCAGGCTAACAATCTAATGATCCCTTGTGACACCAGGGGGCCTAAAATGGCCAGGGATGGATTGTTACAGCACGGGGACCAATAGAAGCAAGGATCTATTATGCCACCATGGAGGCCAAGAATCAAATGATTCATTGTGACATCAAGTGGCCTAAAAGGGCATGGGATGCATTGTGACACCACAGGGGTTAAGAGAAGCAAGGATCCATTGTGACCCAATGGAGGCTAATAATCCCAGGATCCCATTTGACACCAGGGGGCGTAAAAGGGCCAGGGATGAATTGTGACAGCATGGGGCCCAATAGAAACAAGGAACCATTATGACACCATGAAGGCCAAGAATCAAATGATTCATTGTGACATCAAGTGGCCTAATATGGCATGGAATGCATTGTGACACCACAGAGGTTAAGAGAAGCAAGGAACCATTGTTACCCAATGGAGGCTAACAATCTAATGGTCCCTTGTGACACCAATGGGCCTAAAAGGGCCAGGGATGAATTGTGAAAGCATGGGGCCCAATTAAAACCTGGTAAAATTATGCCACCATGGAGGCCAAGAATCAAATGATTCATTGTGACATCAAGTGGCCTAAAAGGGCATGGGATGCATTGTGACACCACAGGGGTTAAGAGAAGCAAGGATCCATTGTGACCCAATGCAGGCTAACAATCTAATGATCCCTTGTGACACCAGGGGGCCTAAAATGGCTAGGGATGAATTGTGACAGCATGGGGACCAATAGAAACAAGGAACCATTATGACACCATGAAGGCCAAGAATCAAATGGTTCATTGTAAGACCAAGTGGCCTAAAAGGGCTTGGAATGCATTGTGACACCACAGAGGTTAAGAGAAGCAAGGAACCATTGTGACCCAATGCAGGCTAACAATCTAATGATCCCTTGTGGCACCAGGGGGTATAAAAAGGGCCAGGGATGAATTGTTACAGCACGGGGACCAATAGAAGCAAGGATCTATTATGTCACCATGGAGGCCAAGAATCAAATGATTCATTGTGAAATCAAGTGGCCTAAAAGGGCATGGGATGCATTGTGACACCACAGGGGCTAAGAGAAGCAAGGAACCATTGTGACCCAATGCAGGCTAACAATCTAATGATCCCTTGTGACACCAGGGGGGCTAAAATGGCCAGGGATGGATTGTTACAGCACGGGGACCAATAGAAGCAAGGATCTATTATGCCACCATGGACGCCAAGAATCAAATGATTCATTGTGACATCAAGTGGCCTAAAAGGGCATGGGATGCATTGTGACACCACAGGGGTTCAGAGAAGCAAGGATCCATTGTGACCCAATGGAGGCTAATAATCCCAGGATCCCATTTGACACCAGGGGGCATAAAAGGGCCAGGGATGAATTGTGACAGCATGGGGACCAATAGAAACAAGGAACCATTATGACACCATGAAGGCCAAGAATCAAATGGTTCATTGTAAGACCAAGTGGCCTAAAAGGGCTTGGAATGCATTGTGACACCACAGAGGTTAAGAGAAGCAAGGAACAATTGTGACCCAATGCAGGCTAACAATCTAATGATCCCTTGTGGCACCATGCGGTATAAAAAGGGCCAGGGATGAATTGTTACAGCACGGGGACCAATAGAAACAAGGAACCATTATGACACCATGGAGGCCAAGAATCAAATGATTCATTGTGACATCAAGTGGCCTAAAATGGCATGGAATGCATTGTGACACCACAGAGGTTAAGACAAGAAAGGAACCATTGTTACCCAATGGAGGCTAACAATCTAATGGTCTCTTGTGACACCAATGGGCCTAAAAGGGCCAGGGATGGATTGTGAAAGCATGGGGCCCAATTAAATCCTGGTAAAATTATGCCACCATGGAGGCCAAAAATCAAATCGTTCATTGTGACATCAAGTGGCCTAAAAGGGCATGGGATGCATTGTGACACCACAGAGGTTAAGAGAAGCAAGGAACCATTGTGACCCAATGCAGGCTAACAATCTAATGATCCCTTGTGGCACCAGGGGGTATAAAAAGGGCCAGGGATGAATTGTAACAGCACGGGGACCAATAGAAGCAAGGATCTATTATGTCACCACGGAGGCCAAGAATCAAATGATTCATTGTGAAATCAAGTGGCCTAAAAGGGCATGGGATGCATTGTGACACCACAGGGGTTAAGAGAAGCAAGGATCCATTGTGACCCAATGGAGGCTAATAATCCCAGGATCCTATTTGACACCAGGGGGCGTAAAAGGGCCAGGGATGAATTGTGACAGCATGGGGCCCAATAGAAACAAGGAACCATTATGACACCATGGAGGCCAAGAATCAAATGCTTCATTGTGACATCAAGTGGCCTAAAATGGCATGGAATGCATTGTGACACCACAGAGGTTAAGAGAAGCAAGGAACCACTGTTACCCAATGGAGGCTAACAATCTAATGGTCCCTTGTGACACCAATGGGCCTAAAAGGGCCAGGGATGAATTGTGAAAGCATGGGGCCCAATTAAAACCTGGTACAATTATGCCACCATGGAGGCCAAAAATCAAATGATTCATTGTGACATCAAGTGGCCTAAAAGGACATGGGATGCATTGTGACACCACAGGGGTTAAGAGAAGCAAGGAACCATTGTGACCCAATGCAGGCTAAAAATCTAATGGTCCCTTGTGACACCAGGGGGCCTAAAATGGCCAGGGATGGATTGTTACAGCACGGGGACCAATAGAAGCAAGGATCTATTATGCCACCATGGAGGCCAAGAATCAAATGATTCATTGTGACATCAAGTGGCCTAAAAGGGCATGGGATGCATTGTGACACCACAGGGGTTCAGAGAAGCAAGGATCCATTGTGACCCAATGGAGGCTAATAATCCCAGGATCCCATTTGACACCAGGGGGCGTAAAAGGGCCAGGGATGAATTGTGACAGCATGGGGACCAATAGAAACAAGGAACCATTATGACACCATGAAGGCCAAGAATCAAATGGTTCATTGTAAGACCAAGTGGCCTAAAAGGGCTTGGAATGCATTGTGACACCACAGAGGTTAAGAGAAGCAAGGAACCATTGTGACCCAAAGCAGGCTAACAATCTAATGATCCCTTGTGGCACCAGGGGGTATAAAAAGGGCCAGGGATGAATTGTTACAGCACGGGGACCAATAGAAGCAAGGGTCTATTATGTCACCATGGAGGCCAAGAATCAAATGATTCATTGTGACATCAAGTGGCCTAAAAGGGCATGGGATGCATTGTGACACCACAGAGGTTAAGAGAAGCAAGGAACCATTGTGACCCAATGCTTGCTAAAAATCTAATGATCCCTTGTGACACCAGGGGGCCTAAAATGGCCAGGGATGGATTGTTACAGCACTGGGACCAATAGAAGCAAGGATCTATTATGCCACCATGGAGGCCAAGAATCAAATGATTCATTGTGACATCAAGTGGCCTAAAAGGGCATGGGATGCATTGTGACACCACAGGGGTTAAGAGAAGCAAGGATCCATTGTGACCCAATGGAGGCTAATAATCCCAGGATCCCATTTGACACCAGGGGGCGTAAAAGGGCCAGGGATGAATTGTGACAGCATGGGGACCAATAGAAACAAGGAACCATTATGACACCATGAAGGCCAAGAATCAAATGGTTCATTGTAAGGACAAGTGGCCTAAAAGGGCTTGGAATGCATTGTGACACCACAGAGGTTAAGAGAAGCAAGGAACCATTGTGACCCAATGCAGGCTAACAATCTAATGATCCCTTGTGACACCAGGGGGCCTAAAATGGCCAGGGAAGGATTGTTACAGCACGTGGACCAAAAGAAGCAAGGATCTATTATGCCACCATGGAGGCCAAGAATCAAATGATTCATTGTGACATCAAGTGGCCTAAAAGGGCATGGGATGCATTGTGACACCACAGAGGTTAAGAGAAGCAAGGAACCATTGTGACCCAATGCAGGCTAACAATCTAATGATCCCTTGTGGCACCAGGGGCTATAAAAAGGGCCAGGGATGAATTGTAACAGCACGGGGACCAATAGAAGCAAGGATCTATTATGTCACCACGGAGGCCAAGAATCAAATGATTCATTGTGACATCAAGTGGCCTAAAAGGGCATGGGATGCATTGTGACACCACAGGGGTTCAGAGAAGCAAGGATCCATTGTGACCCAATGGAGGCTAATAATCCCAGGATCCCATTTGACACCAGGGGGCGTAAAAGGGCCAGGGATGAATTGTGACAGCATGGGGCCCAATAGAAACAAGTAACCATTATGACACCATGAAGGCCAAGAATCAAATGGTTCATTGTAAGGACAAGTGGCCTAAAAGGGCTTGGAATGCATTGTGACACCACAGAGGTTAAGAGAAGCAAGGAACCATTGTGACCCAATGCAGGCTAACAATCTAATGATCCCTTGTGGCACCAGGGGCTATAAAAAGGGCCAGGGATGAATTGTTTCAGCACGGGGACCAATAGAAGCAAGGATCTATTATGCCACCATGGAGGCCAAGAATCAAATGATTCATTGTGACATCAAGTGGCCTAATATGGCATGGAATGCATTGTGACACCACAGAGGTTAAGAGAAGCAAGGAACCATTGTGACCCAATGCTTGCTAAAAATCTAATGATCCCTTGTGACACCAGGGGGCCTAAAATGGCCAGGGATGGATTGTTACAGCACGGGGACCAATAGAAGCAAGGATCTATTATGCCACCATGGAGGCCAAGAATCAAATGATTCATTGTGACATCAAGTGGCCTAAAAGGGCATGGGATGCATTGTGACACCACAGGGGTTAAGAGAAGCAAGGATCCATTGTGACCCAATGGAGGCTAATAATCCCAGGATCCCATTTGGCACCAGGGGGCGTAAAAGGGCCAGGGATGGATTGTGACAGCATGGGGCCCAATTAAAACCTGGTAAAATTATGCCACCATGGAGGCCAAAAATCAAATGGTTCATTGTGACATCAAGTGGCCTAAAAGGGCATGGGATGCATTGTGACACCACAGAGGTTAAGAGAAGCAAGGAACCATTGTGACCCAATGCAGGCTAACAATCTAATGATCCCTTGTGACACCAGGGGGCCTAAAATGGCCAGGGAAGGATTGTTACAGCACGTGGACCAAAAGAAGCAAGGATCTATTATGCCACCATGGAGGCCAAGAATCAAATGATTCATTGTGACATCAAGTGGCCTAAAAGGGCATGGGATGCATTGTGACACCACAGAGGTTAAGAGAAGCAAGGAACCATTGTGACCCAATGCAGGCTAACAATCTAATGATCCCTTGTGGCACCAGGGGCTATAAAAAGGGCCAGGGATGAATTGTAACAGCACGGGGACCAATAGAAGCAAGGATCTATTATGTCACCACGGAGGCCAAGAATCAAATGATTCATTGTGACATCAAGTGGCCTAAAAGGGCATGGGATGCATTGTGACACCACAGGGGTTAAGAGAAGCAAGGATCCATTGTGACCCAATGGAGGCTAATAATCCCAGGATCCCATTTGGCACCAGGGGGCGTAAAAGGGCCAGGGATGAATTGTGACAGCATGGGGACCAATAGAAGCAAGGATCTATTATGTCACCATGGAGGCCAAGACTCAAATGATTCATTGTAAGACCAAGTGGCCTAAAAGGGCTTGGAATGCATTGTGACACCACAGAGGTTAAGAGAAGCAAGGAACCATTGTGACCCAAAGCAGGCTAACAATCTAATGATCCCTTGTGGCACCAGGGGGTATAAAAAGGGCCAGGGATGAATTGTTACAGCACGGGGACCAATAGAAGCAAGGGTCTATTATGTCACCATGGAGGCCAAGAATCAAATGATTCATTGTGACATCAAGTGGCCTAAAAGGGCATGGGATGCATTGTGACACCACAGGGGTTAAGAGAAGCAAGGATCCATTGTGACCCAATGCAGGCTAACAATCTAATGATCCCTTGTGACACCAGGGGGCGTAAAAGGGCCAGGGATGAATTGTGACAGCATGGGGACCAATAGAAACAAGGAACCATTATGACACCATGAAGGCCAAGAATCAAATGGTTCATTGTAAGGACAAGTGGCCTAAAAGGGCTTGGAATGCATTGTGACACCACAGAGGTTAAGAGAAGCAAGGAACCATTGTGACCCAATGCAGGCTAACAATCTAATGATCCCTTGTGGCACCAGGGGCTATAAAAAGGGCCAGGGATGAATTGTTTCAGCACGGGGACCAATAGAAGCAAGGATCTATTATGTCACCATGGAGGCCAAGAATCAAATGATTCATTGTGACATCAAGTGGCCTAAAAGGGCATGGGATGCATTGTGACACCACAGAGGTTAAGAGAAGCAAGGAACCATTGTGACCCAATGCTTGCTAAAAATCTAATGATCCCTTGTGACACCAGGGGGCCTAAAATGGCCAGGGATGGATTGTTACAGCACGGGGACCAATAGAAGCAAGGATCTATTATGCCACCATGGAGGCCAAGAATCAAATGATTCATTGTGACATCAAGTGGCCTAAAAGGGCATGGGATGCATTGTGACACCACAGGGGTTAAGAGAAGCAAGGATCCATTGTGACCCAATGGAGGCTAATAATCCCAGGATCCCATTTGGCACCAGGGGGCGTAAAAGGGCCAGGGATGGATTGTGAAAGCATGGGGCCCAATTAAAACCTGGTAAAATTATGCCACCATGGGGGCCAAAAATCAAATGGTTCATTGTGACATCAAGTGGCCTAAAAGGGCATGGGATGCATTGTGACACCACAGAGGTTAAGAGAAGCAAGGAACCATTGTTACCCAATGCAGGCTAACAATCTAATGATCCCTTGTGACACCAGGGGGCCTAAAATGGCCAGGGAAGGATTGTTACAGCACGTGGACCAAAAGAAGCAAGGATCTATTATGCCACCATGGAGGCCAAGAATCAAATGATTCATTGTGACATCAAGTGGCCTAAAAGGGCATGGGATGCATTGTGACACCACAGAGGTTAACAGAAGCAAGGAACCATTGTGACCCAATGCAGGCTAACAATCTAATGATCCCTTGTGGCACCAGGGGCTATAAAAAGGGCCAGGGATGAATTGTAACAGCACGGGGACCAATAGAAGCAAGGATCTATTATGTCACCACGGAGGCCAAGAATCAAATGATTCATTGTGACATCAAGTGGCCTAAAAGGGCATGGGATGCATTGTGACACCACAGGGGTTAAGAGAAGCAAGGATCCATTGTGACCCAATGGAGGCTAATAATCCCAGGATCCCATTTGACACCAGGGGGCGTAAAAGGGCCAGGGATGAATTGTGACAGCATGGGGCCCAATAGAAACAAGTAACCATTATGACACCATGAAGGCCAAGAATCAAATGGTTCATTGTAAGGACAAGTGGCCTAAAAGGGCTTGGAATGCATTGTGACACCACAGAGGTTAAGAGAAGCAAGGAACCATTGTGACCCAATGCAGGCTAACAATCTAATGATCCCTTGTGGCACCAGGGGCTATAAAAAGGGCCAGGGATGAATTGTTTCAGCACGGGGACCAATAGAAGCAAGGATCTATTATGTCACCATGGAGGCCAAGAATCAAATGATTCATTGTGACATCAAGTGGCCTAAAAGGGCATGGGATGCATTGTGACACCAAAGGGGTTAAGAGAAGCAAGGAACCATTGTGACCCAATGCTTGCTAAAAATCTAATGATCCCTTGTGACACCAGGGGGCCTAAAATGGCCAGGGATGGATTGTTACAGCACGGGGACCAATAGAATCAAGGATCTATTATGCCACCATGGAGGCCAAGAATCAAATTATTCATTGTGACATCCAGTGGCCTAAAAGGGCATGGGATGCATTGTGACACCACAGGGGTTAAGAGAAGCAAGGATCCATTGTGACCCAATGGAGGCTAATAATCCCAGGATCCCATTTGACACCAGGGGGCGTAAAAGGGCCAGGGATGAATTGTGACAGCATGGGGACCAATAGAAGCAAGGGTCTATTATGTCACCATGGAGGCCAAGAATCAAATGATTCATTGTGACATCAAGTGGCCTAAAAGGGCATGGGATGCATTGTGACACCACAGAGGTTAAGAGAAGCAAGGAAACATTGTGACCCAATGCTTGCTAAAAATCTAATGATCCCTTGTGACACCAGTGGGCCTAAAATGGCCAGGGATGGATTGTTACAGCACGGGGACCAATAGAAGCAAGGATCTATTATGCCACCATGGACGCCAAGAATCAAATGATTCATTGTGACATCAAGTGGCCTAAAAGGGCATGGGATGCATTGTGACACCACAGGGGTTAAGAGAAGCAAGGATCCATTGTGACCCAATGGAGGCTAATAATCCCAGGATCCCATTTGGCACCAGGGGGCGTAAAATGGCCAGGGATGAATTGTGACAGCATGGGGACCAATAGAAACAAGGAACCATTATGACACCATGGAGGCCAAGAATCAAATGATTCATTGTGACATCAAGTGGCCTAAAATGGCATGGAATGCATTGTGACACCACAGAGGTTAAGAGAAGCAAGGAACCATTGTTACCCAATGGAGGCTAACAATCTAATGGTCTCTTGTGACACCAATGGGCCTAAAAGGGCCAGGGATGGATTGTGAAAGCATGGGGCCCAATTAAAACCTGGTAAAATTATGCCACCATGGAGGCCAAAAATCAAATGGTTCATTGTGACATCCAGTGGCCTAAAAGGGCATGGGATGCATTGTGACACCACAGAGGTTAAGAGAAGCAAGGAACCATTGTGACCCAATGCAGGCTAACAATCTAATGATCCCTTGTGACAACAGGGGATCTAAAATGGCCAGGGATGGATTGTTACAGCACGGGGACCAATAGAAGCAAGGATCTATTATGCCACCATGGAGGCCAAGAATCAAATGATTCATTGTGACATCAAGTGGCCTAAAAGGGCATGGGATGCATTGTGACACCACAGGGGTTAAGAGAAGCAAGGAACCATTGTGACCCAATGCAGGCTAACAATCTAATGATCCCTTGTGGCACCAGGGGCTATAAAAAGGGCCAGGGATGAATTGTAACAGCACGGGGACCAATAGAAGCAAGGATCTATTATGTCACCACGGAGGCCAAGAATCAAATGATTCATTGTGACATCAAGTGGCCTAAAAGGGCATGGGATGCATTGTGACACCACAGGGGTTAAGAGAAACAAGGATCCATTGTGACCCAATGGAGGCTAATAATCCCAGGATCCCATTTGACACCAGGGGGCGTAAAAGGGCCAGGGATGAATTGTGACAGCATGGGGCCCAATAGAAACAAGGAACCATTATGACACCATGGAGGCCAAGAATCAAATGATTCATTGTGACATCAAGTGGCCTAATATGGCATGGAATGCATTGTGACACCACAGAGGTTAAGAGAAGCAAGGAACCATTGTTACCCAATGGAGGCTAACAATCTAATGGTCCCTTGTGACACCAATGGGCCTAAAAGGGCCAGGGATGAATTGTGAAAGCATGGGGCCCAATTAAAACCCGGTACAATTATGCCACCATGGAGGCCAAGACTCAAATGATTCATTGTGACATCCAGTGGCCTAAAAGGGCATGGGATGCATTGTGACACCACAGGGGTTAAGAGAAGCAAGGATCCATTGTGACCCAATGGAGGCTAATAATCCCAGGATCCCATTTGACACCAGGGGGCGTAAAAGGGCCAGGGATGAATTGTGACAGCATGGGGACCAATAGAAACAAGGAACCATTATGACACCATGAAAGCCAAGAATCAAATGGTTCATTGTAAGACCAAGTGGCCTAAATGGGCATGGGATGCATTGTGACACCACAGAGGTTAAGAGAAGCAAGGAACCATTGTGACCCAATGCAGGCTAACAATCTAATGATCCCTTGTGGCACCAGGGGCTATAAAAAGGGCCAGGGATGAATTGTTACAGCACGGGGACCAATAGAAGCAAGGATCTATTATGTCACCATGGAGGCCAAGAATCAAATGATTCATTGTGACATCAAGTGGCCTAAAAGGGCATGGGATGCATTGTGACACCACAGAGGTTAAGAGAAGCAAGGAACCATTGTGACCCAATGCTTGCTAAAAATCTAATGATCCCTTGTGACACCAGGGGGCCTAAAATGGCGAGGGATGGATTGTTACAGCACGGGGACCAATAGAAGCAAGGATCTATTATGCCACCATGGAGGCCAAGAATCAAATGATTCATTGTGACATCAAGTGGCCAAAAAGGGCATGGGATGCATTGTGACACCACAGGGGTTAAGAGAAGCAAGGATCCATTGTGACCCAATGGAGGCTAATAATCCCAGGATCCCATTTGGCACCAGGGGGCGTAAAAGGGCCAGGGATGAATTGTGACAGCATGGGGACCAATAGAAACAAGGAACCATTATGACACCATGGAGGCCAAGAATCAAATGATTCATTGTGACATCAAGTGGCCTAAAATGGCATGGAATGCATTGTGACACCACAGAGGTTAAGAGAAGCAAGGAACCATTGTTACCCAATGGAGGCTAACAATCTAATGGTTCCTTGTGACACCAATGGGCCTAAAAGGGCCAGGGATGAATTGTGAAAGCATGGGGCCCAATTAAAACCTGGTACAATTATGCCACCATGGAGGCCAAAAATCAAATGATTCATTGTGACATCAAGTGGCCTAAAAGGGCATGGGATGCATTGTGACACCACAGGGGTTAAGAGAAGCAAGGAACCATTGTGACCCAATGCAGGCTAACAATCTAATGATCCCTTGTGACACCAGGGGGCCTAAAATGGCCAGGGATGGATTGTTACAGCACGGGGACCAATAGAAGCAAGGATCTATTATGCCACCATGGAGGCCAAGAATCAAATGATTCATTGTGACATCAAGTGGCCTAAAAGGGCATGGGATGCATTGTGACACCACAGGGGTTAAGAGAAGCAAGGATCCATTGTGACCCAATGGAGGCTAATAATCCCAGGATCCCATTTGACACCAGGGGGCGTAAAAGGGCCAGGGATGAATTGTGACAGCATGGGGCCCAATAGAAACAAGGAACCATTATGACACCATGGAGGCCAAGAATCAAATGATTCATTGTGACATCAAGTGGCCTAATATGGCATGGAATGCATTGTGACACCACAGAGGTTAAGAGAAGCAAGGAACCATTGTTACCCAATGGAGGCTAACAATCTAATGGTCCCTTGTGACACCAATGGGCCTAAAAGGGCCAGGGATGAATTGTGAAAGCATGGGGCCCAATTAAAACCTGGTACAATTATGCCACCATGGAGGCCAAAAATCAAATGATTCATTGTGACATCAAGTGGCCTAAAAGGGCATGGGATGCATTGTGACACCACAGGGGTTAAGAGAAGCAAGGATCCATTGTGACCCAATGCAGGCTAACAATCTAATGATCCCTTGTGACACCAGGGGGCCTAAAATGGCCAGGGATGAATTGTGACAGCATGGGGACCAATAGAAACAAGGAACCATTATGACACCATGAAGGCCAAGAATCAAATGGTTCATTGTAAGACCAAGTGGCCTAAAAGGGCTTGGAATGCATTGTGACACCACAGAGGTTAAGAGAAGCAAGGAACCATTGTGACCCAATGCAGGCTAACAATCTAATGATCCCTTGTGGCACCAGGGGGTATAAAAAGGGCCAGGGATGAATTGTTACAGCACGGGGACCAATAGAAGCAAGGATCTATTATGTCACCATGGAGGCCAAGACTCAAATGATTCATTGTGACATCAAGTGGCCTAAAAGGGCATGGGATGCATTGTGACACCACAGGGGCTAAGAGAAGCAAGGAACCATTGTGACCCAATGCAGGCTAACAATCTAATGATCCCTTGTGACACCAGGGGGCCTAAAATGGCCAGGGATGGATTGTTACAGCACGGGGACCAATAGAAGCAAGGATCTATTATGCCACCATGGAGGCCAAGAATCAAATGATTCATTGTGACATCAAGTGGCCTAAAAGGGCATGGGATGCATTGTGACACCACAGGGGTTCAGAGAAGCAAGGATCCATTGTGACCCAATGGAGGCTAATAATCCCAGGATCCCATTTGACACCAGGGGGCGTAAAAGGGCCAGGGATGAATTGTGACAGCATGGGGACCAATAGAAACAAGGAACCATTATGACACCATGAAGGCCAAGAATCAAATGGTTCATTGTAAGACCAAGTGGCCTAAAAGGGCTTGGAATGCATTGTGACACCACAGAGGTTAAGAGAAGCAAGGAACCATTGTGACCCAAAGCAGGCTAACAATCTAATGATCCCTTGTGGCACCAGGGGCTATAAAAAGGGCCAGGGATGAATTGTTACAGCACGGGGACCAATAGAAGCAAGGGTCTATTATGTCACCATGGAGGCCAAGAATCAAATGATTCATTGTGACATCAAGTGGCCTAAAAGGGCATGGGATGCATTGTGACACCACAGAGGTTAAGAGAAGCAAGGAACCATTGTGACCCAATGCTTGCTAAAAATCTAATGATCCCTTGTGACACCAGGGGGCCTAAAATGGCCAGGGATGGATTGTTACAGCACGGGGACCAATAGAAGCAAGGATCTATTATGCCACCATGGAGGCCAAGAATCAAATGATTCATTGTGACATCAAGTGGCCTAAAAGGGCATGGGATGCATTGTGACACCACAGGGGTTAAGAGAAGCAAGGATCCATTGTGACCCAATGGAGGCTAATAATCCCAGGATCCCATTTGACACCAGGGGGCGTAAAAGGGCCAGGGATGGATTGTGAAAGCATGGGGCCCAATTAAAACCTGGTATAATTATGCCACCATGGAGGCCAAAAATCAAATGATTCATTGTGACATCAAGTGGCCTAAAAGGGCATGGGATGCATTGTGACACCACAGAGGTTAAGAGAAGCAAGGAACCATTGTGACCCAATGCAGGCTAACAATCTAATGATCCCTTGTGACACCAGGGGGCCTAAAATGGCCAGGGAAGGATTGTTACAGCACGTGGACCAAAAGAAGCAAGGATCTATTATGCCACCATGGAGGCCAAGAATCAAATGATTCATTGTGACATCAAGTGGCCTAAAAGGGCATGGGATGCATTGTGACACCACAGAGGTTAAGAGAAGCAAGGAACCATTGTGACCCAATGCAGGCTAACAATCTAATGATCCCTTGTGGCACCAGGGGCTATAAAAAGGGCCAGGGATGAATTGTAACAGCACGGGGACCAATAGAAGCAAGGATCTATTATGTCACCACGGAGGCCAAGAATCAAATGATTCATTGTGACATCAAGTGGCCTAAAAGGGCATGGGATGCATTGTGACACCACAGGGGTTAAGAGAAGCAAGGATCCATTGTGACCCAATGGAGGCTAATAATCCCAGGATCCCATTTGACACCAGGGGGCGTAAAAGGGCCAGGGATGAATTGTGACAGCATGGGGACCAATAGAAACAAGGAACCATTATGACACCATGAAGGCCAAGAATCAAATGGTTCATTGTAAGGACAAGTGGCCTAAAAGGGCTTGGAATGCATTGTGACACAACAGAGGTTAAGAGAAGCAAGGAACCATTGTGACCCAATGCAGGCTAACAATCTAATGATCCCTTGTGGCACCAGGGGCTATAAAAAGGGCCAGGGATGAATTGTTTCAGCACGGGGACCAATAGAAGCAAGGATCTATTATGTCACCATGGAGGCCAAGAATCAAATGATTCATTGTGACATCAAGTGGCCTAAAAGGGCATGGGATGCATTGTGACACCACAGGGGTTAAGAGAAGCAAGGAACCATTGTGACCCAATGCAGGCTAAAAATCTAATGGTCCCTTGTGACACCAGGGGGCCTAAAATGGCCAGGGATGGATTGTTACAGCACGGGGACCAATAGAAGCAAGGATCTATTATGCCACCATGGAGGCCAAGAATCAAATGATTCATTGTGACATCAAGTGGCCTAAAAGGGCATGGGATGCATTGTGACACCACAGGGGTTCAGAGAAGCAAGGATCCATTGTGACCCAATGGAGGCTAATAATCCCAGGATCCCATTTGACACCAGGGGGCGTAAAAGGGCCAGGGATGAATTGTGACAGCATGGGGACCAATAGAAACAAGGAACCATTATGACACCATGAAGGCCAAGAATCAAATGGTTCATTGTAAGACCAAGTGGCCTAAAAGGGCTTGGAATGCATTGTGACACCACAGAGGTTAAGAGAAGCAAGGAACCATTGTGACCCAAAGCAGGCTAACAATCTAATGATCCCTTGTGGCACCAGGGGGTATAAAAAGGGCCAGGGATGAATTGTTACAGCACGGGGACCAATAGAAGCAAGGGTCTATTATGTCACCATGGAGGCCAAGAATCAAATGATTCATTGTGACATCAAGTGGCCTAAAAGGGCATGGGATGCATTGTGACACCACAGAGGTTAAGAGAAGCAAGGAACCATTGTGACCCAATGCTTGCTAAAAATCTAATGATCCCTTGTGACACCAGGGGGCCTAAAATGGCCAGGGATGGATTGTAACAGCACGGGGACCAATGGAAGCAAGGATCTCTTAGGCCACCATGGACGCCAAGAATCAAATGATTCATTGTGACATCAAGTGGCCTAAAAGGGCATGGGATGCATTGTGACACCACAGGGGTTAAGAGAAGCAAGGATCCATTGTGACCCAATGGAGGCTAATAATCCCAGGATCCCATTTGGCACCAGGGGGCGTGAAAGGGCCAGGGATTAATTGTGACAGCATGGGGACCAATAGAAACAAGGAACCAACAAGGAACCATTATGACACCATGGAGGCCAAGAATCAAATGATTCATTGTGACATCAAGTGGCCTAAAATGGCATGGAATGCATTGTGACACCACAGAGGTTAAGAGAAGCAAGGAATCATTGTTACCCAATGGAGGCTAACAATCTAATGGTTCCTTGTGACACCAATGGGCCTAAAAGGGCCAGGGATGAATTGTGAAAGCATGGGGCCCAATTAAAACCTGGTACAATTATGCCACCATGGAGGCCAAAAATCAAATGATTCATTGTGACATCAAGTGGCCTAAAAGGGCATGGGATGCATTGTGACACCACAGGGGTTAAGAGAAGCAAGGAACCATTGTGACCCAATGCAGGCTAAAAATCTAATGGTCCCTTGTGACACCAGGGGTCCTAAAATGGCCAGGGATGGATTGTTACAGCATGGGGACCAATAGAAGCAAGGATCTATCATGCCACCATGGAGGCCAAGAATCAAATGATTCATTGTGACATCAAGTGGCCTAAAAGGGCATGGGATGCATTGTGACACCACAGGGGTTCAGAGAAGCAAGGATCCATTGTGACCCAATGGAGGCTAATAATCCCAGGATCCCATTTGACACCAGGGGGCGTAAAAGGGCCAGGGATGAATTGTGACAGCATGGGGACCAATAGAAACAAGGAACCATTATGACACCATGAAGGCCAAGAATCAAATGGGTCATTGTAAGACCAAGTGGCCTAAAAGGGCTTGGAATGCATTGTGACACCACAGAGGTTAAGAGAAGCAAGGAACCATTGTGACCCAATGCAGGCTAACAATCTAATGATCCCTTGTGGCACGAGGGGATATAAAAAGGGCCAGGGATGAATTGTTACAGCACGGGGACCAATAGAAGCAAGGGTCTATTATGTCACCATGGAGGCCAAGAATCAAATGATTCATTGTGACATCAAGTGGCCTAAAAGGGCATGGGATGCATTGTGACACCACAGAGGTTAAGAGAAGCAAGGAACCATTGTGACCCAATGCTTGCTAAAAATCTAATGATCCCTTGTGACACCAGGGGACCTAAAATGTCCAGGGATGGATTGTTACAGCACGGGGACCAATAGAAGCAAGGATCTATTATGCCACCATGGAGGCCAAGAATCAAATGATTCATTGTGACATCAAGTGGCCTAAAAGGGCATGGGATGCATTGTGACACCACAGGGGTTAAGAGAAGCAAGGATCCATTGTGACCCAATGGAGGCTAATAATCCCAGGATCCCATTTGGCACCAGGGGGCGTAAAAGGGCCAGGGATGAATTGTGACAGCATGGGGACCAATAGAAACAAGGAACCATTATGACACCATGGAGGCCAAGAATCAAATGATTCATTGTGACATCAAGTGGCCTAAAATGGCATGGAATGCATTGTGACACCACAGAGGTTAAGAGAAGCAAGGAACCATTGTTACCCAATGGAGGCTAACAATCTAATGGTTCCTTGTGACACCAATGGGCCTAAAAGGGCCAGGGATGAATTGTGACAGCATGGGGACCAATTAAAACCTGGTACAATTATGCCACCATGGAGGCCAAAAATCAAATGATTCATTGTGACATCAAGTGGCCTAAAAGGGCATGGGATGCATTGTGACACCACAGGGGTTAAGAGAAGCAAGGAACCATTGTGACCCAAAGCAGGCTAACAATCTAATGATCCCTTGTGGCACCAGGGGGTATAAAAAGGGCCAGGGATGAATTGTTACAGCACGGGGACCAATAGAAGCAAGGGTCTATTATGTCACCATGGAGGCCAAGAATCAAATGATTCATTGTGACATCAAGTGGCCTAAAAGGGCATGGGATGCATTGTGACACCACAGAGGTTAAGAGAAGCAAGGAACCATTGTGACCCAATGCTTGCTAAAAATCTAATGATCCCTTGTGACACCAGGGGGCCTAAAATGGCCAGGGATGGATTGTTACAGCACGGGGACCAATAGAAGCAAGGATCTATTATGCCACCATGGAGGCCAAGAATCAAATGATTCATTGTGACATCAAGTGGCCTAAAAGGGCATGGGATGCATTGTGACACCACAGGGGTTAAGAGAAGCAAGGATCCATTGTGACCCAATGGAGGCTAATAATCCCAGGATCCCATTTGACACCAGGGGGCGTAAAAGGGCCAGGGATGGATTGTGAAAGCATGGGGCCCAATTAAAACCTGGTATAATTATGCCACCATGGAGGCCAAAAATCAAATGATTCATTGTGACATCAAGTGGCCTAAAAGGGCATGGGATGCATTGTGACACCACAGGGGCTAAGAGAAGCAAGGAACCATTGTGACCCAATGCAGGCTAACAATCTAATGATCCCTTGTGACACCAGGGGGCCTAAAATGGCCAGGGATGGATTGTTACAGCACGGGGACCAATAGAAGCAAGGATCTATTATGCCACCATGGAGGCCAAGAATCAAATGATTCATTGTGACATCAAGTGGCCTAAAAGGGCATGGGATGCATTGTGACACCACAGGGGTTAAGAGAAGCAAGGATCCATTGTGACCCAATGGAGGCTAATAATCCCAGGATCCCATTTGACACCAGGGGGCGTAAAAGGGCCAGGGATGAATTGTGACAGCATGGGGACCAATAGAAACAAGGAACCATTATGACACCATGAAGGCCAAGAATCAAATGGTTCATTGTAAGACCAAGTGGCCTAAAAGGGCTTGGAATGCATTGTGACACCACAGAGGTTAAGAGAAGCAAGGAACCATTGTGACCCAAAGCAGGCTAACAATCTAATGATCCCTTGTGGCACCAGGGGCTATAAAAAGGGCCAGGGATGAATTGTTACAGCACGGGGACCAATAGAAGCAAGGGTCTATTATGTCACCATGGAGGCCAAGAATCAAATGATTCATTGTGACATCAAGTGGCCTAAAAGGGCATGGGATGCATTGTGACACCACAGAGGTTAAGAGAAGCAAGGAACCATTGTGACCCAATGCTTGCTAAAAATCTAATGATCCCTTGTGACACCAGGGGGCCTAAAATGGCCAGGGATGGATTGTTACAGCACGGGGACCAATAGAAGCAAGGATCTATTATGCCACCATGGAGGCCAAGAATCAAATGATTCATTGTGACATCAAGTGGCCTAAAAGGGCATGGGATGCATTGTGACACCACAGGGGTTAAGAGAAGCAAGGATCCATTGTGACCCAATGGAGGCTAATAATCCCAGGATCCCATTTGGCACCAGGGGGCGTAAAAGGGCCAGGGATGGATTGTGACAGCATGGGGCCCAATTAAAACCTGGTAAAATTATGCCACCATGGAGGCCAAAAATCAAATGGTTCATTGTGACATCAAGTGGCCTAAAAGGGCATGGGATGCATTGTGACACCACAGAGGTTAAGAGAAGCAAGGAACCATTGTGACCCAATGCAGGCTAACAATCTAATGATCCCTTGTGACACCAGGGGGCCTAAAATGGCCAGGGAAGGATTGTTACAGCACGTGGACCAAAAGAAGCAAGGATCTATTATGCCACCATGGAGGCCAAGAATCAAATGATTCATTGTGACATCAAGTGGCCTAAAAGGGCATGGGATGCATTGTGACACCACAGAGGTTAAGAGAAGCAAGGAACCATTGTGACCCAATGCAGGCTAACAATCTAATGATCCCTTGTGGCACCAGGGGCTATAAAAAGGGCCAGGGATGAATTGTAACAGCACGGGGACCAATAGAAGCAAGGATCTATTATGTCACCACGGAGGCCAAGAATCAAATGATTCATTGTGACATCAAGTGGCCTAAAAGGGCATGGGATGCATTGTGACACCACAGGGGTTAAGAGAAGCAAGGATCCATTGTGACCCAATGGAGGCTAATAATCCCAGGATCCCATTTGACACCAGGGGGCGTAAAAGGGCCAGGGATGAATTGTGACAGCATGGGGACCAATAGAAACAAGGAACCATTATGACACCATGAAGGCCAAGAATCAAATGGTTCATTGTAAGGACAAGTGGCCTAAAAGGTCTTGGAATGCATTGTGACACAACAGAGGTTAAGAGAAGCAAGGAACCATTGTGACGCAATGCAGGCTAACAATCTAATGATCCCTTGTGGCACCAGGGGCTATAAAAAGGGCCAGGGATGAATTGTTTCAGCACGGGGACCAATAGAAGCAAGGATCTATTATGTCACCATGGAGGCCAAGAATCAAATGATTCATTGTGACATCAAGTGGCCTAAAAGGGCATGGGATGCATTGTGACACCACAGGGGTTAAGAGAAGCAAGGAACCATTGTGACCCAATGCAGGCTAAAAATCTAATGGTCCCTTGTGACACCAGGGGGCCTAAAATGGCCAGGGATGGATTGTTACAGCACGGGGACCAATAGAAGCAAGGATCTATTATGCCACCATGGAGGCCAAGAATCAAATGATTCATTGTGACATCAAGTGGCCTAAAAGGGCATGGGATGCATTGTGACACCACAGGGGTTCAGAGAAGCAAGGATCCATTGTGACCCAATGGAGGCTAATAATCCCAGGATCCCATTTGACACCAGGGGGCGTAAAAGGGCCAGGGATGAATTGTGACAGCATGGGGACCAATAGAAACAAGGAACCATTATGACACCATGAAGGCCAAGAATCAAATGGTTCATTGTAAGACCAAGTGGCCTAAAAGGGCTTGGAATGCATTGTGACACCACAGAGGTTAAGAGAAGCAAGGAATCATTGTTACCCAAAGCAGGCTAACAATCTAATGATCCCTTGTGGCACCAGGGGGTATAAAAAGGGCCAGGGATGAATTGTTACAGCACGGGGACCAATAGAAGCAAGGGTCTATTATGTCACCATGGAGGCCAAGAATCAAATGATTCATTGTGACATCAAGTGGCCTAAAAGGGCATGGGATGCATTGTGACACCACAGAGGTTAAGAGAAGCAAGGATCCATTGTGACCCAATGCTTGCTAAAAATCTAATGATCCCTTGTGACACCAGGGGGCCTAAAATGGCCAGGGATGGATTGTAACAGCACGGGGACCAATGGAAGCAAGGATCTCTTATGCCACCATGGACGCCAAGAATCAAATGATTCATTGTGACATCAAGTGGCCTAAAAGGGCATGGGATGCATTGTGACACCACAGGGGTTAAGAGAAGCAAGGATCCATTGTGACCCAATGGAGGCTAATAATCCCAGGATCCCATTTGGCACCAGGGGGCGTGAAAGGGCCAGGGATTAATTGTGACAGCATGGGGACCAATAGAAACAAGGAACCAACAAGGAACCATTATGACACCATGGAGGCCAAGAATCAAATGATTCATTGTGACATCAAGTGGCCTAAAATGGCATGGAATGCATTGTGACACCACAGAGGTTAAGAGAAGCAAGGAATCATTGTTACCCAATGGAGGCTAACAATCTAATGGTTCCTTGTGACACCAATGGGCCTAAAAGGGCCAGGGATGAATTGTGAAAGCATGGGGCCCAATTAAAACCTGGTACAATTATGCCACCATGGAGGCCAAAAATCAAATGATTCATTGTGACATCAAGTGGCCTAAAAGGGCATGGGATGCATTGTGACACCACAGGGGTTAAGAGAAGCAAGGAACCATTGTGACCCAATGCAGGCTAAAAATCTAATGGTCCCTTGTGACACCAGGGGTCCTAAAATGGCCAGGGATGGATTGTTACAGCATGGGGACCAATAGAAGCAAGGATCTATCATGCCACCATGGAGGCCAAGAATCAAATGATTCATTGTGACATCAAGTGGCCTAAAAGGGCATGGGATGCATTGTGACACCACAGGGGTTCAGAGAAGCAAGGATCCATTGTGACCCAATGGAGGCTAATAATCCCAGGATCCCATTTGACACCAGGGGGCGTAAAAGGGCCAGGGATGAATTGTGACAGCATGGGGACCAATAGAAACAAGGAACCATTATGACACCATGAAGGCCAAGAATCAAATGGGTCATTGTAAGACCAAGTGGCCTAAAAGGGCTTGGAATGCATTGTGACACCACAGAGGTTAAGAGAAGCAAGGAACCATTGTGACCCAATGCAGGCTAACAATCTAATGATCCCTTGTGGCACGAGGGGATATAAAAAGGGCCAGGGATGAATTGTTACAGCACGGGGACCAATAGAAGCAAGGGTCTATTATGTCACCATGGAGGCCAAGAATCAAATGATTCATTGTGACATCAAGTGGCCTAAAAGGGCATGGGATGCATTGTGACACCACAGAGGTTAAGAGAAGCAAGGAACCATTGTGACCCAATGCTTGCTAAAAATCTAATGATCCCTTGTGACACCAGGGGACCTAAAATGTCCAGGGATGGATTGTTACAGCACGGGGACCAATAGAAGCAAGGATCTATTATGCCACCATGGAGGCCAAGAATCAAATGATTCATTGTGACATCAAGTGGCCTAAAAGGGCATGGGATGCATTGTGACACCACAGGGGTTAAGAGAAGCAAGGATCCATTGTGACCCAATGGAGGCTAATAATCCCAGGATCCCATTTGGCACCAGGGGGCGTAAAAGGGCCAGGGATGAATTGTGACAGCATGGGGACCAATAGAAACAAGGAACCATTATGACACCATGGAGGCCAAGAATCAAATGATTCATTGTGACATCAAGTGGCCTAAAATGGCATGGAATGCATTGTGACACCACAGAGGTTAAGAGAAGCAAGGAACCATTGTTACCCAATGGAGGCTAACAATCTAATGGTTCCTTGTGACACCAATGGGCCTAAAAGGGCCAGGGATGAATTGTGACAGCATGGGGACCAATTAAAACCTGGTACAATTATGCCACCATGGAGGCCAAAAATCAAATGATTCATTGTGACATCAAGTGGCCTAAAAGGGCATGGGATGCATTGTGACACCACAGGGGTTAAGAGAAGCAAGGAACCATTGTGACCCAAAGCAGGCTAACAATCTAATGATCCCTTGTGGCACCAGGGGGTATAAAAAGGGCCAGGGATGAATTGTTACAGCACGGGGACCAATAGAAGCAAGGGTCTATTATGTCACCATGGAGGCCAAGAATCAAATGATTCATTGTGACATCAAGTGGCCTAAAAGGGCATGGGATGCATTGTGACACCACAGAGGTTAAGAGAAGCAAGGAACCATTGTGACCCAATGCTTGCTAAAAATCTAATGATCCCTTGTGACACCAGGGGGCCTAAAATGGCCAGGGATGGATTGTTACAGCACGGGGACCAATAGAAGCAAGGATCTATTATGCCACCATGGAGGCCAAGAATCAAATGATTCATTGTGACATCAAGTGGCCTAAAAGGGCATGGGATGCATTGTGACACCACAGGGGTTAAGAGAAGCAAGGATCCATTGTGACCCAATGGAGGCTAATAATCCCAGGATCCCATTTGACACCAGGGGGCGTAAAAGGGCCAGGGATGGATTGTGAAAGCATGGGGCCCAATTAAAACCTGGTATAATTATGCCACCATGGAGGCCAAAAATCAAATGATTCATTGTGACATCAAGTGGCCTAAAAGGGCATGGGATGCATTGTGACACCACAGGGGCTAAGAGAAGCAAGGAACCATTGTGACCCAATGCAGGCTAACAATCTAATGATCCCTTGTGACACCAGGGGGCCTAAAATGGCCAGGGATGGATTGTTACAGCACGGGGACCAATAGAAGCAAGGATCTATTATGCCACCATGGAGGCCAAGAATCAAATGATTCATTGTGACATCAAGTGGCCTAAAAGGGCATGGGATGCATTGTGACACCACAGGGGTTAAGAGAAGCAAGGATCCATTGTGACCCAATGGAGGCTAATAATCCCAGGATCCCATTTGACACCAGGGGGCGTAAAAGGGCCAGGGATGAATTGTGACAGCATGGGGACCAATAGAAACAAGGAACCATTATGACACCATGAAGGCCAAGAATCAAATGGTTCATTGTAAGACCAAGTGGCCTAAAAGGGCTTGGAATGCATTGTGACACCACAGAGGTTAAGAGAAGCAAGGAACCATTGTGACCCAAAGCAGGCTAACAATCTAATGATCCCTTGTGGCACCAGGGGCTATAAAAAGGGCCAGGGATGAATTGTTACAGCACGGGGACCAATAGAAGCAAGGGTCTATTATGTCACCATGGAGGCCAAGAATCAAATGATTCATTGTGACATCAAGTGGCCTAAAAGGGCATGGGATGCATTGTGACACCACAGAGGTTAAGAGAAGCAAGGAACCATTGTGACCCAATGCTTGCTAAAAATCTAATGATCCCTTGTGACACCAGGGGGCCTAAAATGGCCAGGGATGGATTGTTACAGCACGGGGACCAATAGAAGCAAGGATCTATTATGCCACCATGGAGGCCAAGAATCAAATGATTCATTGTGACATCAAGTGGCCTAAAAGGGCATGGGATGCATTGTGACACCACAGGGGTTAAGAGAAGCAAGGATCCATTGTGACCCAATGGAGGCTAATAATCCCAGGATCCCATTTGGCACCAGGGGGCGTAAAAGGGCCAGGGATGGATTGTGACAGCATGGGGCCCAATTAAAACCTGGTAAAATTATGCCACCATGGAGGCCAAAAATCAAATGGTTCATTGTGACATCAAGTGGCCTAAAAGGGCATGGGATGCATTGTGACACCACAGAGGTTAAGAGAAGCAAGGAACCATTGTGACCCAATGCAGGCTAACAATCTAATGATCCCTTGTGACACCAGGGGGCCTAAAATGGCCAGGGAAGGATTGTTACAGCACGTGGACCAAAAGAAGCAAGGATCTATTATGCCACCATGGAGGCCAAGAATCAAATGATTCATTGTGACATCAAGTGGCCTAAAAGGGCATGGGATGCATTGTGACACCACAGAGGTTAAGAGAAGCAAGGAACCATTGTGACCCAATGCAGGCTAAAAATCTAATGGTCCCTTGTGACACCAGGGGGCCTAAAATGGCCAGGGATGGATTGTTACAGCACGGGGACCAATAGAAGCAAGGATCTATTATGCCACCATGGAGGCCAAGAATCAAATGATTCATTGTGACATCAAGTGGCCTAAAAGGGCATGGGATGCATTGTGACACCACAGGGGTTCAGAGAAGCAAGGATCCATTGTGACCCAATGGAGGCTAATAATCCCAGGATCCCATTTGACACCAGGGGGCGTAAAAGGGCCAGGGATGAATTGTGACAGCATGGGGACCAATAGAAACAAGGAACCATTATGACACCATGAAGGCCAAGAATCAAATGGTTCATTGTAAGACCAAGTGGCCTAAAAGGGCTTGGAATGCATTGTGACACCACAGAGGTTAAGAGAAGCAAGGAATCATTGTTACCCAAAGCAGGCTAACAATCTAATGATCCCTTGTGGCACCAGGGGGTATAAAAAGGGCCAGGGATGAATTGTTACAGCACGGGGACCAATAGAAGCAAGGGTCTATTATGTCACCATGGAGGCCAATAATCAAATGATTCATTGTGACATCAAGGGGCCTAAAAGGGCATGGGATGCATTGTGACACCACAGAGGTTAAGAGAAGCAAGGAACCATTGTGACCCAATGCTTGCTAAAAATCTAATGATCCCTTGTGACACCAGGGGGCCTAAAATGGCCAGGGATGGATTGTAACAGCACGGGGACCAATGGAAGCAAGGATCTCTTATGCCACCATGGACGCCAAGAATCAAATGATTCATTGTGACATCAAGTGGCCTAAAAGGGCATGGGATGCATTGTGACACCACAGGGGTTAAGAGAAGCAAGGATCCATTGTGACCCAATGGAGGCTAATAATCCCAGGATCCCATTTGGCACCAGGGGGCGTGAAAGGGCCAGGGATTAATTGTGACAGCATGGGGACCAATAGAAACAAGGAACCAACAAGGAACCATTATGACACCATGGAGGCCAAGAATCAAATGATTCATTGTGACATCAAGTGGCCTAAAATGGCATGGAATGCATTGTGACACCACAGAGGTTAAGAGAAGCAAGGAATCATTGTTACCCAATGGAGGCTAACAATCTAATGGTTCCTTGTGACACCAATGGGCCTAAAAGGGCCAGGGATGAATTGTGAAAGCATGGGGCCCAATTAAAACCTGGTACAATTATGCCACCATGGAGGCCAAAAATCAAATGATTCATTGTGACATCAAGTGGCCTAAAAGGGCATGGGATGCATTGTGACACCACAGGGGTTAAGAGAAGCAAGGAACCATTGTGACCCAATGCAGGCTAAAAATCTAATGGTCCCTTGTGACACCAGGGGTCCTAAAATGGCCAGGGATGGATTGTTACAGCATGGGGACCAATAGAAGCAAGGATCTATCATGCCACCATGGAGGCCAAGAATCAAATGATTCATTGTGACATCAAGTGGCCTAAAAGGGCATGGGATGCATTGTGACACCACAGGGGTTCAGAGAAGCAAGGATCCATTGTGACCCAATGGAGGCTAATAATCCCAGGATCCCATTTGACACCAGGGGGCGTAAAAGGGCCAGGGATGAATTGTGACAGCATGGGGACCAATAGAAACAAGGAACCATTATGACACCATGAAGGCCAAGAATCAAATGGGTCATTGTAAGACCAAGTGGCCTAAAAGGGCTTGGAATGCATTGTGACACCACAGAGGTTAAGAGAAGCAAGGAACCATTGTGACCCAATGCAGGCTAACAATCTAATGATCCCTTGTGGCACGAGGGGATATAAAAAGGGCCAGGGATGAATTGTTACAGCACGGGGACCAATAGAAGCAAGGGTCTATTATGTCACCATGGAGGCCAAGAATCAAATGATTCATTGTGACATCAAGTGGCCTAAAAGGGCATGGGATGCATTGTGACACCACAGAGGTTAAGAGAAGCAAGGAACCATTGTGACCCAATGCTTGCTAAAAATCTAATGATCCCTTGTGACACCAGGGGACCTAAAATGTCCAGGGATGGATTGTTACAGCACGGGGACCAATAGAAGCAAGGATCTATTATGCCACCATGGAGGCCAAGAATCAAATGATTCATTGTGACATCAAGTGGCCTAAAAGGGCATGGGATGCATTGTGACACCACAGGGGTTAAGAGAAGCAAGGATCCATTGTGACCCAATGGAGGCTAATAATCCCAGGATCCCATTTGGCACCAGGGGGCGTAAAAGGGCCAGGGATGAATTGTGACAGCATGGGGACCAATAGAAACAAGGAACCATTATGACACCATGGAGGCCAAGAATCAAATGATTCATTGTGACATCAAGTGGCCTAAAATGGCATGGAATGCATTGTGACACCACAGAGGTTAAGAGAAGCAAGGAACCATTGTTACCCAATGGAGGCTAACAATCTAATGGTTCCTTGTGACACCAATGGGCCTAAAAGGGCCAGGGATGAATTGTGACAGCATGGGGACCAATTAAAACCTGGAACAATTATGCCACCATGGAGGCCAAAAATCAAATGATTCATTGTGACATCAAGTGGCCTAAAAGGGCATGGGATGCATTGTGACACCACAGGGGTTAAGAGAAGCAAGGAACCATTGTGACCCAAAGCAGGCTAACAATCTAATGATCCCTTGTGGCACCAGGGGGTATAAAAAGGGCCAGGGATGAATTGTTACAGCACGGAGACCAATAGAAGCAAGGGTCTATTATGTCACCATGGAGGCCAAGAATCAAATGATTCATTGTGACATCAAGTGGCCTAAAAGGGCATGGGATGCATTGTGACACCACAGAGGTTAAGAGAAGCAAGGAACCATTGTGACCCAATGCTTGCTAAAAATCTAATGATCCCTTGTGACACCAGGGGGCCTAAAATGGCCAGGGATGGATTGTTACAGCACGGGGACCAATAGAAGCAAGGATCTATTATGCCACCATGGAGGCCAAGAATCAAATGATTCATTGTGACATCAAGTGGCCTAAAAGGGCATGGGATGCATTGTGACACCACAGGGGTTAAGAGAAGCAAGGATCCATTGTGACCCAATGGAGGCTAATAATCCCAGGATCCCATTTGGCACCAGGGGGCGTAAAAGGGCCAGGGATGGATTGTGAAAGCATGGGGCCCAATTAAAACCTGGTAAAATTATGCCACCATGGAGGCCAAAAATCAAATGATTCATTGTGACATCAAGTGGCCTAAAAGGGCATGGGATGCATTGTGACACCACAGAGGTTAAGAGAAGCAAGGAACCATTGTGACCCAATGCAGGCTAACAATCTAATGATCCCTTGTGACACCAGGGGGGCTAAAATGGCCAGGGAAGGATTGTTACAGCACGTGGACCAAAAGAAGCAAGGATCTATTATGCCACCATGGAGGCCAAGAATCAAATGATTCATTGTGACATCAAGTGGCCTAAAAGGGCATGGGATGCATTGTGACACCACAGAGGTTAAGAGAAGCAAGGAACCATTGTGACCCAATGGAGGCTAACAATCTAATGGTCCCTTGTGACACCAGGGGCTATAAAAAGGGCCAGGGATGAATTGTAACAGCACGGGGACCAATAGAAGCAAGGATCTATTATGTCACCACGGAGGCCAAGAATCAAATGATTCATTGTGACATCAAGTGGCCTAAAAGGGCATGGGATGCATTGTGACACCACAGGGGTTAAGAGAAGCAAGGATCCATTGTGACCCAATGGAGGCTAATAATCCCAGGATCCCATTTGACACCAGGGGGCGTAAAAGGGCCAGGGATGAATTGTGACAGCATGGGGACCAATAGAAACAAGGAACCATTATGACACCATGAAGGCCAAGAATCAAATGGTTCATTGTAAGACCAAGTGGCCTAAAAGGGCTTGGAATGCATTGTGACACCACAGAGGTTAAGAGAAGCAAGGAACCATTGTGACCCAATGCAGGCTAACAATCTAATGATCCCTTGTGGCACCAGGGGCTATAAAAAGGGCCAGGGATGAATTGTTTCAGCACGGGGACCAATAGAAGCAAGGATCTATTATGTCACCATGGAGGCCAAGAATCAAATGATTCATTGTGACATCAAGTGGCCTAAAAGGGCATGGGATGCATTGTGACACCACAGGGGTTCAGAGAAGCAAGGATCCATTGTGACCCAATGGAGGCTAATAATCCCAGGATCCCATTTGACACCAGGGGGCGTAAAAGGGCCAGGGATGAATTGTGACAGCATGGGGACCAATAGAAACAAGGAACCATTATGACACCATGAAGGCCAAGAATCAAATGGTTCATTGTAAGACCAAGTGGCCTAAAAGGGCTTGGAATGCATTGTGACACCCAGAGGTTAAGAGAAGCAAGGAACCATTGTGACCCAAAGCAGGCTAACAATCTAATGATCCCTTGTGGCACCAGGGGGTATAAAAAGGGCCAGGGATGAATTGTTACAGCACGGGGACCAATAGAAGCAAGGGTCTATTATGTCACCATGGAGGCCAAGAATCAAATGATTCATTGTGACATCAAGTGGCCTAAAAGGGCATGGGATGCATTGTGACACCACAGAGGTTAAGAGAAGCAAGGAACCATTGTGACCCAATGCTTGCTAAAAATCTAATGATCCCTTGTGACACCAGGGGGCCTAAAATGGCCAGGGATGGATTGTTACAGCACGGGGACCAATGGAAGCAAGGATCTATTATGCCACCATGGACGCCAAGAATCAAATGATTCATTGTGACATCAAGTGGCCTAAAAGGGCATGGGATGCATTGTGACACCACAGGGGTTAAGAGAAGCAAGGATCCATTGTGACCCAATGGAGGCTAATAATCCCAGGATCCCATTTGGCACCAGGGGGCGTAAAAGGGCCAGGGATGAATTGTGACAGCATGGGGACCAATAGAAACAAGGAACCATTATGACACCATGGAGGCCAAGAATCAAATGATTCATTGTGACATCAAGTGGCCTAAAATGGCATGGAATGCATTGTGACCCCACAGAGGTTAAGAGAAGCAAGGAACCATTGTTACCCAATGGAGGCTAACAATCTAATGGTTCCTTGTGACACCAATGGGCCTAAAAGGGCCAGGGATGAATTGTGAAAGCATGGGGCCCAATTAAAACCTGGTACAATTATGCCACCATGGAGGCCAAAAATCAAATGATTCATTGTGACATCAAGTGGCCTAAAAGGGCATGGGATGCATTGTGACACCACAGGGGTTAAGAGAAGCAAGGAACCATTGTGACCAAATGCAGGCTAAAAATCTAATGGTCCCTTGTGACACCAGGGGTCCTAAAATGGCCAGGGATGGATTGTTACAGCACGGGGACCAATAGAAGCAAGGATCTATCATGCCACCATGGAGGCCAAGAATCAAATGATTCATTGTGACATCAAGTGGCCTAAAAGGGCATGGGATGCATTGTGACACCACAGAGGTTAAGAGAAGCAAGGATCCATTATGACCCAATGGAGGCTAATAATCCCAGGATCCCATTTGACACCAGGGGGCGTAAAAGGGCAAGGGATGAATTGTGACAGCATGGGGACCAATAGAAACAAGGAACCATTATGACACCATGAAGGCCAAGAATCAAATGGGTCATTGTAAGACCAAGTGGCCTAAAAGGGCTTGGAATGCATTGTGACACCACAGAGGTTAAGAGAAGCAAGGAACCATTGTGACCCAATGCAGGCTAACAATCTAATGATCCCTTGTGGCACCAGGGGCTATAAAAAGGGCCAGGGATGAATTGTTACAGCACGGGGACCAATAGAAGCAAGGGTCTATTATGTCACCATGGAGGCCAAGAATCAAATGATTCATTGTGACATCAAGTGGCCTAAAAGGGCATGGGATGCATTGTGACACCACAGAGGTTAAGAGAAGCAAGGAACCATTGTGACCCAATGCTTGCTAAAAATCTAATGATCCCTTGTGACACCAGGGGGCCTAAAATGGCCAGGGATGGATTGTTACAGCACGGGGACCAATAGAAGCAAGGATCTATTATGCCACCATGGACGCCAAGAATCAAATGATTCATTGTGACATCAAGTGGCCTAAAAGGGCATGGGATGCATTGTGACACCACAGGGGTTAAGAGAAGCAAGGATCCATTGTGACCCAATGGAGGCTAATAATCCCAGGATCCCATTTGGCACCAGGGGGCGTAAAAGGGCCAGGGATGAATTGTGACAGCATGGGGACCAATAGAAACAAGGAACCATTATGACACCATGGAGGCCAAGAATCAAATGATTCATTGTGACATCAAGTGGCCTAAAATGGCATGGAATGCATTGTGACACCACAGAGGTTAAGAGAAGCAAGGAACCATTGTTACCCAATGGAGGCTAACAATCTAATGGTTCCTTGTGACACCAATGGGCCTAAAAGGGCCAGGGATGAATTGTGACAGCATGGGGCCCAATTAAAACCTGGTACAATTATGCCACCATGGACGCCAAGAATCAAATGATTCATTGTGACATCAAGTGGCCTAAAATGGCATGGAATGCATTGTGACACCACAGAGGTTAAGAGAAGCAAGGAACCATTGTGACTCAATGGAGGCTAACAATCTAATGATCCATTGTGACACCAGAGGTTGCAATCGAGCCAGGGATGAATTGTGAAAGCATGGGGCACAATAAAACATGGAAATATTATGACACAATAGACACCAAGACTCAAATGATTCATTGTAACACCAAGTGGCCTAAAAGGGCATGGGATGCATTGTGACACCACAGGGGCTAAGAGAACCAAGGAACCATTGTGACCCAATGCAGGCTAATAATCCCAGGATCCCATTTGACACCAGGGGGCGTAAAAGGGCCAGGGATTAATTGTGACAGCATGGGGACCAATAGAAGCAAGGATCTATTATGTCACCATGGAGGCCAAGAATCAAATGATTCATTGACATCAAGTGGCCTAAAAGGGCATGGGATGCATTGTGACACCACAGGGGTTAAGAGAAGCAAGGATCCATTGTGACCCAATGGAGGCTAATAATCCCAGGATCCCATTTGACACCAGGGGGCGTAAAAGGGCCAGGGATGAATTGTGACAGCATGGGGACCAATAGAAACAAGGAACCATTATGACACCATGAAGGCCAAGAATCAAATGGTTCATTGTAAGGACAAGTGGCCTAAAAGGGCTTGGAATGCATTGTGACACCACAGAGGTTAAGAGAAGCAAGGAACCATTGTGACCCAATGCAGGCTAACAATCTAATGATCCCTTGTGGCACCAGGGGCTATAAAAAGGGCCAGGGATGAATTGTTACAGCACGGGGACCAATAGAAACAAGGATCTATTATGTCATCATGGAGGCCAAGAATCAAATGATTCATTGTGAAATCAAGTGGCCTAAAAGGGCATGGGATGCATTGTGACACCACAGGGGCTAAGAGAAGCAAGGAACCATTGTGACCCAATGCAGGCTAACAATCTAATGATCCCTTGTGACACCAGGGGGCATAAAAGGGCCAGGGATGGATTGTTACAGCACGGGGACCAATAGAAGCAAGGATCTATTATGCCACCATGGAGGCCAAGAATCAAATGATTCATTGTGACATCAAGTGGCCTAAAAGGGCATGGGATGCATTGTGACACCACAGGGGTTCAGAGAAGCAAGGATCCATTGTGACCCAATGGAGGCTAATAATCCCAGGATCCCATTTGACACCAGGGGGCTTAAAAGGGCCAGGGATGAATTGTGACAGCATGGGGACCAATAGAAACAAGGAACCATTATGACACCATGAAGGCCAAGAATCAAATGGTTCATTGTAAGACCAAGTGGCCTAAAAGGGCTTGGAATGCATTGTGACACCACAGAGGTTAAGAGAAGCAAGGAACCATTGTGACCCAATGCAGGCTAACAATCTAATGATCCCTTGTGGCACCAGGGGGTATAAAAAGGGCCAGGGATGAATTGTTACAGCACGGGGACCAATAGAAGCAACGGTCTATTATGTCACCATGGAGGCCAAGAATCAAATGATTCATTGTGACATCAAGTGGCCTAAAATGGCATGGGATGCATTGTGACACCACAGAGGTTAAGAGAAGCAAGGAACCATTGTGACCCAATGCTTGCTAAAAATCTAATGATCCCTTGTGACACCAGGGGGCCTAAAATGGCCAGGGATGGATTGTAACAGCACGGGGACCAATGGAAGCAAGGATCTATTATGTCACCATGGAGGCCAAGAATCAAATGATTCATTGTGACATCAAGTGGCCTAAAAGGGCATGGGATGCATTGTGACACCACAGGGGTTAAGAGAAGCAAGGAACCATTGTGTCCCAATGCAGGCTAACAATCTAATGATCCTTTGTGACACCAAGGGGCCTAAAATGGCCAGGGATGAATTGTTACAGCACGGGGACCAATAGAAGCAAGGATCTATTATGCCACCATGGAGGCCAAGAATCAAATGATTCATTGTGACATCAAGTGGCCTAAAAGGGCATGGGATGCATTGTGACACCACAGAGGTTAAGAGAAGCAAGGAACCATTATGACCCAATGCAGGCTAACAATCTAATGATCCCTTGTGGCACCAGGGGCTATAAAAAGTGCCAGGGATGAATTGTAACAGCACGGGGACCAATAGAAGCTAGGATCTATTATGTCACCATGGAGGCCAAGACTCAAATGATTCATTGTGACATCAAGTGGCCTAAAAGGGCATGGGATGCATTGTGACACCACAGGGGTTAACAGAAGCAAGGATCCATTGTGACCCAATGGAAGCTAATAATCCCAGGATCCCATTTGACACCAGGGGTCCTAAAAGGGCCAGGGATTAATTGTGACAGCATGGGGCCCAATAGAAACAAGGATCTATTATGTCACCATGGAGGCCAAGAATCAAATGATTCATTGTGACATCAAGTGGCCTAAAATGGCATGGAATGCATGGTGACACCACAGAGGTTAAGAGAAGCAAGGAACCATTGTTACCCAATGGAGGCTAACAATCTAATGGTCCCTTGTGACACCAATGGGCCTAAAAGGGCCAGGGATGAATTGTGAAAGCATGGGGCCCAATTAAAACCTGGTACAATTATGCCACCATGGAGGCCAAGACTCAAATTATTCATTGTGACATCCAGTGGCCTAAAAGGGCATGGGATGCATTGTGACACCACAGGGGTTAAGAGAAGCAAGGATCCATTGTGACCCAATGGAGGCTACTAATCCCAGGATCCCATTTGACACCAGGGGGCGTAAAAGGGCCAGGGATGAATTGTGACAGCATGGGGACCAATAGAAACAAGGAACCATTATGACACCATGAAGGCCAAGAATCAAATGGTTCATTGTAAGACCAAGTGGCCTAAAAGGGCTTGGAATGCATTGCCACACCACAGAGGTTAAGAGAAGCAAGGAACCATTGTGACCCAATGCAGGCTAACAATCTAATGATCCCTTGTGGCACCAGGGGGTATAAAAAGGGCCAGGGATGAATTGTTACAGCACGGGGACCAATAGAAGCAAGGATCTATTATGTCACCATGGAGGCCAAGAATCAAATGATTCATTGTGACATCAAGTGGCCTAAAAGGGCATGGGATGCATTGTGACACCACAGAGGTTAAGAGAAGCAAGGAACCATTGTGACCCAATGCTTGCTAAAAATCAAATGATCCCTTGTGACACCAGGGGGCCTAAAATGGCCAGGGATGGATTGTTACAGCACGGGGACCAATAGAAGCAAGGATCTATTATGCCACCATGGAGGCCAAGAATCAAATGATTCATTGTGACATCAAGTGGCCTAAAAGGGCATGGGATGCATTGTGACACCACAGGGGTTAAGAGAAGCAAGGATCCATTGTGACCCAATGGAGGCTAATAATCCCAGGATCCCATTTGGCACCAGGGGGCGTAAAATGGCCAGGGATGAATTGTGACAGCATGGGGACCAATAGAAACAAGGAACCATTATGACACCATGGAGGCCAAGAATCAAATGATTCATTGTGACATCAAGTGGCCTAAAATGGCATGGAATGCATTGTGACACCACAGAGGTTAAGACAAGCAAGGAACCATTGTTACCCAATGGAGGCTAACAATCTAATGGTTCCTTGTGACACCAATGGGCCTAAAAGGGCCAGGGATGGATTGTGAAAGCATGGGGCCCAATTAAAACCTGGTAAAATTATGCCACCATGGAGGCCAAAAATGAAATCGTTCATTGTGACATCCAGTGGCCTAAAAGGGCATGGGATGCATTGTGACACCACAGAGGTTAAGAGAAGCAAGGAACCATTGTGACCCAATGCAGGCTAACAATCTAATGATCCCTTGTGACACCAGGGGGCCTAAAATGGCCAGGGATGGATTGTTACAGCACGGGGACCAATAGAAGCAAGGATCTATTATGCCACCATGGAGGCCAAGAATCAAATGATTCATTGTGACATCAAGTGGCCTAAAAGGGCATGGTATGCATTGTGACACCACAGGGGTTAAGAGAAGCAAGGAACCATTGTGACCCAATGCAGGCTAACAATCTAATGATCCCTTGTGGCACCAGGGCCTATAAAAAGGGCCAGGGATGAATTGTAACAGCACGGGGACCAATAGAAGCAAGGATCTATTATGTCACCACGGAGGCCAAGAATCAAATGATTCATTGTGACATCAAGTGGCCTAAAAGGGCATGGGATGCATTGTGACACCACAGGGGTTAAGAGAAACAAGGATCCATTGTGACCCAATGGAGGCTAATAATCCCAGGATCCCATTTGACACCAGGGGGCGTAAAAGGGCCAGGGATGAATTGTGACAGCATGGGGCCCAATAGAAACAAGGAACCATTATGACACCATGGAGGCCAAGAATCAAATGATTCATGGTGACATCAAGTGGCCTAAAATGGCATGGAATGCATTGTGACACCACAGCGGTTAAGAGAAGCAAGGAACCATTGTGACCCAATGCTTGCTAAAAATCTAATGATCCCTTGTGACACCAGGGGGCCTAAAATGGCCAGGGATGGATTGTTACAGCACGGGGACCAATAGAAGCAAGGGTCTATTATGCCACCATGGAGGCCAAGAATCAAATGATTCATTGTGACATCAAGTGGCCTAAAAGGGCATGGGATGCATTGTGACACCACAGGGGTTAAGAGAAGCAAGGATCCATTGTGACCCAATGGAGGCTACTAATCCCAGGATCCCATTTGGCACCAGGGGGCGTAAAAGGGCCAGGGATGAATTGTGACAGCATGGGGACCAATAGAAACAAGGAACCATTATGACACCATGGAGGCCAAGAATCAAATGATTCATTGTGACATCAAGTGGCCTAAAATGGCATGGAATGCATTGTGACACCACAGAGGTTAAGAGAAGCAAGGAACCATTGTTACCCAATGGAGGCTAACAATCTAATGGTTCCTTGTGACACCAATGGGCCTAAAAGGGCCAGGGATGGATTGTGAAAGCATGGGGCCCAATTAAAACCTGGTAAAATTATGCCACCATGGAGGCCAAAAATCAAATGATTCATTGTAACACCAAGTGGCCTAAAAGGGCATGGGATGCATTGTGACACCACAGGGCCTAAGAGAAGCAAGGAACCATTGTGACCCAATGCAGGCTAACAATCTAATGATCCCTTGTGACACCAGGGGGCCTAAAATGGCCAGGGATGGATTGTTACAGCACGGGGACCAATAGAAGCAAGGATCTATTATGCCACCATGGAGGCCAAGAATCAAATGATTCATTGTGACATCAAGTGGCCTAAAAGGGCATGGGATGCATTGTGACACCACAGGGGTTAAGAGAAGCAAGGATCCATTGTGACCCAATGGAGGCTAATAATCCCAGGATCCCATTTGGCACCAGGGGGCGTAAAAGGGCCAGGGATGAATTGTGACAACATGGGGCCCAATAGAAACAAGGAACCATTATGACACCATGGAGGCCAAGAATCAAATAATTCATTGTGACATCAAGTGGCCTAATATGGCATGGAATGCATTGTGACACCACAGAGGTTAAGAGAAGCAAGGAATCATTGTTACCCAATGGAGGCTAACAATCTAATGGTCCCTTGTGACACCAATGGGCCTAAAAGGGCCAGGGATGAATTGTGAAAGCATGGGGCCCAATTAAAACCTGGTAAAATTATGCCACCATGGAGGCCAAAAATCAAATGATTCATTGTGACATCAAGTGGCCTAAAAGGGCATGGGATGCATTGTGACACCACAGGGGTTAAGAGAAGCAAGGAACCATTGTGACCCAATGGAGGCTAAAAATCCCAGGATCCCATTTGACACCAGGGGGCGTATAAGGGCCAGGGATGAATTGTGACAGCATGGGGACCAATAGAAGCAAGGAACCATTATGACACCATGAAGGCCAAGAATCAAATGGTTCATTGTAAGACCAAGTGGCCTAAAAGGGCTTGGAATGCATTGTGACACCACAGGGGTTAAGAGAAGCAAGGATCCATTGTGACCCAATGGAGGCTAATAATCCCAGGATCCCATTTGACACCAGGGGGCGTAAAAGGGCCAGGGATGAATTGTGACCGCATGGGGCCCAATGGAAACAAGGAACCATTATGACACCATGGAGGCCAAGAATCAAATGCTTCATTGTGACATCAAGTGGCCTAAAATGGCATGGAATGCATTGTGACACCACAGAGGTTAAGAGAAGCAAGGAACCATTGTTACCCAATGGAGGCTAACAATCTAATGGTCCCTTGTGACACCAATGGGCCTAAAAGGGCCAGGGATGAATTGTGAAAGCATGGGGCCCAATTAAAACCCGGTACAATTATGCCACCATGGAGGCCAAAAATCAAATGATTCATTGTGACATCAAGTGGCCTAAAAGGGCATGGGATGCATTGTGACACCACAGGGGTTAAGAGAAGCAAGGATCCATTGTGACCCAATGGAGGCTAATAATCCCAGGATCCCATTTGACACCAGGGGGCGTAAAAGGGCCAGGGATGGATTGTGACAGCATGGGGACCAATAGAAACAAGGAACCATTATGACACCATGAAGGCCAAGAATCAAATGGTTCATTGTAAGACCAAGTGGCCTAAAAGGGCATGGGATGCATTGTGACACCACAGAGGTTAAGAGAAGCAAGGAACCATTGTGACCCAATGCAGGCTAACAATCTAATGATCCCTTGTGGCACCAGCGGCTATAAAAAGGGCCAGGGATGAATTGTAACAGCACGGGGACCAATAGAAGCAAGGATCTATTATGTCACCACGGAGGCCAAGAATCAAATGATTCATTGTGACATCAAGTGGCCTAAAAGGGCATGGGATGCATTGTGACACCACAGGGGTTAAGAGAAACAAGGATCCATTGTGACCCAATGGAGGCTAATAATCCCAGGATCCCATTTGACACCAGGGGGCGTAAAAGGGCCAGGGATGAATTGTGACAGCATGGGGCCCAATAGAAACAAGGAACCATTATGACACCATGGAGGCCAAGAATCAAATGATTCATGGTGACATCAAGTGGCCTAAAATGGCATGGAATGCATTGTGACACCACAGCGGTTAAGAGAAGCAAGGAACCATTGTGACCCAATGCTTGCTAAAAATCTAATGATCCCTTGTGACACCAGGGGGCCTAAAATGGCCAGGGATGGATTGTTACAGCACGGGGACCAATAGAAGCAAGGGTCTATTATGCCACCATGGAGGCCAAGAATCAAATGATTCATTGTGACATCAAGTGGCCTAAAAGGGCATGGGATGCATTGTGACACCACAGGGGTTAAGAGAAGCAAGGATCCATTGTGACCCAATGGAGGCTACTAATCCCAGGATCCCATTTGGCACCAGGGGGCGTAAAAGGGCCAGGGATGAATTGTGACAGCATGGGGACCAATAGAAACAAGGAACCATTATGACACCATGGAGGCCAAGAATCAAATGATTCATTGTGACATCAAGTGGCCTAAAATGGCATGGAATGCATTGTGACACCACAGAGGTTAAGAGAAGCAAGGAACCATTGTTACCCAATGGAGGCTAACAATCTAATGGTTCCTTGTGACACCAATGGGCCTAAAAGGGCCAGGGATGGATTGTGAAAGCATGGGGCCCAATTAAAACCTGGTAAAATTATGCCACCATGGAGGCCAAAAATCAAATGATTCATTGTAACACCAAGTGGCCTAAAAGGGCATGGGATGCATTGTGACACCACAGGGGTTAAGAGAAGCAAGGAACCATTGTGACCCAATGCAGGCTAACAATCTAATGATCCCTTGTGACACCAGGGGGCCTAAAATGGCCAGGGATGGATTGTTACAGCACGGGGACCAATAGAAGCAAGGATCTATTATGCCACCATGGAGGCCAAGAATCAAATGATTCATTGTGACATCAAGTGGCCTAAAAGGGCATGGGATGCATTGTGACACCACAGGGGTTAAGAGAAGCAAGGATCCATTGTGACCCAATGGAGGCTAATAATCCCAGGATCCCATTTGGCACCAGGGGGCGTAAAAGGGCCAGGGATGAATTGTGACAACATGGGGCCCAATAGAAACAAGGAACCATTATGACACCATGGAGGCCAAGAATCAAATAATTCATTGTGACATCAAGTGGCCTAATATGGCATGGAATGCATTGTGACACCACAGAGGTTAAGAGAAGCAAGGAATCATTGTTACCCAATGGAGGCTAACAATCTAATGGTCCCTTGTGACACCAATGGGCCTAAAAGGGCCAGGGATGAATTGTGAAAGCATGGGGCCCAATTAAAACCTGGTAAAATTATGCCACCATGGAGGCCAAAAATCAAATGATTCATTGTGACATCAAGTGGCCTAAAAGGGCATGGGATGCATTGTGACACCACAGGGGTTAAGAGAAGCAAGGAACCATTGTGACCCAATGGAGGCTAAAAATCCCAGGATCCCATTTGACACCAGGGGGCGTATAAGGGCCAGGGATGAATTGTGACAGCATGGGGACCAATAGAAGCAAGGAACCATTATGACACCATGAAGGCCAAGAATCAAATGGTTCATTGTAAGACCAAGTGGCCTAAAAGGGCTTGGAATGCATTGTGACACCACAGGGGTTAAGAGAAGCAAGGATCCATTGTGACCCAATGGAGGCTAATAATCCCAGGATCCCATTTGACACCAGGGGGCGTAAAAGGGCCAGGGATGAATTGTGACCGCATGGGGCCCAATGGAAACAAGGAACCATTATGACACCATGGAGGCCAAGAATCAAATGCTTCATTGTGACATCAAGTGGCCTAAAATGGCATGGAATGCATTGTGACACCACAGAGGTTAAGAGAAGCAAGGAACCATTGTTACCCAATGGAGGCTAACAATCTAATGGTCCCTTGTGACACCAATGGGCCTAAAAGGGCCAGGGATGAATTGTGAAAGCATGGGGCCCAATTAAAACCCGGTACAATTATGCCACCATGGAGGCCAAAAATCAAATGATTCATTGTGACATCAAGTGGCCTAAAAGGGCATGGGATGCATTGTGACACCACAGGGGTTAAGAGAAGCAAGGATCCATTGTGACCCAATGGAGGCTAATAATCCCAGGATCCCATTTGACACCAGGGGTCGTAAAAGGGCCAGGGATGGATTGTGACAGCATGGGGACCAATAGAAACAAGGAACCATTATGACACCATGAAGGCCAAGAATCAAATGGTTCATTGTAAGACCAAGTGGCCTAAAAGGGCATGGGATGCATTGTGACACCACAGAGGTTAAGAGAAGCAAGGAACCATTGTGACCCAATGCAGGCTAACAATCTAATGATCCCTTGTGGCACCAGGGGCTATAAAAAGGGCCAGGGATGAATTGTTACAGCACGGGGACCAATAGAAGCAAGGATCTATTATGTCACCATGGAGGCCAAGAATCAAATGATTCATTGTGACATCAAGTGGCCTAAAAGGGCATGGGATGCATTGTGACACCACAGAGGTTAAGAGAAGCAAGGAACCATTGTGACCCAATGCAGGCTAACAATCTAATGATCCCTTGTGACACCAGGGGGCCTAAAATGGGCAGGGATGGATTGTTACAGCACGGGGACCAATAGAAGCAAGGATCTATTATGCCACCATGGAGGCCAAGAATCAAATGATTCATTGTGACATCAAGTGGCCTAAAAGGGCATGGGATGCATTGTGACAGCACAGGGGTTAAGAGAAGCAAGGATCCATTGTGACCCAATGGAGGCTAATAATCCCAGGATCCCATTTAACACCAGGGGGCGTAAAAGGGCCAGGGATGAATTGTGACAGCATGGGGCCCAATAGAAACAAGGAACCATTATGACACCATGGAGGCCAAGAATCAAATGATTCATTGTGACATCAAGTGGCCTAAAATGGCATGGAATGCATTGTGACACCACAGAGGTTAAGAGAAGCAAGGAACCATTGTTACCCAATGGAGGCTAACAATCTAATGGTTCCTTGTGACACCAATGGGCCTAAAAGGGCCAGGGATGAATTGTGAAAGCATGGGGCCCAATTAAAACCTGGTACAATTATGCCACCATGGAGGCCAAAAATCAAATGATTCATTGTGACATCAAGTGGCCTAAAAGGGCATGGGATGCATTGTGACACCACAGGGGTTAAGAGAAGCAAGGAACCATTGTGACCCAATGCAGGCTAACAATCTAATGGTCCCTTGTGACACCAGGGGGCCTAAAATGGCCAGGGATGGATTGTTACAGCACGGGGACCAATAGAAGCAAGGATCTATTATGCCACCATGGAGGCCAAGAATCAAATGATTCATTGTGACATCAAGTGGCCTAAAAGGGCATGGGATGCATTGTGACACCACAGGGGTTCAGAGAAGCAAGGATCCATTGTGACCCAATGGAGGCTAATAATCCCAGGATCCCATTTGACACCAGGGGGCGTAAAAGGGCCAGGGATGAATTGTGACAGCATGGGGACCAATAGAAACAAGGAACCATTATGACACCATGAAGGCCAAGAATCAAATGGTTCATTGTAAGACCAAGTGGCCTAAAAGGGCTTGGAATGCATTGTGACACCACAGAGGTTAAGAGAAGCAAGGAACCATTGTGACCCAATGCAGGCTAACAATCTAATGATCCCTTGTGGCACCAGGGGGTATAAAAAGGGCCAGGGATGAATTGTTACAGCACGGGGACCAATAGAAGCAAGGATCTATTATGTCACCATGGAGGCCAAGACTCAAATGATTCATTGTGACATCAAGTGGCCTAAAAGGGCATGGGATGCATTGTGACACCACAGGGGCTAAGAGAAGCAAGGAACCATTGTGACCCAATGCAGGCTAACAATCTAATGATCCCTTGTGACACCAGGGGGCCTAAAATGGCCAGGGATGGATTGTTACAGCACGGGGACCAATAGAAGCAAGGATCTATTATGCCACCATGGAGGCCAAGAATCAAATGATTCATTGTGACATCAAGTGGCCTAAAAGGGCATGGGATGCATTGTGACACCACAGGGGTTCAGAGAAGCAAGGATCCATTGTGACCCAATGGAGGCTACTAATCCCAGGATCCCATTTGACACCAGGGGGCGTAAAAGGGCCAGGGATGAATTGTGACAGCATGGGGACCAATAGAAACAAGGAACCATTATGACACCATGAAGGCCAAGAATCAAATGGTTCATTGTAAGACCAAGTGGCCTAAAAGGGCTTGGAATGCATTGTGACACCACAGAGGTTAAGAGAAGCAAGGAACCATTGTGACCCAAAGCAGGCTAACAATCTAATGATCCCTTGTGGCACCAGGGGGTATAAAAAGGGCCAGGGATGAATTGTTACAGCACGGGGACCAATAGAAGCAAGGGTCTATTATGTCACCATGGAGGCCAAGAATCAAATGATTCATTGTGACATCAAGTGGCCTAAAAGGGCATGGGATGCATTGTGACACCACAGGGGTTAAGAGAAGCAAGGATCCATTGTCACCCAATGGAGGCTAATAATCCCAGGATCCCATTTGACACCAGGGGGTAAAAAAAGGGCCAGGGATGAATTGTTGCAGCACGGGGACCCATAGAAGCAAGGGTCTATTATGTCACCATGGAGGCCAAGAATCAAATGATTCATTGTGACATCAAGTGGCCTAAAAGGGCATGGGATGCATTGTGACACCACAGAGGTTAAGAGAAGCAAGGAACCATTGTGACCCAATGCAGGCTAACAATCTAATGGTCCCTTGTGACACCAGGGGGCCTAAAATGGCCAGGGATGGATTGTTACAGCACGTGCACCAAAAGAAACAAGGATCTATTATGCCACCATGGAGGCCAAGAATCAAATGATTCATTGTGACATCAAGTGGCCTAAAAGGGCATGGGATGCATTGTGACACCACAGAGGTTAAGAGAAGCAAGGAACCATTGTGACCCAATGCAGGCTAACAATCTAATGATCCCTTGTGGCACCAGGGGCTATAAAAAGGGCCAGGGATGAATTGTAACAGCACGGGGACCAATAGAAGCAAGGATCTATTATGTCACCACGGAGGCCAAGAATCAAATGATTCATTGTGACATCAAGTGGCCTAAAAGGGCATGGGATGCATTGTGACACCACAGGGGTTAAGAGAAGCAAGGATCCATTGTGACCCAATGGAGGCTAATAATCCCAGGATCCCATTTGACACCAGGGGGCGTAAAAGGGCCAGGGATGAATTGTGACAGCATGGGGACCAATAGAAACAAGGAACCATTATGACACCATGAAGGCCAAGAATCAAATGGTTCATTGTAAGACCAAGTGGCCTAAAAGGGCTTGGAATGCATTGTGACACCACAGAGGTTAAGAGAAGCAAGGAACCATTGTGACCCAATGCAGGCTAACAATCTAATGATCCCTTGTGGCACCAGGGGCTATAAAAAGGGCCAGGGATGAATTGTTTCAGCACGGGGACCAATAGAAGCAAGGATCTATTATGTCACCATGGAGGCCAAGAATCAAATGATTCATTGTGACATCAAGTGGCCTAAAAGGGCATGGGATGCATTGTGACGCCACAGGGGTTAAGAGAAGCAAGGAACCATTGTGACCCAATGCAGGCTAAAAATCTAATGGTCCCTTGTGACACCAGGGGGCCTAAAATGGCCAGGGATGGATTGTTACAGCACGGGGACCAATAGAAGCAAGGATCTATTATGCCACCATGGAGGCCAAGAATCAAATGATTCATTGTGACATCAAGTGGCCTAAAAGGGCATGGGATGCATTGTGACACCACAGGGGTTCAGAGAAGCAAGGATCCATTGTGACCCAATGGAGGCTAATAATCCCAGGATCCCATTTGACACCAGGGGGTATAAAAAGGGCCAGGGATGAATTGTGACAGCATGGGGACCAATAGAAACAAGGAACCATTATGACACCATGGAGGCCAAGAATCAAATAATTCATTGTGACATCAAGTGGCCTAATATGGCATGGAATGCATTGTGACACCACAGAGGTTAAGAGAAGCAAGGAATCATTGTTACCCAATGGAGGCTAACAATCTAATGGTCCCTTGTGACACCAATGGGCCTAAAAGGGCCAGGGATGAATTGTGAAAGCATGGGGCCCAATTAAAACCTGGTACAATTATGCCACCATGGAGGCCAAAAATCAAATGATTCATTGTGACATCAAGTGGCCTAAAAGGGCATGGGATGCATTGTGACACCACAGGGGTTAAGAGAAGCAAGGATCCATTGTGACCCAATGGAGGCTAATAATCCCAGGATCCCATTTGACACCAGGGGGCGTAAAAGGGCCAGGGATGAATTGTGACAGCATGGGGACCAATAGAAACAAGGAACCATTATGACACCATGGAGGCCAAGAATCAAATAATTCATTGTGACATCAAGTGGCCTAATATGGCATGGAATGCATTGTGACACCACAGAGGTTAAGAGAAGCAAGGAATCATTGTTACCCAATGGAGGCTAACAATCTAATGGTCCCTTGTGACACCAATGGGCCTAAAAGGGCCAGGGATGAATTGTGAAAGCATGGGGCCCAATTAAATCCTGGTACAATTATGCCACCATGGAGGCCAAAAATCAAATGATTCATTGTGACATCAAGTGGCCTAAAAGGGCATGGGATGCATTGTGACACCACAGGGGTTAAGAGAAGCAAGGATCCATTGTGACCCAATGGAGGCTAAAAATCCCAGGATCCCATTTGACACCAGGGGGCGTATAAGGGCCAGGGATGAATTGTGACAGCATGGGGACCAATAGAAGCAAGGAACCATTATGACACCATGAAGGCCAAGAATCAAATGATTCATTGTAAGACCAAGTGGCCTAAAAGGGCTTGGAATGCATTGTGACACCACAGGGGTTAAGAGAAGCAAGGATCCATTGTGACCCAATGGAGGCTAATAATCCCAGGATCCCATTTGACACCAGGGGGCGTAAAAGGGCCAGGGATGAATTGTGACCGCATGGGGCCCAATGGAAACAAGGAACCATTATGACACCATGGAGGCCAAGAATCAAATGCTTCATTGTGACATCAAGTGGCCTAAAATGGCATGGAATGCATTGTGACACCACAGAGGTTAAGAGAAGCAAGGAACCATTGTTACCCAATGGAGGCTAACAATCTAATGGTCCCTTGTGACACCAATGGGCCTAAAAGGGCCAGGGATGAATTGTGAAAGCATGGGGCCCAATTAAAACCCGGTACAATTATGCCACCATGGAGGCCAAAAATCAAATGATTCATTGTGACATCAAGTGGCCTAAAAGGGCATGGGATGCATTGTGACACCACAGGGGTTAAGAGAAGCAAGGATCCATTGTGACCCAATGGAGGCTAATAATCCCAGGATCCCATTTGACACCAGGGGTCGTAAAAGGGCCAGGGATGGATTGTGACAGCATGGGGACCAATAGAAACAAGGAACCATTATGACACCATGAAGGCCAAGAATCAAATGGTTCATTGTAAGACCAAGTGGCCTAAAAGGGCATGGGATGCATTGTGACACCACAGAGGTTAAGAGAAGCAAGGAACCATTGTGACCCAATGCAGGCTAACAATCTAATGATCCCTTGTGGCACCAGGGGCTATAAAAAGGGCCAGGGATGAATTGTTACAGCACGGGGACCAATAGAAGCAAGGATCTATTATGTCACCATGGAGGCCAAGAATCAAATGATTCATTGTGACATCAAGTGGCCTAAAAGGGCATGGGATGCATTGTGACACCACAGAGGTTAAGAGAAGCAAGGAACCATTGTGACCCAATGCAGGCTAACAATCTAATGATCCCTTGTGACACCAGGGGGCCTAAAATGGGCAGGGATGGATTGTTACAGCACGGGGACCAATAGAAGCAAGGATCTATTATGCCACCATGGAGGCCAAGAATCAAATGATTCATTGTGACATCAAGTGGCCTAAAAGGGCATGGGATGCATTGTGACAGCACAGGGGTTAAGAGAAGCAAGGATCCATTGTGACCCAATGGAGGCTAATAATCCCAGGATCCCATTTGACACCAGGGGGCGTAAAAGGGCCAGGGATGAATTGTGACAGCATGGGGACCAATAGAAACAAGGAACCATTATGACACCATGGAGGCCAAGAATCAAATGATTCATTGTGACATCAAGTGGCCTAAAATGGCATGGAATGCATTGTGACACCACAGAGGTTAAGAGAAGCAAGGAACCATTGTTACCCAATGGAGGCTAACAATCTAATGGTTCCTTGTGACACCAATGGGCCTAAAAGGGCCAGGGATGAATTGTGAAAGCATGGGGCCCAATTAAAACCTGGTACAATTATGCCACCATGGAGGCCAAAAATCAAATGATTCATTGTGACATCAAGTGGCCTAAAAGGGCATGGGATGCATTGTGACACCACAGGGGTTAAGAGAAGCAAGGAACCATTGTGACCCAATGCAGGCTAACAATCTAATGGTCCCTTGTGACACCAGGGGGCCTAAAATGGCCAGGGATGGATTGTTACAGCACGGGGACCAATAGAAGCAAGGATCTATTATGCCACCATGGAGGCCAAGAATCAAATGATTCATTGTGACATCAAGTGGCCTAAAAGGGCATGGGATGCATTGTGACACCACAGGGGTTCAGAGAAGCAAGGATCCATTGTGACCCAATGGAGGCTAATAATCCCAGGATCCCATTTGACACCAGGGGGCGTAAAAGGGCCAGGGATGAATTGTGACAGCATGGGGACCAATAGAAACAAGGAACCATTATGACACCATGAAGGCCAAGAATCAAATGGTTCATTGTAAGACCAAGTGGCCTAAAAGGGCTTGGAATGCATTGTGACACCACAGAGGTTAAGAGAAGCAAGGAACCATTGTGACCCAATGCAGGCTAACAATCTAATGATCCCTTGTGGCACCAGGGGGTATAAAAAGGGCCAGGGATGAATTGTTACAGCACGGGGACCAATAGAAGCAAGGATCTATTATGTCACCATGGAGGCCAAGACTCAAATGATTCATTGTGACATCAAGTGGCCTAAAAGGGCATGGGATGCATTGTGACACCACAGGGGCTAAGAGAAGCAAGGAACCATTGTGACCCAATGCAGGCTAACAATCTAATGATCCCTTGTGACACCAGGGGGCCTAAAATGGCCAGGGATGGATTGTTACAGCACGGGGACCAATAGAAGCAAGGATCTATTATGCCACCATGGAGGCCAAGAATCAAATGATTCATTGTGACATCAAGTGGCCTAAAAGGGCATGGGATGCATTGTGACACCACAGGGGTTCAGAGAAGCAAGGATCCATTGTGACCCAATGGAGGCTACTAATCCCAGGATCCCATTTGACACCAGGGGGCGTAAAAGGGCCAGGGATGAATTGTGACAGCATGGGGACCAATAGAAACAAGGAACCATTATGACACCATGAAGGCCAAGAATCAAATGGTTCATTGTAAGACCAAGTGGCCTAAAAGGGCTTGGAATGCATTGTGACACCACAGAGGTTAAGAGAAGCAAGGAACCATTGTGACCCAAAGCAGGCTAACAATCTAATGATCCCTTGTGGCACCAGGGGGTATAAAAAGGGCCAGGGATGAATTGTTACAGCACGGGGACCAATAGAAGCAAGGGTCTATTATGTCACCATGGAGGCCAAGAATCAAATGATTCATTGTGACATCAAGTGGCCTAAAAGGGCATGGGATGCATTGTGACACCACAGGGGTTAAGAGAAGCAAGGATCCATTGTCACCCAATGGAGGCTAATAATCCCAGGATCCCATTTGACACCAGGGGGTATAAAAAGGGCCAGGGATGAATTGTTGCAGCACGGGGACCCATAGAAGCAAGGGTCTATTATGTCACCATGGAGGCCAAGAATCAAATGATTCATTGTGACATCAAGTGGCCTAAAAGGGCATGGGATGCATTGTGACACCACAGAGGTTAAGAGAAGCAAGGAACCATTGTGACCCAATGCAGGCTAACAATCTAATGATCCCTTGTGACACCAGGGGGCCTAAAATGGCCAGGGATGGATTGTTACAGCACGTGCACCAAAAGAAACAAGGATCTATTATGCCACCATGGAGGCCAAGAATCAAATGATTCATTGTGACATCAAGTGGCCTAAAAGGGCATGGGATGCATTGTGACACCACAGAGGTTAAGAGAAGCAAGGAACCATTGTGACCCAATGCAGGCTAACAATCTAATGATCCCTTGTGGCACCAGGGGCTATAAAAAGGGCCAGGGATGAATTGTAACAGCACGGGGACCAATAGAAGCAAGGATCTATTATGTCACCACGGAGGCCAAGAATCAAATGATTCATTGTGACATCAAGTGGCCTAAAAGGGCATGGGATGCATTGTGACACCACAGGGGTTAAGAGAAGCAAGGATCCATTGTGACCCAATGGAGGCTAATAATCCCAGGATCCCATTTGACACCAGGGGGCGTAAAAGGGCCAGGGATGAATTGTGACAGCATGGGGACCAATAGAAACAAGGAACCATTATGACACCATGAAGGCCAAGAATCAAATGGTTCATTGTAAGACCAAGTGGCCTAAAAGGGCTTGGAATGCATTGTGACACCACAGAGGTTAAGAGAAGCAAGGAACCATTGTGACCCAATGCAGGCTAACAATCTAATGATCCCTTGTGGCACCAGGGGCTATAAAAAGGGCCAGGGATGAATTGTTTCAGCACGGGGACCAATAGAAGCAAGGATCTATTATGTCACCATGGAGGCCAAGAATCAAATGATTCATTGTGACATCAAGTGGCCTAAAAGGGCATGGGATGCATTGTGACGCCACAGGGGTTAAGAGAAGCAAGGAACCATTGTGACCCAATGCAGGCTAAAAATCTAATGGTCCCTTGTGACACCAGGGGGCCTAAAATGGCCAGGGATGGATTGTTACAGCACGGGGACCAATAGAAGCAAGGATCTATTATGCCACCATGGAGGCCAAGAATCAAATGATTCATTGTGACATCAAGTGGCCTAAAAGGGCATGGGATGCATTGTGACACCACAGGGGTTCAGAGAAGCAAGGATCCATTGTGACCCAATGGAGGCTAATAATCCCAGGATCCCATTTGACACCAGGGGGCGTAAAAGGGCCAGGGATGAATTGTGACAGCATGGGGACCAATAGAAACAAGGAACCATTATGACACCATGAAGGCCAAGAATCAAATGGTTCATTGTAAGACCAAGTGGCCTAAAAGGGCTTGGAATGCATTGTGACACCACAGAGGTTAAGAGAAGCAAGGAACCATTGTGACCCAAAGCAGGCTAACAATCTAATGATCCCTTGTGGCACCAGGGGGTATAAAAAGGGCCAGGGATGAATTGTTACAGCACGGGGACCAATAGAAGCAAGGGTCTATTATGTCACCATGGAGGCCAAGAATCAAATGATTCATTGTGACATCAAGTGGCCTAAAAGGGCATGGGATGCATTGTGACACCACAGAGGTTAAGAGAAGCAAGGAACCATTGTGACCCAATGCTTGCTAAAAATCTAATGATCCCTTGTGACACCAGGGGGCCTAAAATGGCCAGGGATGGATTGTTACAGCACGGGGACCAATGGAAGCAAGGATCTACTATGCCACCATGGACGCCAAGAATCAAATGATTCATTGTGACATCAAGTGGCCTAAAAGGGCATGGGATGCATTGTGACACCACAGGGGTTAAGAGAAGCAAGGATCCATTGTGACCCAATGGAGGCTAATAATCCCAGGATCCCATTAGGCACCAGGGGGCGTAAAAGGGCCAGGGATTAATTGTGACAGCATGGGGACCAATAGAAACAAGGAACCATTATGACACCATGGAGGCCAAGAATCAAATGATTCATTGTGACATCAAGTGGCCTAAAATGGCATGGAATGCATTGTGACACCACAGAGGTTAAGAGAAGCAAGGAACCATTGTTACCCAATGGAGGCTAACAATCTAATGGTTCCTTGTGACACCAATGGGCCTAAAAGGGCCAGGGATGAATTGTGAAAGCATGGGGCCCAATTAAAACCTGGTACAATTATGCCACCATGGAGGCCAAAAATCAAATGATTCATTGTGACATCAAGTGGCCTAAAAGGGCATGGGATGCATTGTGACACCACAGGGGTTAAGAGAAGCAAGGAACCATTGTGACCAAATGCAGGCTAAAAATCTAATGGTCCCTTGTGACACCAGGGGTCCTAAAATGGCCAGGGATGGATTGTTACAGCACGGGGACCAATAGAAGCAAGGATCTATCATGCCACCATGGAGGCCAAGAATCAAATGATTCATTGTGACATCAAGTGGCCTAAAAGGGCATGGGATGCATTGTGACACCACAGAGGTTCAGAGAAGCAAGGATCCATTGTGACCCAATGGAGGCTAATAATCCCAGGATCCCATTTGACACCAGGGGGCGTAAAAGGGCCAGGGATGAATTGTGACAGCATGGGGACCAATAGAAACAAGGAACCATTATGACACCATGAAGGCCAAGAATCAAATGGGTCATTGTAAGACCAAGTGGCCTAAAAGGGCTTGGAATGCATTGTGACACCACAGAGGTTAAGAGAAGCAAGGAACCATTGTGACCCAATGCAGGCTAACAATCTAATGATCCCTTGTGGCACCAGGTGCTATAAAAAGGGCCAGGGATGAATTGTTACAGCACGGGGACCAATAGAAGCAAGGGTCTATTATGTCACCATGGAGGCCAAGAATCAAATGATTCATTGTGACATCAAGTGGCCTAAAAGGGCATGGGATGCATTGTGACACCACAGAGGTTAAGAGAAGCAAGGAACCATTGTGACCCAATGCTTGCTAAAAATCTAATGATCCCTTGTGACACCAGGGGGCCTAAAATGGCCAGGGATGGATTGTTACAGCACGGGGACCAATAGAAGCAAGGATCTATTATGCCACCATGGACGCCAAAAATAAAATGATTCATTGTGACATCAAGTGGCCTAAAAGGGCATGGGATGCATTGTGACACCACAGGGGTTAAGAGAAGCAAGGATCCATTGTGACCCAATGGAGGCTAATAATCCCAGGATCCCATTTGGCACCAGGGGGCGTAAAAGGGCCAGGGATGAATTGTGACAGCATGGGGCCCAATAGAAACAAGGAACCATTATGACACCATGGAGGCCAAGAATCAAATGATTCATTGTGACATCAAGTGGCCTAAAATGGCATGGAATGCATTGTGACACCACAGAGGTTAAGAGAAGCAAGGAACCATTGTTACCCAAAGGAGGCTAACAATCTAATGGTTCCTTGTGACACCAATGGGCCTAAAAGGGCCAGGGATGAATTGTGACAGCATGGGGACCAATTAAAACCTGGTACAATTATGCCACCATGGAGGCCAAAAATCAAATGATTCATTTTGACATCCAGTGGCCTAAAAGGGCATGGGATGCATTGTGACACCACAGGGGTTAAGAGAAGCAAGGAACCATTGTGACCCAATGCAGGCTAACAATCTAATGATCCCTTGTGGCACCAGGGGGTATAAAAAGGGCCAGGGATGAATTGTTACAGCACGGGGACCAATAGAAGCAAGGGTCTATTATGTCACCATGGAGGCCAAGAATCAAATGATTCATTGTGACATCAAGTGGCCTAAAAGGGCATGGGATGCATTGTGACACCACAGAGGTTAAGAGAAGCAAGGAACCATTGTGACCCAATGCTTGCTAAAAATCTAATGATCCCTTGTGACACCAGGGGGCCTAAAATGGCCAGGGATGGATTGTTACAGCACGGGGACCAATGGAAGCAAGGATCTATTATGCCACCATGGACGCCAAGAATCAAATGATTCATTGTGACATCAAGTGGCCTAAAAGGGCATGGGATGCATTGTGACACCACAGGGGTTAAGAGAAGCAAGGATCCATTGTGACCCAATGGAGGCTAATAATCCCAGGATCCCATTTGGCACCAGGGGGCGTAAAAGGGCCAGGGATGAATTGTGACAGCATGGGGCCCAATAGAAACAAGGAACCATTATGACACCATGGAGGCCAAGAATCAAATGATTCATTGTGACATCAAGTGGCCTAAAATGGCATGGAATGCATTGTGACACCACAGAGGTTAAGAGAAGCAAGGAACCATTGTTACCCAATGGAGGCTAACAATCTAATGATCCATTGTGACACCAGAGGTTGCAATCGGGCCAGGGATGAATTGTGAAAGCATGGGGCACAATGAAACTTGGAAATATTATGACACAATAGACACCAAGACTAAAATGATTCATTGTAACACCAAGTGGCCTAAAAGGGCATGGGATGCATTGTGACACCACAGGGGCTAAGAGAACCAAGGAACCATTGTGACCCAATGCAGGCTAATAATCCCAGGATCCCATTTGACACCAGGGGGAGTAAAAGGGCCAGGGATTAATTGTGACAGCATGGGGACCAATAGAAGCAAGGATCTATTATGTCACCATGGAGGCCAAGAATCAAATGATTCATTGACATCAAGTGGCCTAAAAGGGCATGGGATGCATTGTGACACCACAGGGGTTAAGAGAAGCAAGGATCCATTGTGACCCAATGGAGGCTAATAATCCCAGGATCCCATTTGACACCAGGGGGCGTAAAAGGGCCAGGGATGAATTGTGACAGCATGGGGACCAATAGAAACAAGGAACCATTATGACACCATGAAGGCCAAGAATCAAATGGTTCATTGTAAGACCAAGTGGCCTAAAAGGGCTTGGAATGCATTGTGACACCACAGAGGTTAAGAGAAGCAAGGAACCATTGTGACCCAATGCAGGCTAACAATCTAATGATCCCTTGTGGCACCAGGGGCTATAAAAAGGGCCAGGGATGAATTGTTACAGCACGGGGACCAATAGAAACAAGGATCTATTATGTCACCATGGAGGCCAAGAATCAAATGATTCATTGTGAAATCAAGTGGCCTAAAAGGGCATGGGATGCATTGTGACACCACAGGGCCTAAGAGAAGCAAGGAACCATTGTGACCCAATGCAGGCTAACAATCTAATGATCCCTTGTGACACCAGGGGGCATAAAAGGGCCAGGGATGGATTGTTACAGCACGGGGACCAATAGAAGCAAGGATCTATTATGCCACCATGGAGGCCAAGAATCAAATGATTCATTGTGACATCAAGTGGCCTAAAAGGGCATGGGATGCATTGTGACACCACAGAGGTTAAGAGAAGCAAGGAACCATTGTGACCCAATGCTTGCTAAAAATCTAATGATCCCTTGTGACACCAGGGGGCCTAAAATGGCCAGGGATGGATTGTTACAGCACGGGGACCAATGGAAGCAAGGATCTATTATGCCACCATGGACGCCAAGAATCAAATGATTCATTGTGACATCAAGTGGCCTAAAAGGGCATGGGATGCATTGTGACACCACAGGGGTTAAGAGAAGCAAGGATCCATTGTGACCCAATGGAGGCTAATAATCCCAGGATCCCATTTGGCACCAGGGGGCGTAAAAGGGCCAGGGATGAATTGTGACAGCATGGGGCCCAATAGAAACAAGGAACCATTATGACACCATGGAGGCCAAGAATCAAATGATTCATTGTGACATCAAGTGGCCTAAAATGGCATGGAATGCATTGTGACACCACAGAGGTTAAGAGAAGCAAGGAACCATTGTTACCCAATGGAGGCTAACAATCTAATGATCCATTGTGACACCAGAGGTTGCAATCGGGCCAGGGATGAATTGTGAAAGCATGGGGCACAATGAAACTTGGAAATATTATGACACAATAGACACCAAGACTAAAATGATTCATTGTAACACCAAGTGGCCTAAAAGGGCATGGGATGCATTGTGACACCACAGGGGCTAAGAGAACCAAGGAACCATTGTGACCCAATGCAGGCTAATAATCCCAGGATCCCATTTGACACCAGGGGGAGTAAAAGGGCCAGGGATTAATTGTGACAGCATGGGGACCAATAGAAGCAAGGATCTATTATGTCACCATGGAGGCCAAGAATCAAATGATTCATTGACATCAAGTGGCCTAAAAGGGCATGGGATGCATTGTGACACCACAGGGGTTAAGAGAAGCAAGGATCCATTGTGACCCAATGGAGGCTAATAATCCCAGGATCCCATTTGACACCAGGGGGCGTAAAAGGGCCAGGGATGAATTGTGACAGCATGGGGACCAATAGAAACAAGGAACCATTATGACACCATGAAGGCCAAGAATCAAATGGTTCATTGTAAGACCAAGTGGCCTAAAAGGGCTTGGAATGCATTGTGACACCACAGAGGTTAAGAGAAGCAAGGAACCATTGTGACCCAATGCAGGCTAACAATCTAATGATCCCTTGTGGCACCAGGGGCTATAAAAAGGGCCAGGGATGAATTGTTACAGCACGGGGACCAATAGAAACAAGGATCTATTATGTCACCATGGAGGCCAAGAATCAAATGATTCATTGTGAAATCAAGTGGCCTAAAAGGGCATGGGATGCATTGTGACACCACAGGGCCTAAGAGAAGCAAGGAACCATTGTGACCCAATGCAGGCTAACAATCTAATGATCCCTTGTGACACCAGGGGGCATAAAAGGGCCAGGGATGGATTGTTACAGCACGGGGACCAATAGAAGCAAGGATCTATTATGCCACCATGGAGGCCAAGAATCAAATGATTCATTGTGACATCAAGTGGCCTAAAAGGGCATGGGATGCATTGTGACACCACAGGGGTTCAGAGAAGCAAGGATCCATTGTGACCCAATGGAGGCTAATAATCCCAGGATCCCATCTGACACCAGGGAGCTTAAAAGGGCCAGGGATGAATTGTGACAGCATGGGGACCAATAGAAACAAGGAACCATTATGACACCATGAAGGCCAAGAATCAAATGGGTCATTGTAAGACCAAGTGGCCTAAAAGGGCTTGGAATGCATTGTGACACCACAGAGGTTAAGAGAAGCAAGGATCCATTGTGACCCAATGCAGGCTAACAATCTAATGATCCCTTGTGGCACCAGGGGGTATAAAAAGGGCCAGGGATGAATTGTTACAGCACGGGGACCAATAAAAGCAACGGTCTATTATGTCACCATGGAGGCCAAGAATCAAATGATTCATTGTGACATCAAGTGGCCTAAAATGGCATGGGATGCATTGTGACACCACAGAGGTTAAGAGAAGCAAGGAACCATTGTGACCCAATGCTTGCTAAAAATCTAATGATCCCTTGTGACACCAGGGGGCCTAAAATGGCCAGGGATGGATTGTAACAGCACGGGGACCAATGGAAGCAAGGATCTATTATGTCACCATGGAGGCCAAGAATCAAATGATTCATTGTGACATCAAGTGGCCTAAAAGGGCATGGGATGCATTGTGACACCACAGGGGTTAAGAGAAGCAAGGAACCATTGTGACCCAATGCAGGCTAACAATCTAATGATCCTTTGTGACACCAGGGGGCCTAAAATGGCCAGGGATGGATTGTCACAGCACGGGGACCAATAGAAGCAAGGATCTATTATGCCACCATGGAGGCCAAGAATCAAATGATTCATTGTGACATCAAGTGGCCTAAAAGGGCATGGGATGCATTGTGACACCACAGAGGTTAAGAGAAGCAAGGAACCATTATGACCCAATGCAGGCTAACAATCTAATGATCCCTTGTGGCACCAGGGGCTATAAAAAGGGCCAGGGATGAATTGTAACAGCACGGGGACCAATAGAAGCAAGGATCTATTATGTCACCATGGAGGCCAAGACTCAAATGATTCATTGTGACATCAAGTGGCCTAAAAGGGCATGGGATGCATTGTGACACCACAGGGGTTAAGAGAAGCAAGGATCCATTGTGACCCAATGGAAGCTAATAATCCCAGGATCCCATTTGACACCAGGGGTCCTAAAAGGGCCAGGGATTAATTGTGACAGCATGGGGCCCAATAGAAACAAGGAACCATTATGACACCATGGAGGCCAAGAATCAAATGATTCATTGTGACATCAAGTGGCCTAAAAGGGCATGGGATGCATTGTGACACCACAGGGGTTAAGAGAAGCAAGGATCCATTGTGACCCAATGGAGGCTAATAATCCCAGGATCCCATTTGACACCAGGGGGCGTAAAAGGGCCAGGGATGAATTGTGACAGCATGGGGCCCAATAGAAACAAGGAACCATTATGACACCATGGAGGCCAAGAATCAAATGATTCATTGTGACATCAAGTGGCCTAAAATGGCATGGAATGCATCGTGACACCACAGAGGATAAGACAAGCAAGGAACCATTGTTACCCAATGGAGGCTAACAATCTAATGGTCCCTTGTGACACCAATGGGCCTAAAACGGCCAGGGATGAATTGTGAAAGCATGGGGCCCAATTAAAACCGGGTAAAATTATGCCACCATGGAGGCCAAAAATCAAATGATTCATTGTGACATCAAGTGGCCTAAAAGGACATGGGATGCATTGTGACACCACAGGGGTTAAGAGAAGCAAGGAACCATTGTGACCCAATGCAGGCTAACAACCTAATGATCCCTTGTGACACCAGGGGGCCTAAAATGGCCAGGGATGGATTGTTACAGCACGGGGACCAATTAAAACCTGGTACAATTATGCCACCATGGAGGCCAAGAATCAAATGATTCATTGTGACATCAAGTGGCCTAAAAGGGCATGGGATGCATTGTGACACCACAGGGGTTAAGAGAAGCAAGGATCCATTGTGACCCAATGGAGGCTAATAATCCCAGGATCCCATTTGACACCAGGGGGCGTAAAAGGGCCAGGGATGAATTGTGACAGCATGGGGACCAATAGAAACAAGGAACCATTATGACACCATGAAGGCCAAGAATCAAATGGTTCATTGTAAGACCAAGTGGCCTAAAAGGTCTTGGAATGCATTGTGACACCACAGAGGTTAAGAGAAGCAAGGAACCATTGTGACCCAATGCAGGCTAACAATCTAATGATCCCTTGTGGCACCAGGGGGTATAAAAAGGGCCAGGGATGAATTGTTACAGCACGGGGACCAATAGAAGCAAGGGTCTATTATGTCACCATGGAGGCCAAGAATCAAATGATTCATTGTGACATCAAGTGGCCTAAAAGGGCATGGGATGCATTGTGACACCACAGAGGTTAAGAGAAGCAAGGAACCATTGTGACCCAATGCTTGCTAAAAATCTAATGATCCCTTGTGACACCAGGGGGCCTAAAATGGCCAGGGATGGATTGTTACAGCACGGGGACCAATAGAAGCAAGGATCTATTATGCCACCATGGAGGCCAAGAATCAAATGATTCATTGTGACATCAAGTGGCCTAAAAGGGCATGGGATGCATTGTGACACCACAGGGGTTAAGAGAAGCAAGGATCCATTGTGACCCAATGGAGGCTAATAATCCCAGGATCCCATTTGGCACCAGGGGGCGTAAAATGGCCAGGGATGAATTGTGACAGCATGGGGACCAATAGAAACAAGGAACCATTATGACACCATGGAGGCCAAGAATCAAATGATTCATTGTGACATCAAGTGGCCTAAAATGGCATGGAATGCATTGTGACACCACAGAGGTTAAGACAAGCAAGGAACCATTGTTACCCAATGGAGGCTAAAAATCTAATGGTTCCTTGTGAAACCAATGGGCCTAAAAGGGCCAGGGATGGATTGTGAAAGCATGGGGCCCAATTAAAACCTGGTAAAATTATGCCACCATGGAGGCCAAAAATGAAATCGTTCATTGTGACATCCAGTGGCCTAAAAGGGCATGGGATGCATTGTGACACCACAGAGGTTAAGAGAAGCAAGGAACCATTGTGACCCAATGCAGGCTAACAATCTAATGATCCCTTGTGACACCAGGGGGCCTAAAATGGCCAGGGATGGATTGTTACAGCACGGGGACCAATAGAAGCAAGGATCTATTATGCCACCATGGAGGCCAAGAATCAAATGATTCATTGTGACATCAAGTGGCCTAAAAGGGCATGGTATGCATTGTGACACCACAGGGGTTAAGAGAAGCAAGGAAACATTGTGACCCAATGCAGGCTAACAATCTAATGATCCCTTGTGGCACCAGGGCCTATAAAAAGGGCCAGGGATGAATTGTAACAGCACGGGGACCAATAGAATAAAGGATCTATTATGTCACCACGGAGGCCAAGAATCAAATGATTCATTGTGACATCAAGTGGCCTAAAAGGGCATGGGATGCATTGTGACACCACAGGGGTTAAGAGAAACAAGGATCCATTGTGACCCAATGGAGGCTAATAATCCCAGGATCCCATTTGACACCAGGGGGCGTAAAAGGGCCAGGGATGAATTGTGACAGCATGGGGCCCAATAGAAACAAGGAACCATTATGACACCATGGAGGCCAAAAATCAAATGATTCATTGTGACATCAAGTGGCCTAAAATGGCATGGAATGCATTGTGACACCACAGAGGTTAAGAGAAGCAAGGAACCATTGTGACCCAATGCTTGCTAAAAATCTAATGATCCCTTGTGACACCAGGGGGCCTAAAATGGCCAGGGATGGATTGTTACAGCACGGGGACCAATAGAAGCAAGGATCTATTATGCCACCATGGAGGCCAAGAATCAAATGATTCATTGTGACATCAAGTGGCCTTAAAGGGCATGGGATGCATTGTGACACCACAGGGGTTAAGAGAAACAAGGATCCATTGTGACCCAATGGAGGCTACTAATCCCAGGATCCCATTTGGCACCAGGGGGCGTAAAAGGGCCAGGGATGAATTGTGACAGCATGGGGACCAATAGAAACAAGGAACCATTATGACACCATGGAGGCCAAGAATCAAATGATTCATTGTGACATCAAGTGGCCTAAAATGGCATGGAATGCATTGTGACACCACAGAGGTTAAGAGAAGCAAGGAACCATTGTTACCCAATGGAGGCTAACAATCTAATGGTTCCTTGTGACACCAATGGGCCTAAAAGGGCCAGGGATGGATTGTGAAAGCATGGGGCCCAATTAAAACCTGGTAAAATTATGCCACCATGGAGGCCAAAAATGAAATCGTTCATTGTGACATCCAGTGGCCTAAAAGGGCATGGGATGCATTGTGACACCACAGGGGTTAAGAGAAGCAAGGAACCATTGTGACCCAATGCAGGCTAACAATCTAATGATCCCTTGTGACACCAGGGGGCCTAAAATGGCCAGGGATGGATTGTTACAGCACGGGGACCAATAGAAGCAAGGATCTATTATGCCACCATGGAGGCCAAGAATCAAATGATTCATTGTGACATCAAGTGGCCTAAAAGGGCATGGGATGCATTGTGACACCACAGGGGTTAAGAGAAGCAAGGATCCATTGTGACCCAATGGAGGCTAATAATCCCAGGATCCCATTTGGCACCAGGGGGCGTAAAAGGGCCAGGCATGAATTGTGACAGCATGGGGCCCAATAGAAACAAGGAACCATTATGACACCATGGAGGCCAAGAATCAAATGATTCATTGTGACATCAAGTGGCCTAATATGGCATGGAATGCATTGTGACACCACAGAGGTTAAGAGAAGCAAGGAACCATTGTTACCCAATGGAGGCTAACAATCTAATGGTCCCTTGTGACACCAATGGGCCTAAAAGGGCCAGGGATGAATTGTGAAAGCATGGGGCCCAATTAAAACCTGGTACAATTATGCCACCATGGAGGCCAAAAATCAAATGATTCATTGTGACATCAAGTGGCCTAAAAGGGCATGGGATGCATTGTGACACCACAGGGGTTCAGAGAAGCAAGGATCCATTGTGACCCAATGGAGGCTAAAAATCCCAGGATCCCATTTGACACCAGGGGGCGTATAAGGGCCAGGGATGAATTGTGACAGCATGGGGACCAATAGAAACAAGGAACCATTATGACACCATGAAGGCCAAGAATCAAATGGTTCATTGTTAGACCAAGTGGCCTAAAAGGGCTTGGAATGCATTGTGACACCACAGAGGTTAAGAGAAGCAGGGAACCATTGTGACCCAATGCAGGCTAACAATCTAATGATCCCTTGTGGCACCAGGGGCTATAAAAAGGGCCAGGGATGAATTGTTACAGCACGGGGACCAATAGAAGCAAGGATCTATTATGTCACCATGGAGGCCAAGAATCTAATGATTCATTGTGACATCAAGTGGCCTAAAAGTGCATGGGATGCATTGTGACACCACAGAGGTTAAGAGAAGCAAGGAACCATTGTGACCCAATGCAGGCTAACAATCTAATGATCCCTTGTGACACCAGGGGGCCTAAAATGGCCAGGGATGGATTGTTACAGCACGGGGACCAATAGAAGCAAGGATCTATTATGCCACCATGGAGGCCAAGAATCAAATGATTCATTGTGACATCAAGTGGCCTAAAAGGGCATGGGATGCATTGTGACACCACAGGGGTTAAGAGAAGCAAGGATCCATTGTGACCCAATGGAGGCTAATAATCCCAGGATCCCATTTGGCACCAGGGGGCGTAAAAGGGCCAGGGATGAATTGTGACAGCATGGGGACCAATAGAAACAAGGAACCATTATGACACCATGGAGGCCAAGAATCAAATGATTCATTGTGACATCAAGTGGCCTAAAATGGCATGGAATGCATTGTGACACCACAGAGGTTAAGAGAAGCAAGGAACCATTGTTACCCAATGGAGGCTAACAATCTAATGGTTCCTTGTGACACCAATGGGCCTAAAAGGGCCAGGGATGAATTGTGAAAGCATGGGGCCCAATTAAAACCTGGTACAATTATGCCACCATGGAGGCCAAAAATCAAATGATTCATTGTGACATCAAGTGGCCTAAAAGGGCATGGGATGCATTGTGACACCACAGGGGTTAAGAGAAGCAAGGAACCATTGTGACCCAATGCAGGCTAACAATCTAATGGTCCCTTGTGACACCAGGGGGCCTAAAATGGCCAGGGATGGATTGTTACAGCACGGGGACCAATAGAAGCAAGGATCTATTATGCCACCATGGAGGCCAAGAATCAAATGATTCATTGTGACATCAAGTGGCCTAAAAGGGCATGGGATGCATTGTGACACCACAGGGGTTCAGAGAAGCAAGGATCCATTGTGACCCAATGGAGGCTAATAATCCCAGGATCCCATTTGACACCAGGGGGCGTAAAAGGGCCAGGGATGAATTGTGACAGCATGGGGACCAATAGAAACAAGGAACCATTATGACACCATGAAGGCCAAGAATCAAATGTTTCATTGTAAGACCAAGTGGCCTAAAAGGGCTTGGAATGCATTGTGACACCACAGAGGTTAAGAGAAGCAAGGAACCATTGTGACCCAATGCAGGCTAACAATCTAATGATCCCTTGTGGCACCAGGGGGTATAAAAAGGGCCAGGGATGAATTGTTACAGCACGGGGACCAATAGAAGCAAGGATCTATTATGTCACCATGGAGGCCAAGAATCAAATGATTCATTGTGACATCAAGTGGCCTAAAAGGGCATGGGATGCATGGTGACACCACAGGGGCTAAGAGAAGCAAGGAACCATTGTGACCCAATGCAGGCTAACAATCTAATGATCCCTTGTGACACCAGGGGGCCTAAAATGGCCAGGGATGGATTGTTACAGCACGGGGACCAATAGAAGCAAGGATCTATTATGCCACCATGGAGGCCAAGAATCAAATGATTCATTGTGACATCAAGTGGCCTAAAAGGGCATGGGATGCATTGTGACACCACAGGGGTTCAGAGAAGCAAGGATCCATTGTGACCCAATGGAGGCTAATAATCCCAGGATCCCATTTGACACCAGGGGGCGTAAAAGGGCCAGGGATGAATTGTGACAGCATGGGGACCAATAGAAACAAGGAACCATTATGACACCATGAAGGCCAAGAATCAAATGGTTCATTGTAAGACCAAGTGGCCTAAAAGGGCTTGGAATGCATTGTGACACCACAGAGGTTAAGAGAAGCAAGGAACCATTGTGACCAAAAGCAGGCTAACAATCTAATGATCCCTTGTGGCACCACGGGGTATAAAAAGGGCCAGGGATGAATTGTTGCAGCACGGGGACCAATAGAAGCAAGGGTCTATTATGTCACCATGGAGGCCAAGAATCAAATGATTCATTGTGACATCAAGTGGCCTAAAAGGGCATGGGATGCATTGTGACACCACAGAGGTTAAGAGAAGCAAGGAACCATTGTGACCCAATGCAGGCTAACAATCTAATGATCCCTTGTGACACCAGGGGGCCTAAAATGGCCAGGGATGGATTGTTACAGCACGTGGACCAAAAGAAGCAAGGATCTATTATGCCACCATGGAGGCCAAGAATCAAATGATTCATTGTGACATCAAGTGGCCTAAAAGGGCATGGTATGCATTGTGACACCACAGGGGTTAAGAGAAGCAAGGAAACATTGTGACCCAATGCAGGCTAACAATCTAATGATCCCTTGTGGCACCAGGGCCTATAAAAAGGGCCAGGGATGAATTGTAACAGCACGGGGACCAATAGAATAAAGGATCTATTATGTCACCACGGAGGCCAAGAATCAAATGATTCATTGTGACATCAAGTGGCCTAAAAGGGCATGGGATGCATTGTGACACCACAGGGGTTAAGAGAAACAAGGATCCATTGTGACCCAATGGAGGCTAATAATCCCAGGATCCCATTTGACACCAGGGGGCGTAAAAGGGCCAGGGATGAATTGTGACAGCATGGGGCCCAATAGAAACAAGGAACCATTATGACACCATGGAGGCCAAGAATCAAATGATTCATTGTGACATCAAGTGGCCTAAAATGGCATGGAATGCATTGTGACACCACAGAGGTTAAGAGAAGCAAGGAACCATTGTGACCCAATGCTTGCTAAAAATCTAATGATCCCTTGTGACACCAGGGGGCCTAAAATGGCCAGGGATGGATTGTTACAGCACGGGGACCAATAGAAGCAAGGATCTATTATGCCACCATGGAGGCCAAGAATCAAATGATTCATTGTGACATCAAGTGGCCTTAAAGGGCATGGGATGCATTGTGACACCACAGGGGTTAAGAGAAACAAGGATCCATTGTGACCCAATGGAGGCTACTAATCCCAGGATCCCATTTGGCACCAGGGGGCGTAAAAGGGCCAGGGATGAATTGTGACAGCATGGGGACCAATAGAAACAAGGAACCATTATGACACCATGGAGGCCAAGAATCAAATGATTCATTGTGACATCAAGTGGCCTAAAATGGCATGGAATGCATTGTGACACCACAGAGGTTAAGAGAAGCAAGGAACCATTGTTACCCAATGGAGGCTAACAATCTAATGGTTCCTTGTGACACCAATGGGCCTAAAAGGGCCAGGGATGGATTGTGAAAGCATGGGGCCCAATTAAAACCTGGTAAAATTATGCCACCATGGAGGCCAAAAATGAAATCGTTCATTGTGACATCCAGTGGCCTAAAAGGGCATGGGATGCATTGTGACACCACAGGGGTTAAGAGAAGCAAGGAACCATTGTGACCCAATGCAGGCTAACAATCTAATGATCCCTTGTGACACCAGGGGGCCTAAAATGGCCAGGGATGGATTGTTACAGCACGGGGACCAATAGAAGCAAGGATCTATTATGCCACCATGGAGGCCAAGAATCAAATGATTCATTGTGACATCAAGTGGCCTAAAAGGGCATGGGATGCATTGTGACACCACAGGGGTTAAGAGAAGCAAGGATCCATTGTGACCCAATGGAGGCTAATAATCCCAGGATCCCATTTGGCACCAGGGGGCGTAAAAGGGCCAGGCATGAATTGTGACAGCATGGGGCCCAATAGAAACAAGGAACCATTATGACACCATGGAGGCCAAGAATCAAATGATTCATTGTGACATCAAGTGGCCTAATATGGCATGGAATGCATTGTGACACCACAGAGGTTAAGAGAAGCAAGGAACCATTGTTACCCAATGGAGGCTAACAATCTAATGGTCCCTTGTGACACCAATGGGCCTAAAAGGGCCAGGGATGAATTGTGAAAGCATGGGGCCCAATTAAAACCTGGTACAATTATGCCACCATGGAGGCCAAAAATCAAATGATTCATTGTGACATCAAGTGGCCTAAAAGGGCATGGGATGCATTGTGACACCACAGGGGTTCAGAGAAGCAAGGATCCATTGTGACCCAATGGAGGCTAAAAATCCCAGGATCCCATTTGACACCAGGGGGCGTATAAGGGCCAGGGATGAATTGTGACAGCATGGGGACCAATAGAAACAAGGAACCATTATGACACCATGAAGGCCAAGAATCAAATGGTTCATTGTTAGACCAAGTGGCCTAAAAGGGCTTGGAATGCATTGTGACACCACAGAGGTTAAGAGAAGCAGGGAACCATTGTGACCCAATGCAGGCTAACAATCTAATGATCCCTTGTGGCACCAGGGGCTATAAAAAGGGCCAGGGATGAATTGTTACAGCACGGGGACCAATAGAAGCAAGGATCTATTATGTCACCATGGAGGCCAAGAATCTAATGATTCATTGTGACATCAAGTGGCCTAAAAGTGCATGGGATGCATTGTGACACCACAGAGGTTAAGAGAAGCAAGGAACCATTGTGACCCAATGCAGGCTAACAATCTAATGATCCCTTGTGACACCAGGGGGCCTAAAATGGCCAGGGATGGATTGTTACAGCACGGGGACCAATAGAAGCAAGGATCTATTATGCCACCATGGAGGCCAAGAATCAAATGATTCATTGTGACATCAAGTGGCCTAAAAGGGCATGGGATGCATTGTGACACCACAGGGGTTAAGAGAAGCAAGGATCCATTGTGACCCAATGGAGGCTAATAATCCCAGGATCCCATTTGGCACCAGGGGGCGTAAAAGGGCCAGGGATGAATTGTGACAGCATGGGGACCAATAGAAACAAGGAACCATTATGACACCATGGAGGCCAAGAATCAAATGATTCATTGTGACATCAAGTGGCCTAAAATGGCATGGAATGCATTGTGACACCACAGAGGTTAAGAGAAGCAAGGAACCATTGTTACCCAATGGAGGCTAACAATCTAATGGTTCCTTGTGACACCAATGGGCCTAAAAGGGCCAGGGATGAATTGTGAAAGCATGGGGCCCAATTAAAACCTGGTACAATTATGCCACCATGGAGGCCAAAAATCAAATGATTCATTGTGACATCAAGTGGCCTAAAAGGGCATGGGATGCATTGTGACACCACAGGGGTTAAGAGAAGCAAGGAACCATTGTGACCCAATGCAGGCTAACAATCTAATGGTCCCTTGTGACACCAGGGGGCCTAAAATGGCCAGGGATGGATTGTTACAGCACGGGGACCAATAGAAGCAAGGATCTATTATGCCACCATGGAGGCCAAGAATCAAATGATTCATTGTGACATCAAGTGGCCTAAAAGGGCATGGGATGCATTGTGACACCACAGGGGTTCAGAGAAGCAAGGATCCATTGTGACCCAATGGAGGCTAATAATCCCAGGATCCCATTTGACACCAGGGGGCGTAAAAGGGCCAGGGATGAATTGTGACAGCATGGGGACCAATAGAAACAAGGAACCATTATGACACCATGAAGGCCAAGAATCAAATGTTTCATTGTAAGACCAAGTGGCCTAAAAGGGCTTGGAATGCATTGTGACACCACAGAGGTTAAGAGAAGCAAGGAACCATTGTGACCAAAAGCAGGCTAACAATCTAATGATCCCTTGTGGCACCACGGGGTATAAAAAGGGCCAGGGATGAATTGTTGCAGCACGGGGACCAATAGAAGCAAGGGTCTATTATGTCACCATGGAGGCCAAGAATCAAATGATTCATTGTGACATCAAGTGGCCTAAAAGGGCATGGGATGCATTGTGACACCACAGAGGTTAAGAGAAGCAAGGAACCATTGTGACCCAATGCAGGCTAACAATCTAATGATCCCTTGTGACACCAGGGGGCCTAAAATGGCCAGGGATGGATTGTTACAGCACGTGGACCAAAAGAAGCAAGGATCTATTATGCCACCATGGAGGCCAAGAATCAAATGATTCATTGTGACATCAAGTGGCCTAAAAGGGCATGGGATGCATTGTGACACCACAGAGGTTAAGAGAAGCAGGGAACCATTGTGACCCAATGCAGGCTAACAATCTAATGATCCCTTGTGGCACCAGGGGCTATAAAAAGGGCCAGGGATGAATTGTAACAGCACGGGGACCAATAGAAGCAAGGATCTATTATGTCACCACGGAGGCCAAGAATCAAATGATTCATTGTGACATCAAGTGGCCTAAAAGGGCATGGGATGCATTGTGACACCACAGGGGTTAAGAGAAGCAAGGATCCATTGTGACCCAATGGAGGCTAATAATCCCAGGATCCCATTTGACACCAGGGGGCGTAAAAGGGCCAGGGATGAATTGTGACAGCATGGGGACCAATAGAAACAAGGAACCATTATGACACCATGAAGGCCAAGAATCAAATGGTTCATTGTAAGACCAAGTGGCCTAAAAGGGCTTGGAATGCATTGTGACACCACAGAGGTTAAGAGAAGCAAGGAACCATTGTGACCCAAAGCAGGCTAACAATCTAATGATCCCTTGTGGCACCAGGGGGTATAAAAAGGGCCAGGGATGAATTGTTACAGCACGGGGACCAATAGAAGCAAGGGTCTATTATGTCACCATGGAGGCCAAGAATCAAATGATTCATTGTGACATCAAGTGGCCTAAAAGGGCATGGGATGCATTGTGACACCACAGGGGTTAAGAGAAGCAAGGATCCATTGTGACCCAATGGAGGCTAATAATCCCAGGATCCCATTTGACACCAGGGGGCGTAAAAGGGCCAGGGATGAATTGTGACAGCATGGGGACCAATAGAAACAAGGAACCATTATGACACCATGAAGGCCAAGAATCAAATGGTTCATTGTAAGACCAAGTGGCCTAAAAGGGCTTGGAATGCATTGTGACACCACAGAGGTTAAGAGAAGCAAGGAACCATTGTGACCCAATGCAGGCTAACAATCTAATGATCCCTTGTGGCACCAGGGGATATAAAAAGGGCCAGGGATGAATTGTTACAGCACGGGGACCAATAGAAGCAAGGATCTATTATGTCACCATGGAGGCCAAGACTCAAATGATTCATTGTGACATCAAGTGGCCTAAAAGGGCATGGGATGCATTGTGACACCACAGGGGCTAAGAGAAGCAAGGAACCATTGTGATCCAATGCAGGCTAACAATCTAATGATCCCTTGTGACACCAGGGGGCCTAAAATGGCCAGGGATGGATTGTTACAGCACGGGGACCAATAGAAGCAAGGATCTATTATGCCACCATGGAGGCCAAGAATCAAATGATTCATTGTGACATCAAGTGGCCTAAAAGGGCATGGGATGCATTGTGACACCACAGGGGTTCAGAGAAGCAAGGATCCATTGTGACCCAATGGAGGCTAATAATCCCAGGATCCCATTTGACACCAGGGGGCGTAAAAGGGCCAGGGATGAATTGTGACAGCATGGGGACCAATAGAAACAAGGAACCATTATGACACCATGAAGGCCAAGAATCAAATGGTTCATTGTAAGACCAAGTGGCCTAAAAGGGCTTGGAATGCATTGTGACACCACAGAGGTTAAGAGAAGCAAGGAACCATTGTGACCAAAAGCAGGCTAACAATCTAATGATCCCTTGTGGCACCAGGGGGTATAAAAAGGGCCAGGGATGAATTGTTGCAGCACGGGGACCCATAGAAGCAAGGGTCTATTATGTCACCATGGAGGCCAAGAATCAAATGATTCATTGTGACATCAAGTGGCCTAAAAGGGCATGGGATGCATTGTGACACCACAGAGGTTAAGAGAAGCAAGGAACCATTGTGACCCAATGCAGGCTAACAATCTAATGATCCCTTGTGACACCAGGGGGCCTAAAATGGCCAGGGATGGATTGTTACAGCACGTCGACCAAAAGAAGCAAGGATCTATTATGCCACCATGGAGGCCAAGAATCAAATGATTCATTGTGACATCAAGTGGCCTAAAAGGGCATGGGATGCATTGTGACACCACAGAGGTTAAGAGAAGCAAGGAACCATTGTGACCCAATGCAGGCTAACAATCTAATGATCCCTTGTGGCACCAGGGGCTATAAAAAGGGCCAGGGATGAATTGTAACAGCACGGGGACCAATAGAAGCAAGGATCTATTATGTCACCACGGAGGCCAAGAATCAAATGATTCATTGTGACATCAAGTGGCCTAAAAGGGCATGGGATGCATTGTGACACCACAGGGGTTAAGAGAAGCAAGGATCCATTGTGACCCAATGGAGGCTAATAATCCCAGGATCCCATTTGACACCAGGGGGCGTAAAAGGGCCAGGGATGAATTGTGACAGCATGGGGACCAATAGAAACAAGGAACCATTATGACACCATGAAGGCCAAGAATCAAATGGTTCATTGTAAGACCAAGTGGCCTAAAAGGGCTTGGAATGCATTGTGACACCACAGAGGTTAAGAGAAGCAAGGAACCATTGTGACCCAATGCAGGCTAACAATCTAATGATCCCTTGTGGCACCAGGGGGTATAACAAGGGCCAGGGATGAATTGTTACAGCACGGGGACCAATAGAAGCAAGGGTCTATTATGTCACCATGGAGGCCAAGAATCAAATGATTCATTGTGACATCAAGTGGCCTAAAAGGGCATGGGATGCATTGTGACACCACAGGGGTTAAGAGAAGCAAGGATCCATTGTGACCCAATGGAGGCTAATAATCCCAGGATCCCATTTGACACCAGGGGGCGTAAAAGGGCCAGGGATGAATTGTGACAGCATGGGGACCAATAGAAACAAGGAACCATTATGACACCATGAAGGCCAAGAATCAAATGGTTCATTGTAAGACCAAGTGGCCTAAAAGGGCTTGGAATGCATTGTGACACCACAGAGGTTAAGAGAAGCAAGGAACCATTGTGACCCAATGCAGGCTAACAATCTAATGATCCCTTGTGGCACCAGGGGGTATAAAAAGGGCCAGGGATGAATTGTTACAGCACGGGGACCAATAGAAGCAAGGATCTCTTATGTCACCATGGAGGCCAAGAATCAAATGATTCATTGTGACATCAAGTGGCCTAAAAGGGCATGGGATGCATTGTGACACCACAGGGGTTAAGAGAAGCAAGGAACCATTGTGACCCAATGCTTGCTAAAAATCTAATGATCCCTTGTGACGCCAGGAGGCCTAAAATGGCCAGGGATGGATTGTTACAGCACGGGGACCAATAGAATCAAGGATCTATTATGCCACCATGGAGGCCAAGAATCTAATGATTCATTGTGACATCAAGTGGCCTAAAAGGGCATGGGATGCATTGTGACACCACAGGGGTTAAGAGAAGCAAGGATCCATTGTGACCCAATGGAGGCTAATAATCCCAGGATCCCATTTGGCACCAGGGGGCGTAAAAGGGCCAGGGATGAATTGTGAAAGCATGGGGCCCAATTAAAACCTGGTACAATTATGCCACCATGGAGGCCAAAAATCAAATGATTCATTGTGACATCAAGTGGCCTAAAAGGGCATGGGATGCATTGTGACACCACAGGGGTTAAGAGAAGCAAGGAACCATTGTGACCCAATGCAGGCTAACAATCTAATGGTCCCTTGTGACACCAGGGGGCCTAAAATGGCCAGGGATGGATTGTTACAGCACGGGGACCAATAGAAGCAAGGAACCATTATGCCACCATGGAGGCCAAGAATCAAATGATTCATTGTGACATCAAGTGGCCTAAAAGGGCATGGGATGCATTGTGACACCACAGGGGTTCAGAGAAGCAAGGATCCATTGTGACCCAATGGAGGCTAATAATCCCAGGATCCCATTTGACACCAGGGGGCGTAAAAGGGCCAGGGATGAATTGTGACAGCATGGGGACCAATAGAAACAAGGAACCAATATGACACCATGAAGGCCAAGAATCAAATGGTTCATTGTAAGACCAAGTGGCCTAAAAGGGCTTGGAATGCATTGTGACACCACAGAGGTTAAGAGAAGCAAGGAACCATTGTGACCCAAAGCAGGCTAACAATCTAATGATCCCTTGTGGCACCAGGGGGTATAAAAAGGGCCAGGGATGAATTGTTACAGCACGGGGACCAATAGAAGCAAGGGTCTATTATGTCACCATGGAGGCCAAGAATCAAATGATTCATTGTGACATCAAGTGGCCTAAAAGGGCATGGGATGCATTGTGACACCACAGAGGTTAAGAGAAGCAAGGAACCATTGTGACCCAATGCTTGCTAAAAATCTAATGGTCCCTTGTGACACCAGGGGGCCTAAAATGGCCAGGGATGGATTGTTACAGCACGGGGACCAATAGAAGCAAGGATCTATTATGCCACCATGGACGCCAAGAATCAAATGATTCATTGTGACATCAAGTGGCCTAAAAGGGCATGGGATGCATTGTGACACCACAGGGGTTAAGAGAAGCAAGGATCCTTTGTGACCCAATGGAGGCTAATAATCCCAGGATCCCATTTGGCACCAGGGGGCGTAAAAGGGCCAGGGATGAATTGTGACAGCATGGGGACCAATAGAAACAAGGAACCATTATGACACCATGGAGGCCAAGAATCAAATGATTCATTGTGACATCAAGTGGCCTAAAATGGCATGGAATGCATTGTGACACCACAGAGGTTAAGAGAAGCAAGGAACCATTGTTACCCAATGGAGGCTAACAATCTAATGGTTCCTTGTGACACCAATGGGCCTAAAAGGGCCAGGGATGAATTGTGAAAGCATGGGGCCCAATTAAAACCTGGTACAATTATGCCACCATGGAGGCCAAAAATCAAATGATTCATTGTGACATCAAGTGGCCTAAAAGGGCATGGGATGCATTGTGACACCACAGGGGTTCAGAGAAGCAAGGATCCATTGTGACCCAATGGAGGCTAATAATCCCAGGATCCCATTTGACACCAGGGGGCGTAAAAGGGCCAGGGATGAATTGTGACAGCATGGGGACCAATAGAAACAAGGAACCATTATGACACCATGAAGGCCAAGAATCAAATGGGTCATTGTAAGACCAAGTGGCCTAAAAGGGCTTGGAATGCATTGTGACACCACAGAGGTTAAGAGAAGCAAGGAACCATTGTGACCCAATGCAGGCTAACAATCTAATGATCCCTTGTGGCACCAGGGGGTATAAAAAGGGCCAGGGATGAATTGTTACAGCACGGGGACCAATAGAAGCAAGGATCTATTATGTCACCATGGAGGCCAAGAATCAAATGATTCATTGTGACATCAAGTGGCCTAAAAGGGCATGGGATGCATTGTGACACCACAGAGGTTAAGAGAAGCAAGGAACCATTGTGACCCAATGCTTGCTAAAAATCTAATGATCCCTTGTGACACCAGGAGGCCTAAAATGGCCAGGGATGGATTGTTACAGCACGGGGACCAATAGAATCAAGGATCTATTATGCCACCATGGAGGCCAAGAATCTAATGATTCATTGTGACATCAAGTGGCCTAAAAGGGCATGGGATGCATTGTGACACCACAGGGGTTAAGAGAAGCAAGGATCCATTGTGACCCAATGGAGGCTAATAATCCCAGGATCCCATTTGGCACCAGGGGGCGTAAAAGGGCCAGGGATGAATTGTGACAGCATGGGGACCAATAGAAACAAGGAACCATTATGACACCATGGAGGCCAAGAATCAAATGATTCATTGTGACATCAAGTGGCCTAAAATGGCATGGAATGCATTGTGACACCACAGAGGTTAAGAGAAGCAAGGAACCATTGTTACCCAATGGAGGCTAACAATCTAATGGTCCCTTGTGACACCAATGGGCCTAAAAGGGCCAGGGATGAATTGTGAAAGCATGGGGCCCAATTAAAACCTGGTACAATTATGCCACCTTGGAGGCCAAAAATGAAATGATTCATTGTGACATCAAGTGGCCTAAAAGGGCATGGGATGCATTGTGACACCACAGGGGTTACGAGAAGCAAGGATCCGTTGTGACCCAATGGAGGCTAATAATCCCAGGATCCCATTTGACACCAGGGGGTTCAAAAGGACCACGGATGGACTGTGACAGCATGGGGCCCAATAGAAACAAGGAACTATTATGCCACCATGGAGGCCAAGAATCAAATGATTCATTGTGACATCAAGTGGCCTAAAATGGCATGGAATGCATTGTGACACCACAGAGGTTAAGAGAAGCAAGGAACCAGTGTTACCCAATGGAGGCTAACAATCTAATGGTCCCTTGTGACACCAATGGGCCTAAAAGGACCAGGGATGAATTGTGAAAGCATGGGGCCCAATTAAAACCTGGTACAATTATGCCACCATGGAGGCCAAAAATCAAATGATTCATTGTGACATCAAGTGGCCTAAAAGGGCATGGGATGCATTGTGACACCACAGGGGTTTAGAGAAGCAAGGAACCATTGTGACCCAATGCAGGCTAAAAATCTAATGATCCCTTGTGACACCAGGGGGCCTAAAATGGCCAGGGATGGATTGTTACAGCACGGGGACCAATAGAAGCAAGGATCTATTATGCCACCATGGAGGCCAAGAATCAAATGATTCATTGTGACATCAAGTGGCCAAAAAAGGTCATGGGATGCATTGTGACACCACAGGGGTTAAGAGAAGCAAGGATCCTTTGTGACCCAAGGCAGGCTAACAATCTAATGATCCATTGTGACACCAGGGGGTGCAATAGGGCCAGGGATGAATTGTGAAAGCATGGGGCACAATAAAAACATGGAAATATTATGACACAATAGACACCAAGACTCAAATGATTCATTGTAACACCAAGTGGCCTAAAAGGGCATGGGATGCATTGTGACACCACAGGGCCTAAGAGAAGCAAGGAACCATTGTGACCCAATGCAGGCTAAAAATCTAATGGTCCCTTGTGACACCAGGGGGCCTAAAATGGCCAGGGATGGATTGTTACAGCACGGGGACCAATAGAAGCAAGGATCTATTATGTCACCATGGCGGCCAAGAATCAAATGATTCATTGACATCAAGTGGCCTAAAAGGGCATGGGATGCATTGTGACACCACAGGGGTTAAGAGAAGCAAGGATCCATTGTGACCCAAGGCAGGCGAACAATCTTAGAATCCCTTTTGACACCAGGGGGTTCAAAAGGACCACGGATGAACTGTGACAGCATGGGGCCCAATAGAAACAAGGAACTATTATGACACCATGGAGGCCAAGAATCAAATGATTCATTATGACATCAAGTGGCCTAAAATGGCATGGAATGCATTGTGACACCACAGAGGTTAAGAGAAGCAAGGAACCATTGTTACCCAATGGAGGTTAACAATCTAATGGTCCCTTGTGACACCAATGGGCCTAAAAGGGCCAGGGATGAATTGTGACAGCATGGGGACCAATTAAAACCTGGTACAATTATGCCACCATGGAGGCCAAAAATCAAATGATTCATTGTGACATCAAGTGGCCTAAAAGGGCATGGGATGCATTGTGACACCACAGGGGTTAAGAGAAGCAAGGAACCATTGTGACCCAAGGCAGGCTAACAATCTTAGAATTCCTTTTGACACCAGGGGGTGCAAAAGGACCACGGATGAACTGTGACAGCATGGGGACCTATAGAAGCAAGGAACCATTATGACACCATGAAGGCCAAGAATCAAATGGTTCATTGTAGAACCAAGTGGCCTAAAAGGGCTTGGAATGCATTGTGACACCACAGAGGTTAAGAGAAGCAAGGAACCATTGTGACCCAATGCAGGCTAACAATCTAATGATCCATTGTGACCCCAGGGGTTGCAATAGGGCCAGGGATGAATTGTGAAAGCATGGGGCACAATAAAAACATGGAAATATTATGACACAATAGAGACCAAGACTCAAATGATTCATTGTAACACCAAGTGGCCTAAAAGGGCATGGGATGCATTGTGACACCACAGGGCCTAAGAGAAGCAAGGAACCATTGTGACCCAATGCAGGCTAACAATCTAATGATCCCTTGTGACACCAGGGGGCCTAAAATGGCCAGGGATGGATTGTTACAGCACGGGGACCAATAGAAGCAAGGATCTATTATGTCACCATGGAGGCCAAGAATCAAATGATTCATTGTGACATCAAGTGGCCTAAAAGGGCATGGGATGCATTGTGACACCACAGGGGTTAAGAGAAGCAAGGAACCATTGTGACCCAAGGCAGGCTAACAATCTTAGAATCCCTTTTGACACCAGGGGGTGCAAAAGGACCACGGATGAACTGTGACAGCATGGGGCCCAATAGAAACAAGGAACTATTATGCCACCATGGAGGCCAAGAATCAAATGATTCATTGTGACATCAAGTGGCCTAAAAGGGCTTGGAATGCATTGTGACACCACAGGGGCTAAGAGAAGCAAGGAATCATTGTGACCCAAGGGAGGCTAACAATCTAATGGTCCCTTGTGACACCAATGGGCCTAAAATGGCCAGGGATGAATTGTGAAAGCATGGGGCCCAATTAAAACCTGGTACAATTATGCCACCATGGAGGCCAAAAATGAAATGATTCATTGTGACATCAAGTGGCCTAAAAGGGCATGGGATGCATTGTGACACCACAGGGGTTAAGAGAAGCAAGGATCCATTGTGACCCAATGGAGGCTAATAATCCCAGGATCCCATTTGACACCAGGGTGCGTAAAAGGGCCAGGGATGAATTGTGACAGCATGGGGCCCAATAGAAACAAGGAACCATTATGACACCATGGAGGCCAAGAATCAAATGATTCATTGTGACATCAAGTGGCCTAAAATGGCATGGAATGCATTGTGACACCACAGAGGTTAAGAGAAGCAAGGAACCATTGTGACCCAATGGAGGCTAACAATCTAATGGTCCCTTGTGACACCAATGGGCCTAAAAGGGCCAGGGATGAATTGTGAAAGCATGGGGCCCAATTAAAACCTGGTACAATTATGCCACCATGGAGGCCAAAAATGAAATGATTCATTGTGACATCAAGTGGCCTAAAAGGGCATGGGATGCATTGTGACACCACAGGGGTTAAGAGAAGCAAGGTTCCATTGTGACCCAAGGCAGGCGAACAATCTTAGAATCCCTTTTGACACCAGGGGGTGCAAAAGGACCACGGGTGAACTGTGACAGCATGGGCCCCAATAGAAACAAGGAACTATTATGACACCATGGAGGCCAAGAATCAAATGATTCATTGTGACATCAAGTGGCCTAAAATGGCATGGAATGCATTGTGACACCACAGAGGTTAAGAGAAGCAAGGAACCATTGTTACCCAATGGAGGCTAACAATCTAATGGTCCCTTGTGACACCAATGGGCCTAAAAGGGCCAGGGATGAATTGTGAAAGCATGGGGCCCAATTAAAACCTGGTACAATTATGCCACCATGGAGGCCAAAAATCAAATGATTCATTGTGACATCAAGTGGCCTAAAAGGGCATGGGATGCATTGTGACACCACAGGGGTTAAGAGAAGCAAGGAACCATTGTGACCCAAGGCAGGCTAACAATCTTAGAATCCCTTTTGACACCAGGGGGTGCAAAAGGACCACGGATGAACTGTGACAGCATTGGGACCTATAGAAGCAAGGAACCATTATGACACCATGAAGGCCAAGAATCAAATGGTTCATTGTAAGACCAAGTGGCCTAAAAGGGCTTGGAATGCATTGTGACACCACAGAGGTTAAGAGAAGCAAGGAACCATTGTGACCCAATGCAGGCTAACAATCTAATGATCCATTGTGACACCAGGGTTTGCAATAGGGCCAGGGATGAATTGTGAAAGCATGGGGCACAATAAAAACATGGAAATATTATGACACAATAGAGACCAAGACTCAAATGATTCATTGTAACACCAAGTGGCCTAAAAGGGCATGGGATGCATTGTGACACCACAGGGGCTAAGAGAAGCAAGGAACCATTGTGACCCAATGCAGGCTAACAATCTAATGATCCCTTGTGACACCAGGGGGCCTAAAATGGCCAGGGATGGATTGTTACAGCACGGGGACCAATAGAAGCAAGGATCTATTATGCCACCATGGAGGCCAAGAATCAAATGATTCATTGTGACATCAAGTGGCCTAAAAGGGCATGGTATGCATTGTGACACCACAGGGGTTAAGAGAAGCAAGGAACCATTGTGACCCAATGCAGGCTAACAATCTAATGATCCCTTGTGGCACCAGGGCCTATAAAAAGGGCCAGGGATGAATTGTAACAGCACGGGGACCAATAGAATCAAGGATCTATTATGTCACCACGGAGGCCAAGAATCAAATGATTCATTGTGACATCAAGTGGCCTAAAAGGGCATGGGATGCATTGTGACACCACAGGGGTTAAGAGAAACAAGGATCCATTGTGACCCAATGGAGGCTAATAATCCCAGGATCCCATTTGACACCAGGGGGCGTAAAAGGGCCAGGGATGAATTGTGACAGCATGGGGCCCAATAGAAACAAGGAACCATTATGACACCATGGAGGCCAAGAATCAAATGATTCATTGTGACATCAAGTGGCCTAAAATGGCATGGAATGCATTGTGACACCACAGAGGTTAAGAGAAGCAAGGAACCATTGTGACCCAATGCTTGCTAAAAATCTAATGATCCCTTGTGACACCAGGGGGCCTAAAATGGCCAGGGATGGATTGTTACAGCACGGGGACCAATAGAAGCAAGGATCTATTATGCCACCATGGAGGCCAAGAATCAAATGATTCATTGTGACATCAAGTGGCCTTAAAGGGCATGGGATGCATTGTGACACCACAGGGGTTAAGAGAAGCAAGGATCCATTGTGACCCAATGGAGGCTACTAATCCCAGGATCCCATTTGGCACCAGGGGGCGTAAAAGGGCCAGGGATGAATTGTGACAGCATGGGGACCAATAGAAACAAGGAACCATTATGACACCATGGAGGCCAAGAATCAAATGATTCATTGTGACATCAAGTGGCCTAAAATGGCATGGAATGCATTGTGACACCACAGAGGTTAAGAGAAGCAAGGAACCATTGTTACCCAATGGAGGCTAACAATCTAATGGTTCCTTGTGACACCAATGGGCCTAAAAGGGCCAGGGATGGATTGTGAAAGCATGGGGCCCAATTAAAACCTGGTAAAATTATGCCACCATGGAGGCCAAAAATGAAATCGTTCATTGTGACATCCAGTGGCCTAAAAGGGCATGGGATGCATTGTGACACCACAGGGGTTAAGAGAAGCAAGGAACCATTGTGACCCAATGCAGGCTAACAATCTAATGATCCCTTGTGACACCAGGGGGCCTAAAATGGCCAGGGATGGATTGTTACAGCACGGGGACCAATAGAAGCAAGGATCTATTATGCCACCATGGAGGCCAAGAATCAAATGATTCATTGTGACATCAAGTGGCCTAAAAGGGCATGGGATGCATTGTGACACCACAGGGGTTAAGAGAAGCAAGGATCCATTGTGACCCAATGGAGGCTAATAATCCCAGGATCCCATTTGGCACCAGGGGGCGTAAAAGGGCCAGGCATGAATTGTGACAGCATGGGGCCCAATAGAAACAAGGAACCATTATGACACCATGGAGGCCAAGAATCAAATGATTCATTGTGACATCAAGTGGCCTAATATGGCATGGAATGCATTGTGACACCACAGAGGTTAAGAGAAGCAAGGAACCATTGTTACCCAATGGAGGCTAACAATCTAATGGTCCCTTGTGACACCAATGGGCCTAAAAGGGCCAGGGATGAATTGTGAAAGCATGGGGCCCAATTAAAACCTGGTACAATTATGCCACCATGGAGGCCAAAAATCAAATGATTCATTGTGACATCAAGTGGCCTAAAAGGGCATGGGATGCATTGTGACACCACAGGGGTTAAGAGAAGCAAGGATCCATTGTGACCCAATGGAGGCTAAAAATCCCAGGATCCCATTTGACACCAGGGGGCGTATAAGGGCCAGGGATGAATTGTGACAGCATGGGGACCAATAGAAACAAGGAACCATTATGACACCATGAAGGCCAAGAATCAAATGGTTCATTGTAAGACCAAGTGGCCTAAAAGGGCTTGGAATGCATTGTGACACCACAGAGGTTAAGAGAAGCAGGGAACCATTGTGACCCAATGCAGGCTAACAATCTAATGATCCCTTGTGGCACCAGGGGCTATAAAAAGGGCCAGGGATGAATTGTTACAGCACGGGGACCAATAGAAGCAAGGATCTATTATGTCACCATGGAGGCCAAGAATCAAATGATTCATTGTGACATCAAGTGGCCTAAAAGTGCATGGGATGCATTGTGACACCACAGAGGTTAAGAGAAGCAAGGAACCATTGTGACCCAATGCAGGCTAACAATCTAATGATCCCTTGTGACACCAGGGGGCCTAAAATGGCCAGGGATGGATTGTTACAGCACGGGGACCAATAGAAGCAAGGATCTATTATGCCACCATGGAGGCCAAGAATCAAATGATTCATTGTGACATCAAGTGGCCTAAAAGGGCATGGGATGCATTGTGACACCACAGGGGTTAAGAGAAGCAAGGATCCATTGTGACCCAATGGAGGCTAATAATCCCAGGATCCCATTTGGCACCAGGGGGCGTAAAAGGGCCAGGGATGAATTGTGACAGCATGGGGACCAATAGAAACAAGGAACCATTATGACACCATGGAGGCCAAGAATCAAATGATTCATTGTGACATCAAGTGGCCTAAAATGGCATGGAATGCATTGTGACACCACAGAGGTTAAGAGAAGCAAGGAACCATTGTTACCCAATGGAGGCTAACAATCTAATGGTTCCTTGTGACACCAATGGGCCTAAAAGGGCCAGGGATGAATTGTGAAAGCATGGGGCCCAATTAAAACCTGTTACAATTATGCCACCATGGAGGCCAAAAATCAAATGATTCATTGTGACATCAAGTGGCCTAAAAGGGCATGGGATGCATTGTGACACCACAGGGGTTAAGAGAAGCAAGGAACCATTGTGACCCAATGCAGGCTAACAATCTAATGGTCCCTTGTGACACCAGGGGGCCTAAAATGGCCAGGGATGGATTGTTACAGCACGGGGACCAATAGAAGCAAGGATCTATTATGCCACCATGGAGGCCAAGAATCAAATGATTCATTGTGACATCAAGTGGCCTAAAAGGGCATGGGATGCATTGTGACACCACAGGGGTTCAGAGAAGCAAGGATCCATTGTGACCCAATGGAGGCTAATAATCCCAGGATCCCATTTGACACCAGGGGGCGTAAAAGGGCCAGGGATGAATTGTGACAGCATGGGGACCAATAGAAACAAGGAACCATTATGACACCATGAAGGCCAAGAATCAAATGGTTCATTGTAAGACCAAGTGGCCTAAAAGGGCTTGGAATGCATTGTGACACCACAGAGGTTAAGAGAAGCAAGGAACCATTGTGACCCAATGCAGGCTAACAATCTAATGATCCCTTGTGGCACCAGGGGGTATAAAAAGGGCCAGGGATGAATTGTTACAGCACGGGGACCAATAGAAGCAAGGATCTATTATGTCACCATGGAGGCCAAGACTCAAATGATTCATTGTGACATCAAGTGGCCTAAAAGGGCATGGGATGCATGGTGACACCACAGGGGCTAAGAGAAGCAAGGAACCATTGTGACCCAATGCAGGCTAACAATCTAATGATCCCTTGTGACACCAGGGGGCCTAAAATGGCCAGGGATGGATTGTTACAGCACGGGGACCAATAGAAGCAAGGATCTATTATGCCACCATGGAGGCCAAGAATCAAATGATTCATTGTGACATCAAGTGGCCTAAAAGGGCATGGGATGCATTGTGACACCACAGGGGTTCAGAGAAGCAAGGATCCATTGTGACCCAATGGAGGCTAATAATCCCAGGATCCCATTTGACACCAGGGGGCGTAAAAGGGCCAGGGATGAATTGTGACAGCATGGGGACCAATAGAAACAAGGAACCATTATGACACCATGAAGGCCAAGAATCAAATGGTTCATTGTAAGACCAAGTGGCCTAAAAGGGCTTGGAATGCATTGTGACACCACAGAGGTTAAGAGAAGCAAGGAACCATTGTGACCAAAAGCAGGCTAACAATCTAATGATCCCTTGTGGCACCAGGGGGTATAAAAAGGGCCAGGGATGAATTGTTGCAGCACGGGGACCAATAGAAGCAAGGGTCTATTGTGTCACCATGGAGGCCAAGAATCAAATGATTCATTGTGACATCAAGTGGCCTAAAAGGGCATGGGATGCATTGTGACACCACAGAGGTTAAGAGAAGCAAGGAACCATTGTGACCCAATGCAGGCTAACAATCTAATGATCCCTTGTGACACCAGGGGGCCTAAAAGGGCCAGGGATGGATTGTTACAGCACGTGGACCAAAAGAAGCAAGGATCTATTATGCCACCATGGAGGCCAAGAATCAAATGATTCATTGTGACATCAAGTGGCCTAAAAGGGCATGGGATGCATTGTGACACCACAGAGGTTAAGAGAAGCAAGGAACCATTGTGACCCAATGCAGGCTAACAATCTAATGATCCCTTGTGGCACCAGGGGCTATAAAAAGGGCCAGGGATGAATTGTAACACCACGGGGACCAATAGAAGCAAGGATCTATTATGTCACCACGGAGGCCAAGAATCAAATGATTCATTGTGACATCAAGTGGCCTAAAAGGGCATGGGATGCATTGTGACACCACAGGGGTTAAGAGAAGCAAGGATCCATTGTGACCCAATGGAGGCTAATAATCCCAGGATCCCATTTGACACCAGGGGGCGTAAAAGGGCCAGGGATGAATTGTGACAGCATGGGGACCAATAGAAACAAGGAACCATTATGACACCATGAAGGCCAAGAATCAAATGGTTCATTGTAAGACCAAGTGGCCTAAAAGGGCTTGGAATGCATTGTGACACCACAGAGGTTAAGAGAAGCAAGGAACCATTGTGACCCAAAGCACTCTAACAATCTAATGATCCCTTGTGGCACCAGGGGGTATAAAAAGGGCCAGGGATGAATTGTTACAGCACGGGGACCAATAGAAGCAAGGGTCTATTATGTCACCATGGAGGCCAAGAATCAAATGATTCATTGTGACATCAAGTGGCCTAAAAGGGCATGGGATGCATTGTGACACCACAGGGGTTAAGAGAAGCAAGGATCCATTGTGACCCAATGGAGGCTAATAATCCCAGGATCCCATTTGACACCAGGGGGCGTAAAAGGGCCAGGGATGAATTGTGACAGCATGGGGACCAATAGAAACAAGGAACCATTATGACACCATGAAGGCCAAGAATCAAATGGTTCATTGTAAGACCAAGTGGCCTAAAAGGGCTTGGAATGCATTGTGACACCACAGAGGTTAAGAGAAGCAAGGAACCATTGTGACCCAATGCAGGCTAACAATCTAATGATCCCTTGTGGCACCAGGGGATATAAAAAGGGCCAGGGATGAATTGTTACAGCACGGGGACCAATAGAAGCAAGGATCTATTATGTCACCATGGAGGCCAAGACTCAAATGATTCATTGTGACATCAAGTGGCCTAAAAGGGCATGGGATGCATTGTGACACCACAGGGGCTAAGAGAAGCAAGGAACCATTGTGACCCAATGCAGGCTAACAATCTAATGATCCCTTGTGACACCAGGGGGCCTAAAATGGCCAGGGATGGATTGTTACAGCACGGGGACCAATAGAAGCAAGGATCTATTATGCCACCATGGAGGCCAAGAATCAAATGATTCATTGTGACATCAAGTGGCCTAAAAGGGCATGGGATGCATTGTGACACCACAGGGGTTCAGAGAAGCAAGGATCCATTGTGACCCAATGGAGGCTAATAATCCCAGGATCCCATTTGACACCAGGGGGCGTAAAAGGGCCAGGGATGAATTGTGACAGCATGGGGACCAATAGAAACAAGGAACCATTATGACACCATGAAGGCCAAGAATCAAATGGTTCATTGTAAGACCAAGTGGCCTAAAAGGGCTTGGAATGCATTGTGACACCACAGAGGTTAAGAGAAGCAAGGAACCATTGTGACCAAAAGCAGGCTAACAATCTAATGATCCCTTGTGGCACCAGGGGGTATAAAAAGGGCCAGGGATGAATTGTTGCAGCACGGGGACCCATAGAAGCAAGGGTCTATTATGTCACCATGGAGGCCAAGAATCAAATGATTCCTTGTGACATCAAGTGGCCTAAAAGGGCATGGGATGCATTGTGACACCACAGAGGTTAAGAGAAGCAAGGAACCATTGTGACCCAATGCAGGCTAACAATCTAATGATCCCTTGTGACACCAGGGGGCCTAAAATGGCCAGGGATGGATTGTTACAGCACGTCGACCAAAAGAAGCAAGGATCTATTATGCCACCATGGAGGCCAAGAATCAAATGATTCATTGTGACATCAAGTGGCCTAAAAGGGCATGGGATGCATTGTGACACCACAGAGGTTAAGAGAAGCAAGGAACCATTGTGACCCAATGCAGGCTAACAATCTAATGATCCCTTGTGGCACCAGGGGCTATAAAAAGGCCAGGGATGAATTGTAACAGCACGGGGACCAATAGAAGCAAGGATCTATTATGTCACCACGGAGGCCAAGAATCAAATGATTCATTGTGACATCAAGTGGCCTAAAAGGGCATGGGATGCATTGTGACACCACAGGGGTTAAGAGAAGCAAGGATCCATTGTGACCCAATGGAGGCTAATAATCCCAGGATCCCATTTGACACCAGGGGGCGTAAAAGGGCCAGGGATGAATTGTGACAGCATGGGGACCAATAGAAACAAGGAACCATTATGACACCATGAAGGCCAAGAATCAAATGGTTCATTATAAGACCAAGTGGCCTAAAAGGGCTTGGAATGCATTGTGACACCACAGAGGTTAAGAGAAGCAAGGAACCATTGTGACCCAATGCAGGCTAACAATCTAATGATCCCTTGTGGCACCAGGGGGTATAACAAGGGCCAGGGATGAATTGTTACAGCACGGGGACCAATAGAAGCAAGGGTCTATTATGTCACCATGGAGGCCAAGAATCAAATGATTCATTGTGACATCAAGTGGCCTAAAAGGGCATGGGATGCATTGTGACACCACAGGGGTTAAGAGAAGCAAGGATCCATTGTGACCCAATGGAGGCTAATAATCCCAGGATCCCATTTGACACCAGGGGGCGTAAAAGGGCCAGGGATGAATTGTGACAGCATGGGGACCAATAGAAACAAGGAACCATTATGACACCATGAAGGCCAAGAATCAAATGTTTCATTGTAAGACCAAGTGGCCTAAAAGGGCTTGGAATGCATTGTGACACCACAGAGGTTAAGAGAAGCAAGGAACCATTGTGACCCAATGCAGGCTAACAATCTAATGATCCCTTGTGGCACCAGGGGGTATAAAAAGGGCCAGGGATGAATTGTTACAGCACGGGGACCAATAGAAGCAAGGATCTCTTATGTCACCATGGAGGCCAAGAATCAAATGATTCATTGTGACATCAAGTGGCCTAAAAGGGCATGGGATGCATTGTGACACCACAGAGGTTAAGAGAAGCAAGGAACCATTGTGACCCAATGCTTGCTAAAAATCTAATGATCCCTTGTGACACCAGGAGGCCTAAAATGGCCAGGGATGGATTGTTACAGCACGGGGACCAATAGAATCAAGGATCTATTATGCCACCATGGAGGCCAAGAATCTAATGATTCATTGTGACATCAAGTGGCCTAAAAGGGCATGGGATGCATTGTGACACCACAGGGGTTAAGAGAAGCAAGGATCCATTGTGACCCAATGGAGGCTAATAATCCCAGGATCCCATTTGACACCAGGGGGCGTAAAAGGGCCAGGGATAAATTGTGACAGCATGGGGACCAATAGAAACAAGGAACCATTATGACACCATGGAGGCCAAGAATCAAATGATTCATTGTGACATCAAGTGGCCTAAAATGGCATGGAATGCATTGTGACACCACAGAGGTTAAGAGAAGCAAGGAACCATTGTTACCCAATGGAGGCTAACAATCTAATGGTCCCTTGTGACACCAATGGGCCTAAAAGGGCCAGGGATGAATTGTGAAAGCATGGGGCCCAATTAAAACCTGGTACAATTATGCCACCATGGAGGCCAAAAATCAAATGATTCATTGTGACATCAAGTGGCCTAAAAGGGCATGGGATGCATTGTGACACCACAGGGGTTAAGAGAAGCAAGGAACCATTGTGACCCAATGCAGGCTAACAATCTAATGGTCCCTTGTGACACCAGGGGGCCTAAAATGGCCAGGGATGGATTGTTACAGCACGGGGACCAATAGAAGCAAGGAACCATTATGCCACCATGGAGGCCAAGAATCAAATGATTCATTGTGACATCAAGTGGCCTAAAAGGGCATGGGATGCATTGTGACACCACAGGGGTTCAGAGAAGCAAGGATCCATTGTGACCCAATGGAGGCTAATAATCCCAGGATCCCATTTGACACCAGGGGGCGTAAAAGGGCCAGGGATGAATTGTGACAGCATGGGGACCAATAGAAACAAGGAACCAATATGACACCATGAAGGCCAAGAATCAAATGGTTCATTGTAAGACCAAGTGGCCTAAAAGGGCTTGGAATGCATTGTGACACCACAGAGGTTAAGAGAAGCAAGGAACCATTGTGACCCAAAGCAGGCTAACAATCTAATGATCCCTTGTGGCACCAGGGGGTATAAAAAGGGCCAGGGATGAATTGTTACAGCACGGGGACCAATAGAAGCAAGGGTCTATTATGTCACCATGGAGGCCAAGAATCTAATGATTCATTGTGACATCAAGTGGCCTAAAAGTGCATGGGATGCATTGTGACACCACAGAGGTTAAGAGAAGCAAGGAACCATTGTGACCCAATGCTTGCTAAAAATCTAATGGTCCCTTGTGACACCAGGGGGCCTAAAATGGCCAGGGATGGATTGTTACAGCACGGGGACCAATAGAAGCAAGGATCTATTATGCCACCATGGACGCCAAGAATCAAATGATTCATTGTGACATCAAGTGGCCTAAAAGGGCATGGGATGCATTGTGACACCACAGGGGTTAAGAGAAGCAAGGATCCTTTGTGACCCAATGGAGGCTAATAATCCCAGGATCCCATTTGGCACCAGGGGGCGTAAAAGGGCCAGGGATGAATTGTGACAGCATGGGGACCAATAGAAACAAGGAACCATTATGACACCATGGAGGCCAAGAATCAAATGATTCATTGTGACATCAAGTGGCCTAAAATGGCATGGAATGCATTGTGACACCACAGAGGTTAAGAGAAGCAAGGAACCATTGTTACCCAATGGAGGCTAACAATCTAATGGTTCCTTGTGACACCAATGGGCCTAAAAGGGCCAGGGATGAATTGTGAAAGCATGGGGCCCAATGAAAACCTGGTACAATTATGCCACCATGGAGGCCAAAAATCAAATGATTCATTGTGACATCAAGTGGCCTAAAAGGGCATGGGATGCATTGTGACACCACAGGGGTTCAGAGAAGCAAGGATCCATTGTGACCCAATGGAGGCTAACAATCTAATGATCCCTTGTGACACCAGGAGGCCTAAAATGGCCAGGGATGGATTGTTACAGCACGGGGACCAATAGAATCAAGGATCTATTATGCCACCATGGAGGCCAAGAATCTAATGATTCATTGTGACATCAAGTGGCCTAAAAGGGCATGGGATGCATTGTGACAGCACAGGGGTTAAGAGAAGCAAGGAACCATTGTTACCCAATGGAGGCTAACAATCTAATGGTCCCTTGTGACACCAATGGGCCTAAAAGGGCCAGGGATGAATTGTGAAAGCATGGGGCCCAATTAAAACCTGGTACAATTATGCCACCATGGAGGCCAAAAATCAAATGATTCATTGTGACATCAAGTGGCCTAAAAGGGCATGGGATGCATTGTGACACCACAGGGGTTAAGAGAAGCAAGGAACCATTGTGACCCAATGCAGGCTAACAATCTAATGGTCCCTTGTGACACCAGGGGGCCTAAAATGGCCAGGGATGGATTGTTACAGCACGGGGACCAATAGAAGCAAGGATCTATTATGCCACCATGGAGGCCAAGAATCAAATGATTCATTGTGACATCAAGTGGCCTAAAAGGGCATGGGATGCATTGTGACACCACAGGGGTTCAGAGAAGCAAGGATCCATTGTGACCCAATGGAGGCTAATAATCCCAGGATCCCATTTGACACCAGGGGGCGTAAAAGGGCCAGGGATGAATTGTGACAGCATGGGGACCAATAGAAACAAGGAACCATTATGACACCATGAAGGCCAAGAATCAAATGGGTCATTGTAAGACCAAGTGGCCTAAAAGGGCATGGGATGCATTGTGACACCACAGAGGTTAAGAGAAGCAAGGAACCATTGTGACCCAATGCTTGCTAAAAATCTAATGATCCCTTGTGACACCAGGAGGCCTAAAATGGCCAGGGATGGATTGTTACAGCACGGGGACCAATAGAATCAAGGATCTATTATGCCACCATGGAGGCCAAGAATCTAATGATTCATTGTGACATCAAGTGGCCTAAAAGGGCATGGGATGCATTGTGACAGCACAGGGGTTAAGAGAAGCAAGGAACCATTGTTACCCAATGGAGGCTAACAATCTAATGGTCCCTTGTGACACCAATGGGCCTAAAAGGGCCAGGGATGAATTGTGAAAGCATGGGGCCCAATTAAAACCTGGTACAATTATGCCACCATGGAGGCCAAAAATCAAATGATTCATTGTGACATCAAGTGGCCTAAAAGGGCATGGGATGCATTGTGACACCACAGGGGTTAAGAGAAGCAAGGAACCATTGTGACCCAATGCAGGCTAACAATCTAATGGTCCCTTGTGACACCAGGGGGCCTAAAATGGCCAGGGATGGATTGTTACAGCACGGGGACCAATAGAAGCAAGGATCTATTATGCCACCATGGAGGCCAAGAATCAAATGATTCATTGTGACATCAAGTGGCCTAAAAGGGCATGGGATGCATTGTGACACCACAGGGGTTCAGAGAAGCAAGGATCCATTGTGACCCAATGGAGGCTAATAATCCCAGGATCCCATTTGACACCAGGGGGCGTAAAAGGGCCAGGGATGAATTGTGACAGCATGGGGACCAATAGAAACAAGGAACCATTATGACACCATGAAGGCCAAGAATCAAATGGGTCATTGTAAGACCAAGTGGCCTAAAAGGGCTTGGAATGCATTGTGACACCACAGAGGTTAAGAGAAGCAAGGAACCATTGTGACCCAAAGCAGGCTAACAATCTAATGATCCCTTGTGGCACCAGGGGGTATAAAAAGGGCCAGGGATGAATTGTTACAGCACGGGGACCAATAGAAGCAAGGGTCTATTATGTCACCATGGAGGCCAAGAATCAAATGATTCATTGTGACATCAAGTGGCCTAAAAGGGCATGGGATGCATTGTGACACCACAGAGGTTAAGAGAAGCAAGGAACCATTGTGACCCAATGCTTGCTAAAAATCTAATGATCCCTTGTGACACCAGGGGGCCTAAAATGGCCAGGGATGGATTGTTACAGCACGGGGACCAATAGAAGCAAGGATCTATTATGCCACCATGGACGCCAAGAATCAAATGATTCATTGTGACATCAAGTGGCCTAAAAGGGCATGGGATGCATTGTGACACCACAGGGGTTCAGAGAAGCAAGGATCCATTGTGACCCAATGGAGGCTAATAATCCCAGGATCCCATTTGGCACCAGGGGGAGTAAAAGGGCCAGGGATGAATTGTGACAGCATGGGGACCAATAGAAACAAGGAACCATTATGACACCATGGAGGCCAAGAATCAAATGATTCATTGTGACATCAAGTGGCCTAAAATGGCATGGAATGCATTGTGACACCACAGAGGTTAAGAGAAGCAAGGAACCATTGTTACCCAATGGAGGCTAACAATCTAATGGTTCCTTGTGACACCAATGGGCCTAAAAGGGCCAGGGATGAATTGTGAAAGCATGGGGCCCAATTAAAACCTGGTACAATTATGCCACCATGGAGGCCAAAAATCAAATGATTCATTGTGACATCAAGTGGCCTAAAAGGGCATGGGATGCATTGTGACACCACAGGGGTTAAGAGAAGCAAGGATCCATTGTGACCCAATGGAGGCTAATAATCCCAGGATCCCATTTGACACCAGGGGGCGTAAAAGGGCCAGGGATGAATTGTGACAGCATGGGGACCAATAGAAACAAGGAACCATTATGACACCATGAAGGCCAAGAATCAAATGGGTCATTGTAAGACCAAGTGGCATAAAAGGCCTTGGAATGCATTGTGACACCACAGAGGTTAAGAGAAGCAAGGAACCATTGTGACCCAATGCAGGCTAACAATCTAATGATCCCTTGTGGCACCAGGGGATATAAAAAGGGCCAGGGATGAATTGTTACAGCACGGGGACCAATAGAAGCAAGGATCTATTATGTCACCATGGAGGCCAAGAATCAAATGATTCATTGACATCAAGTGGCCTAAAAGGGCATGGGATGCATTGTGACACCACAGGGGTTAAGAGAAGCAAGGATCCTTTGTGACCCAAGGCAGGCTAATAATCCCAGGATCCCATTTGGCACCAGGGGGCGTAAAAGGGCGAGGGATGAATTGTGACAGCATGGGGACCAATAGAAACAAGGAACCATTATGACACCATGGAGGCCAAGAATCAAATGATTCATTGTGACATCAAGTGGCCTAAAATGGCATGGAATGCATTGTGACACCACAGAGGTTAAGAGAAGCAAGGAACCATTGTTACCCAATGGAGGCTAACAATCTAATGGTTCCTTGTGACACCAATGGGCCTAAAAGGGCCAGGGATGAATTGTGAAAGCATGGGGCCCAATGAAAACCTGGTACAATTATGCAACCATGGAGGCCAAAAATCAAATGATTCATTGTGACATCAAGTGGCCTAAAAGGGCATGGGATGCATTGTGACACCACAGGGGTTCAGAGAAGCAAGGATCCATTGTGACCCAATGGAGGCTAATAATCCCAGGATCCCATTTGACACCAGGGGGCGTAAAAGGGCCAGGGATGAATTGTGACAGCATGGGGACCAATAGAAACAAGGAACCATTATGACACCATGAAGGCCAAGAATCAAATGGGTCATTGTAAGACCAAGTGGCCTAAAAGGGCTTGGAATGCATTGTGACACCACAGAGGTTAAGAGAAGCAAGGAACCATTGTGACCCAATGCAGGCTAACAATCTAATGATCCCTTGTGGCACCAGGGGCTATAAAAAGGGCCAGGGATGAATTGTTACAGCACGGGGACCAATAGAAGCAAGGATCTATTATGTCACCATGGAGGCCAAGAATCAAATGATTCATTGACATCAAGTGGCCTAAAAGGGCATGGGATGCATTGTGACACCACAGGGGTTAAGAGAAGCAAGGATCCATTGTGACCCAATGGAGGCTAATAATCCCAGGATCCCATTTGACACCAGGGGGCGTAAAAGGGCCAGGGATGAATTGTGACAGCATGGGGCCCAATAGAAACAAGGAACCATTATGACACCATGGAGGCCAAGAATCAAATGATTCATTGTGACATCAAGTGGCCTAAAATGGCATGGAATGCATTGTGACACCACAGAGGTTAAGAGAAGCAAGGAACCATTGTTACCCAATGGAGGCTAACAATCTAATGGTCCCTTGTGACACCAATGGGCCTAAAACGGCCAGGGATGAATTGTGAAAGCATGGGGCCCAATTAAAACCTGGTACAATTATGCCACCATGGAGGCCAAAAATGAAATGATTCATTGTGACATCAAGTGGCCTAAAAGGGCATGGGATGCATTGTGACACCACAGGGGTTACGAGAAGCAAGGATCCATTGTGACCCAATGGAGGCTAATAATCCCAGGATCCCATTTGACACCAGGGGGTTCAAAAGGACCACGGATGAACTGTGACAGCATGGGGCCCAATAGAAACAAGGAACTATTATGCCACCATGGAGGCCAAGAATCAAATGATTCATTGTGACATCAAGTGGCCTAAAATGGCATGGAATGCATTGTGACACCACAGAGGTTAAGAGAAGCAAGGAACCAGTGTTACCCAATGGAGGCTAACAATCTAATGGTCCCTTGTGACACCAATGGGCCTAAAAGGACCAGGGATGAATTGTGAAAGCATGGGGCCCAATTAAAACCTGGTACAATTATGCCACCATGGAGGCCAAAAATCAAATGATTCATTGTGACATCAAGTGGCCTAAAAGGGCATGGGATGCATTGTGACACCACAGGGGTTAAGAGAAGCAAGGAACCATTGTGACCCAATGCAGGCTAAAAATCTAATGATCCCTTGTGACACCAGGGGGCCTAAAATGGCCAGGGATGGATTGTTACAGCACGGGGACCAATGGAAGCAAGGATCTATTATGCCACCATGGAGGCCAAGAATCAAATGATTCATTGTGACATCAAGTGGCCAAAAAAGGGCATGGGATGCATTGTGACACCACAGGGGTTCAGAGAAGCAAGGATCCATTGTGACCCAATGGAGGCTAATAATCCCAGGATCCCATTTGACACCAGGGGGCGTAAAACGGCCAGGGATGAATTGTGACAGCATGGGGACCAATAGAAACAAGGAACCATTATGACACCATGAAGGCCAAGAATCAAATGGTTCATTGTAAGACCAAGTGGCCTAAAAGGGCTTGGAATGCATTGTGACACCACAGAGGTTAAGAGAAGCAAGGAACCATTGTGACCCAATGCAGGCTAACAATCTAATGATCCCTTGTGGCACCAGGGGCTATAAAAAGGGCCAGGGATGAATTGTTACAGCACGGGGACCAATAGAAGCAAGGATCTATTATGTCACCATGGAGGCCAAGAATCAAATGATTCATTGTGACATCAAGTGGCCTAAAAGTGCATGGGATGCATTGTGACACCACAGAGGTTAAGAGAAGCAAGGAACCATTGTGACCCAATGCAGGCTAACAATCTAATGATCCCTTGTGACACCAGGGGGCCTAAAATGGCCAGGGATGGATTGTTACAGCACGGGGACCAATAGAAGCAAGGATCTATTATGTCACCATGGAGGCCAAGAATCAAATGATTCATTGTGACATCAAGTGGCCTAAAAGGGCATGGGATGCATTGTGACACCACAGGGGTTAAGAGAAGCAAGGATCCATTGTGACCCAATGGAGGCTAATAATCCCAGGATCCCATTTGGCACCAGGGGGCGTAAAAGGGCCAGGGATGAATTGTGACAGCATGGGGACCAATAGAAACAAGGAACCATTATGACACCATGGAGGCCAAGAATCAAATGATTCATTGTGACATCAAGTGGCCTAAAATGGCATGGAATGCATTGTGACACCACAGAGGTTAAGAGAAGCAAGGAACCATTGTTACCCAATGGAGGCTAACAATCTAATGGTTCCTTGTGACACCAATGGGCCTAAAAGGGCCAGGGATGAATTGTGAAAGCATGGGGCCCAATTAAAACCTGGTACAATTATGCCACCATGGAGGCCAAAAATCAAATGATTCATTGTGACATCAAGTGGCCTAAAAGGGCATGGGATGCATTGTGACACCACAGGGGTTAAGAGAAGCAAGGAACCATTGTGACCCAATGCAGGCTAACAATCTAATGGTCCCTTGTGACACCAGGGGGCCTAAAATGGCCAGGGATGGATTGTTACAGCACGGGGACCAATAGAAGCAAGGATCTATTATGCCACCATGGAGGCCAAGAATCAAATGATTCATTGTGACATCAAGTGGCCTAAAAGGGCATGGGATGCATTGTGACACCACAGGGGTTCAGAGAAGCAAGGATCCATTGTGACCCAATGGAGGCTAATAATCCCAGGATCCCATTTGACACCAGGGGGCGTAAAAGGGCCAGGGATGAATTGTGACTGCATGGGGACCAATAGAAACAAGGAACCATTATGACACCATGAAGGCCAAGAATCAAATGGTTCATTGTAAGACCAAGTGGCCTAAAAGGGCTTGGAATGCATTGTGACACCACAGAGGTTAAGAGAAGCAAGGAACCATTGTGACCCAATGCAGGCTAACAATCTAATGATCCCTTGTGGCACCAGGGGGTATAAAAAGGGCCAGGGATGAATTGTTACAGCACGGGGACCAATAGAAGCAAGGATCTATTATGTCACCATGGAGGCCAAGACTCAAATGATTCATTGTGACATCAAGTGGCCTAAAAGGGCATGGGATGCATGGTGACACCACAGGGGCTAAGAGAAGCAAGGAACCATTGTGACCCAATGCAGGCTAACAATCTAATGATCCCTTGTGACACCAGGGGGCCTAAAATGGCCAGGGATGGATTGTTACAGCACGGGGACCAATAGAAGCAAGGATCTATTATGCCACCATGGAGGCCAAGAATCAAATGATTCATTGTGACATCAAGTGGCCTAAAAGGGCATGGGATGCATTGTGACACCACAGGGGTTCAGAGAAGCAAGGATCCATTGTGACCCAATGGAGGCTAATAATCCCAGGATCCCATTTGACACCAGGGGGCGTAAAAGGGCCAGGGATGAATTGTGACAGCATGGGGACCAATAGAAACAAGGAACCATTATGACACCATGAAGGCCAAGAATCAAATGGTTCATTGTAAGACCAAGTGGCCTAAAAGGGCTTGGAATGCATTGTGACACCACAGAGGTTAAGAGAAGCAAGGAACCATTGTGACCAAAAGCAGGCTAACAATCTAATGATCCCTTGTGGCACCAGGGGGTATAAAAAGGGCCAGGGATGAATTGTTGCAGCACGGGGACCAATAGAAGCAAGGGTCTATTATGTCACCATGGAGGCCAAGAATCAAATGATTCATTGTGACATCAAGTGGCCTAAAAGGGCATGGGATGCATTGTGACACCACAGAGGTTAAGAGAAGCAAGGAACCATTGTGACCCAATGCAGGCTAACAATCTAATGATCCCTTGTGACACCAGGGGGGCTAAAATGGCCAGGGATGGATTGTTACAGCACGTGGACCAAAAGAAGCAAGGATCTATTATGCCACCATGGAGGCCAAGAATCAAATGATTCATTGTGACATCAAGTGGCCTAAAAGGGCATGGGATGCATTGTGACACCACAGAGGTTAAGAGAAGCAAGGAACCATTGTGACCCAATGCAGGCTAACAATCTAATGATCCCTTGTGGCACCAGGGGCTATAAAAAGGGCCAGGGATGAATTGTAACACCACGGGGACCAATAGAAGCAAGGATCTATTATGTCACCACGGAGGCCAAGAATCAAATGATTCATTGTGACATCAAGTGGCCTAAAAGGGCATGGGATGCATTGTGACACCACAGAGGTTAAGAGAAGCAAGGAACCATTGTGACCCAATGCAGGCTAACAATCTAATGATCCCTTGTGACACCAGGGGGCCTAAAATGGCCAGGGATGGATTGTTACAGCACGTCGACCAAAAGAAGCAAGGATCTATTATGCCACCATGGAGGCCAAGAATCAAATGATTCATTGTGACATCAAGTGGCCTAAAAGGGCATGGGATGCATTGTGACACCACAGAGGTTAAGAGAAGCAAGGAACCATTGTGACCCAATGCAGGCTAACAATCTAATGATCCCTTGTGGCACCAGGGGCTATAAAAAGGCCAGGGATGAATTGTAACAGCACGGGGACCAATAGAAGCAAGGATCTATTATGTCACCACGGAGGCCAAGAATCAAATGATTCATTGTGACATCAAGTGGCCTAAAAGGGCATGGGATGCATTGTGACACCACAGGGGTTAAGAGAAGCAAGGATCCATTGTGACCCAATGGAGGCTAATAATCCCAGGATCCCATTTGACACCAGGGGGCGTAAAAGGGCCAGGGATGAATTGTGACAGCATGGGGACCAATAGAAACAAGGAACCATTATGACACCATGAAGGCCAAGAATCAAATGGTTCATTGTAAGACCAAGTGGCCTAAAAGGGCTTGGAATGCATTGTGACACCACAGAGGTTAAGAGAAGCAAGGAACCATTGTGACCCAATGCAGGCTAACAATCTAATGATCCCTTGTGGCACCAGGGGGTATAACAAGGGCCAGGGATGAATTGTTACAGCACGGGGACCAATAGAAGCAAGGGTCTATTATGTCACCATGGAGGCCAAGAATCAAATGATTCATTGTGACATCAAGTGGCCTAAAAGGGCATGGGATGCATTGTGACACCACAGGGGTTAAGAGAAGCAAGGATCCATTGTGACCCAATGGAGGCTAATAATCCCAGGATCCCATTTGACACCAGGGGGCGTAAAAGGGCCAGGGATGAATTGTGACAGCATGGGGACCAATAGAAACAAGGAACCATTATGACACCATGAAGGCCAAGAATCAAATGGTTCATTGTAAGACCAAGTGGCCTAAAAGGGCTTGGAATGCATTGTGACACCACAGAGGTTAAGAGAAGCAAGGAACCATTGTGACCCAATGCAGGCTAACAATCTAATGATCCCTTGTGGCACCAGGGGGTATAAAAAGGGCCAGGGATGAATTGTTACAGCACGGGGACCAATAGAAGCAAGGATCTCTTATGTCACCATGGAGGCCAAGAATCAAATGATTCATTGTGACATCAAGTGGCCTAAAAGGGCATGGGATGCATTGTGACACCACAGAGGTTAAGAGAAGCAAGGAACCATTGTGACCCAATGCTTGCTAAAAATCTAATGATCCCTTGTGACACCAGGAGGCCTAAAATGGCCAGGGATGGATTGTTACAGCACGGGGACCAATAGAATCAAGGATCTATTATGCCACCATGGAGGCCAAGAATCTAATGATTCATTGTGACATCAAGTGGCCTAAAAGGGCATGGGATGCATTGTGACACCACAGGGGTTAAGAGAAGCAAGGATCCATTGTGACCCAATGGAGGCTAATAATCCCAGGATCCCATTTGGCACCAGGGGGCGTAAAAGGGCCAGGGATGAATTGTGACAGCATGGGGACCAATAGAAACAAGGAACCATTATGACACCATGGAGGCCAAGAATCAAATGATTCATTGTGACATCAAGTGGCCTAAAATGGCATGGAATGCATTGTGACACCACAGAGGTTAAGAGAAGCAAGGAACCATTGTTACCCAATGGAGGCTAACAATCTAATGGTCCCTTGTGACACCAATGGGCCTAAAAGGGCCAGGGATGAATTGTGAAAGCATGGGGCCCAATTAAAACCTGGTACAATTATGCCACCATGGAGGCCAAAAATCAAATGATTCATTGTGACATCAAGTGGCCTAAAAGGGCATGGGATGCATTGTGACACCACAGGGGTTAAGAGAAGCAAGGAACCATTGTGACCCAATGCAGGCTAACAATCTAATGGTCCCTTGTGACACCAGGGGGCCTAAAATGGCCAGGGATGGATTGTTACAGCACGGGGACCAATAGAAGCAAGGAACCATTATGCCACCATGGAGGCCAAGAATCAAATGATTCATTGTGACATCAAGTGGCCTAAAAGGGCATGGGATGCATTGTGACACCACAGGGGTTCAGAGAAGCAAGGATCCATTGTGACCCAATGGAGGCTAATAATCCCAGGATCCCATTTGACACCAGGGGGCGTAAAAGGGCCAGGGATGAATTGTGACAGCATGGGGACCAATAGAAACAAGGAACCAATATGACACCATGAAGGCCAAGAATCAAATGGTTCATTGTAAGACCAAGTGGCCTAAAAGGGCTTGGAATGCATTGTGACACCACAGAGGTTAAGAGAAGCAAGGAACCATTGTGACCCAATGCAGGCTAACAATCTAATGATCCCTTGTGGCACCAGGGGGTATAAAAAGGGCCAGGCATGAATTGTTACAGCACGGGGACCAATAGAAGCAAGGGTCTATTATGTCACCATGGAGGCCAAGAATCAAATGATTCATTGTGACATCAAGTGGCCTAAAAGGGCATGGGATGCATTGTGACACCACAGAGGTTAAGAGAAGCAAGGAACCATTGTGACCCAATGCTTGCTAAAAATCTAATGGTCCCTTGTGACACCAGGGGGCCTAAAATGGCCAGGGATGGATTGTTACAGCACGGGGACCAATAGAAGCAAGGATCTATTATGCCACCATGGACGCCAAGAATCAAATGATTCATTGTGACATCAAGTGGCCTAAAAGGGCATGGGATGCATTGTGACACCACAGGGGTTAAGAGAAGCAAGGATCCTTTGTGACCCAATGGAGGCTAATAATCCCAGGATCCCATTTGGCACCAGGGGGCGTAAAAGGGCCAGGGATGAATTGTGACAGCATGGGGACCAATAGAAACAAGGAACCATTATGACACCATGGAGGCCAAGAATCAAATGATTCATTGTGACATCAAGTGGCCTAAAATGGCATGGAATGCATTGTGACACCACAGAGGTTAAGAGAAGCAAGGAACCATTGTTACCCAATGGAGGCTAACAATCTAATGGTTCCTTGTGACACCAATGGGCCTAAAAGGGCCAGGGATGAATTGTGAAAGCATGGGGCCCAATTAAAACCTGGTACAATTATGCCACCATGGAGGCCAAAAATCAAATGATTCATTGTGACATCAAGTGGCCTAAAAGGGCATGGGATGCATTGTGACACCACAGGGGTTCAGAGAAGCAAGGATCCATTGTGACCCAATGGAGGCTAATAATCCCAGGATCCCATTTGACACCAGGGGGCGTAAAAGGGCCAGGGATGAATTGTGACAGCATGGGGACCAATAGAAACAAGGAACCATTATGACACCATGAAGGCCAAGAATCAAATGGGTCATTGTAAGACCAAGTGGCCTAAAAGGGCTTGGAATGCATTGTGACACCACAGAGGTTAAGAGAAGCAAGGAACCATTGTGACCCAATGCAGGCTAACAATCTAATGATCCCTTGTGGCACCAGGGGGTATAAAAAGGGCCAGGGATGAATTGTTACAGCACGGGGACCAATAGAAGCAAGGATCTATTATGTCACCATGGAGGCCAAGAATCAAATGATTCATTGTGACATCAAGTGGCCTAAAAGGGCATGGGATGCATTGTGACACCACAGAGGTTAAGAGAAGCAAGGAACCATTGTGACCCAATGCTTGCTAAAAATCTAATGATCCCTTGTGACACCAGGAGGCCTAAAATGGCCAGGGATGGATTGTTACAGCACGGGGACCAATAGAATCAAGGATCTATTATGCCACCATGGAGGCCAAGAATCTAATGATTCATTGTGACATCAAGTGGCCTAAAAGGGCATGGGATGCATTGTGACACCACAGGGGTTAAGAGAAGCAAGGATCCATTGTGACCCAATGGAGGCTAATAATCCCAGGATCCCATTTGACACCAGGGGGCGTAAAAGGGCCAGGGATGAATTGTGACAGCATGGGGACCAATAGAAACAAGGAACCATTATGACACCATGGAGGCCAAGAATCAAATGATTCATTGTGACATCAAGTGGCCTAAAATGGCATGGAATGCATTGTGACACCACAGAGGTTAAGAGAAGCAAGGAACCATTGTTACCCAATGGAGGCTAACAATCTAATGGTCCCTTGTGACACCAATGGGCCTAAAAGGGCCAGGGATGAATTGTGAAAGCATGGGGCCCAATTAAAACCTGGTACAATTATGCCACCATGGAGGCCAAAAATCAAATGATTCATTGTGACATCAAGTGGCCTAAAAGGGCATGGGATGCATTGTGACACCACAGGGGTTAAGAGAAGCAAGGAACCATTGTGACCCAATGCAGGCTAACAATCTAATGGTCCCTTGTGACACCAGGGGGCCTAAAATGGCCAGGGATGGATTGTTACAGCACGGGGACCAATAGAAGCAAGGATCTATTATGCCACCATGGAGGCCAAGAATCAAATGATTCATTGTGACATCAAGTGGCCTAAAAGGGCATGGGATGCATTGTGACACCACAGGGGTTCAGAGAAGCAAGGATCCATTGTGACCCAATGGAGGCTAATAATCCCAGGATCCCATTTGACACCAGGGGGCGTAAAAGGGCCAGGGATGAATTGTGACAGCATGGGGACCAATAGAAACAAGGAACCATTATGACACCATGAAGGCCAAGAATCAAATGGGTCATTGTAAGACCAAGTGGCCTAAAAGGGCTTGGAATGCATTGTGACACCACAGAGGTTAAGAGAAGCAAGGAACCATTGTGACCCAAAGCAGGCTAACAATCTAATGATCCCTTGTGGCACCAGGGGGTATAAAAAGGGCCAGGGATGAATTGTTACAGCACGGGGACCAATAGAAGCAAGGGTCTATTATGTCACCATGGAGGCCAAGAATCAAATGATTCATTGTGACATCAAGTGGCCTAAAAGAGCATGGGATGCATTGTGACACCACAGAGGTTAAGAGAAGCAAGGAACCATTGTGACCCAATGCTTGCTAAAAATCTAATGATCCCTTGTGACACCAGGGGGCCTAAAATGGCCAGGGATGGATTGTTACAGCACGGGGACCAATAGAAGCAAGGATCTATTATGCCACCATGGACGCCAAGAATCAAATGATTCATTGTGACATCAAGTGGCCTAAAAGGGCATGGGATGCATTGTGACACCACAGGGGTTAAGAGAAGCAAGGATCCATTGTGACCCAATGGAGGCTAATAATCCCAGGATCCCATTTGGCACCAGGGGGCGTAAAAGGGCCAGGGATGAATTGTGACAGCATGGGGACCAATAGAAACAAGGAACCATTATGACACCATGGAGGCCAAGAATCAAATGATTCATTGTGACATCAAGTGGCCTAAAATGGCATGGAATGCATTGTGACACCACAGAGGTTAAGAGAAGCAAGGAACCATTGTTACCCAATGGAGGCTAACAATCTAATGGTTCCTTGTGACACCAATGGGCCTAAAAGGGCCAGGGATGAATTGTGAAAGCATGGGGCCCAATTAAAACCTGGTACAATTATGCCACCATGGAGGCCAAAAATGAAATGATTCATTGTGACATCAAGTGGCCTAAAAGGGCATGGGATGCATTGTGACACCACAGGGGTTAAGAGAAGCAAGGATCCATTGTGACCCAATGGAGGCTAATAATCCCAGGATCCCATTTGACACCAGGGGGCGTAAAAGGGCCAGGGATGAATTGTGACAGCATGGGGACCAATAGAAACAAGGAACCATTATGACACCATGAAGGCCAAGAATCAAATGGGTCATTGTAAGACCAAGTGGCATAAAAGGCCTTGGAATGCATTGTGACACCACAGAGGTTAAGAGAAGCAAGGAACCATTGTGACCCAATGCAGGCTAACAATCTAATGATCCCTTGTGGCACCAGGGGATATAAAAAGGGCCAGGGATGAATTGTTACAGCACGGGGACCAATAGAAGCAAGGATCTATTATGTCACCATGGAGGCCAAGAATCAAATGATTCATTGACATCAAGTGGCCTAAAAGGGCATGGGATGCATTGTGACACCACAGGGGTTAAGAGAAGCAAGGATCCTTTGTGACCCAAGGCAGGCTAATAATCCCAGGATCCCATTTGGCACCAGGGGGCGTAAAAGGGCGAGGGATGAATTGTGACAGCATGGGGACCAATAGAAACAAGGAACCATTATGACACCATGGAGGCCAAGAATCAAATGATTCATTGTGACATCAAGTGGCCTAAAATGGCATGGAATGCATTGTGACACCACAGAGGTTAAGAGAAGCAAGGAACCATTGTTACCCAATGGAGGCTAACAATCTAATGGTTCCTTGTGACACCAATGGGCCTAAAAGGGCCAGGGATGAATTGTGAAAGCATGGGGCCCAATGAAAACCTGGTACAATTATGCCACCATGGAGGCCAAAAATCAAATGATTCATTGTGACATCAAGTGGCCTAAAAGGGCATGGGATGCATTGTGACACCACAGGGGTTCAGAGAAGCAAGGATCCATTGTGACCCAATGGAGGCTAATAATCCCAGGATCCCATTTGACACCAGGGGGCGTAAAAGGGCCAGGGATGAATTGTGACAGCATGGGGACCAATAGAAACAAGGAACCATTATGACACCATGAAGGCCAAGAATCAAATGGGTCATTGTAAGACCAAGTGGCCTAAAAGGGCATGGAATGCATTGTGACACCACAGAGGTTAAGAGAAGCAAGGAACCATTGTGACCCAATGCAGGCTAACAATCTAATGATCCCTTGTGGCACCAGGGGCTATAAAAAGGGCCAGGGATGAATTGTTACAGCACGGGGACCAATAGAAGCAAGGATCTATTATGTCACCATGGAGGCCAAGAATCAAATGATTCATTGACATCAAGTGGCCTAAAAGGGCATGGGATGCATTGTGACACCACAGGGGTTAAGAGAAGCAAGGATCCATTGTGACCCAATGGAGGCTAATAATCCCAGGATCCCATTTGACACCAGGGGGCGTAAAAGGGCCAGGGATGAATTGTGACAGCATGGGGCCCAATAGAAACAAGGAACCATTATGACACCATGGAGGCCAAGAATCAAATGATTCATTGTGACATCAAGTGGCCTAAAATGGCATGGAATGCATTGTGACACCACAGAGGTTAAGAGAAGCAAGGAACCATTGTTACCCAATGGAGGCTAACAATCTAATGGTCCCTTGTGACACCAATGGGCCTAAAACGGCCAGGGATGAATTGTGAAAGCATGGGGCCCAATTAAAACCTGGTACAATTATGCCACCATGGAGGCCAAAAATGAAATGATTCATTGTGACATCAAGTGGCCTAAAAGGGCATGGGATGCATTGTGACACCACAGGCGTTACGAGAAGCAAGGATCCATTGTGACCCAATGGAGGCTAATAATCCCAGGATCCCATTTGACACCAGGGGGTTCAAAAGGACCACGGATGAACTGTGACAGCATGGGGCCCAATAGAAACAAGGAACTATTATGCCACCATGGAGGCCAAGAATCAAATGATTCATTGTGACATCAAGTGGCCTAAAATGGCATGGAATGCATTGTGACACCACAGAGGTTAAGAGAAGCAAGGAACCAGTGTTACCCAATGGAGGCTAACAATCTAATGGTCCCTTGTGACACCAATGGGCCTAAAAGGACCAGGGATGAATTGTGAAAGCATGGGGCCCAATTAAAACCTGGTACAATTATGCCACCATGGAGGCCAAAAATCAAATGATTCATTGTGACATCAAGTGGCCTAAAAGGGCATGGGATGCATTGTGACACCACAGGGGTTAAGAGAAGCAAGGAACCATTGTGACCCAATGCAGGCTAAAAATCTAATGATCCCTTGTGACACCAGGGGGCCTAAAATGGCCAGGGATGGATTGTTACAGCACGGGGACCAATGGAAGCAAGGATCTATTATGCCACCATGGAGGCCAAGAATCAAATGATTCATTGTGACATCAAGTGGCCAAAAAAGGGCATGGGATGCATTGTGACACCACAGGGGTTCAGAGAAGCAAGGATCCATTGTGACCCAATGGAGGCTAATAATCCCAGGATCCCATTTGACACCAGGGGGCGTAAAACGGCCAGGGATGAATTGTGACAGCATGGGGACCAATAGAAACAAGGAACCATTATGACACCATGAAGGCCAAGAATCAAATGGTTCATTGTAAGACCAAGTGGCATAAAAGGCCTTGGAATGCATTGTGACACCACAGAGGTTAAGAGAAGCAAGGAACCATTGTGACCCAATGCAGGCTAACAATCTAATGATCCCTTGTGGCACCAGGGGGTATAAAAAGGGCCAGGGATGAATTGTTACAGCACGGGGACCAATAGAAGCAAGGATCTCTTATGTCACCATGGAGGCCAAGAATCAAATGATTCATTGTGACATCAAGTGGCCTAAAAGGGCATGGGATGCATTGTGACACCACAGAGGTTAAGAGAAGCAAGGAACCATTGTGACCCAATGCAGGCTAAAAATCTAATGGTCCCTTGTGACACCAGGGGGCCTAAAATGGCCAGGGATGGATTGTTACAGCACGGGGACCAATAGAAGCAAGGATCTATTATGCCACCATGGAGGCCAAGAATCAAATGATTCATTGTGACATCAAGTGGCCTAAAAGGGCATGGGATGCATTGTGACACCACAGGGGTTCAGAGAAGCAAGGATCCATTGTGACCCAATGGAGGCTAATAATCCCAGGATCCCATTTGGCACCAGGGGGCGTAAAAGGGCCAGGGATGAATTGTGACAGCATGGGGACCAATAGAAACAAGGAACCATTATGACACCATGGAGGCCAAGAATCAAATGATTCATTGTGACATCAAGTGGCCTAAAATGGCATGGAATGCATTGTGACACCACAGAGGTTAAGAGAAGCAAGGAACCATTGTTACCCAATGGAGGCTAACAATCTAATGGTTCCTTATGACACCAATGGGCCTAAAAGGGCCAGGGATGAATTGTGAAAGCATGGGGCCCAATTAAAACCTGGTACAATTATGCCACCATGGAGGCCAAAAATCAAATGATTCATTGTGACATCAAGTGGCCTAAAAGGGCATGGGATGCATTGTGACACCACAGGGGTTAAGAGAAGCAAGGAACCATTGTGACCCAAAGCAGGCTAACAATCTAATGATCCCTTGTGGCACCAGGGGGTATAAAAAGGGCCAGGGATGAATTGATACAGCACGGGGACCAATAGAAGCAAGGGTCTATTATGTCACCATGGAGGCCAAGAATCAAATGATTCATTGTGACATCAAGTGGCCTAAAAGGGCATGGGATGCATTGTGACACCACAGAGGTTAAGAGAAGCAAGGAACCATTGTGACCCAATGCTTGCTAAAAATCTAATGATCCCTTGTGACACCAGGGGGCCTAAAATGGCCAGGGATGGATTGTTACAGCACGGGGACCAATAGAAGCAAGGATCTATTATGCCACCATGGACGCCAAGAATCAAATGATTCATTGTGACATCAAGTGGCCTAAAAGGGCATGGGATGCATTGTGACACCACAGGGGTTAAGAGAAGCAAGGATCCATTGTGACCCAATGGAGGCTAATAATCCCAGGAACCCATTTGGCACCAGGGGGCGTAAAAGGGCCAGGGATGGATTGTGAAAGCATGGGGCCCAATTAAAACCTGGTAAAATTATGCCACCATGGAGGCCAAAAATCAAATGATTCATTGTGACATCAAGTGGCCTAAAATGGCATGGAATGCATTGTGACACCACAGAGGTTAAGAGAAGCAAGGAACCATTGTTACCCAATGGAGGCTAACAATCTAATGATCCATTGTGACACCAGAGGTTGCAATCGGGCCAGGGATGAATTGTGAAAGCATGGGGCACAATAAAAACATGGAAATATTATGACACAATACACACCAAGACTCAAATGATTCATTGTAACACCATGTGGCCTAAAAGGGCATGGGATGCATTGTGACACCACAGGGGCTAAGAGAAGCAAGGAACCATTGTGACCCAATGCAGGCTAACAATCTAATGATCCCTTGTGACACCAGGGGGCCTAAAATGGCCAGGGATGGATTGTTACAGCACGGGGACCAATAGAAGCAAGGAACTATTATGTCACCATGGAGGCCAAGAATCAAATGATTCATTGTGACATCAAGTGGCCTAAAAGGGCATGGGATGCATTGTGACAGCACAGGGGTTAAGAGAAGCAAGGATCCATTGTGACCCAATGGAGGCTAATAATCCCAGGATCCCATTTGATACCAGGGGGCGTAAAAGGGCCAGGGATGAATTGTGACAGCATGGGGCCCAATAGAAACAAGGAACTATTATGCCACCATGGAGGCCAAGAATCAAATGATTCATTGTGACATCAAGTGGCCTAAAATGGCATGGAATGCATTGTGACACCACAGAGGTTAAGAGAAGCAAGGAACCATTGTTACCCAAAGGAGGCTAACAATCTAATGGTCCCTTGTGACACCAATGGGCCTAAAAGGGCCAGGGATGAATTGTGAAAGCATGGGGCCCAATTAAAACCTGGTACAATTATGCCACCTTGGAGGCCAAAAATCAAATGATTCATTGTGACATCAAGTGGCCTAAAAGGGCATGGGATGCATTGTGACACCACAGGGGTTACGAGAAGCAAGGATCCGTTGTGACCCAAGTCAGGCTAACAATCTTAGAATCCCTTTTGACACCAGGGGGTTCAAAAGGACCACGGATGAACTGTGACAGCATGGGGCCCAATAGAAACAAGGAACTATTATGCCACCATGGATGCCAAGAATCAAATGATTCATTGTGACATCAAGTGGCCTAAAATGGCATGGAAAGCATTGTGACACCACAGAGGTTAAGAGAAGCAAGGAACCATTGTGACCCAATGCAGGCTAAAAATCTAATGATCCCTTGTGACACCAGGGGGCCTAAAATGGCCAGGGATGGATTGTTACAGCACGGGGACCAATAGAAGCAAGGATCTATTATGCCACCATGGAGGCCAAGAATCAAATGATTCATTGTGACATCAAGTGGCCAAAAAAGGGCATGGGATGCATTGTGACACCACAGGGGTTCAGAGAAGCAAGGATCCATTGTGACCCAATGGAGGCTAATAATCCCAGGATCCCATTTGACACCAGGGGGCGTAAAAGGGCCAGGGATGAATTGTGACAGCATGGGGACCAATAGAAACAAGGAACCATTATGACACCATGAAGGCCAAGAATCAAATGGTTCATTGTAACACCAAGTGGCATAAAAGGGCTTGGAATGCATTGTGACACCACAGAGGTTAAGAGAAGCAAGGAACCATTGTGACCCAATGCAGGCTAACAATCTAATGATCCCTTGTGGCACCAGGGGGTATAAAAAGGGCCAGGGATGAATTGTTACAGCACGGGGACCAATAGAAGCAAGGATCTCTTATGTCACCATGGAGGCCAAGAATCAAATGATTCATTGTGACATCAAGTGGCCTAAAAGGGCATGGGATGCATTGTGACACCACAGGGGTTAAGAGAAGCAAGGAACCATTGTGACCCAATGCTTGCTAAAAATCTAATGATCCCTTGTGACACCAGGGGGCCTAAAATGGCCAGGGATGGATTGTTACAGCACGGGGACCAATAGAAGCAAGGATCTATTATGCCACCATGGACGCCAAGAATCAAATGATTCATTGTGACATCAAGTGGCCTAAAAGGGCATGGGATGCATTGTGACACCACAGGGGTTAAGAGAAGCAAGGATCCTTTGTGACCCAAGGCAGGCTAACAATCTAATGATCCATTGTGACACCAGGGGGTGCAATAGGGCCAGGGATGAATTGTGAAAGCATGGGGCACAATTAAAACATGGAAATATTATGACACAATAGACACCAAGACTCAAATGATTCATTGTAACACCAAGTGGCCTAAAAGGGCATGGGATGCATTGTGACACCACAGGGCCTAAGAGAAGCAAGGAACCATTGTGACCCAATGCAGGCTAACAATCTAATGATCCCTTGTGACACCAGGGGGCCTAAAATGGCCAGGGATGGATTGTTACAGCACGGGGACCAATAGAAGCAAGGATCTATTATGTCACCATGGAGGCCAAGAATCAAATGATTCATTGACATCAAGTGGCCTAAAAGGGCATGGGATGCATTGTGACACCACAGGGGTTAAGAGAAGCAAGGATCCATTGTGACCCAATGGAGGCTAATAATCCCAGGATCCCATTTGACACCAGGGGGCGTAAAAGGGCCAGGGATGAATTGTGACAGCATGGGGCCCAATAGAAACAAGGAACCATTATGACACCATGGAGGCCAAGAATCAAATGATTCATTGTGACATCAAGTGGCCTAAAATGGCATGGAATGCATTGTGACACCACAGAGGTTAAGAGAAGCAAGGAACCATTGTTACCCAATGGAGGCTAACAATCTAATGGTCCCTTGTGACACCAATGGGCCTAAAAGGGCCAGGGATGAATTGTGAAAGCATGGGGCCCAATTAAAACCTGGTACAATTATGCCACCATGGAGGCCAAAAATCAAATGATTCATTGTGACATCAAGTGGCCTAAAAGGGCATGGGATGCATTGTGACACCACAGGGGTTAAGAAGAAGCAAGGAACCATTGTGACCCAATGCAGGCTAAAAATCTAATGGTCCCTTGTGACACCAGGGGGCCTAAAATGGCCAGGGATGGATTGTTACAGCACGGGGACCAATAGAAGCAAGGATCTATTATGCCACCATGGAGGCCAAGAATCAAATGATTCATTGTGACATCAAGTGGCCTAAAAGGGCTTGGAATGCATTGTGACACCACAGAGGTTAAGAGAAGCAAGGAACCATTGTGACCCAAAGCAGGCTAACAATCTAATGATCCCTTGTGGCACCAGGGGGTATAAAAAGGGCCAGGGATGAATTGTTACAGCACGGGGACCAATAGAAGCAAGGGTCTATTATGTCACCATGGAGGCCAAGAATCAAATGATTCATTGTGACATCAAGTGGCCTAAAAGGGCATGGGATGCATTGTGACACCACAGAGGTTAAGAGAAGCAAGGAACCATTGTGACCCAATGCTTGCTAAAAATCTAATGATCCCTTGTGACACCAGGGGGCCTAAAATGGCCAGGGATGGATTGTTACAGCACGGGGACCAATAGAAGTAAGGATCTATTATGCCACCATGGACGCCAAGAATCAAATGATTCATTGTGACATCAAGTGGCCTAAAAGGGCATGGGATGCATTGTGACACCACAGGGGTTAAGAGAAGCAAGGATCCATTGTGACCCAATGGAGGCTAATAATCCCAGGATCCCATTTGGCACCAGGGGGCGTAAAAGGGCCAGGGATGAATTGTGACAGCATGGGGCCCAATAGAAACAAGGAACCATTATGACACCATGGAGGCCAAGAATCAAATGATTCATTGTGACATCAAGTGGCCTAAAATGGCATGGAATGCATTGTGACACCACAGAGGTTAAGAGAAGCAAGGAACCATTGTTACCCAATGGAGGCTAACAATCTAATGGTTCCTTGTGACACCAATGGGCCTAAAAGGGCCAGGGATGAATTGTGAAAGCATGGGGCCCAATTAAAACCTGGTACAATTATGCCACCATGGAGGCCAAAAATCAAATGATTCATTGTGACATCAAGTGGCCTAAAAGGGCATGGGATGCATTGTGACACCACAGGGGTTAAGAGAAGCAAGGAACCATTGTGACCCAATGCAGGCTAAAAATCTAATGGTCCCTTGTGACACCAGGGGGCCTAAAATGGCCAGGGATGGATTGTTACAGCACGGGGACCAATAGAAGCAAGGATCTATCATGCCACCATGGAGGCCAAGAATCAAATGATTCATTGTGACATCAAGTGGCCTAAAAGGGCATGGGATGCATTGTGACACCACAGGGGTTCAGAGAAGCAAGGATCCATTGTGACCCAATGGAGGCTAATAATCCCAGGATCCCATTTGACACCAGGGGGCGTAAAAGGGCCAGGGATGAATTGTGACAGCATGGGGACCAATAGAAACAAGGAACCATTATGACACCATGAAGGCCAAGAATCAAATGGGTCATTGTAAGACCAAGTGGCCTAAAAGGGCTTGGAATGCATTGTGACACCACAGAGGTTAAGAGAAGCAAGGAACCATTGTGACCCAATGCAGGCTAACAATCTAATGATCCCTTGTGGCACCAGGGGATATAAAAAGGGCCAGGGATGAATTGTTACAGCACGGGGACCAATAGAAGCAAGGATCTATTATGTCACCATGGAGGCCAAGAATCAAATGATTCATTGACATCAAGTGGCCTAAAAGGGCATGGGATGCATTGTGACACCACAGGGGTTAAGAGAAGCAAGGATCCATTGTGACCCAATGGAGGCTAATAATCCCAGGATCCCATTTGACACCAGGGGGCGTAAAAGGGCCAGGGATGAATTGTGACAGCATGGGGCCCAATAGAAACAAGGAACCATTATGACACCATGGAGGCCAAGAATCAAATGATTCATTGTGACATCAAGTGGCCTAAAATGGCATGGAATGCATTGTGACACCACAGAGGTTAAGAGAAGCAAGGAACCATTGTTACCCAATGGAGGCTAACAATCTAATGGTCCCTTGTGACACCAATGGGCCTAAAACGGCCAGGGATGAATTGTGAAAGCATGGGGCCCAATTAAAACCTGGTACAATTATGCCACCATGGAGGCCAAAAATGAAATGATTCATTGTGACATCAAGTGGCCTAAAAGGGCATGGGATGCATTGTGACACCACAGGGGTTTAGAGAAGCAAGGAACCATTGTGACCCAAGGCAGGCTAACAATCTAATGATCCATTGTGACACCAGGGGGTGCAATAGGGCCAGGGATGAATTGTGAAAGCATGGGGCACAATAAAAACATGGAAATATTATGACACAATAGACACCAAGACTCAAATGATTCATTGTAACACCAAGTGGCCTAAAAGGGCATGGGATGCATTGTGACACCACAGGGCCTAAGAGAAGCAAGGAACCATTGTGACCCAATGCAGGCTAAAAATCTAATGGTCCCTTGTGACACCAGGGGGCCTAAAATGGCCAGGGATGGATTGTTACAGCACGGGGACCAATAGAAGCAAGGATCTATTATGTCACCATGGAGGCCAAGAATCAAATGATTCATTGACATCAAGTGGCCTAAAAGGGCATGGGATGCATTGTGACACCACAGGGGTTAAGAGAAGCAAGGATCCATTGTGACCCAAGGCAGGCGAACAATCTTAGAATCCCTTTTGACACCAGGGGGTTCAAAAGGACCACGGATGAACTGTGACAGCATGGGGCCCAATAGAAACAAGGAACTATTATGACACCATGGAGGCCAAGAATCAAATGATTCATTATGACATCAAGTGGCCTAAAATGGCATGGAATGCATTGTGACACCACAGAGGTTAAGAGAAGCAAGGAACCATTGTTACCCAATGGAGGCTAACAATCTAATGGTCCCTTGTGACACCAATGGGCCTAAAAGGGCCAGGGATGAATTGTGAAAGCATGGGGCCCAATTAAAACCTGGTACAATTATGCCACCATGGAGGCCAAAAATCAAATGATTCATTGTGACATCAAGTGGCCTAAAAGGGCATGGGATGCATTGTGACACCACAGGGGTTAAGAGAAGCAAGGAACCATTGTGACCCAAGGCAGGCTAACAATCTTAGAATCCCTTTTGACACCAGGGGGTGCAAAAGGACCACGGATGAACTGTGACAGCATGGGGACCTATAGAAGCAAGGAACCATTATGACACCATGAAGGCCAAGAATCAAATGGTTCATTGTAGAACCAAGTGGCCTAAAAGGGCTTGGAATGCATTGTGACACCACAGAGGTTAAGAGAAGCAAGGAACCATTGTGACCCAATGCAGGCTAACAATCTAATGATCCATTGTGACCCCAGGGGTTGCAATAGGGCCAGGGATGAATTGTGAAAGCATGGGGCACAATAAAAACATGGAAATATTATGACACAATAGAGACCAAGACTCAAATGATTCATTGTAACACCAAGTGGCCTAAAAGGGCATGGGATGCATTGTGACACCACAGGGCCTAAGAGAAGCAAGGAACCATTGTGACCCAATGCAGGCTAACAATCTAATGATCCCTTGTGACACCAGGGGGCCTAAAATGGCCAGGGATGGATTGTTACAGCACGGGGACCAATAGAAGCAAGGATCTATTATGTCACCCTGGAGGCCAAGAATCAAATGATTCATTGTGACATCAAGTGGCCTAAAAGGGCATGGGATGCATTGTGACACCACAGGGGTTAAGAGAAGCAAGGATCCATTGTGACCCAAGGCAGGCTAACAATCTTAGAATCCCTTTTGACACCAGGGGGTGCAAAAGGACCACGGATGAACTGTGACAGCATGGGGCCCAATAGAAACAAGGAACTATTATGCCACCATGGAGGCCAAGAATCAAATGATTCATTGTGACATCAAGTGGCCTAAAAGGGCTTGGAATGCATTGTGACACCACAGGGGCTAAGAGAAGCAAGGAATCATTGTGACCCAAGGGAGGCTAACAATCTAATGGTCCCTGGTGACACCAATGGGCCTAAAATGGCCAGGGATGAATTGTGAAAGCATGGGGCCCAATTAAAACCTGGTACAATTATGCCACGAAGGAGGCCAAAAATGAAATGATTCATTGTGACATCAAGTGGCCTAAAAGGGCATGGGATGCATTGTGACACCACAGGGGTTAAGAGAAGCAAGGATCCATTGTGACCCAATGGAGGCTAATAATCCCAGGATCCCATTTGACACCAGGGTGCGTAAAAGGGCCAGGGATGAATTGTGACAGCATGGGGCCCAATAGAAACAAGGAACCATTATGACACCATGGAGGCCAAGAATCAAATGATTCATTGTGACATCAAGTGGCCTAAAATGGCATGGAATGCATTGTGACACCACAGAGGTTAAGAGAAGCAAGGAACCATTGTGACCCAATGGAGGCTAACAATCTAATGGTCCCTTGTGACACCAATGGGCCTAAAAGGGCCAGGGATGAATTGTGAAAGCATGGGGCCCAATTAAAACCTGGTACAATTATGCCACCATGGAGGCCAAAAATGAAATGATTCATTGTGACATCAAGTGGCCTAAAAGGGCATGGGATGCATTGTGACACCACAGGGGTTAAGAGAAGCAAGGTTCCATTGTGACCCAAGGCAGGCGAACAATCTTAGAATCCCTTTTGACACCAGGGGGTGCAAAAGGACCACGGGTGAACTGTGACAGCATGGGCCCCAATAGAAACAAGGAACTATTATGACACCATGGAGGCCAAGAATCAAATGATTCATTGTGACATCAAGTGGCCTAAAATGGCATGGAATGCATTGTGACACCACAGAGGTTAAGAGAAGCAAGGAACCATTGTTACCCAATGGAGGCTAACAATCTAATGGTCCCTTGTGACACCAATGGGCCTAAAAGGGCCAGGGATGAATTGTGAAAGCATGGGGCCCAATTAAAACCTGGTACAATTATGCCACCATGGAGGCCAAAAATCAAATGATTCATTGTGACATCAAGTGGCCTAAAAGGGCATGGGATGCATTGTGACACCACAGGGGTTAAGAGAAGCAAGGAACCATTGTGACCCAAGGCAGGCTAACAATCTTAGAATCCCTTTTGACACCAGGGGGTGCAAAAGGACCACGGATGAACTGTGACAGCATTGGGACCTATAGAAGCAAGGAACCATTATGACACCATGAAGGCCAAGAATCAAATGGTTCATTGTAAGACCAAGTGGCCTAAAAGGGCTTGGAATGCATTGTGACACCACAGAGGTTAAGAGAAGCAAGGAACCATTGTGACCCAATGCAGGCTAACAATCTAATGATCCATTGTGACACCAGGGTTTGCAATAGGGCCAGGGATGAATTGTGAAAGCATGGGGCACAATAAAAACATGGAAATATTATGACACAATAGAGACCAAGACTCAAATGATTCATTGTAACACCAAGTGGCCTAAAAGGGCATGGGATGCATTGTGACACCACAGGGGCTAAGAGAAGCAAGGAACCATTGTGACCCAATGCAGGCTAACAATCTAATGATCCCTTGTGACACCAGGGGGCCTAAAATGGCCAGGGATGGATTGTTACAGCACGGGGACCAATAGAAGCAAGGATCTATTATGTCACCATGGAGGCCAAGAATCAAATGATTCATTGACATCGAGTGGCCTAAAAGGGCATGGGATGCATTGTGACACCACAGGGGTTAAGAGAAGCAAGGATCCATTGTGACCCAATGGAGGCTAATAATCCCAGGATCCCATTTGACACCAGGGGGCGTAAAAGGGCCAGGGATGAATTGTGACAGCATGGGGCCCAATAGAAACAAGGAACCATTATGACACCATGGAGGCCAAGAATCAAATGATTCATTGTGACATCAAGTGGCCTAAAATGGCATGGAATGCATTGTGACACCACAGAGGTTAAGAGAAGCAAGGAACCATTGTGACCCAATGGAGGCTAACAATCTAATGGTCCCTTGTGACACCAATGAGCCTAAAAGGGCCAGGGATGAATTGTGACAGCATGGGGCCCAATTAAAACCTGGTAAAATTATGCCACCATGGAGGCCAAAAATCAAATGATTCATTGTGACATCAAGTGGCCTAAAAGGGCATGGGATGCATTGTGACACCACAGGGGTTAAGAGAAGCAAGGAACCATTGTGACCCAAGGCAGGCTAACAATCTTAGAATCCCTTTTGACACCAGGGGGTGCAAAAGGACCACGGATGAATTGTGACAGCATGGGGACCTATAGAAGCAAGGAACCATTATGACACCATGAAGGCCAAGAATCAAATGGTTCATTTGTCAGACCAAGTGGCCTAAAAGGGCTTGGAATGCATTGTGACACCACAGAGGTTAAGAGAAGCAAGGAACCATTGTGACCCAATGCAGGCTAACAATCTAATGATCCATTGTGACACCAGGGGTTGCAATAGGGCCAGGGATGAATTGTGAAAGCATGGGGCACAATAAAAACATGGAAATATTATGACACAATAGAGACCAAGACTCAAATGATTCATTGTAACACCAAGTGGCCTAAAAGGGCATGGGATGCATTGTGACACCACAGGGGTTAAGAGAAGCAAGGATCCATTGTGACACAATGGAGGCTAATAATCCCAGGATCCCATTTGACACCAGGGGGCGTAAAAGGGCCAGGGATGAATTGTGACAGCATGGGGCCCAATAGAAACAAGGAACCATTATGACACCATGGAGGCCAAGAATTAAATGATTCATTGTGACATCAAGTGGCCTAAAATGGCATGGAATTCATTGTGACACCACAGAGGTTAAGAGAAGCAAGGAACCATTGTGACCCAATGCAGGCTAACAATCTAATGATCCCTTGTGAAACCAGGGGGCCTAAAAGGGCCAGGGATGGATTGTTACAGCACGGGGACCAATAGAAGCAAGGATCTATTATGCCACCATGGAGGCCAAGAATCAAATGATTCATTGTGACATCAAGTGGCCTAAAAGGGCATGGGATGCATTGTGACACCACAGGGGTTAAGAGAAGCAAGGATCCATTGTGACCCAATGGAGGCTAATAATCCCAGGATCCCATTTGACACCAGGGGGCGTAAAAGGGCCAGGGATGAATTGTGACAGCATGGGGCCCAATAGAAACAAGGAACCATTATGACACCATGGAGGCCAAGAATCAAATGATTCATTGTGACATCAAGTGGCCTAAAATGGCATGGAATGCATTGTGACACCACAGAGGTTAAGAGAAGCAAGGAACCATTGTTACCCAATGGAGGCTAACAATCTAATGGTCCCTTGTGACACCAATGGGCCTAAAACGGCCAGGGATGAATTGTGAAAGCATGGGGCCCAATTAAAACCTGGTACAATTATGCCACCATGGAGGCCAAAAATCAAATGATTCATTGTGACATCAAGTGGCCTAAAAGGGCATGGGATGCATTGTGACACCACAGGGGTTAAGAGAAGCAAGGATACTTTGTGACCCAAGGCAGGCTAACAATCTTAGAATCCCTTTTGACACCAGGGGGTGCAAAAGGACCACGGATGAACTGCGACAGCATGGGGCCCAATAGAAACAAGGAACTATTATGACACCATGGAGGCCAAGAATCAAATGATTCATTGTGACATCAAGTGGCCTAAAATGGCATGGAATGCATTGTGACACCACAGAGGTTAAGAGAAGCAAGGAACCATTGTTACCCAATGGAGGCTAACAATCTAATGGTCCCTTGTGACACCAATGGGCCTAAAAGGGCCAGGGATGAATTGTGAAAGCATGGGGCCCAATTAAAACCTGGTACAATTATGCCACCATGGAGGCCAAAAATCAAATGATTCATTGTGACATCAAGTGGCCTAAAAGGGCATGGGATGCATTGTGACACCACAGGGGTTAAGAGAAGCAAGGAACCATTGTGACCCAAGGCAGGCTAACAATCTTAGAATCCCTTTTGACACCAGGGGGTGCAAAAGGACCACGGATGAACTGTGACAGCATGGGGACCTATAGAAGCAAGGAACCATTATGACACCATGAAGGTCAAGAATCAAATGGTTCATTGTAAGACCAAGTGGCCTAAAAGGTCTTGGAATGCATTGTGACACCACAGAGGTTAAGAGAAGCAAGGAACCATTGTGACCCAATGCAGGTTAACAATCTAATGATCCATTGTGACACCAGGGTTTGCAATAGGGCCAGGGATGAATTGTGAAAGCATGGGGCACAATAAAAACATGGAAATATTATGACACAATAGAGACCAAGACTCAAATGATTCATTGTAACACCAAGTGGCCTAAAAGGGCATGGGATGCATTGTGACACCACAGGGGTTAAGAGAAGCAAGGAACCATTGTGACCCAATGCAGGCTAACAATCTAATGATCCCTTGTGACACCAGGGGGCCTAAAATGGCCAGGGATGGATTGTTACAGCACGGGGACCAATAGAAGCAAGGATCTATTATGCCACCATGGAGGCCAAGAATCAAATGATTCATTGTGACATCAAGTGGCCTAAAAGGGCATGGGATGCATTGTGACAGCACAGGGGTTAAGAGAAGCAAGGATCCATTGTGACCCAATGGAGGCTAATAATCCCAGGATCCCATTTGACACCAGGGGGCGTAAAAGGGCCAGGGATGAATTGTGACAGCATGGGGCCCAATAGAAACAAGGAACCATTATGACACCATGGAGGCCAACAATCAAATGATTCATTGTGACATCAAGTGGCCTAAAATGGCATGGAATGCATTGTGACACCACAGAGGTTAAGAGAAGCAAGGAACCATTGTTACCCAATGGAGGCTAACAATCTAATGGTCCCTTGTGACACCAATGGGCCTAAAACGGCCAGGGATGAATTGTGAAAGCATGGGGCCCAATTAAAACCTGGTACAATTATGCCACCATGGAGGCCAAAAATCAAATGGTTCATTGTGACATCAAGTGGCCTAAAAGGGCATGGGATGCATTGTGACACCACAGGGGTTAAGAGAAGCAAGGAACCATTGTGACCCAAGGCAGGCTAACAATCTTAGAATCCCTTTTGACACCAGGGGGTGCAAAAGGACCACGGATGAACTGTGACAGCATGGGGACCTATAGAAGCAAGGAACCATTATGACACCATGAAGGCCAAGAATCAAATGGTTCATTGTAAGACCAAGTGGCCTAAAAGGGCTTGGAATGCATTGTGACACCACAGAGGTTAAGAGAAGCAAGGAACCATTGTGACCCTATGCAGGTTAACAATCTAATGATCCATTGTGACACCAGGGTTTGCAATAGGGCCAGGGATGAATTGTGAAAGCATGGGGCACAATAAAAACATGGAAATACTATGACACAATAGAGACCAAGACTCAAATGATTCATTGTAACACCAAGTGGCCTAAAAGGGCATGGGATGCATTGTGACACCACAGGGCCTAAGAGAAGCAAGGAACCATTGTGACCCAATGCAGGCTAACAATCTAATGATCCTTTGTGACACCAGGGGGCCTAAAATGGCCAGGGATGGATTGTTACAGCACGGGGACCAATAGAAGCAAGGATCTATTATGTCACCATGGAGGCCAAGAATCAAATGATTCATTGTGACATCAAGTGGCCTAAAAGGGCATGGGATGCATTGTGACACCACAGGGGTTAAGAGAAGCAAGGATCCATTGTGACCCAATGGAGGCTAATAATCCCAGGATCCCATTTGACACCAGGGGGCGTAAAAGGGCCAGGGATGAATTGTGACAGCATGGGGCCCAATAGAAACAAGGAACCATTATGACACCATGGAGGCCAAGAATCAAATGATTCATTGTGACATCAAGTGGCCTAAAATGGCATGGAATGCATTGTGACACCACAGAGGTTAAGAGAAGCAAGGAACCATTGTTACCCAATGGAGGCTAACAATCTAATGGTCCCTTGTGACACCAATGGGCCTAAAACGGCCAGGGATGAATTGTGAAAGCATGGGGCCCAATTAAAACCTGGTACAATTATGCCACCATGGAGGCCAAAAATCAAATGATTCATTGTGACATCAAGTGGCCTAAAAGGGCATGGGATGCATTGTGACACCACAGGGGTTAAGAGAAGCAAGGAACCATTGTGACCCAAGGCAGGCTAACAATCTTAGAATCCCTTTTGACACCAGGGGGTGCAAAAGGACCACGGACGAACTGTGACAGCATGGGGACCTATAGAAACAAGGAACCATTATGACACCATGAAGGCCAAGAATCAAATGATTCATTGTGACATCAAGTGGCCTAAAATGGCATGGAATGCATTGTGACACCACAGAGGTTAAGAGAAGCAAGGAACCATTGTTACCTAATGGAGGCTAACAATCTAATGGTCCCTTGTGACACCAATGGGCCTAAAAGGGCCAGGGATGAATTGTGAAAGCATGGGGCCCAATTAAAACCTGGTACAATTATGCCACCATGGAGGCCAAGAATCAAATGGTTCATTGTAAGACCAAGTGGCCTAAAAGGGCTTGGAATGCATTGTGACACCACAGAGGTTAAGAGAAGCAAGGAACCATTGTGACCCAATGCAGGTTAACAATCTAATGATCCATTGTGGCACCAGGGTTTGCAATAGGGCCAGGGATGAATTGTGAAAGCATGGGGCACAATAAAAACATGGAAATATTATGACACAATAGACACCAAGACTCAAATGATTCATTGTAACACCAAGTGGCCTAAAAGGGCATGGGATGCATTGTGACACCACAGGGGCTAAGAGAAGCAAGGAACCATTGTGACCCAATGCAGGCTAACAATCTAATGATCCCTTGTGACACCAGGGGGCCTAAAATGGCCAGGGATGGATTGTTACAGCACCGGGACCAATAGAAGCAAGGATCTATTATGTCACCATGGAGGCCAAGAATCAAATGATTCATTGTGACATCAAGTGGCCTAAAAGGGCATGGGATGCATTGTGACACCACAGGGGTTAAGAGAAGCAAGGATCCATTGTGACCCAATGGAGGCTAATAATCCCAGGATCCCATTTGACACCAGGGGGCGTAAAAGGGCCAGGGATGAATTGTGACAGCATGGGGCCCAATAGAAACAAGGAACCATTATGACACCATGGAGGCTAAGAATCAAATGATTCATTGTGACATCAAGTGGCCTAAAATGGCATGGGATGCATTGTGACACCACAGAGGTTAAGAGAAGCAAGGAACCATTGTTACCCAATGGAGGCTAACAATCTAATGGTCCCTTGTGACACCAATGGGCCTAAAAGGGCCAGGGATGAATTGTGAAAGCATGGGGCCCAATTAAAACCTGGTACAATTATGCCACCATGGAGGCCAAAAATCAAATGATTCATTGTGACATCAAGTGGCCTAAAAGGGCATGGGATGCATTGTGACACCACAGGGGTTAAGAGAAGCAAGGATCCTTTGTGACCCAAGGCAGGCTAACAATCTTAGAATCCCTTTTGACACCAGGGGGTGCAAAAGGACCACGGATGAACTGCGACAGCATGGGGCCCAATAGAAACAAGGAACTATTATGACACCATGGAGGCCAAGAATCAAATGATTCATTGTGACATCAAGTGGCCTAAAATGGCATGGAATGCATTGTGACACCACAGAGGTTAAGAGAAGCAAGGAACCATTGTGACCCAATGCAGGCTAACAATCTAATGATCCCTTGTGACACCAGGGGGCCTAAAATGGCCAGGGATGGATTGTTACAGCACGGAGACCAATAGAAGCAAGGATCTATTATGCCACCATGGAGGCCAAGAATCAAATGATTCATTGTGACATCAAGTGGCCTAAAAGGGCATGGGATGCATTGTGACACCACAGGGGTTAAGAGAAGCAAGGAACCATTGTGAACCAAGGCAGGCTAACAATCTTAGAATCCCTTTTGACACCAGGGGGTGCAAAAGGTCCACGGATGAACTGTGACAGCATGGGGACCTATAGAAGCAAGGAACCATTATGACACCATGAAGGTCAAGAATCAAATGGTTCATTGTAAGACCAAGTGGCCTAAAAGGGCTTGGAATGCATTGTGACACCACAGAGGTTAAGAGAAGCAAGGAACCATTGTGACCCAATGCAGGTTAACAATCTAATGATCCATTGTGACACCAGGGTTTGCAATAGGGCCAGGGATGAATTGTGAAAGCATGGGGGACAATAAAAACATGGAAATATTATGACACAATAGAGACCAAGACTCAAATGATTCATTGTAACACCAAGTGGCCTAAAAGGGCATGGGATGCATTGTGACACCACAGGGCCTAAGAGAAGCAAGGAACCATTGTGACCCAATGCAGGCTAACAATCTAATGATCCCTTGTGACACCAGGGGGCCTAAAATGGCCAGGGATGGATTGTTACAGCACGGGGACCAATAGAAGCAAGGATCTATTATGTCACCATGGAGGCCAAGAATGAAATGATTCATTGACATCAAGTGGCCTAAAAGGGCATGGGATGCATTGTGACAGCACAGGGGTTAAGAGAAGCAAGGATCCATTGTGACCCAATGGAGGCTAATAATCCCAGGATCCCATTTGACACCAGGGGGCGTAAAAGGGCCAGGGATGAATTGTGACAGCATGGGGCCCAATAGAAACAAGGAACCATTATGACACCATGGAGGCCAAGAATCAAATGATTCATTGTGACATCAAGTGGCCTAAAATGGCATGGAATGCATTGTGACACCACAGAGGTTAAGAGAAGCAAGGAACCATTGTTACCCAATGGAGGCTAACAATCTAATGGTCCCTTGTGACACCAATGGGCCTAAAACGGCCAGGGATGAATTGTGAAAGCATGGGGCCCAATTAAAACCTGGTACAATTATGCCACCATGGAGGCCAAAAATCAAATGATTCATTGTGACATCAAGTGGCCTAAAAGGGCATGGGATGCATTGTGACACCACAGGGGTTAAGAGAAGCAAGGATCCTTTGTGACCCAAGGCAGGCTAACAATCTTAGAATCCCTTTTGACACCAGGGGGTGCAAAAGGACCACGGACGAACTGTGACAGCATGGGGCCCAATAGAAACAAGGAACTATTATGACACCATGGAGGCCAAGAATCAAATGATTCATTGTGACATCAAGTGGCCTAAAATGGCATGGAATGCATTGTGACACCACAGAGGTTAAGAGAAGCAAGGAACCATTGTTACCCAATGGAGGCTAACAATCTAATGGTCCCTTGTGACACCAATGGGCCTAAAAGGGCCAGGGATGAATTGTGAAAGCATGGGGCCCAATTAAAACCTGGTACAATTATGCCACCATGGAGGCCAAAAATCAAATGATTCATTGTGACATCAAGTGGCCTAAAATGGCATGGAATGCATTGTGACACCACAGAGGTTAAGAGAAGCAAGGAACCATTGTTACCTAATGGAGGCTAACAATCTAATGGTCCCTTGTGACACCAATGGGCCTAAAAGGGCCAGGGATGAATTGTGAAAGCATGGGGCCCAATTAAAATCTGGTACAATTATGCCACCATGGAGGCCAAGAATCAAGTTGTTCATTGTAAGACCAAGTGGCCTAAAAGGGCTTGGAATGCATTGTGACACCACAGAGGTTAAGAGAAGCAAGGAACCATTGTGACCCAATGCAGGCTAACAATCTAATGATCCATTGTGACACCAGGGTTTGCAATAGGGCCAGGGATGAATTGTGAAAGCATGGGGCACAATAAAAACATGGAAATATTATGACACAATAGAGACCAAGACTCAAATGATTCATTGTAACACCAAGTGGCCTAAAAGGGCATGGGATGCATTGTGACACCACAGGGGCTAAGAGAAGCAAGGAACCATTGTGACCCAATGCAGGCTAACAATCTAATGATCCCTTGTGACACCAGGGGGCCTAAAATGGCCAGGGATGGATTGTTACAGCACCGGGACCAATAGAAGCAAGGATCTATTATGTCACCATGGAGGCCAAGAATCAAATGATTCATTGTGACATCAAGTGGCCTAAAAGGGCATGGGATGCATTGTGACACCACAGGGGTTAAGAGAAGCAAGGATCCATTGTGACCCAATGGAGGCTAATAATCCCAGGATCCCATTTGACACCAGGGGGCGTAAAAGGGCCAGGGATGAATTGTGACAGCATGGGGCCCAATAGAAACAAGGAACCATTATGACACCATGGAGGCCAAGAATCAAATGATTCATTGTGACATCAAGTGGCCTAAAATGGCATGGGATGCATTGTGACACCACAGAGGTTAAGAGAAGCAAGGAACCATTGTTACCCAATGGAGGCTAACAATCTAATGGTCCCTTGTGACACCAATGGGCCTAAAAGGGCCAGGGATGAATTGTGAAAGCATGGGGCCCAATTAAAACCTGGTACAATTATGCCACCATGGAGGCCAAAAATCAAATGATTCATTGTGACATCAAGTGGCCTAAAAGGGCATGGGATGCATTGTGACACCACAGGGGTTAAGAGAAGCAAGGAACCATTGTGACCCAAGGCAGGCTAACAATCTTAGAATCCCTTTTGACACCAGGGGGTGCAAAAGGACCACGGATGAACTGTGACAGCATGGGGACCTATAGAAGCAAGGAACCATTATGACACCATGAAGGCCAAGAATCAAATGGTTCATTGTAAGACCAAGTGGCCTAAAAGGGCTTGGAATGCATTGTGACACCACAGAGGTTAAGAGAAGCAAGGAACCATTGTGACCCAATGCAGGTTAACAATCTAATGATCCATTGTGACACCAGGGTTTGCAATAGGGCCAGGGATGAATTGTGAAAGCATGGGGCACAATAAAAACATGGAAATATTATGACACAATAGAGACCAAGACTCAAATGATTCATTGTAACACCAAGTGGCCTAAAAGGGCATGGGATGCATTGTGACACCACAGGGCCTAAGAGAAGCAAGGAATCATTGTGACCCAATGCAGACTAACAATCTAATGATCCCTTGTGACACCAGGGGGCCTAAAATGGCCAGGGATGGATTGTTACCGCACCGGGACCTATAGAAGCAAGGATCTATTATGTCACCATGGAGGCCAAGAATCAAATGATTCATTGACATCAAGTGGCCTAAAAGGGCATGGGATGCATTGTGACAGCACAGGGGTTAAGAGAAGCAAGGATCCATTGTGACCCAAGGCAGGCTAATAATCCCAGGATCCCATTTGACACCAGGGGGCGTAAAAGGGCCAGGGATGAATTGTGACAGCATGGGGACCAATAGAAACAAGGAACCATTATGACACCATGGAGGCCAAGAATCAAATGATTCATTGTGACATCAAGTGGCCTAAAATGGCATGGAATGCATTGTGACACCACAGAGGTTAAGAGAAGCAAGGAACCATTGTTACCCAATGGAGGCTAACAATCTAATGGTCCCTTGTGACACCAATGGGCCTAAAACGGCCAGGGATGAATTGTGAAAGCATGGGGCCCAATTAAAACCTGGTACAATTATGCCACCATGGAGGCCAAAAATCAAATGATTCATTGTGACATCAAGTGGCCTAAAAGGGCATGGGATGCATTGTGACACCACAGGGGTTAAGAGAAGCAAGGATCCTTTGTGACCCAAGGCAGGCTAACAATCTTAGAATCCCTTTTGACACCAGGGGGTGCAAAAGGACCACGGACGAACTGTGACAGCATGGGGCCCAATAGAAACAAGGAACTATTATGACACCATGGAGGCCAAGAATCAAATGATTCATTGTGACATCAAGTGGCCTAAAATGGCATGGAATGCATTGTGACACCACAGAGGTTAAGAGAAGCAAGGAACCATTGTTACCTAATGGAGGCTAACAATCTAATGGTCCCTTGTGACACCAATGGGCCTAAAAGGGCCAGGGATGAATTGTGAAAGCATGGGGCCCAATTAAAACCTGGTACAATTATGCCACCATGGAGGCCAAGAATCAAATGGTTCATTGTAAGACCAAGTGGCCTAAAAGGGCTTGGAATGCATTGTGACACCACAGAGGTTAAGAGAAGCAAGGAACCATTGTGACCCAATGCAGGTTAACAATCTAATGATCCATTGTGACACCAGGGTTTGCAATAGGGCCAGGGATGAATTGTGAAAGCATGGGGCACAATAAAAACATGGAAATATTATGACACAATAGAGACCAAGACTCAAATGATTCATTGTAACACCAAGTGGCCTAAAAGGGCATGGGATGCATTGTGACACCACAGGGGCTAAGAGAAGCAAGGAACCATTGTGACCCAATGCAGGCTAACAATCTAATGATCCCTTGTGACACCAGGGGGCCTAAAATGGCCAGGGATGGATTGTTACAGCACCGGGACCAATAGAAGCAAGGATCTATTATGTCACCATGGAGGCCAAGAATCAAATGATTCATTGTGACATCAAGTGGCCTAAAAGGGCATGGGATGCATTGTGACAGCACAGGGGTTAAGAGAAGCAAGGATCCATTGTGACCCAATGGAGGCTAATAATCCCAGGATCCCATTTGACACCAGGGGGCGTAAAAGGGCCAGGGATGAATTGTGACAGCATGGGGCCCAATAGAAACAAGGAACCATTATGACACCATGGAGGCCAAGAATCAAATGATTCATTGTGACATCAAGTGGCCTAAAATGGCATGGAATGCATTGTGACACCACAGAGGTTAAGAGAAGCAAGGAACCATTGTTACCCAATGGAGGCTAACAATCTAATGGTCCCTTGTGACACCAATGGGCCTAAAACGGCCAGGGATGAATTGTGAAAGCATGGGGCCCAATTAAAACCTGGTACAATTATGCCACCATGGAGGCCAAAAATCAAATGATTCATTGTGACATCAAGTGGCCTAAAAGGGCATGGGATGCATTGTGACACCACAGGGGTTAAGAGAAGCAAGGATCCTTTGTGACCCAAGGCAGGCTAACAATCTTAGAATCCCTTTTGACACCAGGGGGTGCAAAAGGACCACGGACGAACTGTGACAGCATGGGGCCCAATAGAAACAAGGAACTATTATGACACCATGGAGGCCAAGAATCAAATGATTCATTGTGACATCAAGTGGCCTAAAATGGCATGGAATGCATTGTGACACCACAGAGGTTAAGAGAAGCAAGGAACCATTGTTACCCAATGGAGGCTAACAATCTAATGGTCCCTTGTGACACCAATGGGCCTAAAAGGGCCAGGGATGAATTGTGAAAGCATAGGGCCCAATTAAAACCTGGTACAATTATGCCACCATGGAGGCCAAGAATCAAATGATTCATTGTGACATCAAGTGGCCTAAAATGGCATGGAATGCATTGTGACACCACAGAGGTTAAGAGAAGCAAGGAACCATTGTTACCCAATGGAGGCTAACAATCTAATGGTCCCTTGTGACACCAATGGGCCTAAAAGGGCCAGGGATGAATTGTGAAAGCATGGGGCCCAATTAAAACCTGGTACAATTATGCCACCATGGAGGCCAAAAATCAAATGATTCATTGTGACATCAAGTGGCCTAAAAGGGCATGGGATGCATTGTGACACCACAGGGGTTAAGAGAAGCAAGGATCCTTTGTGACCCAAGGCAGGCTAACAATCTTAGAATCCCTTTTGACACCAGGGGGTGCAAAAGGACCACGGACGAACTGTGACAGCATGGGGCCCAATAGAAACAAGGAACTATTATGACACCATGGAGGCCAAGAATCAAATGGTTCATTGTAAGACCAAGTGGCCTAAAAGGGCTTGGAATGCATTGTGACACCACAGAGGTTAAGAGAAGCAAGGAACCATTGTGACCCAATGCAGGTTAACAATCTAATGATCCATTGTGACACCAGGGTTTGCAATAGGGCCAGGGATGAATTGTGAAAGCATGGGGCACAATAAAAACATGGAAATATTATGACACAATAGAGACCAAGACTCAAATGATTCATTGTAACACCAAGTGGCCTAAAAGGGCATGGGATGCATTGTGACACCACAGGGGCTAAGAGAAGCAAGGAACCATTGTGACCCAATGCAGGCTAACAATCTAATGATCCCTTGTGACACCAGGGGGCCTAAAATGGCCAGGGATGGATTGTTACAGCACCGGGACCAATAGAAGCAAGGATCTATTATGTCACCATGGAGGCCAAGAATCAAATGATTCATTGTGACATCAAGTGGCCTAAAAGGGCATGGGATGCATTGTGACACCACAGGGGTTAAGAGAAGCAAGGATCCATTGTGACCCAATGGAGGCTAATAATCCCAGGATCCCATTTGACACCAGGGGGCGTAAAAGGGCCAGGGATGAATTGTGACAGCATGGGGCCCAATAGAAACAAGGAACCATTATGACACCATGGAGGCCAAGAATCAAATGATTCATTGTGACATCAAGTGGCCTAAAATGGCATGGAATGCATTGTGACACCACAGAGGTTAAGAGAAGCAAGGAACCATTGTTACCCAATGGAGGCTAACAATCTAATGGTCCCTTGTGACACCAATGGGCCTAAAAGGGCCAGGGATGAATTGTGAAAGCATGGGGCCCAATTAAAACCTGGTACAATTATGCCACCATGGAGGCCAAAAATCAAATGATTCATTGTGACATCAAGTGGCCTAAAAGGGCATGGGATGCATTGTGACACCACAGGGGTTAAGAGAAGCAAGGATCCTTTGTGACCCAAGGCAGGCTAACAATCTTAGAATCCCTTTTGACACCAGGGGGTGCAAAAGGACCACGGACGAACTGTGACAGCATGGGGCCCAATAGAAACAAGGAACTATTATGACACCATGGAGGCCAAGAATCAAATGATTCATTGTGACATCAAGTGGCCTAAAATGGCATGGAATGCATTGTGACACCACAGAGGTTAAGAGAAGCAAGGAACCATTGTTACCCAATGGAGGCTAACAATCTAATGGTCCCTTGTGACACCAATGGGCCTAAAAGGGCCAGGGATGAATTGTGAAAGCATGGGGCCCAATTAAAACCTGGTACAATTATGCCACCATGGAGGCCAAGAATCAAATGATTCATTGTGACATCAAGTGGCCTAAAATGGCATGGAATGCATTGTGACACCACAGAGGTTAAGAGAAGCAAGGAACCATTGTTACCTAATGGAGGCTAACAATCTAATGGTCCCTTGTGACACCAATGGGCCTAAAAGGGCCAGGGATGAATTGTGAAAGCAAGGGGCCCAATTAAAACCTGGTACAATTATGCCACCATGGAGGCCAAGAATCAAATGATTCATTGTAAGACCAAGTGGCCTAAAAGGGCTTGGAATGCATTGTGACACCACAGAGGTTAAGAGAAGCAAGGAACCATTGTGACCCAATGCAGGTTAACAATCTAATGATCCATTGTGACACCAGGGTTTGCAATAGGGCCAGGGATGAATTGTGAAAGCATGGGGAACAATAAAAACATGGAAATATTATGACACAATAGAGACCAAGACTCAAATGATTCATTGTAACACCAAGTGGCCTAAAAGGGCATGGGATGCATTGTGACACCACAGGGGCTAAGAGAAGCAAGGAACCATTGTGACCCAATGCAGGCTAACAATCTAATGATCCCTTGTGACACCAGGGGGCCTAAAATGGCCAGGGATGGATTGTTACAGCACCGGGACCAATAGAAGCAAGGATCTATTATGTCACCATGGAGGCCAAGAATCAAATGATTCATTGTGACATCAAGTGGCCTAAAAGGGCATGGGATGCATTGTGACAGCACAGGGGTTAAGAGAAGCAAGGATCCATTGTGACCCAATGGAGGCTAATAATCCCAGGATCCCATTTGACACCAGGGGGCGTAAAAGGGCCAGGGATGAATTGTGACAGCATGGGGCCCAATAGAAACAAGGAACCATTATGACACCATGGAGGCCAAGAATCAAATGATTCATTGTGACATCAAGTGGCCTAAAATGGCATGGGATGCATTGTGACACCACAGAGGTTAAGAGAAGCAAGGAACCATTGTTACCCAATGGAGGCTAACAATCTAATGGTCCCTTGTGACACCAATGGGCCTAAAAGGGCCAGGGATGAATTGTGAAAGCATGGGGCCCAATTAAAACCTGGTACAATTATGCCACCATGGAGGCCAAAAATCAAATGATTCATTGTGACATCAAGTGGCCTAAAAGGGCATGGGATGCATTGTGACACCACAGGGGTTAAGAGAAGCAAGGAACCATTGTGACCCAAGGCAGGCTAACAATCTTAGAATCCCTTTTGACACCAGGGGGTGCAAAAGGACCACGGATGAACTGTGACAGCATGGGGACCTATAGAAGCAAGGAACCATTATGACACCATGAAGGCCAAGAATCAAATGGTTCATTGTAAGACCAAGTGGCCTAAAAGGGCTTGGAATGCATTGTGACACCACAGAGGTTAAGAGAAGCAAGGAACCATTGTGACCCAATGCAGGTTAACAATCTAATGATCCATTGTGACACCAGGGTTTGCAATAGGGCCAGGGATGAATTGTGAAAGCATGGGGCACAATAAAAACATGGAAATATTATGACACAATAGAGACCAAGACTCAAATGATTCATTGTAACACCAAGTGGCCTAAAAGGGCATGGGATGCATTGTGACACCACAGGGCCTAAGAGAAGCAAGGAATCATTGTGACCCAATGCAGGCTAACAATCTAATGATCCCTTGTGACACCAGGGGGCCTAAAATGGCCAGGGATGGATTGTTACCGCACCGGGACCTATAGAAGCAAGGATCTATTATGTCACCATGGAGGCCAAGAATCAAATGATTCATTGACATCAAGTGGCCTAAAAGGGCATGGGATGCATTGTGACAGCACAGGGGTTAAGAGAAGCAAGGATCCATTGTGACCCAATGGAGGCTAATAATCCCAGGATCCCATTTGACACCAGGGGGCGTAAAAGGGCCAGGGATGAATTGTGACAGCATGGGGCCCAATAGAAACAAGGAACCATTATGACACCATGGAGGCTAAGAATCAAATGATTCATTGTGACATCAAGTGGCCTAAAATGGCATGGGATGCATTGTGACACCACAGAGGTTAAGAGAAGCAAGGAACCATTGTTACCCAATGGAGGCTAACAATCTAATGGTCCCTTGTGACACCAATGGGCCTAAAAGGGCCAGGGATGAATTGTGAAAGCATGGGGCCCAATTAAAACCTGGTACAATTATGCCACCATGGAGGCCAAAAATCAAATGATTCATTGTGACATCAAGTGGCCTAAAAGGGCATGGGATGCATTGTGACACCACAGGGGTTAAGAGAAGCAAGGATCCTTTGTGACCCAAGGCAGGCTAACAATCTTAGAATCCCTTTTGACACCAGGGGGTGCAAAAGGACCACGGATGAACTGCGACAGCATGGGGCCCAATAGAAACAAGGAACTATTATGACACCATGGAGGCCAAGAATCAAATGATTCATTGTGACATCAAGTGGCCTAAAATGGCATGGAATGCATTGTGACACCACAGAGGTTAAGAGAAGCAAGGAACCATTGTTACCTAATGGAGGCTAACAATCTAATGGTCCCTTGTGACACCAATGGGCCTAAAAGGGCCAGGGATGAATTGTGAAAGCATGGGGCCCAATTAAAACCTGGTACAATTATGCCACCATGGAGGCCAAGAATCAAATGGTTCATTGTAAGACCAAGTGGCCTAAAAGGGCTTGGAATGCATTGTGACACCACAGAGGTTAAGAGAAGCAAGGAACCATTGTGACCCAATGCAGGTTAACAATCTAATGATCCATTGTGACACCAGGGTTTGCAATAGGGCCAGGGATGAATTGTGAAAGCATGGGGCACAATAAAAACATGGAAATATTATGACACAATAGAGACCAAGACTCAAATGATTCATTGTAACACCAAGTGGCCTAAAAGGGCATGGGATGCATTGTGACACCACAGGGGCTAAGAGAAGCAAGGAACCATTGTGACCCAATGCAGGCTAACAATCTAATGATCCCTTGTGACACCAGGGGGCCTAAAATGGCCAGGGATGGATTGTTACAGCACCGGGACCAATAGAAGCAAGGATCTATTATGTCACCATGGAGGCCAAGAATCAAATGATTCATTGTGACATCAAGTGGCCTAAAAGGGCATGGGATGCATTGTGACACCACAGGGGTTAAGAGAAGCAAGGATCCATTGTGACCCAATGGAGGCTAATAATCCCAGGATCCCATTTGACACCAGGGGGCGTAAAAGGGCCAGGGATGAATTGTGACAGCATGGGGCCCAATAGAAACAAGGAACCATTATGACACCATGGAGGCCAAGAATCAAATGATTCATTGTGACATCAAGTGGCCTAAAATGGCATGGAATGCATTGTGACACCACAGAGGTTAAGAGAAGCAAGGAACCATTGTTACCCAATGGAGGCTAACAATCTAATGGTCCCTTGTGACACCAATGGGCCTAAAAGGGCCAGGGATGAATTGTGAAAGCATGGGGCCCAATTAAAACCTGGTACAATTATGCCACCATGGAGGCCAAAAATCAAATGATTCATTGTGACATCAAGTGGCCTAAAAGGGCATGGGATGCATTGTGACACCACAGGGGTTAAGAGAAGCAAGGATCCTTTGTGACCCAAGGCAGGCTAACAATCTTAGAATCCCTTTTGACACCAGGGGGTGCAAAAGGACCACGGACGAACTGTGACAGCATGGGGCCCAATAGAAACAAGGAACTATTATGACACCATGGAGGCCAAGAATCAAATGATTCATTGTGACATCAAGTGGCCTAAAATGGCATGGAATGCATTGTGACACCACAGAGGTTAAGAGAAGCAAGGAACCATTGTTACCCAATGGAGGCTAACAATCTAATGGTCCCTTGTGACACCAATGGGCCTAAAAGGGCCAGGGATGAATTGTGAAAGCATGGGGCCCAATTAAAACCTGGTACAATTATGCCACCATGGAGGCCAAGAATCAAATGATTCATTGTGACATCAAGTGGCCTAAAATGGCATGGAATGCATTGTGACACCACAGAGGTTAAGAGAAGCAAGGAACCATTGTTACCTAATGGAGGCTAACAATCTAATGGTCCCTTGTGACACCAATGGGCCTAAAAGGGCCAGGGATGAATTGTGAAAGCATGGGGCCCAATTAAAACCTGGTACAATTATGCCACCATGGAGGCCAAAAATCAAATGATTCATTGTGACATCAAGTGGCCTAAAAGGGCATGGGATGCATTGTGACACCACAGGGGTTAAGAGAAGCAAGGAACCATTGTGACCCAAGGCAGGCTAACAATCTTAGAATCCCTTTTGACACCAGGGGGTGCAAAAGGACCACGGATGAACTGTGACAGCATGGGGACCTATAGAAGCAAGGAACCATTATGACACCATGAAGGCCAAGAATCAAATGGTTCATTGTAAGACCAAGTGGCCTAAAAGGGCTTGGAATGCATTGTGACACCACAGAGGTTAAGAGAAGCAAGGAACCATTGTGACCCAATGCAGGTTAACAATCTAATGATCCATTGTGACACCAGGGTTTGCAATAGGGCCAGGGATGAATTGTGAAAGCATGGGGCACAATAAAAACATGGAAATATTATGACACAATAGAGACCAAGACTCAAATGATTCATTGTAACACCAAGTGGCCTAAAAGGGCATGGGATGCATTGTGACACCACAGGGCCTAAGAGAAGCAAGGAATCATTGTGACCCAATGCAGGCTAACAATCTAATGATCCCTTGTGACACCAGGGGGCCTAAAATGGCCAGGGATGGATTGTTACCGCACCGGGACCTATAGAAGCAAGGATCTATTATGTCACCATGGAGGCCAAGAATCAAATGATTCATTGACATCAAGTGGCCTAAAAGGGCATGGGATGCATTGTGACAGCACAGGGGTTAAGAGAAGCAAGGATCCATTGTGACCCAATGGAGGCTAATAATCCCAGGATCCCATTTGACACCAGGGGGCGTAAAAGGGCCAGGGATGAATTGTGACAGCATGGGGCCCAATAGAAACAAGGAACCATTATGACACCATGGAGGCTAAGAATCAAATGATTCATTGTGACATCAAGTGGCCTAAAATGGCATGGGATGCATTGTGACACCACAGAGGTTAAGAGAAGCAAGGAACCATTGTTACCCAATGGAGGCTAACAATCTAATGGTCCCTTGTGACACCAATGGGCCTAAAAGGGCCAGGGATGAATTGTGAAAGCATGGGGCCCAATTAAAACCTGGTACAATTATGCCACCATGGAGGCCAAAAATCAAATGATTCATTGTGACATCAAGTGGCCTAAAAGGGCATGGGATGCATTGTGACACCACAGGGGTTAAGAGAAGCAAGGATCCTTTGTGACCCAAGGCAGGCTAACAATCTTAGAATCCCTTTTGACACCAGGGGGTGCAAAAGGACCACGGATGAACTGCGACAGCATGGGGCCCAATAGAAACAAGGAACTATTATGACACCATGGAGGCCAAGAATCAAATGATTCATTGTGACATCAAGTGGCCTAAAATGGCATGGAATGCATTGTGACACCACAGAGGTTAAGAGAAGCAAGGAACCATTGTTACCTAATGGAGGCTAACAATCTAATGGTCCCTTGTGACACCAATGGGCCTAAAAGGGCCAGGGATGAATTGTGAAAGCATGGGGCCCAATTAAAACCTGGTACAATTATGCCACCATGGAGGCCAAGAATCAAATGGTTCATTGTAAGACCAAGTGGCCTAAAAGGGCTTGGAATGCATTGTGACACCACAGAGGTTAAGAGAAGCAAGGAACCATTGTGACCCAATGCAGGTTAACAATCTAATGATCCATTGTGACACCAGGGTTTGCAATAGGGCCAGGGATGAATTGTGAAAGCATGGGGCACAATAAAAACATGGAAATATTATGACACAATAGAGACCAAGACTCAAATGATTCATTGTAACACCAAGTGGCCTAAAAGGGCATGGGATGCATTGTGACACCACAGGGGCTAAGAGAAGCAAGGAACCATTGTGACCCAATGCAGGCTAACAATCTAATGATCCCTTGTGACACCAGGGGGCCTAAAATGGCCAGGGATGGATTGTTACAGCACCGGGACCAATAGAAGCAAGGATCTATTATGTCACCATGGAGGCCAAGAATCAAATGATTCATTGTGACATCAAGTGGCCTAAAAGGGCATGGGATGCATTGTGACACCACAGGGGTTAAGAGAAGCAAGGATCCATTGTGACCCAATGGAGGCTAATAATCCCAGGATCCCATTTGACACCAGGGGGCGTAAAAGGGCCAGGGATGAATTGTGACAGCATGGGGCCCAATAGAAACAAGGAACCATTATGACACCATGGAGGCCAAGAATCAAATGATTCATTGTGACATCAAGTGGCCTAAAATGGCATGGAATGCATTGTGACACCACAGAGGTTAAGAGAAGCAAGGAACCATTGTTACCCAATGGAGGCTAACAATCTAATGGTCCCTTGTGACACCAATGGGCCTAAAAGGGCCAGGGATGAATTGTGAAAGCATGGGGCCCAATTAAAACCTGGTACAATTATGCCACCATGGAGGCCAAAAATCAAATGATTCATTGTGACATCAAGTGGCCTAAAAGGGCATGGGATGCATTGTGACACCACAGGGGTTAAGAGAAGCAAGGATCCTTTGTGACCCAAGGCAGGCTAACAATCTTAGAATCCCTTTTGACACCAGGGGGTGCAAAAGGACCACGGACGAACTGTGACAGCATGGGGCCCAATAGAAACAAGGAACTATTATGACACCATGGAGGCCAAGAATCAAATGATTCATTGTGACATCAAGTGGCCTAAAATGGCATGGAATGCATTGTGACACCACAGAGGTTAAGAGAAGCAAGGAACCATTGTTACCCAATGGAGGCTAACAATCTAATGGTCCCTTGTGACACCAATGGGCCTAAAAGGGCCAGGGATGAATTGTGAAAGCATGGGGCCCAATTAAAACCTGGTACAATTATGCCACCATGGAGGCCAAGAATCAAATGATTCATTGTGACATCAAGTGGCCTAAAATGGCATGGAATGCATTGTGACACCACAGAGGTTAAGAGAAGCAAGGAACCATTGTTACCTAATGGAGGCTAACAATCTAATGGTCCCTTGTGACACCAATGGGCCTAAAAGGGCCAGGGATGAATTGTGAAAGCATGGGGCCCAATTAAAACCTGGTACAATTATGCCACCATGGAGGCCAAGAATCAAATGGTTCATTGTAAGACCAAGTGGCCTAAAAGGGCTTGGAATGCATTGTGACACCACAGAGGTTAAGAGAAGCAAGGAACCATTGTGACCCAATGCAGGTTAACAATCTAATGATCCATTGTGACACCAGGGTTTGCAATAGGGCCAGGGATGAATTGTGAAAGCATGGGGCACAATAAAAACATGGAAATATTATGACACAATAGAGACCAAGACTCAAATGATTCATTGTAACACCAAGTGGCCTAAAAGGGCATGGGATGCATTGTGACACCACAGGGGCTAAGAGAAGCAAGGAACCATTGTGACCCAATGCAGGCTAACAATCTAATGATCCCTTGTGACACCAGGGGGCCTAAAATGGCCAGGGATGGATTGTTACAGCACCGGGACCAATAGAAGCAAGGATCTATTATGTCACCATGGAGGCCAAGAATCAAATGATTCATTGTGACATCAAGTGGCCTAAAAGGGCATGGGATGCATTGTGACACCACAGGGGTTAAGAGAAGCAAGGATCCATTGTGACCCAATGGAGGCTAATAATCCCAGGATCCCATTTGACACCAGGGGGCGTAAAAGGGCCAGGGATGAATTGTGACAGCATGGGGCCCAATAGAAACAAGGAACCATTATGACACCATGGAGGCCAAGAATCAAATGATTCATTGTGACATCAAGTGGCCTAAAATGGCATGGGATGCATTGTGACACCACAGAGGTTAAGAGAAGCAAGGAACCATTGTTACCCAATGGAGGCTAACAATCTAATGGTCCCTTGTGACACCAATGGGCCTAAAAGGGCCAGGGATGAATTGTGAAAGCATGGGGCCCAATTAAAACCTGGTACAATTATGCCACCATGGAGGCCAAAAATCAAATGATTCATTGTGACATCAAGTGGCCTAAAAGGGCATGGGATGCATTGTGACACCACAGGGGTTAAGAGAAGCAAGGAACCATTGTGACCCAAGGCAGGCTAACAATCTTAGAATCCCTTTTGACACCAGGGGGTGCAAAAGGACCACGGATGAACTGTGACAGCATGGGGACCTATAGAAGCAAGGAACCATTATGACACCATGAAGGCCAAGAATCAAATGGTTCATTGTAAGACCAAGTGGCCTAAAAGGGCTTGGAATGCATTGTGACACCACAGAGGTTAAGAGAAGCAAGGAACCATTGTGACCCAATGCAGGTTAACAATCTAATGATCCATTGTGACACCAGGGTTTGCAATAGGGCCAGGGATGAATTGTGAAAGCATGGGGCACAATAAAAACATGGAAATATTATGACACAATAGAGACCAAGACTCAAATGATTCATTGTAACACCAAGTGGCCTAAAAGGGCATGGGATGCATTGTGACACCACAGGGCCTAAGAGAAGCAAGGAATCATTGTGACCCAATGCAGGCTAACAATCTAATGATCCCTTGTGACACCAGGGGGCCTAAAATGGCCAGGGATGGATTGTTACCGCACCGGGACCTATAGAAGCAAGGATCTATTATGTCACCATGGAGGCCAAGAATCAAATGATTCATTGACATCAAGTGGCCTAAAAGGGCATGGGATGCATTGTGACACCACAGGGGTTAAGAGAAGCAAGGATCCATTGTGACCCAATGGAGGCTAATAATCCCAGGATCCCATTTGACACCAGGGGGCGTAAAAGGGCCAGGGATGAATTGTGACAGCATGGGGACCAATAGAAACAAGGAACCATTATGACACCATGGAGGCCAAGAATCAAATGATTCATTGTGACATCAAGTGGCCTAAAATGGCATGGAATGCATTGTGACACCACAGAGGTTAAGAGAAGCAAGGAACCATTGTTACCCAATGGAGGCTAACAATCTAATGGTCCCTTGTGACACCAATGGGCCTAAAACGGCCAGGGATGAATTGTGAAAGCATGGGGCCCAATTAAAACCTGGTACAATTATGCCACCATGGAGGCCAAAAATCAAATGATTCATTGTGACATCAAGTGGCCTAAAAGGGCATGGGATGCATTGTGACACCACAGGGGTTAAGAGAAGCAAGGATCCTTTGTGACCCAAGGCAGGCTAACAATCTTAGAATCCCTTTTGACACCAGGGGGTGCAAAAGGACCACGGACGAACTGTGACAGCATGGGGCCCAATAGAAACAAGGAACTATTATGACACCATGGAGGCCAAGAATCAAATGATTCATTGTGACATCAAGTGGCCTAAAATGGCATGGAATGCATTGTGACACCACAGAGGTTAAGAGAAGCAAGGAACCATTGTTACCTAATGGAGGCTAACAATCTAATGGTCCCTTGTGACACCAATGGGCCTAAAAGGGCCAGGGATGAATTGTGAAAGCATGGGGCCCAATTAAAACCTGGTACAATTATGCCACCATGGAGGCCAAGAATCAAATGGTTCATTGTAAGACCAAGTGGCCTAAAAGGGCTTGGAATGCATTGTGACACCACAGAGGTTAAGAGAAGCAAGGAACCATTGTGACCCAATGCAGGTTAACAATCTAATGATCCATTGTGACACCAGGGTTTGCAATAGGGCCAGGGATGAATTGTGAAAGCATGGGGCACAATAAAAACATGGAAATATTATGACACAATAGAGACCAAGACTCAAATGATTCATTGTAACACCAAGTGGCCTAAAAGGGCATGGGATGCATTGTGACACCACAGGGGCTAAGAGAAGCAAGGAACCATTGTGACCCAATGCAGGCTAAAAATCTAATGATCCCTTGTGACACCAGGGGGCCTAAAATGGCCAGGGATGGATTGTTACAGCACCGGGACCAATAGAAGCAAGGATCTATTATGTCACCATGGAGGCCAAGAATCAAATGATTCATTGTGACATCAAGTGGCCTAAAAGGGCATGGGATGCATTGTGACACCACAGGGGTTAAGAGAAGCAAGGATCCATTGTGACCCAATGGAGGCTAATAATCCCAGGATCCCATTTGACACCAGGGGGCGTAAAAGGGCCAGGGATGAATTGTGACAGCATGGGGCCCAATAGAAACAAGGAACCATTATGACACCATGGAGGCTAAGAATCAAATGATTCATTGTGACATCAAGTGGCCTAAAATGGCATGGGATGCATTGTGACACCACAGAGGTTAAGAGAAGCAAGGAACCATTGTTACCCAATGGAGGCTAACAATCTAATGGTCCCTTGTGACACCAATGGGCCTAAAAGGGCCAGGGATGAATTGTGAAAGCATGGGGCCCAATTAAAACCTGGTACAATTATGCCACCATGGAGGCCAAAAATCAAATGATTCATTGTGACATCAAGTGGCCTAAAAGGGCATGGGATGCATTGTGACACCACAGGGGTTAAGAGAAGCAAGGATCCTTTGTGACCCAAGGCAGGCTAACAATCTTAGAATCCCTTTTGACACCAGGGGGTGCAAAAGGACCACGGACGAACTGTGACAGCATGGGGCCCAATAGAAACAAGGAACTATTATGACACCATGGAGGCCAAGAATCAAATGATTCATTGTGACATCAAGTGGCCTAAAATGGCATGGAATGCATTGTGACACCACAGAGGTTAAGAGAAGCAAGGAACCATTGTTACCCAATGGAGGCTAACAATCTAATGGTCCCTTGTGACACCAATGGGCCTAAAAGGGCCAGGGATGAATTGTGAAAGCATGGGGCCCAATTAAAACCTGGTACAATTATGCCACCATGGAGGCCAAGAATCAAATGATTCATTGTGACATCAAGTGGCCTAAAATGGCATGGAATGCATTGTGACACCACAGAGGTTAAGAGAAGCATGGAACCATTGTTACCTAATGGAGGCTAACAATCTAATGGTCCCTTGTGACACCAATGGGCCTAAAAGGGCCAGGGATGAATTGTGAAAGCATGGGGCCCAATTAAAATCTGGTACAATTATGCCACCATGGAGGCCAAGAATCAAATTGTTCATTGTAAGACCAAGTGGCCTAAAAGGGCTTGGAATGCATTGTGACACCACAGAGGTTAAGAGAAGCAAGGAACCATTGTGACCCAATGCAGGTTAACAATCTAATGATCCATTGTGACACCAGGGTTTGCAATAGGGCCAGGGATGAATTGTGAAAGCATGGGGCACAATAAAAACATGGAAATATTATGACACAATAGAGACCAAGACTCAAATGATTCATTGTAACACCAAGTGGCCTAAAAGGGCATGGGATGCATTGTGACACCACAGGGCCTAAGAGAAGCAAGGAACCATTGTGACCCAATGCAGGCTAACAATCTAATGATCCCTTGTGACACCAGGGGGCCTAAAATGGCCAGGGATGGATTGTTACAGCACCGGGACCAATAGAAGCAAGGATCTATTATGTCACCATGGAGGCCAAGAATCAAATGATTCATTGTGACATCAAGTGGCCTAAAAGGGCATGGGATGCATTGTGACACCACAGGGGTTAAGAGAAGCAAGGATCCTTTGTGACCCAATGGAGGCTAATAATCCCAGGATCCCATTTGACACCAGGGGGCGTAAAAGGGCCAGGGATGAATTGTGACAGCATGGGGCCCAATAGAAACAAGGAACCATTATGACACCATGGAGGCCAAGAATCAAATGATTCATTGTGACATCAAGTGGCCTAAAATGGCATGGGATGCATTGTGACACCACAGAGGTTAAGAGAAGCAAGGAACCATTGTTACCCAATGGAGGCTAACAATCTAATGGTCCCTTGTGACACCAATGGGCCTAAAAGGGCCAGGGATGAATTGTGAAAGCATGGGGCCCAATTAAAACCTGGTACAATTATGCCACCATGGAGGCCAAAAATCAAATGATTCATTGTGACATCAAGTGGCCTAAAAGGGCATGGGATGCATTGTGACACCACAGGGGTTAAGAGAAGCAAGGAACCATTGTGACCCAAGGCAGGCTAACAATCTTAGAATCCCTTTTGACACCAGGGGGTGCAAAAGGACCACGGATGAACTGTGACAGCATGGGGACCTATAGAAGCAAGGAACCATTATGACACCATGAAGGCCAAGAATCAAATGGTTCATTGTAAGACCAAGTGGCCTAAAAGGTCTTGGAATGCATTGTGACACCACAGAGGTTAAGAGAAGCAAGGAACCATTGTGACCCAATGCAGGTTAACAATCTAATGATCCATTGTGACACCAGGGTTTGCAATAGGGCCAGGGATGAATTGTGAAAGCATGGGGCACAATAAAAACATGGAAATATTATGACACAATAGAGACCAAGACTCAAATGATTCATTGTAACACCAAGTGGCCTAAAAGGGCATGGGATGCATTGTGACACCACAGGGCCTAAGAGAAGCAAGGAATCATTGTGACCCAATGCAGGCTAACAATCTAATGATCCCTTGTGACACCAGGGGGCCTAAAATGGCCAGGGATGGATTGTTACCGCACCGGGACCTATAGAAGCAAGGATCTATTATGTCACCATGGAGGCCAAGAATCAAATGATTCATTGACATCAAGTGGCCTAAAAGGGCATGGGATGCATTGTGACAGCACAGGGGTTAAGAGAAGCAAGGATCCATTGTGACCCAATGGAGGCTAATAATCCCAGGATCCCATTTGACACCAGGGGGCGTAAAAGGGCCAGGGATGAATTGTGACAGCATGGGGCCCAATAGAAACAAGGAACCATTATGACACCATGGAGGCTAAGAATCAAATGATTCATTGTGACATCAAGTGGCCTAAAATGGCATGGGATGCATTGTGACACCACAGAGGTTAAGAGAAGCAAGGAACCATTGTTACCCAATGGAGGCTAACAATCTAATGGTCCCTTGTGACACCAATGGGCCTAAAAGGGCCAGGGATGAATTGTGAAAGCATGGGGCCCAATTAAAACCTGGTACAATTATGCCACCATGGAGGCCAAAAATCAAATGATTCATTGTGACATCAAGTGGCCTAAAAGGGCATGGGATGCATTGTGACACCACAGGGGTTAAGAGAAGCAAGGATCCTTTGTGACCCAAGGCAGGCTAACAATCTTAGAATCCCTTTTGACACCAGGGGGTGCAAAAGGACCACGGACGAACTGTGACAGCATGGGGCCCAATAGAAACAAGGAACTATTATGACACCATGGAGGCCAAGAATCAAATGATTCATTGTGACATCAAGTGGCCTAAAATGGCATGGAATGCATTGTGACACCACAGAGGTTAAGAGAAGCAAGGAACCATTGTTACCCAATGGAGGCTAACAATCTAATGGTCCCTTGTGACACCAATGGGCCTAAAAGGGCCAGGGATGAATTGTGAAAGCATGGGGCCCAATTAAAACCTGGTACAATTATGCCACCATGGAGGCCAAGAATCAAATGATTCATTGTGACATCAAGTGGCCTAAAATGGCATGGAATGCATTGTGACACCACAGAGGTTAAGAGAAGCAAGGAACCATTGTTACCTAATGGAGGCTAACAATCTAATGGTCCCTTGTGACACCAATGGGCCTAAAAGGGCCAGGGATGAATTGTGAAAGCATGGGGCCCAATTAAAATCTGGTACAATTATGCCACCATGGAGGCCAAGAATCAAATTGTTCATTGTAAGACCAAGTGGCCTAAAAGGGCTTGGAATGCATTGTGACACCACAGAGGTTAAGAGAAGCAAGGAACCATTGTGACCCAATGCAGGTTAACAATCTAATGATCCATTGTGACACCAGGGTTTGCAATAGGGCCAGGGATGAATTGTGAAAGCATGGGGCACAATAAAAACATGGAAATATTATGACACAATAGAGACCAAGACTCAAATGATTCATTGTAACACCAAGTGGCCTAAAAGGGCATGGGATGCATTGTGACACCACAGGGCCTAAGAGAAGCAAGGAACCATTGTGACCCAATGCAGGCTAACAATCTAATGATCCCTTGTGACACCAGGGGGCCTAAAATGGCCAGGGATGGATTGTTACAGCACCGGGACCAATAGAAGCAAGGATCTATTATGTCACCATGGAGGCCAAGAATCAAATGATTCATTGTGACATCAAGTGGCCTAAAAGGGCATGGGATGCATTGTGACACCACAGGGGTTAAGAGAAGCAAGGATCCATTGTGACCCAATGGAGGCTAATAATCCCAGGATCCCATTTGACACCAGGGGGCGTAAAAGGGCCAGGGATGAATTGTGACAGCATGGGGCCCAATAGAAACAAGGAACCATTATGACACCATGGAGGCCAAGAATCAAATGATTCATTGTGACATCAAGTGGCCTAAAATGGCATGGGATGCATTGTGACACCACAGAGGTTAAGAGAAGCAAGGAACCATTGTTACCCAATGGAGGCTAACAATCTAATGGTCCCTTGTGACACCAATGGGCCTAAAAGGGCCAGGGATGAATTGTGAAAGCATGGGGCCCAATTAAAACCTGGTACAATTATGCCACCATGGAGGCCAAAAATCAAATGATTCATTGTGACATCAAGTGGCCTAAAAGGGCATGGGATGCATTGTGACACCACAGGGGTTAAGAGAAGCAAGGAACCATTGTGACCCAAGGCAGGCTAACAATCTTAGAATCCCTTTTGACACCAGGGGGTGCAAAAGGACCACGGATGAACTGTGACAGCATGGGGACCTATAGAAGCAAGGAACCATTATGACACCATGAAGGCCAAGAATCAAATGGTTCATTGTAAGACCAAGTGGCCTAAAAGGTCTTGGAATGCATTGTGACACCACAGAGGTTAAGAGAAGCAAGGAACCATTGTGACCCAATGCAGGTTAACAATCTAATGATCCATTGTGACACCAGGGTTTGCAATAGGGCCAGGGATGAATTGTGAAAGCATGGGGCACAATAAAAACATGGAAATATTATGACACAATAGAGACCAAGACTCAAATGATTCATTGTAACACCAAGTGGCCTAAAAGGGCATGGGATGCATTGTGACACCACAGGGCCTAAGAGAAGCAAGGAATCATTGTGACCCAATGCAGGCTAACAATCTAATGATCCCTTGTGACACCAGGGGGCCTAAAATGGCCAGGGATGGATTGTTACCGCACCGGGACCTATAGAAGCAAGGATCTATTATGTCACCATGGAGGCCAAGAATCAAATGATTCATTGACATCAAGTGGCCTAAAAGGGCATGGGATGCATTGTGACAGCACAGGGGTTAAGAGAAGCAAGGATCCATTGTGACCCAATGGAGGCTAATAATCCCAGGATCCCATTTGACACCAGGGGGCGTAAAAGGGCCAGGGATGAATTGTGACAGCATGGGGCCCAATAGAAACAAGGAACCATTATGACACCATGGAGGCCAAGAATCAAATGATTCATTGTGACATCAAGTGGCCTAAAATGGCATGGAATGCATTGTGACACCACAGAGGTTAAGAGAAGCAAGGAACCATTGTTACCCAATGGAGGCTAACAATCTAATGGTCCCTTGTGACACCAATGGGCCTAAAAGGGCCAGGGATGAATTGTGAAAGCATGGGGCCCAATTAAAACCTGGTACAATTATGCCACCATGGAGGCCAAAAATCAAATGATTCATTGTGACATCAAGTGGCCTAAAAGGGCATGGGATGCATTGTGACACCACAGGGGTTAAGAGAAGCAAGGATCCTTTGTGACCCAAGGCAGGCTAACAATCTTAGAATCCCTTTTGACACCAGGGGGTGCAAAAGGACCACGGACGAACTGTGACAGCATGGGGCCCAATAGAAACAAGGAACTATTATGACACCATGGAGGCCAAGAATCAAATGATTCATTGTGACATCAAGTGGCCTAAAATGGCATGGAATGCATTGTGACACCACAGAGGTTAAGAGAAGCAAGGAACCATTGTTACCCAATGGAGGCTAACAATCTAATGGTCCCTTGTGACACCAATGGGCCTAAAAGGGCCAGGGATGAATTGTGAAAGCATGGGGCCCAATTAAAACCTGGTACAATTATGCCACCATGGAGGCCAAGAATCAAATGATTCATTGTGACATCAAGTGGCCTAAAATGGCATGGAATGCATTGTGACACCACAGAGGTTAAGAGAAGCAAGGAACCATTGTTACCTAATGGAGGCTAACAATCTAATGGTCCCTTGTGACACCAATGGGCCTAAAAGGGCCAGGGATGAATTGTGAAAGCATGGGGCCCAATTAAAACCTGGTACAATTATGCCACCATGGAGGCCAAGAATCAAATGGTTCATTGTAAGACCAAGTGGCCTAAAAGGGCTTGGAATGCATTGTGACACCACAGAGGTTAAGAGAAGCAAGGAACCATTGTGACCCAATGCAGGTTAACAATCTAATGATCCATTGTGACACCAGGGTTTGCAATAGGGCCAGGGATGAATTGTGAAAGCATGGGGCACAATAAAAACATGGAAATATTATGACACAATAGAGACCAAGACTCAAATGATTCATTGTAACACCAAGTGGCCTAAAAGGGCATGGGATGCATTGTGACACCACAGGGGCTAAGAGAAGCAAGGAACCATTGTGACCCAATGCAGGCTAACAATCTAATGATCCCTTGTGACACCAGGGGGCCTAAAATGGCCAGGGATGGATTGTTACAGCACCGGGACCAATAGAAGCAAGGATCTATTATGTCACCATGGAGGCCAAGAATCAAATGATTCATTGTGACATCAAGTGGCCTAAAAGGGCATGGGATGCATTGTGACACCACAGGGGTTAAGAGAAGCAAGGATCCATTGTGACCCAATGGAGGCTAATAATCCCAGGATCCCATTTGACACCAGGGGGCGTAAAAGGGCCAGGGATGAATTGTGACAGCATGGGGCCCAATAGAAACAAGGAACCATTATGACACCATGGAGGCCAAGAATCAAATGATTCATTGTGACATCAAGTGGCCTAAAATGGCATGGGATGCATTGTGACACCACAGAGGTTAAGAGAAGCAAGGAACCATTGTTACCCAATGGAGGCTAACAATCTAATGGTCCCTTGTGACACCAATGGGCCTAAAAGGGCCAGGGATGAATTGTGAAAGCATGGGGCCCAATTAAAACCTGGTACAATTATGCCACCATGGAGGCCAAAAATCAAATGATTCATTGTGACATCAAGTGGCCTAAAAGGGCATGGGATGCATTGTGACACCACAGGGGTTAAGAGAAGCAAGGAACCATTGTGACCCAAGGCAGGCTAACAATCTTAGAATCCCTTTTGACACCAGGGGGTGCAAAAGGACCACGGATGAACTGTGACAGCATGGGGACCTATAGAAGCAAGGAACCATTATGACACCATGAAGGCCAAGAATCAAATGGTTCATTGTAAGACCAAGTGGCCTAAAAGGGCTTGGAATGCATTGTGACACCACAGAGGTTAAGAGAAGCAAGGAACCATTGTGACCCAATGCAGGTTAACAATCTAATGATCCATTGTGACACCAGGGTTTGCAATAGGGCCAGGGATGAATTGTGAAAGCATGGGGCACAATAAAAACATGGAAATATTATGACACAATAGAGACCAAGACTCAAATGATTCATTGTAACACCAAGTGGCCTAAAAGGGCATGGGATGCATTGTGACACCACAGGGCCTAAGAGAAGCAAGGAATCATTGTGACCCAATGCAGGCTAACAATCTAATGATCCCTTGTGACACCAGGGGGCCTAAAATGGCCAGGGATGGATTGTTACCGCACCGGGACCTATAGAAGCAAGGATCTATTATGTCACCATGGAGGCCAAGAATCAAATGATTCATTGACATCAAGTGGCCTAAAAGGGCATGGGATGCATTGTGACACCACAGGGGTTAAGAGAAGCAAGGATCCATTGTGACCCAATGGAGGCTAATAATCCCAGGATCCCATTTGACACCAGGGGGCGTAAAAGGGCCAGGGATGAATTGTGACAGCATGGGGACCAATAGAAACAAGGAACCATTATGACACCATGGAGGCCAAGAATCAAATGATTCATTGTGACATCAAGTGGCCTAAAATGGCATGGAATGCATTGTGACACCACAGAGGTTAAGAGAAGCAAGGAACCATTGTTACCCAATGGAGGCTAACAATCTAATGGTCCCTTGTGACACCAATGGGCCTAAAACGGCCAGGGATGAATTGTGAAAGCATGGGGCCCAATTAAAACCTGGTACAATTATGCCACCATGGAGGCCAAAAATCAAATGATTCATTGTGACATCAAGTGGCCTAAAAGGGCATGGGATGCATTGTGACACCACAGGGGTTAAGAGAAGCAAGGATCCTTTGTGACCCAAGGCAGGCTAACAATCTTAGAATCCCTTTTGACACCAGGGGGTGCAAAAGGACCACGGACGAACTGTGACAGCATGGGGCCCAATAGAAACAAGGAACTATTATGACACCATGGAGGCCAAGAATCAAATGATTCATTGTGACATCAAGTGGCCTAAAATGGCATGGAATGCATTGTGACACCACAGAGGTTAAGAGAAGCAAGGAACCATTGTTACCTAATGGAGGCTAACAATCTAATGGTCCCTTGTGACACCAATGGGCCTAAAAGGGCCAGGGATGAATTGTGAAAGCATGGGGCCCAATTAAAACCTGGTACAATTATGCCACCATGGAGGCCAAGAATCAAATGGTTCATTGTAAGACCAAGTGGCCTAAAAGGGCTTGGAATGCATTGTGACACCACAGAGGTTAAGAGAAGCAAGGAACCATTGTGACCCAATGCAGGTTAACAATCTAATGATCCATTGTGACACCAGGGTTTGCAATAGGGCCAGGGATGAATTGTGAAAGCATGGGGCACAATAAAAACATGGAAATATTATGACACAATAGAGACCAAGACTCAAATGATTCATTGTAACACCAAGTGGCCTAAAAGGGCATGGGATGCATTGTGACACCACAGGGGCTAAGAGAAGCAAGGAACCATTGTGACCCAATGCAGGCTAAAAATCTAATGATCCCTTGTGACACCAGGGGGCCTAAAATGGCCAGGGATGGATTGTTACAGCACCGGGACCAATAGAAGCAAGGATCTATTATGTCACCATGGAGGCCAAGAATCAAATGATTCATTGTGACATCAAGTGGCCTAAAAGGGCATGGGATGCATTGTGACACCACAGGGGTTAAGAGAAGCAAGGATCCATTGTGACCCAATGGAGGCTAATAATCCCAGGATCCCATTTGACACCAGGGGGCGTAAAAGGGCCAGGGATGAATTGTGACAGCATGGGGCCCAATAGAAACAAGGAACCATTATGACACCATGGAGGCTAAGAATCAAATGATTCATTGTGACATCAAGTGGCCTAAAATGGCATGGGATGCATTGTGACACCACAGAGGTTAAGAGAAGCAAGGAACCATTGTTACCCAATGGAGGCTAACAATCTAATGGTCCCTTGTGACACCAATGGGCCTAAAAGGGCCAGGGATGAATTGTGAAAGCATGGGGCCCAATTAAAACCTGGTACAATTATGCCACCATGGAGGCCAAAAATCAAATGATTCATTGTGACATCAAGTGGCCTAAAAGGGCATGGGATGCATTGTGACACCACAGGGGTTAAGAGAAGCAAGGATCCTTTGTGACCCAAGGCAGGCTAACAATCTTAGAATCCCTTTTGACACCAGGGGGTGCAAAAGGACCACGGACGAACTGTGACAGCATGGGGCCCAATAGAAACAAGGAACTATTATGACACCATGGAGGCCAAGAATCAAATGATTCATTGTGACATCAAGTGGCCTAAAATGGCATGGAATGCATTGTGACACCACAGAGGTTAAGAGAAGCAAGGAACCATTGTTACCCAATGGAGGCTAACAATCTAATGGTCCCTTGTGACACCAATGGGCCTAAAAGGGCCAGGGATGAATTGTGAAAGCATGGGGCCCAATTAAAACCTGGTACAATTATGCCACCATGGAGGCCAAGAATCAAATGATTCATTGTGACATCAAGTGGCCTAAAATGGCATGGAATGCATTGTGACACCACAGAGGTTAAGAGAAGCATGGAACCATTGTTACCTAATGGAGGCTAACAATCTAATGGTCCCTTGTGACACCAATGGGCCTAAAAGGGCCAGGGATGAATTGTGAAAGCATGGGGCCCAATTAAAATCTGGTACAATTATGCCACCATGGAGGCCAAGAATCAAATTGTTCATTGTAAGACCAAGTGGCCTAAAAGGGCTTGGAATGCATTGTGACACCACAGAGGTTAAGAGAAGCAAGGAACCATTGTGACCCAATGCAGGTTAACAATCTAATGATCCATTGTGACACCAGGGTTTGCAATAGGGCCAGGGATGAATTGTGAAAGCATGGGGCACAATAAAAACATGGAAATATTATGACACAATAGAGACCAAGACTCAAATGATTCATTGTAACACCAAGTGGCCTAAAAGGGCATGGGATGCATTGTGACACCACAGGGCCTAAGAGAAGCAAGGAACCATTGTGACCCAATGCAGGCTAACAATCTAATGATCCCTTGTGACACCAGGGGGCCTAAAATGGCCAGGGATGGATTGTTACAGCACCGGGACCAATAGAAGCAAGGATCTATTATGTCACCATGGAGGCCAAGAATCAAATGATTCATTGTGACATCAAGTGGCCTAAAAGGGCATGGGATGCATTGTGACACCACAGGGGTTAAGAGAAGCAAGGATCCATTGTGACCCAATGGAGGCTAATAATCCCAGGATCCCATTTGACACCAGGGGGCGTAAAAGGGCCAGGGATGAATTGTGACAGCATGGGGCCCAATAGAAACAAGGAACCATTATGACACCATGGAGGCCAAGAATCAAATGATTCATTGTGACATCAAGTGGCCTAAAATGGCATGGGATGCATTGTGACACCACAGAGGTTAAGAGAAGCAAGGAACCATTGTTACCCAATGGAGGCTAACAATCTAATGGTCCCTTGTGACACCAATGGGCCTAAAAGGGCCAGGGATGAATTGTGAAAGCATGGGGCCCAATTAAAACCTGGTACAATTATGCCACCATGGAGGCCAAAAATCAAATGATTCATTGTGACATCAAGTGGCCTAAAAGGGCATGGGATGCATTGTGACACCACAGGGGTTAAGAGAAGCAAGGAACCATTGTGACCCAAGGCAGGCTAACAATCTTAGAATCCCTTTTGACACCAGGGGGTGCAAAAGGACCACGGATGAACTGTGACAGCATGGGGACCTATAGAAGCAAGGAACCATTATGACACCATGAAGGCCAAGAATCAAATGGTTCATTGTAAGACCAAGTGGCCTAAAAGGTCTTGGAATGCATTGTGACACCACAGAGGTTAAGAGAAGCAAGGAACCATTGTGACCCAATGCAGGTTAACAATCTAATGATCCATTGTGACACCAGGGTTTGCAATAGGGCCAGGGATGAATTGTGAAAGCATGGGGCACAATAAAAACATGGAAATATTATGACACAATAGAGACCAAGACTCAAATGATTCATTGTAACACCAAGTGGCCTAAAAGGGCATGGGATGCATTGTGACACCACAGGGCCTAAGAGAAGCAAGGAATCATTGTGACCCAATGCAGGCTAACAATCTAATGATCCCTTGTGACACCAGGGGGCCTAAAATGGCCAGGGATGGATTGTTACCGCACCGGGACCTATAGAAGCAAGGATCTATTATGTCACCATGGAGGCCAAGAATCAAATGATTCATTGACATCAAGTGGCCTAAAAGGGCATGGGATGCATTGTGACAGCACAGGGGTTAAGAGAAGCAAGGATCCATTGTGACCCAATGGAGGCTAATAATCCCAGGATCCCATTTGACACCAGGGGGCGTAAAAGGGCCAGGGATGAATTGTGACAGCATGGGGCCCAATAGAAACAAGGAACCATTATGACACCATGGAGGCTAAGAATCAAATGATTCATTGTGACATCAAGTGGCCTAAAATGGCATGGGATGCATTGTGACACCACAGAGGTTAAGAGAAGCAAGGAACCATTGTTACCCAATGGAGGCTAACAATCTAATGGTCCCTTGTGACACCAATGGGCCTAAAAGGGCCAGGGATGAATTGTGAAAGCATGGGGCCCAATTAAAACCTGGTACAATTATGCCACCATGGAGGCCAAAAATCAAATGATTCATTGTGACATCAAGTGGCCTAAAAGGGCATGGGATGCATTGTGACACCACAGGGGTTAAGAGAAGCAAGGATCCTTTGTGACCCAAGGCAGGCTAACAATCTTAGAATCCCTTTTGACACCAGGGGGTGCAAAAGGACCACGGACGAACTGTGACAGCATGGGGCCCAATAGAAACAAGGAACTATTATGACACCATGGAGGCCAAGAATCAAATGATTCATTGTGACATCAAGTGGCCTAAAATGGCATGGAATGCATTGTGACACCACAGAGGTTAAGAGAAGCAAGGAACCATTGTTACCCAATGGAGGCTAACAATCTAATGGTCCCTTGTGACACCAATGGGCCTAAAAGGGCCAGGGATGAATTGTGAAAGCATGGGGCCCAATTAAAACCTGGTACAATTATGCCACCATGGAGGCCAAGAATCAAATGATTCATTGTGACATCAAGTGGCCTAAAATGGCATGGAATGCATTGTGACACCACAGAGGTTAAGAGAAGCAAGGAACCATTGTTACCTAATGGAGGCTAACAATCTAATGGTCCCTTGTGACACCAATGGGCCTAAAAGGGCCAGGGATGAATTGTGAAAGCATGGGGCCCAATTAAAATCTGGTACAATTATGCCACCATGGAGGCCAAGAATCAAATTGTTCATTGTAAGACCAAGTGGCCTAAAAGGGCTTGGAATGCATTGTGACACCACAGAGGTTAAGAGAAGCAAGGAACCATTGTGACCCAATGCAGGTTAACAATCTAATGATCCATTGTGACACCAGGGTTTGCAATAGGGCCAGGGATGAATTGTGAAAGCATGGGGCACAATAAAAACATGGAAATATTATGACACAATAGAGACCAAGACTCAAATGATTCATTGTAACACCAAGTGGCCTAAAAGGGCATGGGATGCATTGTGACACCACAGGGCCTAAGAGAAGCAAGGAACCATTGTGACCCAATGCAGGCTAACAATCTAATGATCCCTTGTGACACCAGGGGGCCTAAAATGGCCAGGGATGGATTGTTACAGCACCGGGACCAATAGAAGCAAGGATCTATTATGTCACCATGGAGGCCAAGAATCAAATGATTCATTGTGACATCAAGTGGCCTAAAAGGGCATGGGATGCATTGTGACACCACAGGGGTTAAGAGAAGCAAGGATCCATTGTGACCCAATGGAGGCTAATAATCCCAGGATCCCATTTGACACCAGGGGGCGTAAAAGGGCCAGGGATGAATTGTGACAGCATGGGGCCCAATAGAAACAAGGAACCATTATGACACCATGGAGGCCAAGAATCAAATGATTCATTGTGACATCAAGTGGCCTAAAATGGCATGGGATGCATTGTGACACCACAGAGGTTAAGAGAAGCAAGGAACCATTGTTACCCAATGGAGGCTAACAATCTAATGGTCCCTTGTGACACCAATGGGCCTAAAAGGGCCAGGGATGAATTGTGAAAGCATGGGGCCCAATTAAAACCTGGTACAATTATGCCACCATGGAGGCCAAAAATCAAATGATTCATTGTGACATCAAGTGGCCTAAAAGGGCATGGGATGCATTGTGACACCACAGGGGTTAAGAGAAGCAAGGAACCATTGTGACCCAAGGCAGGCTAACAATCTTAGAATCCCTTTTGACACCAGGGGGTGCAAAAGGACCACGGATGAACTGTGACAGCATGGGGACCTATAGAAGCAAGGAACCATTATGACACCATGAAGGCCAAGAATCAAATGGTTCATTGTAAGACCAAGTGGCCTAAAAGGTCTTGGAATGCATTGTGACACCACAGAGGTTAAGAGAAGCAAGGAACCATTGTGACCCAATGCAGGTTAACAATCTAATGATCCATTGTGACACCAGGGTTTGCAATAGGGCCAGGGATGAATTGTGAAAGCATGGGGCACAATAAAAACATGGAAATATTATGACACAATAGAGACCAAGACTCAAATGATTCATTGTAACACCAAGTGGCCTAAAAGGGCATGGGATGCATTGTGACACCACAGGGCCTAAGAGAAGCAAGGAATCATTGTGACCCAATGCAGGCTAACAATCTAATGATCCCTTGTGACACCAGGGGGCCTAAAATGGCCAGGGATGGATTGTTACCGCACCGGGACCTATAGAAGCAAGGATCTATTATGTCACCATGGAGGCCAAGAATCAAATGATTCATTGACATCAAGTGGCCTAAAAGGGCATGGGATGCATTGTGACAGCACAGGGGTTAAGAGAAGCAAGGATCCATTGTGACCCAATGGAGGCTAATAATCCCAGGATCCCATTTGACACCAGGGGGCGTAAAAGGGCCAGGGATGAATTGTGACAGCATGGGGCCCAATAGAAACAAGGAACCATTATGACACCATGGAGGCTAAGAATCAAATGATTCATTGTGACATCAAGTGGCCTAAAATGGCATGGGATGCATTGTGACACCACAGAGGTTAAGAGAAGCAAGGAACCATTGTTACCCAATGGAGGCTAACAATCTAATGGTCCCTTGTGACACCAATGGGCCTAAAAGGGCCAGGGATGAATTGTGAAAGCATGGGGCCCAATTAAAACCTGGTACAATTATGCCACCATGGAGGCCAAAAATCAAATGATTCATTGTGACATCAAGTGGCCTAAAAGGGCATGGGATGCATTGTGACACCACAGGGGTTAAGAGAAGCAAGGATCCTTTGTGACCCAAGGCAGGCTAACAATCTTAGAATCCCTTTTGACACCAGGGGGTGCAAAAGGACCACGGACGAACTGTGACAGCATGGGGCCCAATAGAAACAAGGAACTATTATGACACCATGGAGGCCAAGAATCAAATGATTCATTGTGACATCAAGTGGCCTAAAATGGCATGGAATGCATTGTGACACCACAGAGGTTAAGAGAAGCAAGGAACCATTGTTACCCAATGGAGGCTAACAATCTAATGGTCCCTTGTGACACCAATGGGCCTAAAAGGGCCAGGGATGAATTGTGAAAGCATGGGGCCCAATTAAAACCTGGTACAATTATGCCACCATGGAGGCCAAGAATCAAATGATTCATTGTGACATCAAGTGGCCTAAAATGGCATGGAATGCATTGTGACACCACAGAGGTTAAGAGAAGCAAGGAACCATTGTTACCTAATGGAGGCTAACAATCTAATGGTCCCTTGTGACACCAATGGGCCTAAAAGGGCCAGGGATGAATTGTGAAAGCATGGGGCCCAATTAAAATCTGGTACAATTATGCCACCATGGAGGCCAAGAATCAAATTGTTCATTGTAAGACCAAGTGGCCTAAAAGGGCTTGGAATGCATTGTGACACCACAGAGGTTAAGAGAAGCAAGGAACCATTGTGACCCAATGCAGGTTAACAATCTAATGATCCATTGTGACACCAGGGTTTGCAATAGGGCCAGGGATGAATTGTGAAAGCATGGGGCACAATAAAAACATGGAAATATTATGACACAATAGAGACCAAGACTCAAATGATTCATTGTAACACCAAGTGGCCTAAAAGGGCATGGGATGCATTGTGACACCACAGGGCCTAAGAGAAGCAAGGAACCATTGTGACCCAATGCAGGCTAACAATCTAATGATCCCTTGTGACACCAGGGGGCCTAAAATGGCCAGGGATGGATTGTTACAGCACCGGGACCAATAGAAGCAAGGATCTATTATGTCACCATGGAGGCCAAGAATCAAATGATTCATTGTGACATCAAGTGGCCTAAAAGGGCATGGGATGCATTGTGACACCACAGGGGTTAAGAGAAGCAAGGATCCATTGTGACCCAATGGAGGCTAATAATCCCAGGATCCCATTTGACACCAGGGGGCGTAAAAGGGCCAGGGATGAATTGTGACAGCATGGGGCCCAATAGAAACAAGGAACCATTATGACACCATGGAGGCCAAGAATCAAATGATTCATTGTGACATCAAGTGGCCTAAAATGGCATGGGATGCATTGTGACACCACAGAGGTTAAGAGAAGCAAGGAACCATTGTTACCCAATGGAGGCTAACAATCTAATGGTCCCTTGTGACACCAATGGGCCTAAAAGGGCCAGGGATGAATTGTGAAAGCATGGGGCCCAATTAAAACCTGGTACAATTATGCCACCATGGAGGCCAAAAATCAAATGATTCATTGTGACATCAAGTGGCCTAAAAGGGCATGGGATGCATTGTGACACCACAGGGGTTAAGAGAAGCAAGGAACCATTGTGACCCAAGGCAGGCTAACAATCTTAGAATCCCTTTTGACACCAGGGGGTGCAAAAGGACCACGGATGAACTGTGACAGCATGGGGACCTATAGAAGCAAGGAACCATTATGACACCATGAAGGCCAAGAATCAAATGGTTCATTGTAAGACCAAGTGGCCTAAAAGGTCTTGGAATGCATTGTGACACCACAGAGGTTAAGAGAAGCAAGGAACCATTGTGACCCAATGCAGGTTAACAATCTAATGATCCATTGTGACACCAGGGTTTGCAATAGGGCCAGGGATGAATTGTGAAAGCATGGGGCACAATAAAAACATGGAAATATTATGACACAATAGAGACCAAGACTCAAATGATTCATTGTAACACCAAGTGGCCTAAAAGGGCATGGGATGCATTGTGACACCACAGGGCCTAAGAGAAGCAAGGAATCATTGTGACCCAATGCAGGCTAACAATCTAATGATCCCTTGTGACACCAGGGGGCCTAAAATGGCCAGGGATGGATTGTTACCGCACCGGGACCTATAGAAGCAAGGATCTATTATGTCACCATGGAGGCCAAGAATCAAATGATTCATTGACATCAAGTGGCCTAAAAGGGCATGGGATGCATTGTGACAGCACAGGGGTTAAGAGAAGCAAGGATCCATTGTGACCCAATGGAGGCTAATAATCCCAGGATCCCATTTGACACCAGGGGGCGTAAAAGGGCCAGGGATGAATTGTGACAGCATGGGGCCCAATAGAAACAAGGAACCATTATGACACCATGGAGGCTAAGAATCAAATGATTCATTGTGACATCAAGTGGCCTAAAATGGCATGGAATGCATTGTGACACCACAGAGGTTAAGAGAAGCAAGGAACCATTGTTACCCAATGGAGGCTAACAATCTAATGGTCCCTTGTGACACCAATGGGCCTAAAAGGGCCAGGGATGAATTGTGAAAGCATGGGGCCCAATTAAAACCTGGTACAATTATGCCACCATGGAGGAAAAAAATCAAATGATTCATTGTGACATCAAGTGGCCTAAAAGGGCATGGGATGCATTGTGACACCACAGGGGTTAAGAGAAGCAAGGATCCTTTGTGACCCAAGGCAGGCTAACAATCTTAGAATCCCTTTTGACACCAGGGGGTGCAAAAGGACCACGGACGAACTGTGACAGCATGGGGCCCAATAGAAACAAGGAACTATTATGACACCATGAAGGCCAAGAATCAAATGATTCATTGTGACATCAAGTGGCCTAAAATGGCATGGAATGCATTGTGACACCACAGAGGTTAAGAGAAGCAAGGAACCATTGTGACCCAATGCAGGCTAACAATCTAATGATCCCTTGTGGCACCAGGGGGTATAAAAAGGGCCAGGCATGAATTGTTACAGCACGGGGACCAATAGAAGCAAGGGTCTATTATGTCACCATGGAGGCCAAGAATCAAATGATTCATTGTGACATCAAGTGGCCTAAAAGGGCATGGGATGCATTGTGACACCACAGGGCCTAAGAGAAGCAAGGAACCATTGTGACCCAATGCTTGCTAAAAATCTAATGGTCCCTTGTGACACCAGGGGGCCTAAAATGGCCAGGGATGGATTGTTACAGCACGGGGACCAATAGAAGCAAGGATCTATTATGCCACCATGGACGCCAAGAATCAAATGATTCATTGTGACATCAAGTGGCCTAAAAGGGCATGGGATGCATTGTGACACCACAGGGGTTAAGAGAAGCAAGGATCCTTTGTGACCCAATGGAGGCTAATAATCCCAGGATCCCATTTGGCACCAGGGGGCGTAAAAGGGCCAGGGATGAATTGTGACAGCATGGGGACCAATAGAAACAAGGAACCATTATGACACCATGGAGGCCAAGAATCAAATGATTCATTGTGACATCAAGTGGCCTAAAATGGCATGGAATGCATTGTGACACCACAGAGGTTAAGAGAAGCAAGGAACCATTGTTACCCAATGGAGGCTAACAATCTAATGGTTCCTTGTGACACCAATGGGCCTAAAAGGGCCAGGGATGAATTGTGAAAGCATGGGGCCCAATTAAAACCTGGTACAATTATGCCACCATGGAGGCCAAAAATCAAATGATTCATTGTGACATCAAGTGGCCTAAAAGGGCATGGGATGCATTGTGACACCACAGGGGTTCAGAGAAGCAAGGATCCATTGTGACCCAATGGAGGCTAATAATCCCAGGATCCCATTTGACACCAGGGGGCGTAAAAGGGCCAGGGATGAATTGTGACAGCATGGGGACCAATAGAAACAAGGAACCATTATGACACCATGAAGGCCAAGAATCAAATGGGTCATTGTAAGACCAAGTGGCCTAAAAGGGCTTGGAATGCATTGTGACACCACAGAGGTTAAGAGAAGCAAGGAACCATTGTGACCCAATGCAGGCTAACAATCTAATGATCCCTTGTGGCACCAGGGGGTATAAAAAGGGCCAGGGATGAATTGTTACAGCACGGGGACCAATAGAAGCAAGGATCTATTATGTCACCATGGAGGCCAAGAATCAAATGATTCATTGTGACATCAAGTGGCCTAAAAGGGCATGGGATGCATTGTGACACCACAGAGGTTAAGAGAAGCAAGGAACCATTGTGACCCAATGCTTGCTAAAAATCTAATGATCCCTTGTGACACCAGGAGGCCTAAAATGGCCAGGGATGGATTGTTACAGCACGGGGACCAATAGAATCAAGGATCTATTATGCCACCATGGAGGCCAAGAATCTAATGATTCATTGTGACATCAAGTGGCCTAAAAGGGCATGGGATGCATTGTGACACCACAGGGGTTAAGAGAAGCAAGGATCCATTGTGACCCAATGGAGGCTAATAATCCCAGGATCCCATTTGACACCAGGGGGCGTAAAAGGGCCAGGGATGAATTGTGACAGCATGGGGACCAATAGAAACAAGGAACCATTATGACACCATGGAGGCCAAGAATCAAATGATTCATTGTGACATCAAGTGGCCTAAAATGGCATGGAATGCATTGTGACACCACAGAGGTTAAGAGAAGCAAGGAACCATTGTTACCCAATGGAGGCTAACAATCTAATGGTCCCTTGTGACACCAATGGGCCTAAAAGGGCCAGGGATGAATTGTGAAAGCATGGGGCCCAATTAAAACCTGGTACAATTATGCCACCATGGAGGCCAAAAATCAAATGATTCATTGTGACATCAAGTGGCCTAAAAGGGCATGGGATGCATTGTGACACCACAGGGGTTAAGAGAAGCAAGGAACCATTGTGACCCAATGCAGGCTAACAATCTAATGGTCCCTTGTGACACCAGGGGGCCTAAAATGGCCAGGGATGGATTGTTACAGCACGGGGACCAATAGAAGCAAGGATCTATTATGCCACCATGGAGGCCAAGAATCAAATGATTCATTGTGACATCAAGTGGCCTAAAAGGGCATGGGATGCATTGTGACACCACAGGGGTTCAGAGAAGCAAGGATCCATTGTGACCCAATGGAGGCTAATAATCCCAGGATCCCATTTGACACCAGGGGGCGTAAAAGGGCCAGGGATGAATTGTGACAGCATGGGGACCAATAGAAACAAGGAACCATTATGACACCATGAAGGCCAAGAATCAAATGGGTCATTGTAAGACCAAGTGGCCTAAAAGGGCTTGGAATGCATTGTGACACCACAGAGGTTAAGAGAAGCAAGGAACCATTGTGACCCAAAGCAGGCTAACAATCTAATGATCCCTTGTGGCACCAGGGGGTATAAAAAGGGCCAGGGATGAATTGTTACAGCACGGGGACCAATAGAAGCAAGGGTCTATTATGTCACCATGGAGGCCAAGAATCAAATGATTCATTGTGACATCAAGTGGCCTAAAAGAGCATGGGATGCATTGTGACACCACAGAGGTTAAGAGAAGCAAGGAACCATTGTGACCCAATGCTTGCTAAAAATCTAATGATCCCTTGTGACACCAGGGGGCCTAAAATGGCCAGGGATGGATTGTTACAGCACGGGGACCAATAGAAGCAAGGATCTATTATGCCACCATGGACGCCAAGAATCAAATGATTCATTGTGACATCAAGTGGCCTAAAAGGGCATGGGATGCATTGTGACACCACAGGGGTTAAGAGAAGCAAGGATCCATTGTGACCCAATGGAGGCTAATAATCCCAGGATCCCATTTGGCACCAGGGGGCGTAAAAGGGCCAGGGATGAATTGTGACAGCATGGGGACCAATAGAAACAAGGAACCATTATGACACCATGGAGGCCAAGAATCAAATGATTCATTGTGACATCAAGTGGCCTAAAATGGCATGGAATGCATTGTGACACCACAGAGGTTAAGAGAAGCAAGGAACCATTGTTACCCAATGGAGGCTAACAATCTAATGGTTCCTTGTGACACCAATGGGCCTAAAAGGGCCAGGGATGAATTGTGAAAGCATGGGGCCCAATTAAAACCTGGTACAATTATGCCACCATGGAGGCCAAAAATGAAATGATTCATTGTGACATCAAGTGGCCTAAAAGGGCATGGGATGCATTGTGACACCACAGGGGTTAAGAGAAGCAAGGATCCATTGTGACCCAATGGAGGCTAATAATCCCAGGATCCCATTTGACACCAGGGGGCGTAAAAGGGCCAGGGATGAATTGTGACAGCATGGGGACCAATAGAAACAAGGAACCATTATGACACCATGAAGGCCAAGAATCAAATGGGTCATTGTAAGACCAAGTGGCATAAAAGGCCTTGGAATGCATTGTGACACCACAGAGGTTAAGAGAAGCAAGGAACCATTGTGACCCAATGCAGGCTAACAATCTAATGATCCCTTGTGGCACCAGGGGATATAAAAAGGGCCAGGGATGAATTGTTACAGCACGGGGACCAATAGAAGCAAGGATCTATTATGTCACCATGGAGGCCAAGAATCAAATGATTCATTGACATCAAGTGGCCTAAAAGGGCATGGGATGCATTGTGACACCACAGGGGTTAAGAGAAGCAAGGATCCTTTGTGACCCAAGGCAGGCTAATAATCCCAGGATCCCATTTGGCACCAGGGGGCGTAAAAGGGCGAGGGATGAATTGTGACAGCATGGGGACCAATAGAAACAAGGAACCATTATGACACCATGGAGGCCAAGAATCAAATGATTCATTGTGACATCAAGTGGCCTAAAATGGCATGGAATGCATTGTGACACCACAGAGGTTAAGAGAAGCAAGGAACCATTGTTACCCAATGGAGGCTAACAATCTAATGGTTCCTTGTGACACCAATGGGCCTAAAAGGGCCAGGGATGAATTGTGAAAGCATGGGGCCCAATGAAAACCTGGTACAATTATGCCACCATGGAGGCCAAAAATCAAATGATTCATTGTGACATCAAGTGGCCTAAAAGGGCATGGGATGCATTGTGACACCACAGGGGTTCAGAGAAGCAAGGATCCATTGTGACCCAATGGAGGCTAATAATCCCAGGATCCCATTTGACACCAGGGGGCGTAAAAGGGCCAGGGATGAATTGTGACAGCATGGGGACCAATAGAAACAAGGAACCATTATGACACCATGAAGGCCAAGAATCAAATGGGTCATTGTAAGACCAAGTGGCCTAAAAGGGCTTGGAATGCATTGTGACACCACAGAGGTTAAGAGAAGCAAGGAACCATTGTGACCCAATGCAGGCTAACAATCTAATGATCCCTTGTGGCACCAGGGGCTATAAAAAGGGCCAGGGATGAATTGTTACAGCACGGGGACCAATAGAAGCAAGGATCTATTATGTCACCATGGAGGCCAAGAATCAAATGATTCATTGACATCAAGTGGCCTAAAAGGGCATGGGATGCATTGTGACACCACAGGGGTTAAGAGAAGCAAGGATCCATTGTGACCCAATGGAGGCTAATAATCCCAGGATCCCATTTGACACCAGGGGGCGTAAAAGGGCCAGGGATGAATTGTGACAGCATGGGGCCCAATAGAAACAAGGAACCATTATGACACCATGGAGGCCAAGAATCAAATGATTCATTGTGACATCAAGTGGCCTAAAATGGCATGGAATGCATTGTGACACCACAGAGGTTAAGAGAAGCAAGGAACCATTGTTACCCAATGGAGGCTAACAATCTAATGGTCCCTTGTGACACCAATGGGCCTAAAACGGCCAGGGATGAATTGTGAAAGCATGGGGCCCAATTAAAACCTGGTACAATTATGCCACCATGGAGGCCAAAAATGAAATGATTCATTGTGACATCAAGTGGCCTAAAAGGGCATGGGATGCATTGTGACACCACAGGCGTTACGAGAAGCAAGGATCCATTGTGACCCAATGGAGGCTAATAATCCCAGGATCCCATTTGACACCAGGGGGTTCAAAAGGACCACGGATGAACTGTGACAGCATGGGGCCCAATAGAAACAAGGAACTATTATGCCACCATGGAGGCCAAGAATCAAATGATTCATTGTGACATCAAGTGGCCTAAAATGGCATGGAATGCATTGTGACACCACAGAGGTTAAGAGAAGCAAGGAACCAGTGTTACCCAATGGAGGCTAACAATCTAATGGTCCCTTGTGACACCAATGGGCCTAAAAGGACCAGGGATGAATTGTGAAAGCATGGGGCCCAATTAAAACCTGGTACAATTATGCCACCATGGAGGCCAAAAATCAAATGATTCATTGTGACATCAAGTGGCCTAAAAGGGCATGGGATGCATTGTGACACCACAGGGGTTAAGAGAAGCAAGGAACCATTGTGACCCAATGCAGGCTAAAAATCTAATGATCCCTTGTGACACCAGGGGGCCTAAAATGGCCAGGGATGGATTGTTACAGCACGGGGACCAATGGAAGCAAGGATCTATTATGCCACCATGGAGGCCAAGAATCAAATGATTCATTGTGACATCAAGTGGCCAAAAAAGGGCATGGGATGCATTGTGACACCACAGGGGTTCAGAGAAGCAAGGATCCATTGTGACCCAATGGAGGCTAATAATCCCAGGATCCCATTTGACACCAGGGGGCGTAAAACGGCCAGGGATGAATTGTGACAGCATGGGGACCAATAGAAACAAGGAACCATTATGACACCATGAAGGCCAAGAATCAAATGGTTCATTGTAAGACCAAGTGGCATAAAAGGCCTTGGAATGCATTGTGACACCACAGAGGTTAAGAGAAGCAAGGAACCATTGTGACCCAATGCAGGCTAACAATCTAATGATCCCTTGTGGCACCAGGGGGTATAAAAAGGGCCAGGGATGAATTGTTACAGCACGGGGACCAATAGAAGCAAGGATCTCTTATGTCACCATGGAGGCCAAGAATCAAATGATTCATTGTGACATCAAGTGGCCTAAAAGGGCATGGGATGCATTGTGACACCACAGAGGTTAAGAGAAGCAAGGAACCATTGTGACCCAATGCAGGCTAAAAATCTAATGGTCCCTTGTGACACCAGGGGGCCTAAAATGGCCAGGGATGGATTGTTACAGCACGGGGACCAATAGAAGCAAGGATCTATTATGCCACCATGGAGGCCAAGAATCAAATGATTCATTGTGACATCAAGTGGCCTAAAAGGGCATGGGATGCATTGTGACACCACAGGGGTTCAGAGAAGCAAGGATCCATTGTGACCCAATGGAGGCTAATAATCCCAGGATCCCATTTGGCACCAGGGGGCGTAAAAGGGCCAGGGATGAATTGTGACAGCATGGGGACCAATAGAAACAAGGAACCATTATGACACCATGGAGGCCAAGAATCAAATGATTCATTGTGACATCAAGTGGCCTAAAATGGCATGGAATGCATTGTGACACCACAGAGGTTAAGAGAAGCAAGGAACCATTGTTACCCAATGGAGGCTAACAATCTAATGGTTCCTTATGACACCAATGGGCCTAAAAGGGCCAGGGATGAATTGTGAAAGCATGGGGCCCAATTAAAACCTGGTACAATTATGCCACCATGGAGGCCAAAAATGAAATGATTCATTGTGACATCAAGTGGCCTAAAAGGGCATGGGATGCATTGTGACACCACAGGGGTTAAGAGAAGCAAGGAACCATTGTGACCCAAAGCAGGCTAACAATCTAATGATCCCTTGTGGCACCAGGGGGTATAAAAAGGGCCAGGGATGAATTGATACAGCACGGGGACCAATAGAAGCAAGGGTCTATTATGTCACCATGGAGGCCAAGAATCAAATGATTCATTGTGACATCAAGTGGCCTAAAAGGGCATGGGATGCATTGTGACACCACAGAGGTTAAGAGAAGCAAGGAACCATTGTGACCCAATGCTTGCTAAAAATCTAATGATCCCTTGTGACACCAGGGGGCCTAAAATGGCCAGGGATGGATTGTTACAGCACGGGGACCAATAGAAGCAAGGATCTATTATGCCACCATGGACGCCAAGAATCAAATGATTCATTGTGACATCAAGTGGCCTAAAAGGGCATGGGATGCATTGTGACACCACAGGGGTTAAGAGAAGCAAGGATCCATTGTGACCCAATGGAGGCTAATAATCCCAGGAACCCATTTGGCACCAGGGGGCGTAAAAGGGCCAGGGATGGATTGTGAAAGCATGGGGCCCAATTAAAACCTGGTAAAATTATGCCACCATGGAGGCCAAAAATCAAATGATTCATTGTGACATCAAGTGGCCTAAAATGGCATGGAATGCATTGTGACACCACAGAGGTTAAGAGAAGCAAGGAACCATTGTTACCCAATGGAGGCTAACAATCTAATGATCCATTGTGACACCAGAGGTTGCAATCGGGCCAGGGATGAATTGTGAAAGCATGGGGCACAATAAAAACATGGAAATATTATGACACAATACACACCAAGACTCAAATGATTCATTGTAACACCATGTGGCCTAAAAGGGCATGGGATGCATTGTGACACCACAGGGGCTAAGAGAAGCAAGGAACCATTGTGACCCAATGCAGGCTAACAATCTAATGATCCCTTGTGACACCAGGGGGCCTAAAATGGCCAGGGATGGATTGTTACAGCACGGGGACCAATAGAAGCAAGGAACTATTATGTCACCATGGAGGCCAAGAATCAAATGATTCATTGTGACATCAAGTGGCCTAAAAGGGCATGGGATGCATTGTGACACCACAGGGGTTAAGAGAAGCAAGGATCCATTGTGACCCAATGGAGGCTAATAATCCCAGGATCCCATTTGACACCAGGGGGCGTAAAAGGGCCAGGGATGAATTGTGACAGCATGGGGCCCAATAGAAACAAGGAACTATTATGCCACCATGGAGGCCAAGAATCAAATGATTCATTGTGACATCAAGTGGCCTAAAATGGCATGGAATGCATTGTGACACCACAGAGGTTAAGAGAAGCAAGGAACCATTGTTACCCAATGGAGGCTAACAATCTAATGGTCCCTTGTGACACCAATGGGCCTAAAAGGGCCAGGGATGAATTGTGAAAGCATGGGGCCCAATTAAAACCTGGTACAATTATGCCACCTTGGAGGCCAAAAATCAAATGATTCATTGTGACATCAAGTGGCCTAAAAGGGCATGGGATGCATTGTGACACCACAGGGGTTACGAGAAGCAAGGATCCGTTGTGACCCAAGTCAGGCTAACAATCTTCGAATCCCTTTTGACACCAGGGGGTTCAAAAGGACCACGGATGAACTGTGACAGCATGGGGCCCAATAGAAACAAGGAACTATTATGCCACCATGGATGCCAAGAATCAAATGATTCATTGTGACATCAAGTGGCCTAAAATGGCATGGAAAGCATTGTGACACCACAGAGGTTAAGAGAAGCAAGGAACCATTGTGACCCAATGCAGGCTAAAAATCTAATGATCCCTTGTGACACCAGGGGGCCTAAAATGGCCAGGGATGGATTGTTACAGCACGGGGACCAATAGAAGCAAGGATCTATTATGCCACCATGGAGGCCAAGAATCAAATGATTCATTGTGACATCAAGTGGCCAAAAAAGGGCATGGGATGCATTGTGACACCACAGGGGTTCAGAGAAGCAAGGATCCATTGTGACCCAATGGAGGCTAATAATCCCAGGATCCCATTTGACACCAGGGGGCGTAAAAGGGCCAGGGATGAATTGTGACAGCATGGGGACCAATAGAAACAAGGAACCATTATGACACCATGAAGGCCAAGAATCAAATGGTTCATTGTAACACCAAGTGGCATAAAAGGGCTTGGAATGCATTGTGACACCACAGAGGTTAAGAGAAGCAAGGAACCATTGTGACCCAATGCAGGCTAACAATCTAATGATCCCTTGTGGCACCAGGGGGTATAAAAAGGGCCAGGGATGAATTGTTACAGCACGGGGACCAATAGAAGCAAGGATCTCTTATGTCACCATGGAGGCCAAGAATCAAATGATTCATTGTGACATCAAGTGGCCTAAAAGGGCATGGGATGCATTGTGACACCACAGGGGTTAAGAGAAGCAAGGAACCATTGTGACCCAATGCTTGCTAAAAATCTAATGATCCCTTGTGACACCAGGGGGCCTAAAATGGCCAGGGATGGATTGTTACAGCACGGGGACCAATAGAAGCAAGGATCTATTATGCCACCATGGACGCCAAGAATCAAATGATTCATTGTGACATCAAGTGGCCTAAAAGGGCATGGGATGCATTGTGACACCACAGGGGTTAAGAGAAGCAAGGATCCTTTGTGACCCAAGGCAGGCTAACAATCTAATGATCCATTGTGACACCAGGGGGTGCAATAGGGCCAGGGATGAATTGTGAAAGCATGGGGCACAATTAAAACATGGAAATATTATGACACAATAGACACCAAGACTCAAATGATTCATTGTAACACCAAGTGGCCTAAAAGGGCATGGGATGCATTGTGACACCACAGGGCCTAAGAGAAGCAAGGAACCATTGTGACCCAATGCAGGCTAACAATCTAATGATCCCTTGTGACACCAGGGGGCCTAAAATGGCCAGGGATGGATTGTTACAGCACGGGGACCAATAGAAGCAAGGATCTATTATGTCACCATGGAGGCCAAGAATCAAATGATTCATTGACATCAAGTGGCCTAAAAGGGCATGGGATGCATTGTGACACCACAGGGGTTAAGAGAAGCAAGGATCCATTGTGACCCAATGGAGGCTAATAATCCCAGGATCCCATTTGACACCAGGGGGCGTAAAAGGGCCAGGGATGAATTGTGACAGCATGGGGCCCAATAGAAACAAGGAACCATTATGACACCATGGAGGCCAAGAATCAAATGATTCATTGTGACATCAAGTGGCCTAAAATGGCATGGAATGCATTGTGACACCACAGAGGTTAAGAGAAGCAAGGAACCATTGTTACCCAATGGAGGCTAACAATCTAATGGTCCCTTGTGACACCAATGGGCCTAAAAGGGCCAGGGATGAATTGTGAAAGCATGGGGCCCAATTAAAACCTGGTACAATTATGCCACCATGGAGGCCAAAAATCAAATGATTCATTGTGACATCAAGTGGCCTAAAAGGGCATGGGATGCATTGTGACACCACAGGGGTTAAGAAGAAGCAAGGAACCATTGTGACCCAATGCAGGCTAAAAATCTAATGGTCCCTTGTGACACCAGGGGGCCTAAAATGGCCAGGGATGGATTGTTACAGCACGGGGACCAATAGAAGCAAGGATCTATTATGCCACCATGGAGGCCAAGAATCAAATGATTCATTGTGACATCAAGTGGCCTAAAAGGGCTTGGAATGCATTGTGACACCACAGAGGTTAAGAGAAGCAAGGAACCATTGTGACCCAAAGCAGGCTAACAATCTAATGATCCCTTGTGGCACCAGGGGGTATAAAAAGGGCCAGGGATGAATTGTTACAGCACGGGGACCAATAGAAGCAAGGGTCTATTATGTCACCATGGAGGCCAAGAATCAAATGATTCATTGTGACATCAAGTGGCCTAAAAGGGCATGGGATGCATTGTGACACCACAGAGGTTAAGAGAAGCAAGGAACCATTGTGACCCAATGCTTGCTAAAAATCTAATGATCCCTTGTGACACCAGGGGGCCTAAAATGGCCAGGGATGGATTGTTACAGCACGGGGACCAATAGAAGTAAGGATCTATTATGCCACCATGGACGCCAAGAATCAAATGATTCATTGTGACATCAAGTGGCCTAAAAGGGCATGGGATGCATTGTGACACCACAGGGGTTAAGAGAAGCAAGGATCCATTGTGACCCAATGGAGGCTAATAATCCCAGGATCCCATTTGGCACCAGGGGGCGTAAAAGGGCCAGGGATGAATTGTGACAGCATGGGGCCCAATAGAAACAAGGAACCATTATGACACCATGGAGGCCAAGAATCAAATGATTCATTGTGACATCAAGTGGCCTAAAATGGCATGGAATGCATTGTGACACCACAGAGGTTAAGAGAAGCAAGGAACCATTGTTACCCAATGGAGGCTAACAATCTAATGGTTCCTTGTGACACCAATGGGCCTAAAAGGGCCAGGGATGAATTGTGAAAGCATGGGGCCCAATTAAAACCTGGTACAATTATGCCACCATGGAGGCCAAAAATCAAATGATTCATTGTGACATCAAGTGGCCTAAAAGGGCATGGGATGCATTGTGACACCACAGGGGTTAAGAGAAGCAAGGAACCATTGTGACCCAATGCAGGCTAAAAATCTAATGGTCCCTTGTGACACCAGGGGGCCTAAAATGGCCAGGGATGGATTGTTACAGCACGGGGACCAATAGAAGCAAGGATCTATCATGCCACCATGGAGGCCAAGAATCAAATGATTCATTGTGACATCAAGTGGCCTAAAAGGGCATGGGATGCATTGTGACACCACAGGGGTTCAGAGAAGCAAGGATCCATTGTGACCCAATGGAGGCTAATAATCCCAGGATCCCATTTGACACCAGGGGGCGTAAAAGGGCCAGGGATGAATTGTGACAGCATGGGGACCAATAGAAACAAGGAACCATTATGACACCATGAAGGCCAAGAATCAAATGGGTCATTGTAAGACCAAGTGGCCTAAAAGGGCTTGGAATGCATTGTGACACCACAGAGGTTAAGAGAAGCAAGGAACCATTGTGACCCAATGCAGGCTAACAATCTAATGATCCCTTGTGGCACCAGGGGATATAAAAAGGGCCAGGGATGAATTGTTACAGCACGGGGACCAATAGAAGCAAGGATCTATTATGTCACCATGGAGGCCAAGAATCAAATGATTCATTGACATCAAGTGGCCTAAAAGGGCATGGGATGCATTGTGACACCACAGGGGTTAAGAGAAGCAAGGATCCATTGTGACCCAATGGAGGCTAATAATCCCAGGATCCCATTTGACACCAGGGGGCGTAAAAGGGCCAGGGATGAATTGTGACAGCATGGGGCCCAATAGAAACAAGGAACCATTATGACACCATGGAGGCCAAGAATCAAATGATTCATTGTGACATCAAGTGGCCTAAAATGGCATGGAATGCATTGTGACACCACAGAGGTTAAGAGAAGCAAGGAACCATTGTTACCCAATGGAGGCTAACAATCTAATGGTCCCTTGTGACACCAATGGGCCTAAAACGGCCAGGGATGAATTGTGAAAGCATGGGGCCCAATTAAAACCTGGTACAATTATGCCACCATGGAGGCCAAAAATGAAATGATTCATTGTGACATCAAGTGGCCTAAAAGGGCATGGGATGCATTGTGACACCACAGGGGTTTAGAGAAGCAAGGAACCATTGTGACCCAAGGCAGGCTAACAATCTAATGATCCATTGTGACACCAGGGGGTGCAATAGGGCCAGGGATGAATTGTGAAAGCATGGGGCACAATAAAAACATGGAAATATTATGACACAATAGACACCAAGACTCAAATGATTCATTGTAACACCAAGTGGCCTAAAAGGGCATGGGATGCATTGTGACACCACAGGGCCTAAGAGAAGCAAGGAACCATTGTGACCCAATGCAGGCTAAAAATCTAATGGTCCCTTGTGACACCAGGGGGCCTAAAATGGCCAGGGATGGATTGTTACAGCACGGGGACCAATAGAAGCAAGGATCTATTATGTCACCATGGAGGCCAAGAATCAAATGATTCATTGACATCAAGTGGCCTAAAAGGGCATGGGATGCATTGTGACACCACAGGGGTTAAGAGAAGCAAGGATCCATTGTGACCCAAGGCAGGCGAACAATCTTAGAATCCCTTTTGACACCAGGGGGTTCAAAAGGACCACGGATGAACTGTGACAGCATGGGGCCCAATAGAAACAAGGAACTATTATGACACCATGGAGGCCAAGAATCAAATGATTCATTATGACATCAAGTGGCCTAAAATGGCATGGAATGCATTGTGACACCACAGAGGTTAAGAGAAGCAAGGAACCATTGTTACCCAATGGAGGCTAACAATCTAATGGTCCCTTGTGACACCAATGGGCCTAAAAGGGCCAGGGATGAATTGTGAAAGCATGGGGCCCAATTAAAACCTGGTACAATTATGCCACCATGGAGGCCAAAAATGAAATGATTCATTGTGACATCAAGTGGCCTAAAAGGGCATGGGATGCATTGTGACACCACAGGCGTTACGAGAAGCAAGGATCCATTGTGACCCAATGGAGGCTAATAATCCCAGGATCCCATTTGACACCAGGGGGTTCAAAAGGACCACGGATGAACTGTGACAGCATGGGGCCCAATAGAAACAAGGAACTATTATGCCACCATGGAGGCCAAGAATCAAATGATTCATTGTGACATCAAGTGGCCTAAAATGGCATGGAATGCATTGTGACACCACAGAGGTTAAGAGAAGCAAGGAACCAGTGTTACCCAATGGAGGCTAACAATCTAATGGTCCCTTGTGACACCAATGGGCCTAAAAGGACCAGGGATGAATTGTGAAAGCATGGGGCCCAATTAAAACCTGGTACAATTATGCCACCATGGAGGCCAAAAATCAAATGATTCATTGTGACATCAAGTGGCCTAAAAGGGCATGGGATGCATTGTGACACCACAGGGGTTAAGAGAAGCAAGGAACCATTGTGACCCAATGCAGGCTAAAAATCTAATGATCCCTTGTGACACCAGGGGGCCTAAAATGGCCAGGGATGGATTGTTACAGCACGGGGACCAATAGAAGCAAGGATCTATTATGTCACCATGGAGGCTAAGAATCAAATGATTCATTGACATCAAGTGGCCTAAAAGGGCATGGGATGCATTGTGACACCACAGGGGTTAAGAGAAGCAAGGATCCATTGTGACCCAATGGAGGCTAATAATCCCAGGATCCCATTTGACACCAGGGGGCGTAAAAGGGCCAGGGATGAATTGTGACAGCATGGGGCCCAATAGAAACAAGGAACCATTATGACACCATGGAGGCCAAGAATCAAATGATTCATTGTGACATCAAGTGGCCTAAAATGGCATGGAATGCATTGTGACACCACAGAGGTTAAGAGAAGCAAGGAACCATTGTTACCCAATGGAGGCTAACAATCTAATGGTCCCTTGTGACACCAATGGGCCTAAAAGGGCCAGGGATGAATTGTGAAAGCATGGGGCCCAATTAAAACCTGGTACAATTATGCCACCATGGAGGCCAAAAATCAAATGATTCATTGTGACATCAAGTGGCCTAAAAGGGCATGGGATGCATTGTGACACCACAGGGGTTAAGAAGAAGCAAGGAACCATTGTGACCCAATGCAGGCTAAAAATCTAATGGTCCCTTGTGACACCAGGGGGCCTAAAATGGCCAGGGATGGATTGTTACAGCACGGGGACCAATAGAAGCAAGGATCTATTATGCCACCATGGAGGCCAAGAATCAAATGATTCATTGTGACATCAAGTGGCCTAAAAGGGCTTGGAATGCATTGTGACACCACAGAGGTTAAGAGAAGCAAGGAACCATTGTGACCCAAAGCAGGCTAACAATCTAATGATCCCTTGTGGCACCAGGGGGTATAAAAAGGGCCAGGGATGAATTGTTACAGCACGGGGACCAATAGAAGCAAGGGTCTATTATGTCACCATGGAGGCCAAGAATCAAATGATTCATTGTGACATCAAGTGGCCTAAAAGGGCATGGGATGCATTGTGACACCACAGAGGTTAAGAGAAGCAAGGAACCATTGTGACCCAATGCTTGCTAAAAATCTAATGATCCCTTGTGACACCAGGGGGCCTAAAATGGCCAGGGATGGATTGTTACAGCACGGGGACCAATAGAAGTAAGGATCTATTATGCCACCATGGACGCCAAGAATCAAATGATTCATTGTGACATCAAGTGGCCTAAAAGGGCATGGGATGCATTGTGACACCACAGGGGTTAAGAGAAGCAAGGATCCATTGTGACCCAATGGAGGCTAATAATCCCAGGATCCCATTTGGCACCAGGGGGCGTAAAAGGGCCAGGGATGAATTGTGACAGCATGGGGCCCAATAGAAACAAGGAACCATTATGACACCATGGAGGCCAAGAATCAAATGATTCATTGTGACATCAAGTGGCCTAAAATGGCATGGAATGCATTGTGACACCACAGAGGTTAAGAGAAGCAAGGAACCATTGTTACCCAATGGAGGCTAACAATCTAATGGTTCCTTGTGACACCAATGGGCCTAAAAGGGCCAGGGATGAATTGTGAAAGCATGGGGCCCAATTAAAACCTGGTACAATTATGCCACCATGGAGGCCAAAAATCAAATGATTCATTGTGACATCAAGTGGCCTAAAAGGGCATGGGATGCATTGTGACACCACAGGGGTTAAGAGAAGCAAGGAACCATTGTGACCCAATGCAGGCTAAAAATCTAATGGTCCCTTGTGACACCAGGGGGCCTAAAATGGCCAGGGATGGATTGTTACAGCACGGGGACCAATAGAAGCAAGGATCTATCATGCCACCATGGAGGCCAAGAATCAAATGATTCATTGTGACATCAAGTGGCCTAAAAGGGCATGGGATGCATTGTGACACCACAGGGGTTCAGAGAAGCAAGGATCCATTGTGACCCAATGGAGGCTAATAATCCCAGGATCCCATTTGACACCAGGGGGCGTAAAAGGGCCAGGGATGAATTGTGACAGCATGGGGACCAATAGAAACAAGGAACCATTATGACACCATGAAGGCCAAGAATCAAATGGGTCATTGTAAGACCAAGTGGCCTAAAAGGGCTTGGAATGCATTGTGACACCACAGAGGTTAAGAGAAGCAAGGAACCATTGTGACCCAATGCAGGCTAACAATCTAATGATCCCTTGTGGCACCAGGGGATATAAAAAGGGCCAGGGATGAATTGTTACAGCACGGGGACCAATAGAAGCAAGGATCTATTATGTCACCATGGAGGCCAAGAATCAAATGATTCATTGACATCAAGTGGCCTAAAAGGGCATGGGATGCATTGTGACACCACAGGGGTTAAGAGAAGCAAGGATCCATTGTGACCCAATGGAGGCTAATAATCCCAGGATCCCATTTGACACCAGGGGGCGTAAAAGGGCCAGGGATGAATTGTGACAGCATGGGGCCCAATAGAAACAAGGAACCATTATGACACCATGGAGGCCAAGAATCAAATGATTCATTGTGACATCAAGTGGCCTAAAATGGCATGGAATGCATTGTGACACCACAGAGGTTAAGAGAAGCAAGGAACCATTGTTACCCAATGGAGGCTAACAATCTAATGGTCCCTTGTGACACCAATGGGCCTAAAACGGCCAGGGATGAATTGTGAAAGCATGGGGCCCAATTAAAACCTGGTACAATTATGCCACCATGGAGGCCAAAAATGAAATGATTCATTGTGACATCAAGTGGCCTAAAAGGGCATGGGATGCATTGTGACACCACAGGGGTTTAGAGAAGCAAGGAACCATTGTGACCCAAGGCAGGCTAACAATCTAATGATCCATTGTGACACCAGGGGGTGCAATAGGGCCAGGGATGAATTGTGAAAGCATGGGGCACAATAAAAACATGGAAATATTATGACACAATAGACACCAAGACTCAAATGATTCATTGTAACACCAAGTGGCCTAAAAGGGCATGGGATGCATTGTGACACCACAGGGCCTAAGAGAAGCAAGGAACCATTGTGACCCAATGCAGGCTAAAAATCTAATGGTCCCTTGTGACACCAGGGGGCCTAAAATGGCCAGGGATGGATTGTTACAGCACGGGGACCAATAGAAGCAAGGATCTATTATGTCACCATGGAGGCCAAGAATCAAATGATTCATTGACATCAAGTGGCCTAAAAGGGCATGGGATGCATTGTGACACCACAGGGGTTAAGAGAAGCAAGGATCCATTGTGACCCAAGGCAGGCGAACAATCTTAGAATCCCTTTTGACACCAGGGGGTTCAAAAGGACCACGGATGAACTGTGACAGCATGGGGCCCAATAGAAACAAGGAACTATTATGACACCATGGAGGCCAAGAATCAAATGATTCATTATGACATCAAGTGGCCTAAAATGGCATGGAATGCATTGTGACACCACAGAGGTTAAGAGAAGCAAGGAACCATTGTTACCCAATGGAGGCTAACAATCTAATGGTCCCTTGTGACACCAATGGGCCTAAAAGGGCCAGGGATGAATTGTGAAAGCATGGGGCCCAATTAAAACCTGGTACAATTATGCCACCATGGAGGCCAAAAATGAAATGATTCATTGTGACATCAAGTGGCCTAAAAGGGCATGGGATGCATTGTGACACCACAGGCGTTACGAGAAGCAAGGATCCATTGTGACCCAATGGAGGCTAATAATCCCAGGATCCCATTTGACACCAGGGGGTTCAAAAGGACCACGGATGAACTGTGACAGCATGGGGCCCAATAGAAACAAGGAACTATTATGCCACCATGGAGGCCAAGAATCAAATGATTCATTGTGACATCAAGTGGCCTAAAATGGCATGGAATGCATTGTGACACCACAGAGGTTAAGAGAAGCAAGGAACCAGTGTTACCCAATGGAGGCTAACAATCTAATGGTCCCTTGTGACACCAATGGGCCTAAAAGGACCAGGGATGAATTGTGAAAGCATGGGGCCCAATTAAAACCTGGTACAATTATGCCACCATGGAGGCCAAAAATCAAATGATTCATTGTGACATCAAGTGGCCTAAAAGGGCATGGGATGCATTGTGACACCACAGGGGTTAAGAGAAGCAAGGAACCATTGTGACCCAATGCAGGCTAAAAATCTAATGATCCCTTGTGACACCAGGGGGCCTAAAATGGCCAGGGATGGATTGTTACAGCACGGGGACCAATGGAAGCAAGGATCTATTATGCCACCATGGAGGCCAAGAATCAAATGATTCATTGTGACATCAAGTGGCCAAAAAAGGGCATGGGATGCATTGTGACACCACAGGGGTTCAGAGAAGCAAGGATCCATTGTGACCCAATGGAGGCTAATAATCCCAGGATCCCATTTGACACCAGGGGGCGTAAAACGGCCAGGGATGAATTGTGACAGCATGGGGACCAATAGAAACAAGGAACCATTATGACACCATGAAGGCCAAGAATCAAATGGTTCATTGTAAGACCAAGTGGCATAAAAGGCCTTGGAATGCATTGTGACACCACAGAGGTTAAGAGAAGCAAGGAACCATTGTGACCCAATGCAGGCTAACAATCTAATGATCCCTTGTGGCACCAGGGGGTATAAAAAGGGCCAGGGATGAATTGTTACAGCACGGGGACCAATAGAAGCAAGGATCTCTTATGTCACCATGGAGGCCAAGAATCAAATGATTCATTGTGACATCAAGTGGCCTAAAAGGGCATGGGATGCATTGTGACACCACAGAGGTTAAGAGAAGCAAGGAACCATTGTGACCCAATGCAGGCTAAAAATCTAATGGTCCCTTGTGACACCAGGGGGCCTAAAATGGCCAGGGATGGATTGTTACAGCACGGGGACCAATAGAAGCAAGGATCTATTATGCCACCATGGAGGCCAAGAATCAAATGATTCATTGTGACATCAAGTGGCCTAAAAGGGCATGGGATGCATTGTGACACCACAGGGGTTCAGAGAAGCAAGGATCCATTGTGACCCAATGGAGGCTAATAATCCCAGGATCCCATTTGGCACCAGGGGGCGTAAAAGGGCCAGGGATGAATTGTGACAGCATGAGGACCAATAGAAACAAGGAACCATTATGACACCATGGAGGCCAAGAATCAAATGATTCATTGTGACATCAAGTGGCCTAAAATGGCATGGAATGCATTGTGACACCACAGAGGTTAAGAGAAGCAAGGAACCATTGTTACCCAATGGAGGCTAACAATCTAATGGTTCCTTATGACACCAATGGGCCTAAAAGGGCCAGGGATGAATTGTGAAAGCATGGGGCCCAATTAAAACCTGGTACAATTATGCCACCATGGAGGCCAAAAATCAAATGATTCATTGTGACATCAAGTGGCCTAAAAGGGCATGGGATGCATTGTGACACCACAGGGGTTAAGAGAAGCAAGGAACCATTGTGACCCAAAGCAGGCTAACAATCTAATGATCCCTTGTGGCACCAGGGGGTATAAAAAGGGCCAGGGATGAATTGATACAGCACGGGGACCAATAGAAGCAAGGGTCTATTATGTCACCATGGAGGCCAAGAATCAAATGATTCATTGTGACATCAAGTGGCCTAAAAGGGCATGGGATGCATTGTGACACCACAGAGGTTAAGAGAAGCAAGGAACCATTGTGACCCAATGCTTGCTAAAAATCTAATGATCCCTTGTGACACCAGGGGGCCTAAAATGGCCAGGGATGGATTGTTACAGCACGGGGACCAATAGAAGCAAGGATCTATTATGCCACCATGGACGCCAAGAATCAAATGATTCATTGTGACATCAAGTGGCCTAAAAGGGCATGGGATGCATTGTGACACCACAGGGGTTAAGAGAAGCAAGGATCCATTGTGACCCAATGGAGGCTAATAATCCCAGGAACCCATTTGGCACCAGGGGGCGTAAAAGGGCCAGGGATGGATTGTGAAAGCATGGGGCCCAATTAAAACCTGGTAAAATTATGCCACCATGGAGGCCAAAAATCAAATGATTCATTGTGACATCAAGTGGCCTAAAATGGCATGGAATGCATTGTGACACCACAGAGGTTAAGAGAAGCAAGGAACCATTGTTACCCAATGGAGGCTAACAATCTAATGATCCATTGTGACACCAGAGGTTGCAATCGGGCCAGGGATGAATTGTGAAAGCATGGGGCACAATAAAAACATGGAAATATTATGACACAATACACACCAAGACTCAAATGATTCATTGTAACACCATGTGGCCTAAAAGGGCATGGGATGCATTGTGACACCACAGGGGCTAAGAGAAGCAAGGAACCATTGTGACCCAATGCAGGCTAACAATCTAATGATCCCTTGTGACACCAGGGGGCCTAAAATGGCCAGGGATGGATTGTTACAGCACGGGGACCAATAGAAGCAAGGAACTATTATGTCACCATGGAGGCCAAGAATCAAATGATTCATTGTGACATCAAGTGGCCTAAAAGGGCATGGGATGCATTGTGACACCACAGGGGTTAAGAGAAGCAAGGATCCATTGTGACCCAATGGAGGCTAATAATCCCAGGATCCCATTTGACACCAGGGGGCGTAAAAGGGCCAGGGATGAATTGTGACAGCATGGGGCCCAATAGAAACAAGGAACTATTATGCCACCATGGAGGCCAAGAATCAAATGATTCATTGTGACATCAAGTGGCCTAAAATGGCATGGAATGCATTGTGACACCACAGAGGTTAAGAGAAGCAAGGAACCATTGTTACCCAATGGAGGCTAACAATCTAATGGTCCCTTGTGACACCAATGGGCCTAAAAGGGCCAGGGATGAATTGTGAAAGCATGGGGCCCAATTAAAACCTGGTACAATTATGCCACCTTGGAGGCCAAAAATCAAATGATTCATTGTGACATCAAGTGGCCTAAAAGGGCATGGGATGCATTGTGACACCACAGGGGTTACGAGAAGCAAGGATCCGTTGTGACCCAAGTCAGGCTAACAATCTTCGAATCCCTTTTGACACCAGGGGGTTCAAAAGGACCACGGATGAACTGTGACAGCATGGGGCCCAATAGAAACAAGGAACTATTATGCCACCATGGATGCCAAGAATCAAATGATTCATTGTGACATCAAGTGGCCTAAAATGGCATGGAAAGCATTGTGACACCACAGAGGTTAAGAGAAGCAAGGAACCATTGTGACCCAATGCAGGCTAAAAATCTAATGATCCCTTGTGACACCAGGGGGCCTAAAATGGCCAGGGATGGATTGTTACAGCACGGGGACCAATAGAAGCAAGGATCTATTATGCCACCATGGAGGCCAAGAATCAAATGATTCATTGTGACATCAAGTGGCCAAAAAAGGGCATGGGATGCATTGTGACACCACAGGGGTTCAGAGAAGCAAGGATCCATTGTGACCCAATGGAGGCTAATAATCCCAGGATCCCATTTGACACCAGGGGGCGTAAAAGGGCCAGGGATGAATTGTGACAGCATGGGGACCAATAGAAACAAGGAACCATTATGACACCATGAAGGCCAAGAATCAAATGGTTCATTGTAACACCAAGTGGCATAAAAGGGCTTGGAATGCATTGTGACACCACAGAGGTTAAGAGAAGCAAGGAACCATTGTGACCCAATGCAGGCTAACAATCTAATGATCCCTTGTGGCACCAGGGGGTATAAAAAGGGCCAGGGATGAATTGTTACAGCACGGGGACCAATAGAAGCAAGGATCTCTTATGTCACCATGGAGGCCAAGAATCAAATGATTCATTGTGACATCAAGTGGCCTAAAAGGGCATGGGATGCATTGTGACACCACAGGGGTTAAGAGAAGCAAGGAACCATTGTGACCCAATGCTTGCTAAAAATCTAATGATCCCTTGTGACACCAGGGGGCCTAAAATGGCCAGGGATGGATTGTTACAGCACGGGGACCAATAGAAGCAAGGATCTATTATGCCACCATGGACGCCAAGAATCAAATGATTCATTGTGACATCAAGTGGCCTAAAAGGGCATGGGATGCATTGTGACACCACAGGGGTTAAGAGAAGCAAGGATCCTTTGTGACCCAAGGCAGGCTAACAATCTAATGATCCATTGTGACACCAGGGGGTGCAATAGGGCCAGGGATGAATTGTGAAAGCATGGGGCACAATTAAAACATGGAAATATTATGACACAATAGACACCAAGACTCAAATGATTCATTGTAACACCAAGTGGCCTAAAAGGGCATGGGATGCATTGTGACACCACAGGGCCTAAGAGAAGCAAGGAACCATTGTGACCCAATGCAGGCTAACAATCTAATGATCCCTTGTGACACCAGGGGGCCTAAAATGGCCAGGGATGGATTGTTACAGCACGGGGACCAATAGAAGCAAGGATCTATTATGTCACCATGGAGGCCAAGAATCAAATGATTCATTGACATCAAGTGGCCTAAAAGGGCATGGGATGCATTGTGACACCACAGGGGTTAAGAGAAGCAAGGATCCATTGTGACCCAATGGAGGCTAATAATCCCAGGATCCCATTTGACACCAGGGGGCGTAAAAGGGCCAGGGATGAATTGTGACAGCATGGGGCCCAATAGAAACAAGGAACCATTATGACACCATGGAGGCCAAGAATCAAATGATTCATTGTGACATCAAGTGGCCTAAAATGGCATGGAATGCATTGTGACACCACAGAGGTTAAGAGAAGCAAGGAACCATTGTTACCCAATGGAGGCTAACAATCTAATGGTCCCTTGTGACACCAATGGGCCTAAAAGGGCCAGGGATGAATTGTGAAAGCATGGGGCCCAATTAAAACCTGGTACAATTATGCCACCATGGAGGCCAAAAATCAAATGATTCATTGTGACATCAAGTGGCCTAAAAGGGCATGGGATGCATTGTGACACCACAGGGGTTAAGAAGAAGCAAGGAACCATTGTGACCCAATGCAGGCTAAAAATCTAATGGTCCCTTGTGACACCAGGGGGCCTAAAATGGCCAGGGATGGATTGTTACAGCACGGGGACCAATAGAAGCAAGGATCTATTATGCCACCATGGAGGCCAAGAATCAAATGATTCATTGTGACATCAAGTGGCCTAAAAGGGCTTGGAATGCATTGTGACACCACAGAGGTTAAGAGAAGCAAGGAACCATTGTGACCCAAAGCAGGCTAACAATCTAATGATCCCTTGTGGCACCAGGGGGTATAAAAAGGGCCAGGGATGAATTGTTACAGCACGGGGACCAATAGAAGCAAGGGTCTATTATGTCACCATGGAGGCCAAGAATCAAATGATTCATTGTGACATCAAGTGGCCTAAAAGGGCATGGGATGCATTGTGACACCACAGAGGTTAAGAGAAGCAAGGAACCATTGTGACCCAATGCTTGCTAAAAATCTAATGATCCCTTGTGACACCAGGGGGCCTAAAATGGCCAGGGATGGATTGTTACAGCACGGGGACCAATAGAAGTAAGGATCTATTATGCCACCATGGACGCCAAGAATCAAATGATTCATTGTGACATCAAGTGGCCTAAAAGGGCATGGGATGCATTGTGACACCACAGGGGTTAAGAGAAGCAAGGATCCATTGTGACCCAATGGAGGCTAATAATCCCAGGATCCCATTTGGCACCAGGGGGCGTAAAAGGGCCAGGGATGAATTGTGACAGCATGGGGCCCAATAGAAACAAGGAACCATTATGACACCATGGAGGCCAAGAATCAAATGATTCATTGTGACATCAAGTGGCCTAAAATGGCATGGAATGCATTGTGACACCACAGAGGTTAAGAGAAGCAAGGAACCATTGTTACCCAATGGAGGCTAACAATCTAATGGTTCCTTGTGACACCAATGGGCCTAAAAGGGCCAGGGATGAATTGTGAAAGCATGGGGCCCAATTAAAACCTGGTACAATTATGCCACCATGGAGGCCAAAAATCAAATGATTCATTGTGACATCAAGTGGCCTAAAAGGGCATGGGATGCATTGTGACACCACAGGGGTTAAGAGAAGCAAGGAACCATTGTGACCCAATGCAGGCTAAAAATCTAATGGTCCCTTGTGACACCAGGGGGCCTAAAATGGCCAGGGATGGATTGTTACAGCACGGGGACCAATAGAAGCAAGGATCTATCATGCCACCATGGAGGCCAAGAATCAAATGATTCATTGTGACATCAAGTGGCCTAAAAGGGCATGGGATGCATTGTGACACCACAGGGGTTCAGAGAAGCAAGGATCCATTGTGACCCAATGGAGGCTAATAATCCCAGGATCCCATTTGACACCAGGGGGCGTAAAAGGGCCAGGGATGAATTGTGACAGCATGGGGACCAATAGAAACAAGGAACCATTATGACACCATGAAGGCCAAGAATCAAATGGGTCATTGTAAGACCAAGTGGCCTAAAAGGGCTTGGAATGCATTGTGACACCACAGAGGTTAAGAGAAGCAAGGAACCATTGTGACCCAATGCAGGCTAACAATCTAATGATCCCTTGTGGCACCAGGGGATATAAAAAGGGCCAGGGATGAATTGTTACAGCACGGGGACCAATAGAAGCAAGGATCTATTATGTCACCATGGAGGCCAAGAATCAAATGATTCATTGACATCAAGTGGCCTAAAAGGGCATGGGATGCATTGTGACACCACAGGGGTTAAGAGAAGCAAGGATCCATTGTGACCCAATGGAGGCTAATAATCCCAGGATCCCATTTGACACCAGGGGGCGTAAAAGGGCCAGGGATGAATTGTGACAGCATGGGGCCCAATAGAAACAAGGAACCATTATGACACCATGGAGGCCAAGAATCAAATGATTCATTGTGACATCAAGTGGCCTAAAATGGCATGGAATGCATTGTGACACCACAGAGGTTAAGAGAAGCAAGGAACCATTGTTACCCAATGGAGGCTAACAATCTAATGGTCCCTTGTGACACCAATGGGCCTAAAACGGCCAGGGATGAATTGTGAAAGCATGGGGCCCAATTAAAACCTGGTACAATTATGCCACCATGGAGGCCAAAAATGAAATGATTCATTGTGACATCAAGTGGCCTAAAAGGGCATGGGATGCATTGTGACACCACAGGGGTTTAGAGAAGCAAGGAACCATTGTGACCCAAGGCAGGCTAACAATCTAATGATCCATTGTGACACCAGGGGGTGCAATAGGGCCAGGGATGAATTGTGAAAGCATGGGGCACAATAAAAACATGGAAATATTATGACACAATAGACACCAAGACTCAAATGATTCATTGTAACACCAAGTGGCCTAAAAGGGCATGGGATGCATTGTGACACCACAGGGCCTAAGAGAAGCAAGGAACCATTGTGACCCAATGCAGGCTAAAAATCTAATGGTCCCTTGTGACACCAGGGGGCCTAAAATGGCCAGGGATGGATTGTTACAGCACGGGGACCAATAGAAGCAAGGATCTATTATGTCACCATGGAGGCCAAGAATCAAATGATTCATTGACATCAAGTGGCCTAAAAGGGCATGGGATGCATTGTGACACCACAGGGGTTAAGAGAAGCAAGGATCCATTGTGACCCAAGGCAGGCGAACAATCTTAGAATCCCTTTTGACACCAGGGGGTTCAAAAGGACCACGGATGAACTGTGACAGCATGGGGCCCAATAGAAACAAGGAACTATTATGACACCATGGAGGCCAAGAATCAAATGATTCATTATGACATCAAGTGGCCTAAAATGGCATGGAATGCATTGTGACACCACAGAGGTTAAGAGAAGCAAGGAACCATTGTTACCCAATGGAGGCTAACAATCTAATGGTCCCTTGTGACACCAATGGGCCTAAAAGGGCCAGGGATGAATTGTGAAAGCATGGGGCCCAATTAAAACCTGGTACAATTATGCCACCATGGAGGCCAAAAATCAAATGATTCATTGTGACATCAAGTGGCCTAAAAGGGCATGGGATGCATTGTGACACCACAGGGGTTAAGAGAAGCAAGGAACCATTGTGACCCAAGGCAGGCTAACAATCTTAGAATCCCTTTTGACACCAGGGGGTGCAAAAGGACCACGGATGAACTGTGACAGCATGGGGACCTATAGAAGCAAGGAACCATTATGACACCATGAAGGCCAAGAATCAAATGGTTCATTGTAGAACCAAGTGGCCTAAAAGGGCTTGGAATGCATTGTGACACCACAGAGGTTAAGAGAAGCAAGGAACCATTGTGACCCAATGCAGGCTAACAATCTAATGATCCATTGTGACCCCAGGGGTTGCAATAGGGCCAGGGATGAATTGTGAAAGCATGGGGCACAATAAAAACATGGAAATATTATGACACAATAGAGACCAAGACTCAAATGATTCATTGTAACACCAAGTGGCCTAAAAGGGCATGGGATGCATTGTGACACCACAGGGCCTAAGAGAAGCAAGGAACCATTGTGACCCAATGCAGGCTAACAATCTAATGATCCCTTGTGACACCAGGGGGCCTAAAATGGCCAGGGATGGATTGTTACAGCACGGGGACCAATAGAAGCAAGGATCTATTATGTCACCCTGGAGGCCAAGAATCAAATGATTCATTGTGACATCAAGTGGCCTAAAAGGGCATGGGATGCATTGTGACACCACAGGGGTTAAGAGAAGCAAGGATCCATTGTGACCCAAGGCAGGCTAACAATCTTAGAATCCCTTTTGACACCAGGGGGTGCAAAAGGACCACGGATGAACTGTGACAGCATGGGGCCCAATAGAAACAAGGAACTATTATGCCACCATGGAGGCCAAGAATCAAATGATTCATTGTGACATCAAGTGGCCTAAAAGGGCTTGGAATGCATTGTGACACCACAGGGGCTAAGAGAAGCAAGGAATCATTGTGACCCAAGGGAGGCTAACAATCTAATGGTCCCTGGTGACACCAATGGGCCTAAAATGGCCAGGGATGAATTGTGAAAGCATGGGGCCCAATTAAAACCTGGTACAATTATGCCACGAAGGAGGCCAAAAATGAAATGATTCATTGTGACATCAAGTGGCCTAAAAGGGCATGGGATGCATTGTGACACCACAGGGGTTAAGAGAAGCAAGGATCCATTGTGACCCAATGGAGGCTAATAATCCCAGGATCCCATTTGACACCAGGGTGCGTAAAAGGGCCAGGGATGAATTGTGACAGCATGGGGCCCAATAGAAACAAGGAACCATTATGACACCATGGAGGCCAAGAATCAAATGATTCATTGTGACATCAAGTGGCCTAAAATGGCATGGAATGCATTGTGACACCACAGAGGTTAAGAGAAGCAAGGAACCATTGTGACCCAATGGAGGCTAACAATCTAATGGTCCCTTGTGACACCAATGGGCCTAAAAGGGCCAGGGATGAATTGTGAAAGCATGGGGCCCAATTAAAACCTGGTACAATTATGCCACCATGGAGGCCAAAAATGAAATGATTCATTGTGACATCAAGTGGCCTAAAAGGGCATGGGATGCATTGTGACACCACAGGGGTTAAGAGAAGCAAGGTTCCATTGTGACCCAAGGCAGGCGAACAATCTTAGAATCCCTTTTGACACCAGGGGGTGCAAAAGGACCACGGGTGAACTGTGACAGCATGGGCCCCAATAGAAACAAGGAACTATTATGACACCATGGAGGCCAAGAATCAAATGATTCATTGTGACATCAAGTGGCCTAAAATGGCATGGAATGCATTGTGACACCACAGAGGTTAAGAGAAGCAAGGAACCATTGTTACCCAATGGAGGCTAACAATCTAATGGTCCCTTGTGACACCAATGGGCCTAAAAGGGCCAGGGATGAATTGTGAAAGCATGGGGCCCAATTAAAACCTGGTACAATTATGCCACCATGGAGGCCAAAAATCAAATGATTCATTGTGACATCAAGTGGCCTAAAAGGGCATGGGATGCATTGTGACACCACAGGGGTTAAGAGAAGCAAGGAACCATTGTGACCCAAGGCAGGCTAACAATCTTAGAATCCCTTTTGACACCAGGGGGTGCAAAAGGACCACGGATGAACTGTGACAGCATTGGGACCTATAGAAGCAAGGAACCATTATGACACCATGAAGGCCAAGAATCAAATGGTTCATTGTAAGACCAAGTGGCCTAAAAGGGCTTGGAATGCATTGTGACACCACAGAGGTTAAGAGAAGCAAGGAACCATTGTGACCCAATGCAGGCTAACAATCTAATGATCCATTGTGACACCAGGGTTTGCAATAGGGCCAGGGATGAATTGTGAAAGCATGGGGCACAATAAAAACATGGAAATATTATGACACAATAGAGACCAAGACTCAAATGATTCATTGTAACACCAAGTGGCCTAAAAGGGCATGGGATGCATTGTGACACCACAGGGGCTAAGAGAAGCAAGGAACCATTGTGACCCAATGCAGGCTAACAATCTAATGATCCCTTGTGACACCAGGGGGCCTAAAATGGCCAGGGATGGATTGTTACAGCACGGGGACCAATAGAAGCAAGGATCTATTATGTCACCATGGAGGCCAAGAATCAAATGATTCATTGACATCGAGTGGCCTAAAAGGGCATGGGATGCATTGTGACACCACAGGGGTTAAGAGAAGCAAGGATCCATTGTGACCCAATGGAGGCTAATAATCCCAGGATCCCATTTGACACCAGGGGGCGTAAAAGGGCCAGGGATGAATTGTGACAGCATGGGGCCCAATAGAAACAAGGAACCATTATGACACCATGGAGGCCAAGAATCAAATGATTCATTGTGACATCAAGTGGCCTAAAATGGCATGGAATGCATTGTGACACCACAGAGGTTAAGAGAAGCAAGGAACCATTGTGACCCAATGGAGGCTAACAATCTAATGGTCCCTTGTGACACCAATGAGCCTAAAAGGGCCAGGGATGAATTGTGACAGCATGGGGCCCAATTAAAACCTGGTAAAATTATGCCACCATGGAGGCCAAAAATCAAATGATTCATTGTGACATCAAGTGGCCTAAAAGGGCATGGGATGCATTGTGACACCACAGGGGTTAAGAGAAGCAAGGAACCATTGTGACCCAAGGCAGGCTAACAATCTTAGAATCCCTTTTGACACCAGGGGGTGCAAAAGGACCACGGATGAATTGTGACAGCATGGGGACCTATAGAAGCAAGGAACCATTATGACACCATGAAGGCCAAGAATCAAATGGTTCATTTGTCAGACCAAGTGGCCTAAAAGGGCTTGGAATGCATTGTGACACCACAGAGGTTAAGAGAAGCAAGGAACCATTGTGACCCAATGCAGGCTAACAATCTAATGATCCATTGTGACACCAGGGGTTGCAATAGGGCCAGGGATGAATTGTGAAAGCATGGGGCACAATAAAAACATGGAAATATTATGACACAATAGAGACCAAGACTCAAATGATTCATTGTAACACCAAGTGGCCTAAAAGGGCATGGGATGCATTGTGACACCACAGGGGTTAAGAGAAGCAAGGATCCATTGTGACACAATGGAGGCTAATAATCCCAGGATCCCATTTGACACCAGGGGGCGTAAAAGGGCCAGGGATGAATTGTGACAGCATGGGGCCCAATAGAAACAAGGAACCATTATGACACCATGGAGGCCAAGAATTAAAAGATTCATTGTGACATCAAGTGGCCTAAAATGGCATGGAATTCATTGTGACACCACAGAGGTTAAGAGAAGCAAGGAACCATTGTGACCCAATGCAGGCTAACAATCTAATGATCCCTTGTGAAACCAGGGGGCCTAAAAGGGCCAGGGATGGATTGTTACAGCACGGGGACCAATAGAAGCAAGGATCTATTATGCCACCATGGAGGCCAAGAATCAAATGATTCATTGTGACATCAAGTGGCCTAAAAGGGCATGGGATGCATTGTGACACCACAGGGGTTAAGAGAAGCAAGGATCCATTGTGACCCAATGGAGGCTAATAATCCCAGGATCCCATTTGACACCAGGGGGCGTAAAAGGGCCAGGGATGAATTGTGACAGCATGGGGCCCAATAGAAACAAGGAACCATTATGACACCATGGAGGCCAAGAATCAAATGATTCATTGTGACATCAAGTGGCCTAAAATGGCATGGAATGCATTGTGACACCACAGAGGTTAAGAGAAGCAAGGAACCATTGTTACCCAATGGAGGCTAACAATCTAATGGTCCCTTGTGACACCAATGGGCCTAAAACGGCCAGGGATGAATTGTGAAAGCATGGGGCCCAATTAAAACCTGGTACAATTATGCCACCATGGAGGCCAAAAATCAAATGATTCATTGTGACATCAAGTGGCCTAAAAGGGCATGGGATGCATTGTGACACCACAGGGGTTAAGAGAAGCAAGGATACTTTGTGACCCAAGGCAGGCTAACAATCTTAGAATCCCTTTTGACACCAGGGGGTGCAAAAGGACCACGGATGAACTGCGACAGCATGGGGCCCAATAGAAACAAGGAACTATTATGACACCATGGAGGCCAAGAATCAAATGATTCATTGTGACATCAAGTGGCCTAAAATGGCATGGAATGCATTGTGACACCACAGAGGTTAAGAGAAGCAAGGAACCATTGTTACCCAATGGAGGCTAACAATCTAATGGTCCCTTGTGACACCAATGGGCCTAAAAGGGCCAGGGATGAATTGTGAAAGCATGGGGCCCAATTAAAACCTGGTACAATTATGCCACCATGGAGGCCAAAAATCAAATGATTCATTGTGACATCAAGTGGCCTAAAAGGGCATGGGATGCATTGTGACACCACAGGGGTTAAGAGAAGCAAGGAACCATTGTGACCCAAGGCAGGCTAACAATCTTAGAATCCCTTTTGACACCAGGGGGTGCAAAAGGACCACGGATGAACTGTGACAGCATGGGGACCTATAGAAGCAAGGAACCATTATGACACCATGAAGGTCAAGAATCAAATGGTTCATTGTAAGACCAAGTGGCCTAAAAGGTCTTGGAATGCATTGTGACACCACAGAGGTTAAGAGAAGCAAGGAACCATTGTGACCCAATGCAGGTTAACAATCTAATGATCCATTGTGACACCAGGGTTTGCAATAGGGCCAGGGATGAATTGTGAAAGCATGGGGCACAATAAAAACATGGAAATATTATGACACAATAGAGACCAAGACTCAAATGATTCATTGTAACACCAAGTGGCCTAAAAGGGCATGGGATGCATTGTGACACCACAGGGGTTAAGAGAAGCAAGGAACCATTGTGACCCAATGCAGGCTAACAATCTAATGATCCCTTGTGACACCAGGGGGCCTAAAATGGCCAGGGATGGATTGTTACAGCACGGGGACCAATAGAAGCAAGGATCTATTATGCCACCATGGAGGCCAAGAATCAAATGATTCATTGTGACATCAAGTGGCCTAAAAGGGCATGGGATGCATTGTGACAGCACAGGGGTTAAGAGAAGCAAGGATCCATTGTGACCCAATGGAGGCTAATAATCCCAGGATCCCATTTGACACCAGGGGGCGTAAAAGGGCCAGGGATGAATTGTGACAGCATGGGGCCCAATAGAAACAAGGAACCATTATGACACCATGGAGGCCAACAATCAAATGATTCATTGTGACATCAAGTGGCCTAAAATGGCATGGAATGCATTGTGACACCACAGAGGTTAAGAGAAGCAAGGAACCATTGTTACCCAATGGAGGCTAACAATCTAATGGTCCCTTGTGACACCAATGGGCCTAAAACGGCCAGGGATGAATTGTGAAAGCATGGGGCCCAATTAAAACCTGGTACAATTATGCCACCATGGAGGCCAAAAATCAAATGGTTCATTGTGACATCAAGTGGCCTAAAAGGGCATGGGATGCATTGTGACACCACAGGGGTTAAGAGAAGCAAGGAACCATTGTGACCCAAGGCAGGCTAACAATCTTAGAATCCCTTTTGACACCAGGGGGTGCAAAAGGACCACGGATGAACTGTGACAGCATGGGGACCTATAGAAGCAAGGAACCATTATGACACCATGAAGGCCAAGAATCAAATGGTTCATTGTAAGACCAAGTGGCCTAAAAGGGCTTGGAATGCATTGTGACACCACAGAGGTTAAGAGAAGCAAGGAACCATTGTGACCCTATGCAGGTTAACAATCTAATGATCCATTGTGACACCAGGGTTTGCAATAGGGCCAGGGATGAATTGTGAAAGCATGGGGCACAATAAAAACATGGAAATACTATGACACAATAGAGACCAAGACTCAAATGATTCATTGTAACACCAAGTGGCCTAAAAGGGCATGGGATGCATTGTGACACCACAGGGCCTAAGAGAAGCAAGGAACCATTGTGACCCAATGCAGGCTAACAATCTAATGATCCTTTGTGACACCAGGGGGCCTAAAATGGCCAGGGATGGATTGTTACAGCACGGGGACCAATAGAAGCAAGGATCTATTATGTCACCATGGAGGCCAAGAATCAAATGATTCATTGACATGAAGTGGCCTAAAAGGGCATGGGATGCATTGTGACAGCACAGGGGTTAAGAGAAGCAAGGATCCATTGTGACCCAATGGAGGCTAATAATCCCAGGATCCCATTTGACACCAGGGGGCGTAAAAGGGCCAGGGATGAATTGTGACAGCATGGGGCCCAATAGAAACAAGGAACCATTATGACACCATGGAGGCCAAGAATCAAATGATTCATTGTGACATCAAGTGGCCTAAAATGGCATGGAATGCATTGTGACACCACAGAGGTTAAGAGAAGCAAGGAACCATTGTTACCCAATGGAGGCTAACAATCTAATGGTCCCTTGTGACACCAATGGGCCTAAAACGGCCAGGGATGAATTGTGAAAGCATGGGGCCCAATTAAAACCTGGTACAATTATGCCACCATGGAGGCCAAAAATCAAATGATTCATTGTGACATCAAGTGGCCTAAAAGGGCATGGGATGCATTGTGACACCACAGGGGTTAAGAGAAGCAAGGAACCATTGTGACCCAAGGCAGGCTAACAATCTTAGAATCCCTTTTGACACCAGGGGGTGCAAAAGGACCACGGACGAACTGTGACAGCATGGGGACCTATAGAAACAAGGAACCATTATGACACCATGAAGGCCAAGAATCAAATGGTTCATTGTAAGACCAAGTGGCCTAAAAGGGCTTGGAATGCATTGTGACACCACAGAGGTTAAGAGAAGCAAGGAACCATTGTGACCCAATGCAGGTTAACAATCTAATGATCCATTGTGACACCAGGGTTTGCAATAGGGCCAGGGATGAATTGTGAAAGCATGGGGCACAATAAAAGCATGGAAATATTATGACACAATAGAGACCAAGACTCAAATGATTCATTGTAACACCAAGTGGCCTAAAAGGGCATGGGATGCATTGTGACACCACAGGGCCTAAGAGAAGCAAGGAACCATTGTGACCCAATGCAGGCTAACAATCTAATGATCCCTTGTGACACCAGGGGGCCTAAAATGGCCAGGGATGGATTGTTACAGCACCGGGACCTATAGAAGCAAGGATCTATTATGTCACCATGGAGGCCAAGAATCAAATGATTCATTGACATCAAGTGGCCTAAAAGGGCATGGGATGCATTGTGACAGCACAGGGGTTAAGAGAAGCAAGGATCCATTGTGACCCAATGGAGGCTAATAATCCCAGGATCCCATTTGACACCAGGGGGCGTAAAAGGGCCAGGGATGAATTGTGACAGCATGGGGACCAATAGAAACAAGGAACCATTATGACACCATGGAGGCCAAGAATCAAATGATTCATTGTGACATCAAGTGGCCTAAAATGGCATGGAATGCATTGTGACACCACAGAGGTTAAGAGAAGCAAGGAACCATTGTTACCCAATGGAGGCTAACAATCTAATGGTCCCTTGTGACACCAATGGGCCTAAAACGGCCAGGGATGAATTGTGAAAGCATGGGGCCCAATTAAAACCTGGTACAATTATGCCACCATGGAGGCCAAAAATCAAATGATTCATTGTGACATCAAGTGGCCTAAAAGGGCATGGGATGCATTGTGACACCACAGGGGTTAAGAGAAGCAAGGATCCATTGTGACCCAAGGCAGGCTAACAATCTTAGAATCCCTTTTGACACCAGGGGGTGCAAAAGGACCACGGACGAACTGTGACAGCATGGGGCCCAATAGAAACAAGGAACTATTATGACACCATGGAGGCCAAGAATCAAATGATTCATTGTGACATCAAGTGGCCTAAAATGGCATGGAATGCATTGTGACACCACAGAGGTTAAGAGAAGCAAGGAACCATTGTTACCTAATGGAGGCTAACAATCTAATGGTCCCTTGTGACACCAATGGGCCTAAAAGGGCCAGGGATGAATTGTGAAAGCATGGGGCCCAATTAAAACCTGGTACAATTATGCCACCATGGAGGCCAAGAATCAAATGGTTCATTGTAAGACCAAGTGGCCTAAAAGGGCTTGGAATGCATTGTGACACCACAGAGGTTAAGAGAAGCAAGGAACCATTGTGACCCAATGCAGGTTAACAATCTAATGATCCATTGTGGCACCAGGGTTTGCAATAGGGCCAGGGATGAATTGTGAAAGCATGGGGCACAATAAAAACATGGAAATATTATGACACAATAGACACCAAGACTCAAATGATTCATTGTAACACCAAGTGGCCTAAAAGGGCATGGGATGCATTGTGACACCACAGGGGCTAAGAGAAGCAAGGAACCATTGTGACCCAATGCAGGCTAACAATCTAATGATCCCTTGTGACACCAGGGGGCCTAAAATGGCCAGGGATGGATTGTTACAGCACCGGGACCAATAGAAGCAAGGATCTATTATGTCACCATGGAGGCCAAGAATCAAATGATTCATTGTGACATCAAGTGGCCTAAAAGGGCATGGGATGCATTGTGACACCACAGGGGTTAAGAGAAGCAAGGATCCATTGTGACCCAATGGAGGCTAATAATCCCAGGATCCCATTTGACACCAGGGGGCGTAAAAGGGCCAGGGATGAATTGTGACAGCATGGGGCCCAATAGAAACAAGGAACCATTATGACACCATGGAGGCTAAGAATCAAATGATTCATTGTGACATCAAGTGGCCTAAAATGGCATGGGATGCATTGTGACACCACAGAGGTTAAGAGAAGCAAGGAACCATTGTTACCCAATGGAGGCTAACAATCTAATGGTCCCTTGTGACACCAATGGGCCTAAAAGGGCCAGGGATGAATTGTGAAAGCATGGGGCCCAATTAAAACCTGGTACAATTATGCCACCATGGAGGCCAAAAATCAAATGATTCATTGTGACATCAAGTGGCCTAAAAGGGCATGGGATGCATTGTGACACCACAGGGGTTAAGAGAAGCAAGGATCCTTTGTGACCCAAGGCAGGCTAACAATCTTAGAATCCCTTTTGACACCAGGGGGTGCAAAAGGACCACGGATGAACTGCGACAGCATGGGGCCCAATAGAAACAAGGAACTATTATGACACCATGGAGGCCAAGAATCAAATGATTCATTGTGACATCAAGTGGCCTAAAATGGCATGGAATGCATTGTGACACCACAGAGGTTAAGAGAAGCAAGGAACCATTGTGACCCAATGCAGGCTAACAATCTAATGATCCCTTGTGACACCAGGGGGCCTAAAATGGCCAGGGATGGATTGTTACAGCACGGAGACCAATAGAAGCAAGGATCTATTATGCCACCATGGAGGCCAAGAATCAAATGATTCATTGTGACATCAAGTGGCCTAAAAGGGCATGGGATGCATTGTGACACCACAGGGGTTAAGAGAAGCAAGGAACCATTGTGAACCAAGGCAGGCTAACAATCTTAGAATCCCTTTTGACACCAGGGGGTGCAAAAGGTCCACGGATGAACTGTGACAGCATGGGGACCTATAGAAGCAAGGAACCATTATGACACCATGAAGGTCAAGAATCAAATGGTTCATTGTAAGACCAAGTGGCCTAAAAGGGCTTGGAATGCATTGTGACACCACAGAGGTTAAGAGAAGCAAGGAACCATTGTGACCCAATGCAGGTTAACAATCTAATGATCCATTGTGACACCAGGGTTTGCAATAGGGCCAGGGATGAATTGTGAAAGCATGGGGGACAATAAAAACATGGAAATATTATGACACAATAGAGACCAAGACTCAAATGATTCATTGTAACACCAAGTGGCCTAAAAGGGCATGGGATGCATTGTGACACCACAGGGCCTAAGAGAAGCAAGGAACCATTGTGACCCAATGCAGGCTAACAATCTAATGATCCCTTGTGACACCAGGGGGCCTAAAATGGCCAGGGATGGATTGTTACAGCACGGGGACCAATAGAAGCAAGGATCTATTATGTCACCATGGAGGCCAAGAATGAAATGATTCATTGACATCAAGTGGCCTAAAAGGGCATGGGATGCATTGTGACAGCACAGGGGTTAAGAGAAGCAAGGATCCATTGTGACCCAATGGAGGCTAATAATCCCAGGATCCCATTTGACACCAGGGGGCGTAAAAGGGCCAGGGATGAATTGTGACAGCATGGGGCCCAATAGAAACAAGGAACCATTATGACACCATGGAGGCCAAGAATCAAATGATTCATTGTGACATCAAGTGGCCTAAAATGGCATGGAATGCATTGTGACACCACAGAGGTTAAGAGAAGCAAGGAACCATTGTTACCCAATGGAGGCTAACAATCTAATGGTCCCTTGTGACACCAATGGGCCTAAAACGGCCAGGGATGAATTGTGAAAGCATGGGGCCCAATTAAAACCTGGTACAATTATGCCACCATGGAGGCCAAAAATCAAATGATTCATTGTGACATCAAGTGGCCTAAAAGGGCATGGGATGCATTGTGACACCACAGGGGTTAAGAGAAGCAAGGATCCTTTGTGACCCAAGGCAGGCTAACAATCTTAGAATCCCTTTTGACACCAGGGGGTGCAAAAGGACCACGGACGAACTGTGACAGCATGGGGCCCAATAGAAACAAGGAACTATTATGACACCATGGAGGCCAAGAATCAAATGATTCATTGTGACATCAAGTGGCCTAAAATGGCATGGAATGCATTGTGACACCACAGAGGTTAAGAGAAGCAAGGAACCATTGTTACCCAATGGAGGCTAACAATCTAATGGTCCCTTGTGACACCAATGGGCCTAAAAGGGCCAGGGATGAATTGTGAAAGCATGGGGCCCAATTAAAACCTGGTACAATTATGCCACCATGGAGGCCAAAAATCAAATGATTCATTGTGACATCAAGTGGCCTAAAATGGCATGGAATGCATTGTGACACCACAGAGGTTAAGAGAAGCAAGGAACCATTGTTACCTAATGGAGGCTAACAATCTAATGGTCCCTTGTGACACCAATGGGCCTAAAAGGGCCAGGGATGAATTGTGAAAGCATGGGGCCCAATTAAAATCTGGTACAATTATGCCACCATGGAGGCCAAGAATCAAGTTGTTCATTGTAAGACCAAGTGGCCTAAAAGGGCTTGGAATGCATTGTGACACCACAGAGGTTAAGAGAAGCAAGGAACCATTGTGACCCAATGCAGGCTAACAATCTAATGATCCATTGTGACACCAGGGTTTGCAATAGGGCCAGGGATGAATTGTGAAAGCATGGGGCACAATAAAAACATGGAAATATTATGACACAATAGAGACCAAGACTCAAATGATTCATTGTAACACCAAGTGGCCTAAAAGGGCATGGGATGCATTGTGACACCACAGGGGCTAAGAGAAGCAAGGAACCATTGTGACCCAATGCAGGCTAACAATCTAATGATCCCTTGTGACACCAGGGGGCCTAAAATGGCCAGGGATGGATTGTTACAGCACCGGGACCAATAGAAGCAAGGATCTATTATGTCACCATGGAGGCCAAGAATCAAATGATTCATTGTGACATCAAGTGGCCTAAAAGGGCATGGGATGCATTGTGACACCACAGGGGTTAAGAGAAGCAAGGATCCATTGTGACCCAATGGAGGCTAATAATCCCAGGATCCCATTTGACACCAGGGGGCGTAAAAGGGCCAGGGATGAATTGTGACAGCATGGGGCCCAATAGAAACAAGGAACCATTATGACACCATGGAGGCCAAGAATCAAATGATTCATTGTGACATCAAGTGGCCTAAAATGGCATGGGATGCATTGTGACACCACAGAGGTTAAGAGAAGCAAGGAACCATTGTTACCCAATGGAGGCTAACAATCTAATGGTCCCTTGTGACACCAATGGGCCTAAAAGGGCCAGGGATGAATTGTGAAAGCATGGGGCCCAATTAAAACCTGGTACAATTATGCCACCATGGAGGCCAAAAATCAAATGATTCATTGTGACATCAAGTGGCCTAAAAGGGCATGGGATGCATTGTGACACCACAGGGGTTAAGAGAAGCAAGGAACCATTGTGACCCAAGGCAGGCTAACAATCTTAGAATCCCTTTTGACACCAGGGGGTGCAAAAGGACCACGGATGAACTGTGACAGCATGGGGACCTATAGAAGCAAGGAACCATTATGACACCATGAAGGCCAAGAATCAAATAGTTCATTGTAAGACCAAGTGGCCTAAAAGGGCTTGGAATGCATTGTGACACCACAGAGGTTAAGAGAAGCAAGGAACCATTGTGACCCAATGCAGGTTAACAATCTAATGATCCATTGTGACACCAGGGTTTGCAATAGGGCCAGGGATGAATTGTGAAAGCATGGGGCACAATAAAAACATGGAAATATTATGACACAATAGAGACCAAGACTCAAATGATTCATTGTAACACCAAGTGGCCTAAAAGGGCATGGGATGCATTGTGACACCACAGGGCCTAAGAGAAGCAAGGAATCATTTTGACCCAATGCAGACTAACAATCTAATGATCCCTTGTGACACCAGGGGGCCTAAAATGGCCAGGGATGGATTGTTACCGCACCGGGACCTATAGAAGCAAGGATCTATTATGTCACCATGGAGGCCAAGAATCAAATGATTCATTGACATCAAGTGGCCTAAAAGGGCATGGGATGCATTGTGACAGCACAGGGGTTAAGAGAAGCAAGGATCCATTGTGACCCAATGGAGGCTAATAATCCCAGGATCCCATTTGACACCAGGGGGCGTAAAAGGGCCAGGGATGAATTGTGACAGCATGGGGACCAATAGAAACAAGGAACCATTATGACACCATGGAGGCCAAGAATCAAATGATTCATTGTGACATCAAGTGGCCTAAAATGGCATGGAATGCATTGTGACACCACAGAGGTTAAGAGAAGCAAGGAACCATTGTTACCCAATGGAGGCTAACAATCTAATGGTCCCTTGTGACACCAATGGGCCTAAAACGGCCAGGGATGAATTGTGAAAGCATGGGGCCCAATTAAAACCTGGTACAATTATGCCACCATGGAGGCCAAAAATCAAATGATTCATTGTGACATCAAGTGGCCTAAAAGGGCATGGGATGCATTGTGACACCACAGGGGTTAAGAGAAGCAAGGATCCTTTGTGACCCAAGGCAGGCTAACAATCTTAGAATCCCTTTTGACACCAGGGGGTGCAAAAGGACCACGGACGAACTGTGACAGCATGGGGCCCAATAGAAACAAGGAACTATTATGACACCATGGAGGCCAAGAATCAAATGATTCATTGTGACATCAAGTGGCCTAAAATGGCATGGAATGCATTGTGACACCACAGAGGTTAAGAGAAGCAAGGAACCATTGTTACCTAATGGAGGCTAACAATCTAATGGTCCCTTGTGACACCAATGGGCCGAAAAGGGCCAGGGATGAATTGTGAAAGCATGGGGCCCAATTAAAACCTGGTACAATTATGCCACCATGGAGGCCAAGAATCAAATGGTTCATTGTAAGACCAAGTGGCCTAAAAGGGCTTGGAATGCATTGTGACACCACAGAGGTTAAGAGAAGCAAGGAACCATTGTGACCCAATGCAGGTTAACAATCTAATGATCCATTGTGACACCAGGGTTTGCAATAGGGCCAGGGATGAATTGTGAAAGCATGGGGCACAATAAAAACATGGAAATATTATGACACAATAGAGACCAAGACTCAAATGATTCATTGTAACACCAAGTGGCCTAAAAGGGCATGGGATGCATTGTGACACCACAGGGGCTAAGAGAAGCAAGGAACCATTGTGACCCAATGCAGGCTAACAATCTAATGATCCCTTGTGACACCAGGGGGCCTAAAATGGCCAGGGATGGATTGTTACAGCACCGGGACCAATAGAAGCAAGGATCTATTATGTCACCATGGAGGCCAAGAATCAAATGATTCATTGTGACATCAAGTGGCCTAAAAGGGCATGGGATGCATTGTGACAGCACAGGGGTTAAGAGAAGCAAGGATCCATTGTGACCCAATGGAGGCTAATAATCCCAGGATCCCATTTGACACCAGGGGGCGTAAAAGGGCCAGGGATGAATTGTGACAGCATGGGGCCCAATAGAAACAAGGAACCATTATGACACCATGGAGGCCAAGAATCAAATGATTCATTGTGACATCAAGTGGCCTAAAATGGCATGGAATGCATTGTGACACCACAGAGGTTAAGAGAAGCAAGGAACCATTGTTACCCAATGGAGGCTAACAATCTAATGGTCCCTTGTGACACCAATGGGCCTAAAACGGCCAGGGATGAATTGTGAAAGCATGGGGCCCAATTAAAACCTGGTACAATTATGCCACCATGGAGGCCAAGAATCAAATGATTCATTGTGACATCAAGTGGCCTAAAAGGGCATGGGATGCATTGTGACACCACAGGGGTTAAGAGAAGCAAGGATCCTTTGTGACCCAAGGCAGGCTAACAATCTTAGAATCCCTTTTGACACCAGGGGGTGCAAAAGGACCACGGACGAACTGTGACAGCATGGGGCCCAATAGAAACAAGGAACTATTATGACACCATGGAGGCCAAGAATCAAATGATTCATTGTGACATCAAGTGGCCTAAAATGGCATGGAATGCATTGTGACACCACAGAGGTTAAGAGAAGCAAGGAACCATTGTTACCCAATGGAGGCTAACAATCTAATGGTCCCTTGTGACACCAATGGGCCTAAAAGGGCCAGGGATGAATTGTGAAAGCATGGGGCCCAATTAAAACCTGGTACAATTATGCCACCATGGAGGCCAAGAATCAAATGATTCATTGTGACATCAAGTGGCCTAAAATGGCATGGAATGCATTGTGACACCACAGAGGTTAAGAGAAGCAAGGAACCATTGTTACCCAATGGAGGCTAACAATCTAATGGTCCCTTGTGACACCAATGGGCCTAAAAGGGCCAGGGATGAATTGTGAAAGCATGGGGCCCAATTAAAACCTGGTACAATTATGCCACCATGGAGGCCAAAAATCAAATGATTCATTGTGACATCAAGTGGCCTAAAAGGGCATGGGATGCATTGTGACACCACAGGGGTTAAGAGAAGCAAGGATCCTTTGTGACCCAAGGCAGGCTAACAATCTTAGAATCCCTTTTGACACCAGGGGGTGCAAAAGGACCACGGACGAACTGTGACAGCATGGGGCCCAATAGAAACAAGGAACTATTATGACACCATGGAGGCCAAGAATCAAATGGTTCATTGTAAGACCAAGTGGCCTAAAAGGGCTTGGAATGCATTGTGACACCACAGAGGTTAAGAGAAGCAAGGAACCATTGTGACCCAATGCAGGTTAACAATCTAATGATCCATTGTGACACCAGGGTTTGCAATAGGGCCAGGGATGAATTGTGAAAGCATGGGGCACAATAAAAACATGGAAATATTATGACACAATAGAGACCAAGACTCAAATGATTCATTGTAACACCAAGTGGCCTAAAAGGGCATGGGATGCATTGTGACACCACAGGGGCTAAGAGAAGCAAGGAACCATTGTGACCCAATGCAGGCTAACAATCTAATGATCCCTTGTGACACCAGGGGGCCTAAAATGGCCAGGGATGGATTGTTACAGCACCGGGACCAATAGAAGCAAGGATCTATTATGTCACCATGGAGGCCAAGAATCAAATGATTCATTGTGACATCAAGTGGCCTAAAAGGGCATGGGATGCATTGTGACACCACAGGGGTTAAGAGAAGCAAGGATCCATTGTGACCCAATGGAGGCTAATAATCCCAGGATCCCATTTGACACCAGGGGGCGTAAAAGGGCCAGGGATGAATTGTGACAGCATGGGGCCCAATAGAAACAAGGAACCATTATGACACCATGGAGGCCAAGAATCAAATGATTCATTGTGACATCAAGTGGCCTAAAATGGCATGGAATGCATTGTGACACCACAGAGGTTAAGAGAAGCAAGGAACCATTGTTACCCAATGGAGGCTAACAATCTAATGGTCCCTTGTGACACCAATGGGCCTAAAAGGGCCAGGGATGAATTGTGAAAGCATGGGGCCCAATTAAAACCTGGTACAATTATGCCACCATGGAGGCCAAAAATCAAATGATTCATTGTGACATCAAGTGGCCTAAAAGGGCATGGGATGCATTGTGACACCACAGGGGTTAAGAGAAGCAAGGATCCTTTGTGACCCAAGGCAGGCTAACAATCTTAGAATCCCTTTTGACACCAGGGGGTGCAAAAGGACCACGGACGAACTGTGACAGCATGGGGCCCAATAGAAACAAGGAACTATTATGACACCATGGAGGCCAAGAATCAAATGATTCATTGTGACATCAAGTGGCCTAAAATGGCATGGAATGCATTGTGACACCACAGAGGTTAAGAGAAGCAAGGAACCATTGTTACCCAATGGAGGCTAACAATCTAATGGTCCCTTGTGACACCAATGGGCCTAAAAGGGCCAGGGATGAATTGTGAAAGCATGGGGCCCAATTAAAACCTGGTACAATTATGCCACCATGGAGGCCAAGAATCAAATGATTCATTGTGACATCAAGTGGCCTAAAATGGCATGGAATGCATTGTGACACCACAGAGGTTAAGAGAAGCAAGGAACCATTGTTACCTAATGGAGGCTAACAATCTAATGGTCCCTTGTGACACCAATGGGCCTAAAAGGGCCAGGGATGAATTGTGAAAGCAAGGGGCCCAATTAAAACCTGGTACAATTATGCCACCATGGAGGCCAAGAATCAAATGATTCATTGTAAGACCAAGTGGCCTAAAAGGGCTTGGAATGCATTGTGACACCACAGAGGTTAAGAGAAGCAAGGAACCATTGTGACCCAATGCAGGTTAACAATCTAATGATCCATTGTGACACCAGGGTTTGCAATAGGGCCAGGGATGAATTGTGAAAGCATGGGGAACAATAAAAACATGGAAATATTATGACACAATAGAGACCAAGACTCAAATGATTCATTGTAACACCAAGTGGCCTAAAAGGGCATGGGATGCATTGTGACACCACAGGGGCTAAGAGAAGCAAGGAACCATTGTGACCCAATGCAGGCTAACAATCTAATGATCCCTTGTGACACCAGGGGGCCTAAAATGGCCAGGGATGGATTGTTACAGCACCGGGACCAATAGAAGCAAGGATCTATTATGTCACCATGGAGGCCAAGAATCAAATGATTCATTGTGACATCAAGTGGCCTAAAAGGGCATGGGATGCATTGTGACAGCACAGGGGTTAAGAGAAGCAAGGATCCATTGTGACCCAATGGAGGCTAATAATCCCAGGATCCCATTTGACACCAGGGGGCGTAAAAGGGCCAGGGATGAATTGTGACAGCATGGGGCCCAATAGAAACAAGGAACCATTATGACACCATGGAGGCCAAGAATCAAATGATTCATTGTGACATCAAGTGGCCTAAAATGGCATGGGATGCATTGTGACACCACAGAGGTTAAGAGAAGCAAGGAACCATTGTTACCCAATGGAGGCTAACAATCTAATGGTCCCTTGTGACACCAATGGGCCTAAAAGGGCCAGGGATGAATTGTGAAAGCATGGGGCCCAATTAAAACCTGGTACAATTATGCCACCATGGAGGCCAAAAATCAAATGATTCATTGTGACATCAAGTGGCCTAAAAGGGCATGGGATGCATTGTGACACCACAGGGGTTAAGAGAAGCAAGGAACCATTGTGACCCAAGGCAGGCTAACAATCTTAGAATCCCTTTTGACACCAGGGGGTGCAAAAGGACCACGGATGAACTGTGACAGCATGGGGACCTATAGAAGCAAGGAACCATTATGACACCATGAAGGCCAAGAATCAAATGGTTCATTGTAAGACCAAGTGGCCTAAAAGGGCTTGGAATGCATTGTGACACCACAGAGGTTAAGAGAAGCAAGGAACCATTGTGACCCAATGCAGGTTAACAATCTAATGATCCATTGTGACACCAGGGTTTGCAATAGGGCCAGGGATGAATTGTGAAAGCATGGGGCACAATAAAAACATGGAAATATTATGACACAATAGAGACCAAGACTCAAATGATTCATTGTAACACCAAGTGGCCTAAAAGGGCATGGGATGCATTGTGACACCACAGGGCCTAAGAGAAGCAAGGAATCATTGTGACCCAATGCAGGCTAACAATCTAATGATCCCTTGTGACACCAGGGGGCCTAAAATGGCCAGGGATGGATTGTTACAGCACCGGGACCAATAGAAGCAAGGATCTATTATGTCACCATGGAGGCCAAGAATCAAATGATTCATTGTGACATCAAGTGGCCTAAAAGGGCATGGGATGCATTGTGACACCACAGGGGTTAAGAGAAGCAAGGATCCATTGTGACCCAATGGAGGCTAATAATCCCAGGATCCCATTTGACACCAGGGGGCGTAAAAGGGCCAGGGATGAATTGTGACAGCATGGGGCCCAATAGAAACAAGGAACCATTATGACACCATGGAGGCCAAGAATCAAATGATTCATTGTGACATCAAGTGGCCTAAAATGGCATGGAATGCATTGTGACACCACAGAGGTTAAGAGAAGCAAGGAACCATTGTTACCCAATGGAGGCTAACAATCTAATGGTCCCTTGTGACACCAATGGGCCTAAAAGGGCCAGGGATGAATTGTGAAAGCATGGGGCCCAATTAAAACCTGGTACAATTATGCCACCATGGAGGCCAAAAATCAAATGATTCATTGTGACATCAAGTGGCCTAAAAGGGCATGGGATGCATTGTGACACCACAGGGGTTAAGAGAAGCAAGGATCCTTTGTGACCCAAGGCAGGCTAACAATCTTAGAATCCCTTTTGACACCAGGGGGTGCAAAAGGACCACGGACGAACTGTGACAGCATGGGGCCCAATAGAAACAAGGAACTATTATGACACCATGGAGGCCAAGAATCAAATGATTCATTGTGACATCAAGTGGCCTAAAATGGCATGGAATGCATTGTGACACCACAGAGGTTAAGAGAAGCAAGGAACCATTGTTACCCAATGGAGGCTAACAATCTAATGGTCCCTTGTGACACCAATGGGCCTAAAAGGGCCAGGGATGAATTGTGAAAGCATGGGGCCCAATTAAAACCTGGTACAATTATGCCACCATGGAGGCCAAGAATCAAATGATTCATTGTGACATCAAGTGGCCTAAAATGGCATGGAATGCATTGTGACACCACAGAGGTTAAGAGAAGCAAGGAACCATTGTTACCTAATGGAGGCTAACAATCTAATGGTCCCTTGTGACACCAATGGGCCTAAAAGGGCCAGGGATGAATTGTGAAAGCAAGGGGCCCAATTAAAACCTGGTACAATTATGCCACCATGGAGGCCAAGAATCAAATGATTCATTGTAAGACCAAGTGGCCTAAAAGGGCTTGGAATGCATTGTGACACCACAGAGGTTAAGAGAAGCAAGGAACCATTGTGACCCAATGCAGGTTAACAATCTAATGATCCATTGTGACACCAGGGTTTGCAATAGGGCCAGGGATGAATTGTGAAAGCATGGGGAACAATAAAAACATGGAAATATTATGACACAATAGAGACCAAGACTCAAATGATTCATTGTAACACCACGTGGCCTAAAAGGGCATGGGATGCATTGTGACACCACAGGGGCTAAGAGAAGCAAGGAACCATTGTGACCCAATGCAGGCTAACAATCTAATGATCCCTTGTGACACCAGGGGGCCTAAAATGGCCAGGGATGGATTGTTACAGCACCGGGACCAATAGAAGCAAGGATCTATTATGTCACCATGGAGGCCAAGAATCAAATGATTCATTGTGACATCAAGTGGCCTAAAAGGGCATGGGATGCATTGTGACAGCACAGGGGTTAAGAGAAGCAAGGATCCATTGTGACCCAATGGAGGCTAATAATCCCAGGATCCCATTTGACACCAGGGGGCGTAAAAGGGCCAGGGATGAATTGTGACAGCATGGGGCCCAATAGAAACAAGGAACCATTATGACACCATGGAGGCCAAGAATCAAATGATTCATTGTGACATCAAGTGGCCTAAAATGGCATGGAATGCATTGTGACACCACAGAGGTTAAGAGAAGCAAGGAACCATTGTTACCCAATGGAGGCTAACAATCTAATGGTCCCTTGTGACACCAATGGGCCTAAAAGGGCCAGGGATGAATTGTGAAAGCATGGGGCCCAATTAAAACCTGGTACAATTATGCCACCATGGAGGCCAAAAATCAAATGATTCATTGTGACATCAAGTGGCCTAAAAGGGCATGGGATGCATTGTGACACCACAGGGGTTAAGAGAAGCAAGGAACCATTGTGACCCAAGGCAGGCTAACAATCTTAGAATCCCTTTTGACACCAGGGGGTGCAAAAGGACCACGGATGAACTGTGACAGCATGGGGACCTATAGAAGCAAGGAACCATTATGACACCATGAAGGCCAAGAATCAAATGGTTCATTGTAAGACCAAGTGGCCTAAAAGGTCTTGGAATGCATTGTGACACCACAGAGGTTAAGAGAAGCAAGGAACCATTGTGACCCAATGCAGGTTAACAATCTAATGATCCATTGTGACACCAGGGTTTGCAATAGGGCCAGGGATGAATTGTGAAAGCATGGGGCACAATAAAAACATGGAAATATTATGACACAATAGAGACCAAGACTCAAATGATTCATTGTAACACCAAGTGGCCTAAAAGGGCATGGGATGCATTGTGACACCACAGGGCCTAAGAGAAGCAAGGAATCATTGTGACCCAATGCAGGCTAACAATCTAATGATCCCTTGTGACACCAGGGGGCCTAAAATGGCCAGGGATGGATTGTTACCGCACCGGGACCTATAGAAGCAAGGATCTATTATGTCACCATGGAGGCCAAGAATCAAATGATTCATTGACATCAAGTGGCCTAAAAGGGCATGGGATGCATTGTGACAGCACAGGGGTTAAGAGAAGCAAGGATCCATTGTGACCCAATGGAGGCTAATAATCCCAGGATCCCATTTGACACCAGGGGGCGTAAAAGGGCCAGGGATGAATTGTGACAGCATGGGGCCCAATAGAAACAAGGAACCATTATGACACCATGGAGGCTAAGAATCAAATGATTCATTGTGACATCAAGTGGCCTAAAATGGCATGGGATGCATTGTGACACCACAGAGGTTAAGAGAAGCAAGGAACCATTGTTACCCAATGGAGGCTAACAATCTAATGGTCCCTTGTGACACCAATGGGCCTAAAAGGGCCAGGGATGAATTGTGAAAGCATGGGGCCCAATTAAAACCTGGTACAATTATGCCACCATGGAGGCCAAAAATCAAATGATTCATTGTGACATCAAGTGGCCTAAAAGGGCATGGGATGCATTGTGACACCACAGGGGTTAAGAGAAGCAAGGATCCTTTGTGACCCAAGGCAGGCTAACAATCTTAGAATCCCTTTTGACACCAGGGGGTGCAAAAGGACCACGGATGAACTGCGACAGCATGGGGCCCAATAGAAACAAGGAACTATTATGACACCATGGAGGCCAAGAATCAAATGATTCATTGTGACATCAAGTGGCCTAAAATGGCATGGAATGCATTGTGACACCACAGAGGTTAAGAGAAGCAAGGAACCATTGTTACCTAATGGAGGCTAACAATCTAATGGTCCCTTGTGACACCAATGGGCCTAAAAGGGCCAGGGATGAATTGTGAAAGCATGGGGCCCAATTAAAACCTGGTACAATTATGCCACCATGGAGGCCAAGAATCAAATGGTTCATTGTAAGACCAAGTGGCCTAAAAGGGCTTGGAATGCATTGTGACACCACAGAGGTTAAGAGAAGCAAGGAACCATTGTGACCCAATGCAGGTTAACAATCTAATGATCCATTGTGACACCAGGGTTTGCAATAGGGCCAGGGATGAATTGTGAAAGCATGGGGCACAATAAAAACATGGAAATATTATGACACAATAGAGACCAAGACTCAAATGATTCATTGTAACACCAAGTGGCCTAAAAGGGCATGGGATGCATTGTGACACCACAGGGGCTAAGAGAAGCAAGGAACCATTGTGACCCAATGCAGGCTAACAATCTAATGATCCCTTGTGACACCAGGGGGCCTAAAATGGCCAGGGATGGATTGTTACAGCACCGGGACCAATAGAAGCAAGGATCTATTATGTCACCATGGAGGCCAAGAATCAAATGATTCATTGTGACATCAAGTGGCCTAAAAGGGCATGGGATGCATTGTGACACCACAGGGGTTAAGAGAAGCAAGGATCCATTGTGACCCAATGGAGGCTAATAATCCCAGGATCCCATTTGACACCAGGGGGCGTAAAAGGGCCAGGGATGAATTGTGACAGCATGGGGCCCAATAGAAACAAGGAACCATTATGACACCATGGAGGCCAAGAATCAAATGATTCATTGTGACATCAAGTGGCCTAAAATGGCATGGAATGCATTGTGACACCACAGAGGTTAAGAGAAGCAAGGAACCATTGTTACCCAATGGAGGCTAACAATCTAATGGTCCCTTGTGACACCAATGGGCCTAAAAGGGCCAGGGATGAATTGTGAAAGCATGGGGCCCAATTAAAACCTGGTACAATTATGCCACCATGGAGGCCAAAAATCAAATGATTCATTGTGACATCAAGTGGCCTAAAAGGGCATGGGATGCATTGTGACACCACAGGGGTTAAGAGAAGCAAGGATCCTTTGTGACCCAAGGCAGGCTAACAATCTTAGAATCCCTTTTGACACCAGGGGGTGCAAAAGGACCACGGACGAACTGTGACAGCATGGGGCCCAATAGAAACAAGGAACTATTATGACACCATGGAGGCCAAGAATCAAATGATTCATTGTGACATCAAGTGGCCTAAAATGGCATGGAATGCATTGTGACACCACAGAGGTTAAGAGAAGCAAGGAACCATTGTTACCCAATGGAGGCTAACAATCTAATGGTCCCTTGTGACACCAATGGGCCTAAAAGGGCCAGGGATGAATTGTGAAAGCATGGGGCCCAATTAAAACCTGGTACAATTATGCCACCATGGAGGCCAAGAATCAAATGATTCATTGTGACATCAAGTGGCCTAAAATGGCATGGAATGCATTGTGACACCACAGAGGTTAAGAGAAGCAAGGAACCATTGTTACCTAATGGAGGCTAACAATCTAATGGTCCCTTGTGACACCAATGGGCCTAAAAGGGCCAGGGATGAATTGTGAAAGCATGGGGCCCAATTAAAACCTGGTACAATTATGCCACCATGGAGGCCAAGAATCAAATGGTTCATTGTAAGACCAAGTGGCCTAAAAGGGCTTGGAATGCATTGTGACACCACAGAGGTTAAGAGAAGCAAGGAACCATTGTGACCCAATGCAGGTTAACAATCTAATGATCCATTGTGACACCAGGGTTTGCAATAGGGCCAGGGATGAATTGTGAAAGCATGGGGCACAATAAAAACATGGAAATATTATGACACAATAGAGACCAAGACTCAAATGATTCATTGTAACACCAAGTGGCCTAAAAGGGCATGGGATGCATTGTGACACCACAGGGGCTAAGAGAAGCAAGGAACCATTGTGACCCAATGCAGGCTAACAATCTAATGATCCCTTGTGACACCAGGGGGCCTAAAATGGCCAGGGATGGATTGTTACAGCACCGGGACCAATAGAAGCAAGGATCTATTATGTCACCATGGAGGCCAAGAATCAAATGATTCATTGTGACATCAAGTGGCCTAAAAGGGCATGGGATGCATTGTGACAGCACAGGGGTTAAGAGAAGCAAGGATCCATTGTGACCCAATGGAGGCTAATAATCCCAGGATCCCATTTGACACCAGGGGGCGTAAAAGGGCCAGGGATGAATTGTGACAGCATGGGGCCCAATAGAAACAAGGAACCATTATGACACCATGGAGGCCAAGAATCAAATGATTCATTGTGACATCAAGTGGCCTAAAATGGCATGGGATGCATTGTGACACCACAGAGGTTAAGAGAAGCAAGGAACCATTGTTACCCAATGGAGGCTAACAATCTAATGGTCCCTTGTGACACCAATGGGCCTAAAAGGGCCAGGGATGAATTGTGAAAGCATGGGGCCCAATTAAAACCTGGTACAATTATGCCACCATGGAGGCCAAAAATCAAATGATTCATTGTGACATCAAGTGGCCTAAAAGGGCATGGGATGCATTGTGACACCACAGGGGTTAAGAGAAGCAAGGAACCATTGTGACCCAAGGCAGGCTAACAATCTTAGAATCCCTTTTGACACCAGGGGGTGCAAAAGGACCACGGATGAACTGTGACAGCATGGGGACCTATAGAAGCAAGGAACCATTATGACACCATGAAGGCCAAGAATCAAATGGTTCATTGTAAGACCAAGTGGCCTAAAAGGGCTTGGAATGCATTGTGACACCACAGAGGTTAAGAGAAGCAAGGAACCATTGTGACCCAATGCAGGTTAACAATCTAATGATCCATTGTGACACCAGGGTTTGCAATAGGGCCAGGGATGAATTGTGAAAGCATGGGGCACAATAAAAACATGGAAATATTATGACACAATAGAGACCAAGACTCAAATGATTCATTGTAACACCAAGTGGCCTAAAAGGGCATGGGATGCATTGTGACACCACAGGGCCTAAGAGAAGCAAGGAATCATTGTGACCCAATGCAGGCTAACAATCTAATGATCCCTTGTGACACCAGGGGGCCTAAAATGGCCAGGGATGGATTGTTACCGCACCGGGACCTATAGAAGCAAGGATCTATTATGTCACCATGGAGGCCAAGAATCAAATGATTCATTGACATCAAGTGGCCTAAAAGGGCATGGGATGCATTGTGACACCACAGGGGTTAAGAGAAGCAAGGATCCATTGTGACCCAATGGAGGCTAATAATCCCAGGATCCCATTTGACACCAGGGGGCGTAAAAGGGCCAGGGATGAATTGTGACAGCATGGGGACCAATAGAAACAAGGAACCATTATGACACCATGGAGGCCAAGAATCAAATGATTCATTGTGACATCAAGTGGCCTAAAATGGCATGGAATGCATTGTGACACCACAGAGGTTAAGAGAAGCAAGGAACCATTGTTACCCAATGGAGGCTAACAATCTAATGGTCCCTTGTGACACCAATGGGCCTAAAACGGCCAGGGATGAATTGTGAAAGCATGGGGCCCAATTAAAACCTGGTACAATTATGCCACCATGGAGGCCAAAAATCAAATGATTCATTGTGACATCAAGTGGCCTAAAAGGGCATGGGATGCATTGTGACACCACAGGGGTTAAGAGAAGCAAGGATCCTTTGTGACCCAAGGCAGGCTAACAATCTTAGAATCCCTTTTGACACCAGGGGGTGCAAAAGGACCACGGACGAACTGTGACAGCATGGGGCCCAATAGAAACAAGGAACTATTATGACACCATGGAGGCCAAGAATCAAATGATTCATTGTGACATCAAGTGGCCTAAAATGGCATGGAATGCATTGTGACACCACAGAGGTTAAGAGAAGCAAGGAACCATTGTTACCTAATGGAGGCTAACAATCTAATGGTCCCTTGTGACACCAATGGGCCTAAAAGGGCCAGGGATGAATTGTGAAAGCATGGGGCCCAATTAAAACCTGGTACAATTATGCCACCATGGAGGCCAAGAATCAAATGGTTCATTGTAAGACCAAGTGGCCTAAAAGGGCTTGGAATGCATTGTGACACCACAGAGGTTAAGAGAAGCAAGGAACCATTGTGACCCAATGCAGGTTAACAATCTAATGATCCATTGTGACACCAGGGTTTGCAATAGGGCCAGGGATGAATTGTGAAAGCATGGGGCACAATAAAAACATGGAAATATTATGACACAATAGAGACCAAGACTCAAATGATTCATTGTAACACCAAGTGGCCTAAAAGGGCATGGGATGCATTGTGACACCACAGGGGCTAAGAGAAGCAAGGAACCATTGTGACCCAATGCAGGCTAAAAATCTAATGATCCCTTGTGACACCAGGGGGCCTAAAATGGCCAGGGATGGATTGTTACAGCACCGGGACCAATAGAAGCAAGGATCTATTATGTCACCATGGAGGCCAAGAATCAAATGATTCATTGTGACATCAAGTGGCCTAAAAGGGCATGGGATGCATTGTGACACCACAGGGGTTAAGAGAAGCAAGGATCCATTGTGACCCAATGGAGGCTAATAATCCCAGGATCCCATTTGACACCAGGGGGCGTAAAAGGGCCAGGGATGAATTGTGACAGCATGGGGCCCAATAGAAACAAGGAACCATTATGACACCATGGAGGCTAAGAATCAAATGATTCATTGTGACATCAAGTGGCCTAAAATGGCATGGGATGCATTGTGACACCACAGAGGTTAAGAGAAGCAAGGAACCATTGTTACCCAATGGAGGCTAACAATCTAATGGTCCCTTGTGACACCAATGGGCCTAAAAGGGCCAGGGATGAATTGTGAAAGCATGGGGCCCAATTAAAACCTGGTACAATTATGCCACCATGGAGGCCAAAAATCAAATGATTCATTGTGACATCAAGTGGCCTAAAAGGGCATGGGATGCATTGTGACACCACAGGGGTTAAGAGAAGCAAGGATCCTTTGTGACCCAAGGCAGGCTAACAATCTTAGAATCCCTTTTGACACCAGGGGGTGCAAAAGGACCACGGACGAACTGTGACAGCATGGGGCCCAATAGAAACAAGGAACTATTATGACACCATGGAGGCCAAGAATCAAATGATTCATTGTGACATCAAGTGGCCTAAAATGGCATGGAATGCATTGTGACACCACAGAGGTTAAGAGAAGCAAGGAACCATTGTTACCCAATGGAGGCTAACAATCTAATGGTCCCTTGTGACACCAATGGGCCTAAAAGGGCCAGGGATGAATTGTGAAAGCATGGGGCCCAATTAAAACCTGGTACAATTATGCCACCATGGAGGCCAAGAATCAAATGATTCATTGTGACATCAAGTGGCCTAAAATGGCATGGAATGCATTGTGACACCACAGAGGTTAAGAGAAGCATGGAACCATTGTTACCTAATGGAGGCTAACAATCTAATGGTCCCTTGTGACACCAATGGGCCTAAAAGGGCCAGGGATGAATTGTGAAAGCATGGGGCCCAATTAAAATCTGGTACAATTATGCCACCATGGAGGCCAAGAATCAAATTGTTCATTGTAAGACCAAGTGGCCTAAAAGGGCTTGGAATGCATTGTGACACCACAGAGGTTAAGAGAAGCAAGGAACCATTGTGACCCAATGCAGGTTAACAATCTAATGATCCATTGTGACACCAGGGTTTGCAATAGGGCCAGGGATGAATTGTGAAAGCATGGGGCACAATAAAAACATGGAAATATTATGACACAATAGAGACCAAGACTCAAATGATTCATTGTAACACCAAGTGGCCTAAAAGGGCATGGGATGCATTGTGACACCACAGGGCCTAAGAGAAGCAAGGAACCATTGTGACCCAATGCAGGCTAACAATCTAATGATCCCTTGTGACACCAGGGGGCCTAAAATGGCCAGGGATGGATTGTTACAGCACCGGGACCAATAGAAGCAAGGATCTATTATGTCACCATGGAGGCCAAGAATCAAATGATTCATTGTGACATCAAGTGGCCTAAAAGGGCATGGGATGCATTGTGACACCACAGGGGTTAAGAGAAGCAAGGATCCATTGTGACCCAATGGAGGCTAATAATCCCAGGATCCCATTTGACACCAGGGGGCGTAAAAGGGCCAGGGATGAATTGTGACAGCATGGGGCCCAATAGAAACAAGGAACCATTATGACACCATGGAGGCCAAGAATCAAATGATTCATTGTGACATCAAGTGGCCTAAAATGGCATGGGATGCATTGTGACACCACAGAGGTTAAGAGAAGCAAGGAACCATTGTTACCCAATGGAGGCTAACAATCTAATGGTCCCTTGTGACACCAATGGGCCTAAAAGGGCCAGGGATGAATTGTGAAAGCATGGGGCCCAATTAAAACCTGGTACAATTATGCCACCATGGAGGCCAAAAATCAAATGATTCATTGTGACATCAAGTGGCCTAAAAGGGCATGGGATGCATTGTGACACCACAGGGGTTAAGAGAAGCAAGGATCCTTTGTGACCCAAGGCAGGCTAACAATCTTAGAATCCCTTTTGACACCAGGGGGTGCAAAAGGACCACGGACGAACTGTGACAGCATGGGGCCCAATAGAAACAAGGAACTATTATGACACCATGGAGGCCAAGAATCAAATGATTCATTGTGACATCAAGTGGCCTAAAATGGCATGGAATGCATTGTGACACCACAGAGGTTAAGAGAAGCAAGGAACCATTGTTACCCAATGGAGGCTAACAATCTAATGGTCCCTTGTGACACCAATGGGCCTAAAAGGGCCAGGGATGAATTGTGAAAGCATGGGGCCCAATTAAAACCTGGTACAATTATGCCACCATGGAGGCCAAGAATCAAATGATTCATTGTGACATCAAGTGGCCTAAAATGGCATGGAATGCATTGTGACACCACAGAGGTTAAGAGAAGCATGGAACCATTGTTACCTAATGGAGGCTAACAATCTAATGGTCCCTTGTGACACCAATGGGCCTAAAAGGGCCAGGGATGAATTGTGAAAGCATGGGGCCCAATTAAAATCTGGTACAATTATGCCACCATGGAGGCCAAGAATCAAATTGTTCATTGTAAGACCAAGTGGCCTAAAAGGGCTTGGAATGCATTGTGACACCACAGAGGTTAAGAGAAGCAAGGAACCATTGTGACCCAATGCAGGTTAACAATCTAATGATCCATTGTGACACCAGGGTTTGCAATAGGGCCAGGGATGAATTGTGAAAGCATGGGGCACAATAAAAACATGGAAATATTATGACACAATAGAGACCAAGACTCAAATGATTCATTGTAACACCAAGTGGCCTAAAAGGGCATGGGATGCATTGTGACACCACAGGGCCTAAGAGAAGCAAGGAACCATTGTGACCCAATGCAGGCTAACAATCTAATGATCCCTTGTGACACCAGGGGGCCTAAAATGGCCAGGGATGGATTGTTACAGCACCGGGACCAATAGAAGCAAGGATCTATTATGTCACCATGGAGGCCAAGAATCAAATGATTCATTGTGACATCAAGTGGCCTAAAAGGGCATGGGATGCATTGTGACACCACAGGGGTTAAGAGAAGCAAGGATCCATTGTGACCCAATGGAGGCTAATAATCCCAGGATCCCATTTGACACCAGGGGGCGTAAAAGGGCCAGGGATGAATTGTGACAGCATGGGGCCCAATAGAAACAAGGAACCATTATGACACCATGGAGGCCAAGAATCAAATGATTCATTGTGACATCAAGTGGCCTAAAATGGCATGGGATGCATTGTGACACCACAGAGGTTAAGAGAAGCAAGGAACCATTGTTACCCAATGGAGGCTAACAATCTAATGGTCCCTTGTGACACCAATGGGCCTAAAAGGGCCAGGGATGAATTGTGAAAGCATGGGGCCCAATTAAAACCTGGTACAATTATGCCACCATGGAGGCCAAAAATCAAATGATTCATTGTGACATCAAGTGGCCTAAAAGGGCATGGGATGCATTGTGACACCACAGGGGTTAAGAGAAGCAAGGATCCTTTGTGACCCAAGGCAGGCTAACAATCTTAGAATCCCTTTTGACACCAGGGGGTGCAAAAGGACCACGGACGAACTGTGACAGCATGGGGCCCAATAGAAACAAGGAACTATTATGACACCATGGAGGCCAAGAATCAAATGATTCATTGTGACATCAAGTGGCCTAAAATGGCATGGAATGCATTGTGACACCACAGAGGTTAAGAGAAGCAAGGAACCATTGTTACCCAATGGAGGCTAACAATCTAATGGTCCCTTGTGACACCAATGGGCCTAAAAGGGCCAGGGATGAATTGTGAAAGCATGGGGCCCAATTAAAACCTGGTACAATTATGCCACCATGGAGGCCAAGAATCAAATGATTCATTGTGACATCAAGTGGCCTAAAATGGCATGGAATGCATTGTGACACCACAGAGGTTAAGAGAAGCATGGAACCATTGTTACCTAATGGAGGCTAACAATCTAATGGTCCCTTGTGACACCAATGGGCCTAAAAGGGCCAGGGATGAATTGTGAAAGCATGGGGCCCAATTAAAATCTGGTACAATTATGCCACCATGGAGGCCAAGAATCAAATTGTTCATTGTAAGACCAAGTGGCCTAAAAGGGCTTGGAATGCATTGTGACACCACAGAGGTTAAGAGAAGCAAGGAACCATTGTGACCCAATGCAGGTTAACAATCTAATGATCCATTGTGACACCAGGGTTTGCAATAGGGCCAGGGATGAATTGTGAAAGCATGGGGCACAATAAAAACATGGAAATATTATGACACAATAGAGACCAAGACTCAAATGATTCATTGTAACACCAAGTGGCCTAAAAGGGCATGGGATGCATTGTGACACCACAGGGCCTAAGAGAAGCAAGGAACCATTGTGACCCAATGCAGGCTAACAATCTAATGATCCCTTGTGACACCAGGGGGCCTAAAATGGCCAGGGATGGATTGTTACAGCACCGGGACCAATAGAAGCAAGGATCTATTATGTCACCATGGAGGCCAAGAATCAAATGATTCATTGTGACATCAAGTGGCCTAAAAGGGCATGGGATGCATTGTGACACCACAGGGGTTAAGAGAAGCAAGGATCCATTGTGACCCAATGGAGGCTAATAATCCCAGGATCCCATTTGACACCAGGGGGCGTAAAAGGGCCAGGGATGAATTGTGACAGCATGGGGCCCAATAGAAACAAGGAACCATTATGACACCATGGAGGCCAAGAATCAAATGATTCATTGTGACATCAAGTGGCCTAAAATGGCATGGGATGCATTGTGACACCACAGAGGTTAAGAGAAGCAAGGAACCATTGTTACCCAATGGAGGCTAACAATCTAATGGTCCCTTGTGACACCAATGGGCCTAAAAGGGCCAGGGATGAATTGTGAAAGCATGGGGCCCAATTAAAACCTGGTACAATTATGCCACCATGGAGGCCAAAAATCAAATGATTCATTGTGACATCAAGTGGCCTAAAAGGGCATGGGATGCATTGTGACACCACAGGGGTTAAGAGAAGCAAGGAACCATTGTGACCCAAGGCAGGCTAACAATCTTAGAATCCCTTTTGACACCAGGGGGTGCAAAAGGACCACGGATGAACTGTGACAGCATGGGGACCTATAGAAGCAAGGAACCATTATGACACCATGAAGGCCAAGAATCAAATGGTTCATTGTAAGACCAAGTGGCCTAAAAGGTCTTGGAATGCATTGTGACACCACAGAGGTTAAGAGAAGCAAGGAACCATTGTGACCCAATGCAGGTTAACAATCTAATGATCCATTGTGACACCAGGGTTTGCAATAGGGCCAGGGATGAATTGTGAAAGCATGGGGCACAATAAAAACATGGAAATATTATGACACAATAGAGACCAAGACTCAAATGATTCATTGTAACACCAAGTGGCCTAAAAGGGCATGGGATGCATTGTGACACCACAGGGCCTAAGAGAAGCAAGGAATCATTGTGACCCAATGCAGGCTAACAATCTAATGATCCCTTGTGACACCAGGGGGCCTAAAATGGCCAGGGATGGATTGTTACCGCACCGGGACCTATAGAAGCAAGGATCTATTATGTCACCATGGAGGCCAAGAATCAAATGATTCATTGACATCAAGTGGCCTAAAAGGGCATGGGATGCATTGTGACAGCACAGGGGTTAAGAGAAGCAAGGATCCATTGTGACCCAATGGAGGCTAATAATCCCAGGATCCCATTTGACACCAGGGGGCGTAAAAGGGCCAGGGATGAATTGTGACAGCATGGGGCCCAATAGAAACAAGGAACCATTATGACACCATGGAGGCTAAGAATCAAATGATTCATTGTGACATCAAGTGGCCTAAAATGGCATGGGATGCATTGTGACACCACAGAGGTTAAGAGAAGCAAGGAACCATTGTTACCCAATGGAGGCTAACAATCTAATGGTCCCTTGTGACACCAATGGGCCTAAAAGGGCCAGGGATGAATTGTGAAAGCATGGGGCCCAATTAAAACCTGGTACAATTATGCCACCATGGAGGCCAAAAATCAAATGATTCATTGTGACATCAAGTGGCCTAAAAGGGCATGGGATGCATTGTGACACCACAGGGGTTAAGAGAAGCAAGGATCCTTTGTGACCCAAGGCAGGCTAACAATCTTAGAATCCCTTTTGACACCAGGGGGTGCAAAAGGACCACGGACGAACTGTGACAGCATGGGGCCCAATAGAAACAAGGAACTATTATGACACCATGGAGGCCAAGAATCAAATGATTCATTGTGACATCAAGTGGCCTAAAATGGCATGGAATGCATTGTGACACCACAGAGGTTAAGAGAAGCAAGGAACCATTGTTACCCAATGGAGGCTAACAATCTAATGGTCCCTTGTGACACCAATGGGCCTAAAAGGGCCAGGGATGAATTGTGAAAGCATGGGGCCCAATTAAAACCTGGTACAATTATGCCACCATGGAGGCCAAGAATCAAATGATTCATTGTGACATCAAGTGGCCTAAAATGGCATGGAATGCATTGTGACACCACAGAGGTTAAGAGAAGCAAGGAACCATTGTTACCTAATGGAGGCTAACAATCTAATGGTCCCTTGTGACACCAATGGGCCTAAAAGGGCCAGGGATGAATTGTGAAAGCATGGGGCCCAATTAAAATCTGGTACAATTATGCCACCATGGAGGCCAAGAATCAAATTGTTCATTGTAAGACCAAGTGGCCTAAAAGGGCTTGGAATGCATTGTGACACCACAGAGGTTAAGAGAAGCAAGGAACCATTGTGACCCAATGCAGGTTAACAATCTAATGATCCATTGTGACACCAGGGTTTGCAATAGGGCCAGGGATGAATTGTGAAAGCATGGGGCACAATAAAAACATGGAAATATTATGACACAATAGAGACCAAGACTCAAATGATTCATTGTAACACCAAGTGGCCTAAAAGGGCATGGGATGCATTGTGACACCACAGGGCCTAAGAGAAGCAAGGAACCATTGTGACCCAATGCAGGCTAACAATCTAATGATCCCTTGTGACACCAGGGGGCCTAAAATGGCCAGGGATGGATTGTTACAGCACCGGGACCAATAGAAGCAAGGATCTATTATGTCACCATGGAGGCCAAGAATCAAATGATTCATTGTGACATCAAGTGGCCTAAAAGGGCATGGGATGCATTGTGACACCACAGGGGTTAAGAGAAGCAAGGATCCATTGTGACCCAATGGAGGCTAATAATCCCAGGATCCCATTTGACACCAGGGGGCGTAAAAGGGCCAGGGATGAATTGTGACAGCATGGGGCCCAATAGAAACAAGGAACCATTATGACACCATGGAGGCCAAGAATCAAATGATTCATTGTGACATCAAGTGGCCTAAAATGGCATGGGATGCATTGTGACACCACAGAGGTTAAGAGAAGCAAGGAACCATTGTTACCCAATGGAGGCTAACAATCTAATGGTCCCTTGTGACACCAATGGGCCTAAAAGGGCCAGGGATGAATTGTGAAAGCATGGGGCCCAATTAAAACCTGGTACAATTATGCCACCATGGAGGCCAAAAATCAAATGATTCATTGTGACATCAAGTGGCCTAAAAGGGCATGGGATGCATTGTGACACCACAGGGGTTAAGAGAAGCAAGGAACCATTGTGACCCAAGGCAGGCTAACAATCTTAGAATCCCTTTTGACACCAGGGGGTGCAAAAGGACCACGGATGAACTGTGACAGCATGGGGACCTATAGAAGCAAGGAACCATTATGACACCATGAAGGCCAAGAATCAAATGGTTCATTGTAAGACCAAGTGGCCTAAAAGGTCTTGGAATGCATTGTGACACCACAGAGGTTAAGAGAAGCAAGGAACCATTGTGACCCAATGCAGGTTAACAATCTAATGATCCATTGTGACACCAGGGTTTGCAATAGGGCCAGGGATGAATTGTGAAAGCATGGGGCACAATAAAAACATGGAAATATTATGACACAATAGAGACCAAGACTCAAATGATTCATTGTAACACCAAGTGGCCTAAAAGGGCATGGGATGCATTGTGACACCACAGGGCCTAAGAGAAGCAAGGAATCATTGTGACCCAATGCAGGCTAAAAATCTAATGATCCCTTGTGACACCAGGGGGCCTAAAATGGCCAGGGATGGATTGTTACCGCACCGGGACCTATAGAAGCAAGGATCTATTATGTCACCATGGAGGCCAAGAATCAAATGATTCATTGACATCAAGTGGCCTAAAAGGGCATGGGATGCATTGTGACAGCACAGGGGTTAAGAGAAGCAAGGATCCATTGTGACCCAATGGAGGCTAATAATCCCAGGATCCCATTTGACACCAGGGGGCGTAAAAGGGCCAGGGATGAATTGTGACAGCATGGGGCCCAATAGAAACAAGGAACCATTATGACACCATGGAGGCTAAGAATCAAATGATTCATTGTGACATCAAGTGGCCTAAAATGGCATGGGATGCATTGTGACACCACAGAGGTTAAGAGAAGCAAGGAACCATTGTTACCCAATGGAGGCTAACAATCTAATGGTCCCTTGTGACACCAATGGGCCTAAAAGGGCCAGGGATGAATTGTGAAAGCATGGGGCCCAATTAAAACCTGGTACAATTATGCCACCATGGAGGCCAAAAATCAAATGATTCATTGTGACATCAAGTGGCCTAAAAGGGCATGGGATGCATTGTGACACCACAGGGGTTAAGAGAAGCAAGGATCCTTTGTGACCCAAGGCAGGCTAACAATCTTAGAATCCCTTTTGACACCAGGGGGTGCAAAAGGACCACGGACGAACTGTGACAGCATGGGGCCCAATAGAAACAAGGAACTATTATGACACCATGGAGGCCAAGAATCAAATGATTCATTGTGACATCAAGTGGCCTAAAATGGCATGGAATGCATTGTGACACCACAGAGGTTAAGAGAAGCAAGGAACCATTGTTACCCAATGGAGGCTAACAATCTAATGGTCCCTTGTGACACCAATGGGCCTAAAAGGGCCAGGGATGAATTGTGAAAGCATGGGGCCCAATTAAAACCTGGTACAATTATGCCACCATGGAGGCCAAGAATCAAATGATTCATTGTGACATCAAGTGGCCTAAAATGGCATGGAATGCATTGTGACACCACAGAGGTTAAGAGAAGCAAGGAACCATTGTTACCTAATGGAGGCTAACAATCTAATGGTCCCTTGTGACACCAATGGGCCTAAAAGGGCCAGGGATGAATTGTGAAAGCATGGGGCCCAATTAAAATCTGGTACAATTATGCCACCATGGAGGCCAAGAATCAAATTGTTCATTGTAAGACCAAGTGGCCTAAAAGGGCTTGGAATGCATTGTGACACCACAGAGGTTAAGAGAAGCAAGGAACCATTGTGACCCAATGCAGGTTAACAATCTAATGATCCATTGTGACACCAGGGTTTGCAATAGGGCCAGGGATGAATTGTGAAAGCATGGGGCACAATAAAAACATGGAAATATTATGACACAATAGAGACCAAGACTCAAATGATTCATTGTAACACCAAGTGGCCTAAAAGGGCATGGGATGCATTGTGACACCACAGGGCCTAAGAGAAGCAAGGAACCATTGTGACCCAATGCAGGCTAACAATCTAATGATCCCTTGTGACACCAGGGGGCCTAAAATGGCCAGGGATGGATTGTTACAGCACCGGGACCAATAGAAGCAAGGATCTATTATGTCACCATGGAGGCCAAGAATCAAATGATTCATTGTGACATCAAGTGGCCTAAAAGGGCATGGGATGCATTGTGACACCACAGGGGTTAAGAGAAGCAAGGATCCATTGTGACCCAATGGAGGCTAATAATCCCAGGATCCCATTTGACACCAGGGGGCGTAAAAGGGCCAGGGATGAATTGTGACAGCATGGGGCCCAATAGAAACAAGGAACCATTATGACACCATGGAGGCCAAGAATCAAATGATTCATTGTGACATCAAGTGGCCTAAAATGGCATGGGATGCATTGTGACACCACAGAGGTTAAGAGAAGCAAGGAACCATTGTTACCCAATGGAGGCTAACAATCTAATGGTCCCTTGTGACACCAATGGGCCTAAAAGGGCCAGGGATGAATTGTGAAAGCATGGGGCCCAATTAAAACCTGGTACAATTATGCCACCATGGAGGCCAAAAATCAAATGATTCATTGTGACATCAAGTGGCCTAAAAGGGCATGGGATGCATTGTGACACCACAGGGGTTAAGAGAAGCAAGGAACCATTGTGACCCAAGGCAGGCTAACAATCTTAGAATCCCTTTTGACACCAGGGGGTGCAAAAGGACCACGGATGAACTGTGACAGCATGGGGACCTATAGAAGCAAGGAACCATTATGACACCATGAAGGCCAAGAATCAAATGGTTCATTGTAAGACCAAGTGGCCTAAAAGGTCTTGGAATGCATTGTGACACCACAGAGGTTAAGAGAAGCAAGGAACCATTGTGACCCAATGCAGGTTAACAATCTAATGATCCATTGTGACACCAGGGTTTGCAATAGGGCCAGGGATGAATTGTGAAAGCATGGGGCACAATAAAAACATGGAAATATTATGACACAATAGAGACCAAGACTCAAATGATTCATTGTAACACCAAGTGGCCTAAAAGGGCATGGGATGCATTGTGACACCACAGGGCCTAAGAGAAGCAAGGAATCATTGTGACCCAATGCAGGCTAACAATCTAATGATCCCTTGTGACACCAGGGGGCCTAAAATGGCCAGGGATGGATTGTTACCGCACCGGGACCTATAGAAGCAAGGATCTATTATGTCACCATGGAGGCCAAGAATCAAATGATTCATTGACATCAAGTGGCCTAAAAGGGCATGGGATGCATTGTGACAGCACAGGGGTTAAGAGAAGCAAGGATCCATTGTGACCCAATGGAGGCTAATAATCCCAGGATCCCATTTGACACCAGGGGGCGTAAAAGGGCCAGGGATGAATTGTGACAGCATGGGGCCCAATAGAAACAAGGAACCATTATGACACCATGGAGGCTAAGAATCAAATGATTCATTGTGACATCAAGTGGCCTAAAATGGCATGGGATGCATTGTGACACCACAGAGGTTAAGAGAAGCAAGGAACCATTGTTACCCAATGGAGGCTAACAATCTAATGGTCCCTTGTGACACCAATGGGCCTAAAAGGGCCAGGGATGAATTGTGAAAGCATGGGGCCCAATTAAAACCTGGTACAATTATGCCACCATGGAGGCCAAAAATCAAATGATTCATTGTGACATCAAGTGGCCTAAAAGGGCATGGGATGCATTGTGACACCACAGGGGTTAAGAGAAGCAAGGATCCTTTGTGACCCAAGGCAGGCTAACAATCTTAGAATCCCTTTTGACACCAGGGGGTGCAAAAGGACCACGGACGAACTGTGACAGCATGGGGCCCAATAGAAACAAGGAACTATTATGACACCATGGAGGCCAAGAATCAAATGATTCATTGTGACATCAAGTGGCCTAAAATGGCATGGAATGCATTGTGACACCACAGAGGTTAAGAGAAGCAAGGAACCATTGTTACCCAATGGAGGCTAACAATCTAATGGTCCCTTGTGACACCAATGGGCCTAAAAGGGCCAGGGATGAATTGTGAAAGCATGGGGCCCAATTAAAACCTGGTACAATTATGCCACCATGGAGGCCAAGAATCAAATGATTCATTGTGACATCAAGTGGCCTAAAATGGCATGGAATGCATTGTGACACCACAGAGGTTAAGAGAAGCAAGGAACCATTGTTACCTAATGGAGGCTAACAATCTAATGGTCCCTTGTGACACCAATGGGCCTAAAAGGGCCAGGGATGAATTGTGAAAGCATGGGGCCCAATTAAAATCTGGTACAATTATGCCACCATGGAGGCCAAGAATCAAATTGTTCATTGTAAGACCAAGTGGCCTAAAAGGGCTTGGAATGCATTGTGACACCACAGAGGTTAAGAGAAGCAAGGAACCATTGTGACCCAATGCAGGTTAACAATCTAATGATCCATTGTGACACCAGGGTTTGCAATAGGGCCAGGGATGAATTGTGAAAGCATGGGGCACAATAAAAACATGGAAATATTATGACACAATAGAGACCAAGACTCAAATGATTCATTGTAACACCAAGTGGCCTAAAAGGGCATGGGATGCATTGTGACACCACAGGGCCTAAGAGAAGCAAGGAACCATTGTGACCCAATGCAGGCTAACAATCTAATGATCCCTTGTGACACCAGGGGGCCTAAAATGGCCAGGGATGGATTGTTACAGCACCGGGACCAATAGAAGCAAGGATCTATTATGTCACCATGGAGGCCAAGAATCAAATGATTCATTGTGACATCAAGTGGCCTAAAAGGGCATGGGATGCATTGTGACACCACAGGGGTTAAGAGAAGCAAGGATCCATTGTGACCCAATGGAGGCTAATAATCCCAGGATCCCATTTGACACCAGGGGGCGTAAAAGGGCCAGGGATGAATTGTGACAGCATGGGGCCCAATAGAAACAAGGAACCATTATGACACCATGGAGGCCAAGAATCAAATGATTCATTGTGACATCAAGTGGCCTAAAATGGCATGGGATGCATTGTGACACCACAGAGGTTAAGAGAAGCAAGGAACCATTGTTACCCAATGGAGGCTAACAATCTAATGGTCCCTTGTGACACCAATGGGCCTAAAAGGGCCAGGGATGAATTGTGAAAGCATGGGGCCCAATTAAAACCTGGTACAATTATGCCACCATGGAGGCCAAAAATCAAATGATTCATTGTGACATCAAGTGGCCTAAAAGGGCATGGGATGCATTGTGACACCACAGGGGTTAAGAGAAGCAAGGAACCATTGTGACCCAAGGCAGGCTAACAATCTTAGAATCCCTTTTGACACCAGGGGGTGCAAAAGGACCACGGATGAACTGTGACAGCATGGGGACCTATAGAAGCAAGGAACCATTATGACACCATGAAGGCCAAGAATCAAATGGTTCATTGTAAGACCAAGTGGCCTAAAAGGTCTTGGAATGCATTGTGACACCACAGAGGTTAAGAGAAGCAAGGAACCATTGTGACCCAATGCAGGTTAACAATCTAATGATCCATTGTGACACCAGGGTTTGCAATAGGGCCAGGGATGAATTGTGAAAGCATGGGGCACAATAAAAACATGGAAATATTATGACACAATAGAGACCAAGACTCAAATGATTCATTGTAACACCAAGTGGCCTAAAAGGGCATGGGATGCATTGTGACACCACAGGGCCTAAGAGAAGCAAGGAATCATTGTGACCCAATGCAGGCTAACAATCTAATGATCCCTTGTGACACCAGGGGGCCTAAAATGGCCAGGGATGGATTGTTACCGCACCGGGACCTATAGAAGCAAGGATCTATTATGTCACCATGGAGGCCAAGAATCAAATGATTCATTGACATCAAGTGGCCTAAAAGGGCATGGGATGCATTGTGACAGCACAGGGGTTAAGAGAAGCAAGGATCCATTGTGACCCAATGGAGGCTAATAATCCCAGGATCCCATTTGACACCAGGGGGCGTAAAAGGGCCAGGGATGAATTGTGACAGCATGGGGCCCAATAGAAACAAGGAACCATTATGACACCATGGAGGCTAAGAATCAAATGATTCATTGTGACATCAAGTGGCCTAAAATGGCATGGGATGCATTGTGACACCACAGAGGTTAAGAGAAGCAAGGAACCATTGTTACCCAATGGAGGCTAACAATCTAATGGTCCCTTGTGACACCAATGGGCCTAAAAGGGCCAGGGATGAATTGTGAAAGCATGGGGCCCAATTAAAACCTGGTACAATTATGCCACCATGGAGGCCAAAAATCAAATGATTCATTGTGACATCAAGTGGCCTAAAAGGGCATGGGATGCATTGTGACACCACAGGGGTTAAGAGAAGCAAGGATCCTTTGTGACCCAAGGCAGGCTAACAATCTTAGAATCCCTTTTGACACCAGGGGGTGCAAAAGGACCACGGACGAACTGTGACAGCATGGGGCCCAATAGAAACAAGGAACTATTATGACACCATGGAGGCCAAGAATCAAATGATTCATTGTGACATCAAGTGGCCTAAAATGGCATGGAATGCATTGTGACACCACAGAGGTTAAGAGAAGCAAGGAACCATTGTTACCCAATGGAGGCTAACAATCTAATGGTCCCTTGTGACACCAATGGGCCTAAAAGGGCCAGGGATGAATTGTGAAAGCATGGGGCCCAATTAAAACCTGGTACAATTATGCCACCATGGAGGCCAAGAATCAAATGATTCATTGTGACATCAAGTGGCCTAAAATGGCATGGAATGCATTGTGACACCACAGAGGTTAAGAGAAGCAAGGAACCATTGTTACCTAATGGAGGCTAACAATCTAATGGTCCCTTGTGACACCAATGGGCCTAAAAGGGCCAGGGATGAATTGTGAAAGCATGGGGCCCAATTAAAATCTGGTACAATTATGCCACCATGGAGGCCAAGAATCAAATTGTTCATTGTAAGACCAAGTGGCCTAAAAGGGCTTGGAATGCATTGTGACACCACAGAGGTTAAGAGAAGCAAGGAACCATTGTGACCCAATGCAGGTTAACAATCTAATGATCCATTGTGACACCAGGGTTTGCAATAGGGCCAGGGATGAATTGTGAAAGCATGGGGCACAATAAAAACATGGAAATATTATGACACAATAGAGACCAAGACTCAAATGATTCATTGTAACACCAAGTGGCCTAAAAGGGCATGGGATGCATTGTGACACCACAGGGCCTAAGAGAAGCAAGGAACCATTGTGACCCAATGCAGGCTAACAATCTAATGATCCCTTGTGACACCAGGGGGCCTAAAATGGCCAGGGATGGATTGTTACAGCACCGGGACCAATAGAAGCAAGGATCTATTATGTCACCATGGAGGCCAAGAATCAAATGATTCATTGTGACATCAAGTGGCCTAAAAGGGCATGGGATGCATTGTGACACCACAGGGGTTAAGAGAAGCAAGGATCCATTGTGACCCAATGGAGGCTAATAATCCCAGGATCCCATTTGACACCAGGGGGCGTAAAAGGGCCAGGGATGAATTGTGACAGCATGGGGCCCAATAGAAACAAGGAACCATTATGACACCATGGAGGCCAAGAATCAAATGATTCATTGTGACATCAAGTGGCCTAAAATGGCATGGGATGCATTGTGACACCACAGAGGTTAAGAGAAGCAAGGAACCATTGTTACCCAATGGAGGCTAACAATCTAATGGTCCCTTGTGACACCAATGGGCCTAAAAGGGCCAGGGATGAATTGTGAAAGCATGGGGCCCAATTAAAACCTGGTACAATTATGCCACCATGGAGGCCAAAAATCAAATGATTCATTGTGACATCAAGTGGCCTAAAAGGGCATGGGATGCATTGTGACACCACAGGGGTTAAGAGAAGCAAGGAACCATTGTGACCCAAGGCAGGCTAACAATCTTAGAATCCCTTTTGACACCAGGGGGTGCAAAAGGACCACGGATGAACTGTGACAGCATGGGGACCTATAGAAGCAAGGAACCATTATGACACCATGAAGGCCAAGAATCAAATGGTTCATTGTAAGACCAAGTGGCCTAAAAGGTCTTGGAATGCATTGTGACACCACAGAGGTTAAGAGAAGCAAGGAACCATTGTGACCCAATGCAGGTTAACAATCTAATGATCCATTGTGACACCAGGGTTTGCAATAGGGCCAGGGATGAATTGTGAAAGCATGGGGCACAATAAAAACATGGAAATATTATGACACAATAGAGACCAAGACTCAAATGATTCATTGTAACACCAAGTGGCCTAAAAGGGCATGGGATGCATTGTGACACCACAGGGCCTAAGAGAAGCAAGGAATCATTGTGACCCAATGCAGGCTAACAATCTAATGATCCCTTGTGACACCAGGGGGCCTAAAATGGCCAGGGATGGATTGTTACCGCACCGGGACCTATAGAAGCAAGGATCTATTATGTCACCATGGAGGCCAAGAATCAAATGATTCATTGACATCAAGTGGCCTAAAAGGGCATGGGATGCATTGTGACAGCACAGGGGTTAAGAGAAGCAAGGATCCATTGTGACCCAATGGAGGCTAATAATCCCAGGATCCCATTTGACACCAGGGGGCGTAAAAGGGCCAGGGATGAATTGTGACAGCATGGGGCCCAATAGAAACAAGGAACCATTATGACACCATGGAGGCTAAGAATCAAATGATTCATTGTGACATCAAGTGGCCTAAAATGGCATGGGATGCATTGTGACACCACAGAGGTTAAGAGAAGCAAGGAACCATTGTTACCCAATGGAGGCTAACAATCTAATGGTCCCTTGTGACACCAATGGGCCTAAAAGGGCCAGGGATGAATTGTGAAAGCATGGGGCCCAATTAAAACCTGGTACAATTATGCCACCATGGAGGAAAAAAATCAAATGATTCATTGTGACATCAAGTGGCCTAAAAGGGCATGGGATGCATTGTGACACCACAGGGGTTAAGAGAAGCAAGGATCCTTTGTGACCCAAGGCAGGCTAACAATCTTAGAATCCCTTTTGACACCAGGGGGTGCAAAAGGACCACGGACGAACTGTGACAGCATGGGGCCCAATAGAAACAAGGAACTATTATGACACCATGGAGGCCAAGAATCAAATGATTCATTGTGACATCAAGTGGCCTAAAATGGCATGGAATGCATTGTGACACCACAGAGGTTAAGAGAAGCAAGGAACCATTGTTACCCAATGGAGGCTAACAATCTAATGGTCCCTTGTGACACCAATGGGCCTAAAAGGGCCAGGGATGAATTGTGAAAGCATGGGGCCCAATTAAAACCTGGTACAATTATGCCACCATGGAGGCCAAGAATCAAATTGTTCATTGTAAGACCAAGTGGCCTAAAAGGGCTTGGAATGCATTGTGACACCACAGAGGTTAAGAGAAGCAAGGAACCATTGTGACCCAATGCAGGTTAACAATCTAATGATCCATTGTGACACCAGGGTTTGCAATAGGGCCAGGGATGAATTGTGAAAGCATGGGGCACAATAAAAACATGGAAATATTATGACACAATAGAGACCAAGACTCAAATGATTCATTGTAACACCAAGTGGCCTAAAAGGGCATGGGATGCATTGTGACACCACAGGGGCTAAGAGAAGCAAGGAACCATTGTGACCCAATGCAGGCTAACAATCTAATGATCCCTTGTGACACCAGGGGGCCTAAAATGGCCAGGGATGGATTGTTACAGCACCGGGACCAATAGAAGCAAGGATCTATTATGTCACCATGGAGGCCAAGAATCAAATGATTCATTGTGACATCAAGTGGCCTAAAAGGGCATGGGATGCATTGTGACAGCACAGGGGTTAAGAGAAGCAAGGATCCATTGTGACCCAATGGAGGCTAATAATCCCAGGATCCCATTTGACACCAGGGGGCGTAAAAGGGCCAGGGATGAATTGTGACAGCATGGGGCCCAATAGAAACAAGGAACCATTATGACACCATGGAGGCCAAGAATCAAATGATTCATTGTGACATCAAGTGGCCTAAAATGGCATGGGATGCATTGTGACACCACAGAGGTTAAGAGAAGCAAGGAACCATTGTTACCCAATGGAGGCTAACAATCTAATGGTCCCTTGTGACACCAATGGGCCTAAAAGGGCCAGGGATGAATTGTGAAAGCATGGGGCCCAATTAAAACCTGGTACAATTATGCCACCATGGAGGCCAAAAATCAAATGATTCATTGTGACATCAAGTGGCCTAAAAGGGCATGGGATGCATTGTGACACCACAGGGGTTAAGAGAAGCAAGGAACCATTGTGACCCAAGGCAGGCTAACAATCTTAGAATCCCTTTTGACACCAGGGGGTGCAAAAGGACCACGGATGAACTGTGACAGCATGGGGACCTATAGAAGCAAGGAACCATTATGACACCATGAAGGCCAAGAATCAAATGGTTCATTGTAAGACCAAGTGGCCTAAAAGGGCTTGGAATGCATTGTGACACCACAGAGGTTAAGAGAAGCAAGGAACCATTGTGACCCAATGCAGGTTAACAATCTAATGATCCATTGTGACACCAGGGTTTGCAATAGGGCCAGGGATGAATTGTGAAAGCATGGGGCGCAATAAAAACATGGAAATATTATGACACAATAGAGACCAAGACTCAAATGATTCATTGTAACACCAAGTGGCCTAAAAGGGCATGGGATGCATTGTGACACCACAGGGCCTAAGAGAAGCAAGGAATCATTGTGACCCAATGCAGGCTAACAATCTAATGATCCCTTGTGACACCAGGGGGCCTAAAATGGCCAGGGATGGATTGTTACCGCACCGGGACCTATAGAAGCAAGGATCTATTATGTCACCATGGAGGCCAAGAATCAAATGATTCATTGACATCAAGTGGCCTAAAAGGGCATGGGATGCATTGTGACAGCACAGGGGTTAAGAGAAGCAAGGATCCATTGTGACCCAATGGAGGCTAATAATCCCAGGATCCCATTTGACACCAGGGGGCGTAAAAGGGCCAGGGATGAATTGTGACAGCATGGGGACCAATAGAAACAAGGAACCATTATGACACCATGGAGGCCAAGAATCAAATGATTCATTGTGACATCAAGTGGCCTAAAATGGCATGGAATGCATTGTGACACCACAGAGGTTAAGAGAAGCAAGGAACCATTGTTACCCAATGGAGGCTAACAATCTAATGGTCCCTTGTGACACCAATGGGCCTAAAAGGGCCAGGGATGAATTGTGAAAGCATGGGGCCCAATTAAAACCTGGTACAATTATGCCACCATGGAGGCCAAAAATCAAATGATTCATTGTGACATCAAGTGGCCTAAAAGGGCATGGGATGCATTGTGACACCACAGGGGTTAAGAGAAGCAAGGATCCTTTGTGACCCAAGGCAGGCTAACAATCTTAGAATCCCTTTTGACACCAGGGGGTGCAAAAGGACCACGGACGAACTGTGACAGCATGGGGCCCAATAGAAACAAGGAACTATTATGACACCATGGAGGCCAAGAATCAAATGATTCATTGTGACATCAAGTGGCCTAAAATGGCATGGAATGCATTGTGACACCACAGAGGTTAAGAGAAGCAAGGAACCATTGTTACCCAATGGAGGCTAACAATCTAATGGTCCCTTGTGACACCAATGGGCCTAAAAGGGCCAGGGATGAATTGTGAAAGCATGGGGCCCAATTAAAACCTGGTACAATTATGCCACCATGGAGGCCAAGAATCAAATGGTTCATTGTAAGACCAAGTGGCCTAAAAGGGCTTGGAATGCCTTGTGACACCACAGAGGTTAAGAGAAGCAAGGAACCATTGTGACCCAATGCAGGTTAACAATCTAATGATCCATTGTGACACCAGGGTTTGCAATAGGGCCAGGGATGAATTGTGAAAGCATGGGGCACAATAAAAACATGGAAATATTATGACACAATAGAGACCAAGACTCAAATGATTCATTGTAACACCAAGTGGCCTAAAAGGGCATGGGATGCATTGTGACACCACAGGGGCTAAGAGAAGCAAGGAACCATTGTGACCCAATGCAGGCTAACAATCTAATGATCCCTTGTGACACCAGGGGGCCTAAAATGGCCAGGGATGGATTGTTACCGCACCGGGACCAATAGAAGCAAGGATCTATTATGTCACCATGGAGGCCAAGAATCAAATGATTCATTGTGACATCAAGTGGCCTAAAAGGGCATGGGATGCATTGTGACACCACAGGGGTTAAGAGAAGCAAGGATCCATTGTGACCCAATGGAGGCTAATAATCCCAGGATCCCATTTGACACCAGGGGGCGTAAAAGGGCCAGGGATGAATTGTGACAGCATGGGGCCCAATAGAAACAAGGAACCATTATGACACCATGGAGGCTAAGAATCAAATGATTCATTGTGACATCAAGTGGCCTAAAATGGCATGGGATGCATTGTGACACCACAGAGGTTAAGAGAAGCAAGGAACCATTGTTACCCAATGGAGGCTAACAATCTAATGGTCCCTTGTGACACCAATGGGCCTAAAAGGGCCAGGGATGAATTGTGAAAGCATGGGGCCCAATTAAAACCTGGTACAATTATGCCACCATGGAGGCCAAAAATCAAATGATTCATTGTGACATCAAGTGGCCTAAAAGGGCATGGGATGCATTGTGACACCACAGGGGTTAAGAGAAGCAAGGATCCTTTGTGACCCAAGGCAGGCTAACAATCTTAGAATCCCTTTTGACACCAGGGGGTGCAAAAGGACCACGGATGAACTGCGACAGCATGGGGCCCAATAGAAACAAGGAACTATTATGACACCATGGAGGCCAAGAATCAAATGATTCATTGTGACATCAAGTGGCCTAAAATGGCATGGAATGCATTGTGACACCACAGAGGTTAAGAGAAGCAAGGAACCATTGTGACCCAATGCAGGCTAACAATCTAATGATCCCTTGTGACACCAGGGGGCCTAAAATGGCCAGGGATGGATTGTTACAGCACGGAGACCAATAGAAGCAAGGATCTATTATGCCACCATGGAGGCCAAGAATCAAATGATTCATTGTGACATCAAGTGGCCTAAAAGGGCATGGGATGCATTGTGACACCACAGGGGCTAAGAGAAGCAAGGATCCATTGTGACCCAATGGAGGCTAATAATCCCAGGATCCCATTTGACACCAGGGGGCGTAAAAGGGCCAGGGATGAATTGTGACAGCATGGGGCCCAATAGAAACAAGGAACCATTATGACACCATGGAGGCCAAGAATCAAATGATTCATTGTGACATCAAGTGGCCTAAAATGGCATGGGATGCATTGTGACACCACAGAGGTTAAGAGAAGCAAGGAACCATTGTTACCCAATGGAGGCTAACAATCTAATGGTCCCTTGTGACACCAATGGGCCTAAAAGGGCCAGGGATGAATTGTGAAAGCATGGGGCCCAATTAAAACCTGGTACAATTATGCCACCATGGAGGCCAAAAATCAAATGATTCATTGTGACATCAAGTGGCCTAAAAGGGCATGGGATGCATTGTGACACCACAGGGGTTAAGAGAAGCAAGGATCCTTTGTGACCCAATGGAGGCTAACAATCTTAGAATCCCTTTTGACACCAGGGGGTGCAAAAGGACCACGGATGAACTGCGACAGCATGGGGCCCAATAGAAACAAGGAACTATTATGACACCATGGAGGCCAAGAATCAAATGATTCATTGTGACATCAAGTGGCCTAAAAGGGCATGGGATGCATTGTGACACCACAGGGGTTAAGAGAAGCAAGGATCCTTTGTGACCCAAGGCAGGCTAACAATCTAATGATCCATTGTGACACCAGGGGGTGCAATAGGGCCAGGGATGAATTGTGAAAGCATGGGGCACAATAAAAACATGGAAATATTATGACACAATAGACACCAAGACTCAAATGATTCATTGTAACACCAAGTGGCCTAAAAGGGCATGGGATGCATTGTGACACCACAGGGCCTAAGAGAAGCAAGGAACCATTGTGACCCAATGCAGGCTAACAATCTAATGATCCCTTGTGACACCAGGGGGCCTAAAATGGCCAGGGATGGATTGTTACAGCACGGGGACCAATAGAAGCAAGGATCTATTATGTCACCATGGAGGCCAAGAATCAAATGATTCATTGACATCAAGTGGCCTAAAAGGGCATGGGATGCATTGTGACACCACAGGGGTTAAGAGAAGCAAGGATCCATTGTGACCCAATGGAGGCTAATAATCCCAGGATCCCATTTGACACCAGGGGGCGTAAAAGGGCCAGGGATGAATTGTGACAGCATGGGGCCCAATAGAAACAAGGAACCATTATGACACCATGGAGGCCAAGAATCAAATGATTCATTGTGACATCAAGTGGCCTAAAATGGCATGGAATGCATTGTGACACCACAGAGGTTAAGAGAAGCAAGGAACCATTGTTACCCAATGGAGGCTAACAATCTAATGGTCCCTTGTGACACCAATGGGCCTAAAACGGCCAGGGATGAATTGTGAAAGCATGGGGCCCAATTAAAACCTGGTACAATTATGCCACCATGGAGGCCAAAAATCAAATGATTCATTGTGACATCAAGTGGCCTAAAAGGGCATGGGATGCATTGTGACACCACAGGGGTTAAGAAGAAGCAAGGAACCATTGTGACCCAATGCAGGCTAAAAATCTAATGGTCCCTTGTGACACCAGGGGGCCTAAAATGGCCAGGGATGGATTGTTACAGCACGGGGACCAATAGAAGCAAGGATCTATTATGCCACCATGGAGGCCAAGAATCAAATGATTCATTGTGACATCAAGTGGCCTAAAAGGGCTTGGAATGCATTGTGACACCACAGAGGTTAAGAGAAGCAAGGAACCATTGTGACCCAAAGCAGGCTAACAATCTAATGATCCCTTGTGGCACCAGGGGGTATAAAAAGGGCCAGGGATGAATTGTTACAGCACGGGGACCAATAGAAGCAAGGGTCTATTATGTCACCATGGAGGCCAAGAATCAAATGATTCATTGTGACATCAAGTGGCCTAAAAGGGCATGGGATGCATTGTGACACCACAGAGGTTAAGAGAAGCAAGGAACCATTGTGACCCAATGCAGGCTAAAAATCTAATGGTCCCTTGTGACACCAGGGGGCCTAAAATGGCCAGGGATGGATTGTTACAGCACGGGGACCAATAGAAGCAAGGATCTATTATGCCACCATGGACGCCAAGAATCAAATGATTCATTGTGACATCAAGTGGCCTAAAAGGGCATGGGATGCATTGTGACACCACAGGGGTTAAGAGAAGCAAGGATCCATTGTGACCCAATGGAGGCTAATAATCCCAGGATCCCATTTGGCACCAGGGGGCGTAAAAGGGCCAGGGATGAATTGTGACAGCATGGGGCCCAATAGAAACAAGGAACCATTATGACACCATGGAGGCCAAGAATCAAATGATTCATTGTGACATCAAGTGGCCTAAAATGGCATGGAATGCATTGTGACACCACAGAGGTTAAGAGAAGCAAGGAACCATTGTTACCCAATGGAGGCTAACAATCTAATGGTTCCTTGTGACACCAATGGGCCTAAAAGGGCCAGGGATGAATTGTGAAAGCATGGGGCCCAATTAAAACCTGGTACAATTATGCCACCATGGAGGCCAAGAATCAAATGATTCATTGTGACATCAAGTGGCCTAAAAGGGCATGGGATGCATTGTGACACCACAGGGGTTAAGAGAAGCAAGGAACCATTGTGACCCAATGCAGGCTAAAAATCTAATGGTCCCTTGTGACACCAGGGGGCCTAAAATGGCCAGGGATGGATTGTTACAGCACGGGGACCAATAGAAGCAAGGATCTATCATGCCACCATGGAGGCCAAGAATCAAATGATTCATTGTGACATCAAGTGGCCTAAAAGGGCATGGGATGCATTGTGACACCACAGGGGTTCAGAGAAGCAAGGATCCATTGTGACCCAATGGAGGCTAATAATCCCAGGATCCCATTTGACACCAGGGGGCGTAAAAGGGCCAGGGATGAATTGTGACAGCATGGGGACCAATAGAAACAAGGAACCATTATGACACCATGAAGGCCAAGAATCAAATGGGTCATTGTAAGACCAAGTGGCCTAAAAGGGCTTGGAATGCATTGTGACACCACAGAGGTTAAGAGAAGCAAGGAACCATTGTGACCCAATGCAGGCTAACAATCTAATGATCCCTTGTGGCACCAGGGGATATAAAAAGGGCCAGGGATGAATTGTTACAGCACGGGGACCAATAGAAGCAAGGATCTATTATGTCACCATGGAGGCCAAGAATCAAATGATTCATTGACATCAAGTGGCCTAAAAGGGCATGGGATGCATTGTGACACCACAGGGGTTAAGAGAAGCAAGGATCCATTGTGACCCAATGGAGGCTAATAATCCCAGGATCCCATTTGACACCAGGGGGCGTAAAAGGGCCAGGGATGAATTGTGACAGCATGGGGCCCAATAGAAACAAGGAACCATTATGACACCATGGAGGCCAAGAATCAAATGATTCATTGTGACATCAAGTGGCCTAAAATGGCATGGAATGCATTGTGACACCACAGAGGTTAAGAGAAGCAAGGAACCATTGTTACCCAATGGAGGCTAACAATCTAATGGTCCCTTGTGACACCAATGGGCCTAAAACGGCCAGGGATGAATTGTGAAAGCATGGGGCCCAATTAAAACCTGGTACAATTATGCCACCATGGAGGCCAAAAATGAAATGATTCATTGTGACATCAAGTGGCCTAAAAGGGCATGGGATGCATTGTGACACCGCAGGGGTTACGAGAAGCAAGGATCCGTTGTGACCCAATGGAGGCTAATAATCCCAGGATCCCATTTGACACCAGGGGGTTCAAAAGGACCACGGATGAACTGTGACAGCATGGGGCCCAATAGAAACAAGGAACTATTATGCCACCATGGAGGCCAAGAATCAAATGATTCATTGTGACATCAAGTGGCCTAAAATGGCATGGAATGCATTGTGACACCACAGAGGTTAAGAGAAGCAAGGAACCATTGTTACCCAATGGAGGCTAACAATCTAATGGTCCCTTGTGACACCAATGGGCCTAAAAGGACCAGGGATGAATTGTGAAAGCATGGGGCCCAATTAAAACCTGGTACAATTATGCCACCATGGAGGCCAAAAATCAAATGATTCATTGTGACATCAAGTGGCCTAAAAGGGCATGGGATGCATTGTGACACCACAGGGGTTAAGAGAAGCAAGGAACCATTGTGACCCAATGCAGGCTAAAAATCTAATGATCCCTTGTGACACCAGGGGGCCTAAAATGGCCAGGGATGGATTGTTACAGCACAGGGACCAATAGAAGCAAGGATCTATTATGCCACCATGGAGGCCAAGAATCAAATGATTCATTGTGACATCAAGTGGCCAAAAAAGGTCATGGGATGCATTGTGACACCACAGGGGTTCAGAGAAGCAAGGATCCATTGTGACCCAATGGAGGCTAATAATCCCAGGATCCCATTTGACACCAGGGGGCGTAAAACGGCCAGGGATGAATTGTGACAGCATGGGGACCAATAGAAACAAGGAACCATTATGACACCATGAAGGCCAAGAATCAAATGGTTCATTGTAAGACCAAGTGGCATAAAAGGCCTTGGAATGCATTGTGACACCACAGAGGTTAAGAGAAGCAAGGAGCCATTGTGACCCAATGCAGGCTAACAATCTAATGATCCCTTGTGGCACCAGGGGGTATAAAAAGGGCCAGGGATGAATTGTTACAGCACGGGGACCAATAGAAGCAAGGATCTCTTATGTCACCATGGAGGCCAAGAATCAAATGATTCATTGTGACATCAAGTGGCCTAAAAGGGCATGGGATGCATTGTGACACCACAGAGGTTAAGAGAAGCAAGGAACCATTGTGACCCAATGCTTGCTAAAAATCTAATGATCCCTTGTGACACCAGGGGGCCTAAAATGGCCAGGGATGGATTGTTACAGCACCGGGACCAATAGAAGCAAGGATCTATTATGCCACCATGGAGGCCAAGAATCAAATGATTCATTGTGACATCAAGTGGCCTAAAAGGGCATGGGATGCATTGTGACACCACAGGGGTTAAGAGAAGCAAGGATCCATTGTGACCCAATGGAGGCTAATAATCCCAGGATCCCATTTGGCATCAGGGGGCGTAAAAGGGCCAGGGATGAATTGTGACAGCATGGGGACCAATAGAAACAAGGAACCATTATGACACCATGGAGGCCAAGAATCAAATGATTCATTGTGACATCAAGTGGCCTAAAATGGCATGGAATGCATTGTGACACCACAGAGGTTAAGAGAAGCAAGGAACCATTGTTACCCAATGGAGGCTAACAATCTAATGG